>NW_025421556.1:0-637916 GCF_011764305.1 Mustela putorius furo
CAACTTAATTGATAGCAATTTTAGAAAATATAAATACTGTGCTAAGCCTTCTAGTACCTTCCTTAGAAAGCATTTTGGAAACCCTGAATCATGATTTTTTTTTTCCTCCATGATTTATATCTTCAGAACAGCTGTCTTCAGAGTCTTCACACAAGAGTTATATTTATTTATACACATATGTCAAATACAAATTGAGAGTATTAATCTGGGAGATAGTCCAGGTAAAATCCAGATCTAACTAGAATTCTTTCTGATCTCTACTCAAGAAATATACATCTTAAATTGGGGAAGAAATAATCATTTGCCACTTCAAGTGATTCAATGTACTTACATTGTTTGGAATGTTATGGGTTTATTACTTCTAACCTGAAAAGAAACAAAAAAAGGTTGAGTCTTAATCCAAACTGGCACATTTCTAAGTGAATAGATTGGATAAGACCTTGAAGATTCTGAGTTTGGGGTACATATATGATATATCATTTTGTGATGAACTTAATACAAAATATATAGTGTAATATTATTATTTTTTCCCAAAGATGAAAATGTTGAGGATAAAACTAAGTATCCCAGAATCATACAACTGGCAGGAGGAATAGTCTCAATTCTAACCCAAGTGTCTTTCAAGCCTGATTCCATGCTCTAAATGATGTACTCCATAATATCCATAAAAAGAATATGTGTTTGGGTAGGAGGAAAAAAATCTTAATTAAATGCTTGTGTAGTAAGCCTTTTAAATTGGTTTCATTTTCACAGCAACCTTTCCAGGAGCTATCCTAGAATATGAATCTGGGAGATATGAAGGAATTTGTCTAGCTAAGCTCACAGCAGAGCCATGTAATGAACACAGGTCTCCTAGCCACAAGGGATCTATTTTCCAACATCCTATAGTTCTTTTCATTTGTTTTATTTATAATATGGAAACTACATATATTCCTCAACTTAGAGACAAATCAGGTAGCTGGCACTTTCCAAGATGATTTTCTATTTTTTAAAAAATCAACATTCTTCCCCCACAAAATACTGGAATCACAGTATGTGAAGGGAGAGTCTTGGGAGTGGAAGAGATATGATTTAGTGGATGTACGAGACTGTTTTATCATTCATTTATCATAGTACATTTTGTTCTCAATTTCGTGCCCTTATAAATAAATCTGCTACCCTGAAGAAATAGGCACAGGTTTTTGAGGGGACACAAGTCTTCATTTCTATGGCATAAATGCCCAAGATTGGGTCATATGGTAAGTATATATTTAATTTTTAAGAGACTGCCAAACTTTCCTTTAGAGTGACTGTATCATTTTACTTATTCCACCAGCAATGTATGGTATAGACTGCAAGAAACAGAGCTAATGTGGTTTCTCTACAGTCTCACCAGCATTTGGTACTGTTACTATTTTTTATTTAAAGCTGTTCTGAAACATGTGTAGTGGAACCCCATTGTGGTCTTAATTTGTATTTTCTGAATGGCTAGTGACATTGAACATTTTTTCATATGCTTATTTGCTATTTTGTATCCTAGTGAAATCTGTTTGTGCCTTTTGTCCATTTTCTAACTGAATTGTTCATTTTTTTTTACTATATTTGAAGAATTCCTTGTTCTAGATAGACTCTGTTGTCACTTACATGGTGTGCAAATATTTTCTCCAGATCCATATCTTTTCTTTATATCCTCATGACAGTGTCTTTCACAGATCAAAAGTTTTTAATTTTAACAAAATCCAACTTACTGATCTTTTCCTTATACACATCACGTTTTGCTTGAAGTCTAAAAATTCCTTACCAATGCTAGGTCCTAAAAACATTCTATGTTTTCTCTAAAAGTTCCATAGTTTTAAATCTGATTTATTTGCGGTTGCTTTGTCCAAGGTGTGAGATACAGATGAAGGTCCATGAAGGTCCAACTGCTTTATCTATTTATTATTTTCAGTCTTTTTTCCCCTCAGTCTGTTTAGTTTTAAATAATTTGTATTACTATGCCTTTCAGTTTGTGAATCTTTTCATCTGCATTATCTATTCTATCAGTAAACCCATCCAGCATGTCTTTAATCTAAGCTTTGTAATTTTCATCTCTAGAAGTTTGAGTCATTTTTTACATCTTCAGTGTCACTACTTGACATGCTCAATCTTTCTTCCAGCTTCTTGAACATATGGTATCATTAGAATAACTGTTTTGATGTGCCTGCCTAATAATTATATATTATCTGTTTCAGTTCTAGGTGTTTTGGATTGGTTGATTTGTCTCCTCAGTATCAGTGGTGATTTCCTGCTTCTTTGTATGACAGGTGAATTAAAATCACTTATTCTAAAGGATCTGGAAATAGCCTGAGCTGTTTAAAGACGTGTCCTAGTCTGATAGAAATTCCTGGACAAATCTAACTGAACGATGGTGTTGTCTTATAATTTTGGGTCAGATACAAGTTTCAGAGCATGTTTTTGTTTATTTGCCTTTTTACAAGCTTAGTAAACTTGTTTGCTGATAAAATCAAGAATGATTTTTTTACCTGGTTTTGGCAAGACTCTCAGCAGGTTGAAGCTGGTCACATAGTAAGAATGTGGTCAGAACGGTATATGATATCCAGACTCACCCTCCATTTGGACTTCTTAAATATGAGGTGTCCTGTGTACATGATGGTTGTTCCTACAGAGACAGAAACACATATTTTCTCGACCCCTACACAAGGTGGACAATTGGATCCTGCTTCTACAAAACTGCTGGGAAACAGCGTTTAGCTCTGATGCATATTCCTACTTTCATACTGTTGTATTCTATACGTTTCTGCAATAAACTTGAAATGCATGAGCACTGTTATTTTGGGTCCTACAACTCTTCTTTCACAGTCGAAGTCTAATTTATTGCCGCACTTAGTGCACCTGGTGATTTTTTATCAGATGTCAGACATTAACATTTTACCGTGCTGGATATGGGATATTTTTGTGTTCCTATACATATTCATGAGCATTGTTTAGAAATGTAGTCATGTTACTTAAAGCAATTTGATTCTTTTGGTTCATGCTATAATCTTCTTAAGCCAGGACTAGAGCAACATTTAGTCTGGGGCTAAGTTTGCTCCATTACTGAAACAAAACTATTCAGAATGCTCTAGCTGATGACCTATAGACTGTGACAATTTTTCTTTTCGGCTGTTTCAAAGACATGTTCTACCTTGCCCTGGGTGAGACCTGAAGATTGTTTCTCTGTTCTTTCTGGTGTTTCCCTCTTCGGTCTCAGGGCTTTTCCTCATATATGCGTCCTGATTGGTAATTATCTGAAGACCTAAAGGTTTGTGAGAGACTATCCTCTGGACTTCTTTCTCTTTAGCTCTTCATCTCCTTGCTTTTCTCTCCCACCTCCTTTCCCTCTCTTCAGCAATCTCATCTCCAGTATTTCGTCGTGACTACACTAGCCACCTTGGTCTCCCTGGATTCCCAGGTCTATCCCTTCATTTCAGGCATATCTTGCCTGAATTCCCTCTCCTCATTCCTCAGGCTAGAAACTCTATCCAGGCAGTAAAAGCGGACAGCCATAGGGCTCTTTCCATCTTTCAGGGATCGCTATCCTTCGTTGCGTGACTTTTTTTTTCTTTTTAATTTTTTTTTCTGGCAAGAGAATAAGTCTGGTCCTATTACTCCATGTTGACTGGAAGTAGAAGTCTCTGAAGGATATTTCATTCCTAATGAAACAATATCAGGAATGCACGGGGTCTCTCATATTTTTTAAAGTTTTTAGTAAAGGGCTGTGTGATAAATTTCTTTTGGAATTGCACAGTAGAAAAATATTATTTATGATAAACTACTTTGCTTTTCTTACTTCCATAACAATATATTTGGCAAGTCATCCTTTTCTGCCTAGCTGTAAAGAATCAAGATGTGAATTCTATAATGAAATGCCAACGCTAGAACTTAGACTCCTAGTTCAGCTGTATCTATCACTGACTGCTCCCTATTTGTTATTTGTGCCTTATATATATTAACTTTGCTTCAGTAGCTCTGCTGCATCTATCCTCTTGGTAAGACACTTAAGGAACTTGGCAGTTAGATAATTTTAAGATAATTTTGCACAGAATTCAACTAGTATCTTAGTTCTATTTCTTGCCGTCTATAACCCAATTCCTATGTTTCATCTGGGTTACCTATGTATCTGAATAGCTCTGCATACTGCTATGTACTACTCTCCTGGAGCAAATCTCCCATTATAGCTTCTAATCTAGGGGCAAATATTGACCTACAATAGTTACTAAGTAAGTATCTGTTGGATTCATGAATATGGGAGTTAATTTCTTTTTTTTTTTTTAAAGATTTTATTTATTTATTTGACAGAGAGAGAGATCACAATAGGCAAAGAGGCAGGCAGAGAGAGAAGGGGAAGCAGGCTCCCTGCTGAGCAGAGAGCCCTATGCGGATCTGGATCCTAGGACCCTGGGATCATGACCTGAGCCTAAGGCAGCAGCTTTAACCCACTGAGCCACCCAGGCTCACCATGTGAATTAATTTCATTGGAGATTTTCACCTCATATAGAAAACACAGGATGGCATATCGAATTATATATAAGTATGGCAAATTCTATTCTTGTAAAAGACTTAAACACCTGAATATCCTCACAAAGAAAAATTTATTGCTTATTTTCTTCACAAAGAGAAAGAGACTATAGAAAGTTGACCTATGGGTTTACATACCACAAAATCCTCCAGTTGTATTTATACAATAAAGTATTTACAGTTTTGTCAATAGTATCATGGATCTGGAAATCCTTCGTGTGTTTGTGTGTATGTGTGCACGCACATGTGTGTGTGTGTGTGTGTGTGTGTGTGTGTGTGTCTGTGCAGACTGAAGGAGAAAGACAGGGACAGAGAGAGAGGTAGAAAGGAAAATAGAAGTAGACATTATACCTGGTCAGGAGGTTGGTTAATTCCTTAGAGCTCTTTGTTAGGAAAAAAAGAACTACCAGTGGGCCTCTCAGCATGTCAGACCATTGGGTTGCTTCCAAAGCAATTAATTCTCAGTGGGGTGCAAGTGAATTCATTAAAACAGAGAATTGTATTGCCTCTGAGGATTTGTGGGAAGGTTTGGATCTTTTAGAAGAGTAACAGCTGAATGAGCAAGTAAAGCCGATTGTAACTTTTCCAGTTTCTCAGTTATAATTCAGGTTGATTCAGGGTGAGATACAATTATGGTAAAGGGTAACAATTGTTTTATCTTTTCAGCTGAGTAGAATCACTGTACCTTATATGTATATTAGTACCAATCTTTCATTTGATTGATGTCATAGATTAAATCAGAGAGACAAATGGAATAGATCAATTTTTTAATAAGGAAAGTCTGAAGCAGGAAATTAGTTTATCGCAAGTTGCTTCTGAATCTTAGTACTTTTGTGATTAGCTCTAAATAGGAGTGAGTCTGTTTGCAGGAGTGAATGTGTGAGTACCTGAGGAAGTATATGCATTTTTACTGGGGAAAAAGGGGGTAAAAATGGCACATTAATTTTCAAGAAAGCTAGCACACCTTTCTGTTACTCTGCTTGCCAGTACCCAATTCTAAGCTTCAGTGACAAAGATGAACATAAAAAGATAATTGTCATTGTAGGACTTGACTCTAACGATATATTGGTAGCCCCTTCAAAATCCTTAAAACATTATCAGAAATCGCCCACATTTATTTTTATATGTTATTTGATTTAATGCCTGACTTAAATATAACTATTTTTATAAGTAAAATCTCAATTGTTATGTGAGGTCAAATTACATTTAATCCAGAAATTATTTATATTTTAACATTCTCTTAACAATATTGTAGGTACTATGAAATGTTTAGCAGTGTTATCTTACATATTTACTTATGTCTATGCAGATAGACTAAAAATTATAAAGAAAGGCATCTTATTTAGAATTTTAATGAGTATATGCCAAAGGAATATATATATGAATATTGAATTCCTCCCTTTTATGTAGTAATATCTGATGCAGAGTATCTGTGTCTGTGTATATTCCAAGAGACAAATGTGGTTCTAGATAAAGTTACTATAGACCTACGATTGATACTGTTTCCATTAAAAAATGTCCAGATACGGGCAACTGGGTGGCTCAGTTGGTTAAAAGTCTGCCTTCAGCTCAGGTCATGGTCCAGAGTCCAGGGATGGAGCCTTACCTGGAGCTCCCTGCTCAGCAGGGAATCTGGCTTCTTAACCACCGCCCCCCGCCCCTCCCCCTGCTCTTCTCTCTCTCTCACTCATTTTTCTATCTCTCAAATAATAAATAAAATCTTTTTTAATAATGTCCAGATAAATGTGAATTGAATAGGTTGTGCCTCAGTATTCTAGGTGGAGACTGGTTAATCTTGCTGTCACTTTCACTACAATAATTATTTGGTTCTAAAGGGCCTGCGGGTCCACCTAGCTGGCTCAAGGCAAAGTTGCTACATGAGTATAGAATTTTTCAGTCTTTACTTATCCTTTCTTCACCATTTAGTTATCACCCGCAGGCACCCAGTGGTCTTAAGGTCCTGTCACTCTGGAGGAAAATGACAACTCATTTTACTTAATGAAAGGCCATGGGTATTTAATGCACTTAAGCGTCCAACTCCTCTCAGATATATTTGACTTCCAAAGAAGGATGGCCAGAATGTGTTTGCTTCATTCAATGAAAGATTTCATAGAAATCTCTCTACTTTTCCTCAATAAATGGCATGCTTCTTTAGAAAGCCACTCTGAGGTCTAACTGCAAATATTCTGAGTTTCACTAGGCTTTGGAAAGAAATCAACATATTGCTTAAAACACAGTTTTGTTTTATTTTGAAGCTCACCATTGAATTGGTCCCCATTTCACCTAACTTTTTAATGGATGAATACCTTGTTTCCAATAGTTTGCAAATAGTTGTTTTCTTCTCTGTTTAACTGGTAATCTTCCCAGTATCTAGCACAGTAGGGGGTCTGATAAATACTTGTTGATGAAGCTACCCAGCACCACAATATCTGACCTAAGTTGTCACTTATGGTTCCCCAGACACTGCTGTTTAATTGCTTTCAATTATCTTAGCCCGTGTCTACCCAAGCAAAATGAAGTGGTGAGTCAAGCAATTGTCTTGTGAATGTGATCAATATAGAAATTCAATACGGATAATTAAGGCACCCCCAACTCACTTTTTTCTTAGTAACAAGCTTTCTTTTCGCCAGAATTGTTCAGATAATTGCCTCAACTGTCCATTTTACTTTGCATCATAGACACAGGTCTGTAAGTAGCTTAACGGACCATGGTAAAACTGAATGGTCAGTGCAGTTCACAGATAGATCACCACCTAGTTCATTCATCTGTGGTGCTTCTGGATAAATCAGGCTGACTGGTCTTGGAAAATTGCATTGATTAGTTCTGCCTCTTAACGGCTGAGGTCTGTAGGACACAGATATGCTCCTGGCTTCTGTTTCTGAGTAGTTTCATATCTACCATTGTTCCTATATCCAGCAATTGGCAACATACACCAAACGAAAAGGTATGACAAATAACGGGTTAATTTGGATCATTCATGTAGCCAACAGAAACATTTTGGACCTCAGGTGAACACTGTTTTGTAACATGGCCACAAAATTAAAAAACAAAGTTAATGTCATCAGACTTCTAAAAAACAAGTTTGGTTTCATAAAGGGAAAATACATCCTTTTCACAAACATTTCCCCTTAATTATGGCCTACATATGCAATAAGCTCTTTGGACCAATTGTGATTGTGAATTTTGTTTTTTCTATAGATTTCTGCTTCTCCCAACCAAGTTAGTTACATGGCATATTGTTTTAGAAAAGACTGAAAAGAGGCAGTTGCTTTTGTAAACACCAGTTTAAGGAGTGCTTACAGAATAAATACAGAGAAAGTTAAAAATAGTAAGAGAGGACAAAGTAAAATATATAATAAAAGTCTGGGTAGCTGGATGAAGATTTTTTTCTTTTTGTAAACTTCCAAATATTTTGGAATCATATTTGTTTACACTAGGTCCCCAAAACCTTTTTGAAAAAGGAGTTTATATACTTTTTGGCTCCCTGGTCTTTGCAATAGTATACTTTAATGGTATGTTTATAGAAGAATTAGAAATACATGCAAGGATTTTCCTCTTAAAATACAGTTGGGCTTAGATTTTAGAGGAAACATCCTTGGAAAAACAGATTCATTTTAAATGAATTCACATTAAACTTAGATTTAAATAATCATTGAACTTTCTCAAAACCTGGTAACATTTCTTCTTACATGCCCAAGGTAAGGATTTGTAAAAGAAGAAAAGGAGGAATAAGTTCATCATGGCAAATGTCAAGCTTGGGACTTCTAAAATATTAATTCTCCATATCAAATTTTGAGTTTTTTTTTTAAATAATTCTCATCCTTATATCCCATCTCATCACAAAAGCCTAAAGTTTACATTTTCATTTCCATAAGGATGGATGAAGATATCCAGTGTTAACAAATACTCATTAAATTGAAAAAAAAAAAATAACTCCATATTTCAGTCCTAGAGTGAACTGTTTTCTATTTTCCAATCAGTTTACCAGAAAATTCCTGGAGAGTCACTTCAACACGCATTTATTTTGCCTACATGTGCCCAGGCAGAGCTGGATTTCCTGAGAGCTTGATGACTATCAAAGCAGGTGACACAAAGCAAAGACCAGACTGGCACAAGCCAGATCATTCCTGTCATAAAAAGAAATGTCTTCCTTACTGACTGCTTTAACAGAAGTTTCTATATAAACAAACCTTTGCCAAAACAAAATCATTAAACAAAAAAAATTTTACTGTTGCATTATTCTGGCAGCTTACAGGTGTCAGACTGTATTCCAAATCATTAGAGAGAGATGACAAGCAGGATAGTAACTGTTACATAGAATGTTGCAAAATTTAAAAAGAGAGGCTAATGATTATTTATATTTAATAAAGCTTCATTTATTGTAAACCTATAAATCCCTAATTTTTATTGGCCTAACTCTTTGGTTTTCTATGTGTAGTAACCAACTGTGTTTTTGAAGAGAGCAGCCTGTTAAAAACAATTATGGGCCTAAACAACCTACACACCCTGAATATCAAAAATATACTTATTCTGTCATTCTAGGAAACCCACAGAGAGCAGGTGTTTAGGATTACCACCTTTAGCAAAACTCTGTAAGTAATATGTTAAGGACTGAAAAATGCAGGAGAAAACACTAAAAAGCATTTTTTATCATTGGGCTGTATGGTAAAATTTCAAGTCTTACCAAGTGTATGAAAAAAAAAGTCTGAAATAGTTAAGTAGGATTTTAAAACATGGATTTGATGCTGATATAATTGATAACCTAATGTGTGTATTCTATCTGTAAAGTGGAAATATTTGTTCAATAATTTCACACTGGTGTCTTGAAATGAGTGGAATGATGGAAGTAAATAAATGTTATAAACCAGGTTTTAATTTGATGTTATTTGAATGCCCAGGCCTAAGAATGAGATTGAGGAAATGTTAATAATGCGGATTGAATATAAATGTTTGCTGTGCATATAGGTATTACATTGTACATAACAAGTAAACTGAGGAAATAGTCTTCCAGTATCAAAAATCATTCCCTGATTCAGAAAAAAATATCTTTCATGTCACTGAAGAATAAGTGAAGTTCCAACGTCTATCGTAGTTGTTTCATTTTCTTCTTACATATTAATGTAAGCAAAATACCAACCACTACTCATGTTAGAATTACATTCATTAATCATTGTAATCATATGCTTCATGTTTACAAAAACTGAAAAAACTCATTGAAAGCATTCTGTTAGAATCAACTGGCTGTACGGAATTTACATGAAAGAGTATTTTTTTGAGAGAGACAGAGAAAGTGTGAGTGGTGGGGCAGCAGAGGGAGAAGGAGAGGAAAGAGTCTTAAGCAGGTTCCACGCTCAGCAGAGATCCCATCATGGGGCTCCGTCTCACCCTGAGATGACTGTGAGATCATGACCTTAGCTGAAATCAAGTCACTGACTGACTGAGATACCCAGGTGGCCAAAAGAGTACATTTTTTTTTTCTTAATATGTGCTATACATACATCATATAAGAAAAAGTCTCAATAAACTTAGATATACACTTGCACACAGGCCATTAAACGTTTGTTAGCATAACAATGCCTAGACAATCATATAAGCAAAAAAGTATAAATCTTAAGTTTTGTATTCAAAACTGACACTGCCCCTGGAATCATCAGAATAGTAGAGAAAGCCATTGCCAGCATTATCTCCCCATTATAATCCTAGGCCCTATGTCAAAAAAGGACAATCAATATAATGGAGTTCAAAGAATTAGACCATGTATACATACATATGTTTGCATGTTTTAAAATACTGAGGATTTTCATATATAGCTGGCTATATTATTTTTCAAGCTAAAGTGCAGTATCATTAAATGGTATAATTCAGCTAAAAGTTTTTTCCTTTGGAATCTGGATTGATTGCTGGTACAAATGTAGGGGTTTCAAGTCATTATTCCCAGGGTTACTCAAAGGCAATGATCGAGACAACATGCAGGGGAACCAACTCTTCTCCAGGTATGGGGTATGGAGTGGGAAGTTAGCCACTGCTCCAAAGCCCATTTTTGCAAAGTGCAAACATAATTACAAGACCAAATCTTTAACATTTACTTTGACTTTATTGTGTAAAATGTCTGTCTATATATACATTTCAGAAGGTGTTCTAGTGGATTTGTGAAATTATTTTGATGAAATAATTTTAAAAGTATAAAACAGAATGAAATGAATTCTCTGTATACAGTTTTGAGTA
Source organism: Mustela putorius furo (assembly GCF_011764305.1). NCBI lineage: Eukaryota > Metazoa > Chordata > Mammalia > Carnivora > Mustelidae > Mustela > Mustela putorius. The sequence continues at coordinate 10,762 of NW_025421556.1, forward strand.
TAGAGATAGGCATACTGAATGCATTCAAAAAATACTTTTTAAATGATTTTGATGTCTGGAATATAGGCATATATTTGGTGCTTTTTTTTTTTTTTCTACTTTAGAGAGAGGGTGAGAGAGAGTGTGGGGAGGAGGGGTGGAGGGAAAACAAAAGAGAAAATCTCAAGCAGATTCCATGCTGAGCCCAATATGGGGCTCAATCTCATGACCCTGAGATCATGAGCTGAGCCAAAATCAAGAGTTGGCCACTTGACCAACTGAGCCACCCAAGCAACCCAGAGCTGCTGTTGTTTTTTGTTTTATTGTTTGTTTGTTTTTGTTTTTTGTTTTTTGTTTTTTGTTTTTTGTTTTTTGTTTTTTAACAGCAATCTTAAATGGCCACAAAATTCTAGGTGTAAATATTATTGGCATTTACCTCAATGGGTAGAAGAATGAGTTTTCTTATAGAATGTCAAATATTAAATTATAAAGGATAATTTCCATGCCATTTTTGAACCATCAGAGCCTAAAATTATAAAACAATTGGAGAGTCTAAATAAATAAATAAATAAATAAAACTATGATTGTTTCTGATTGTTTTAAATTTAAATGTTCCTGCTATTCACATTCAAAGTTCAAGCACATGATAAAAACATGTACTTAAGAGTTATTACCAAATATTGATAACACCATCTAATTGGAATAAATTGCATAAAATTTCAGATGGTATGCATATATACCATTTCTACTAGTCATGTTAAATCTCCCAAAATAAACAATAGTTGTCGCTAAAAATAATTTATAAGTACCATAATAAATAATAAGGACAAAAAACGAAGCTGTTGTAAAAGTAATAAGGACAGAGGCTGATAAAAAATATGCAACTGAATAATAGTAAAAGCAATGTCTAATTCAAGTAATTGTCAGCTACTTGGTATGAAAGAAGATTTCAATAACTGTGACCTGTGGAGTTTACCTGGAACATGAGAGCAAATATATTCTTCAAGAGTTACTGGGATTGGAAGGCCAAGAGATCAAATACTATCATACTTTGAGGGTAGGAGAATGACATTTATTTATTTAACATTCAACAAATATTTATTAAGCACCTTATATTAGTCTAACACTGTCCTTGGCATTTTTAATACATCAACAAGCTAAAGAGCAATACTTTCTACCCAGGAGAACTTAGATTCTAGTGACTGGAGGCACACGGCAAGTAATAAACAAACATAATAACTAAACAAATTACATATTTTAGAGGATATTAGATACTATACAAAATGTATAGTGGGCTAGTGTTAAGTACAGTTAGAGATGTATATAAATGGAGCACCTGGGTGGTTCAGTCAATTGAGCATTCAACTCTGGTTTTGGCTCAGATCATGATCTCAGAGTCCTGATCAAGTCCACGTCCCACTCCAGGCTCAGCGGGGAGTCTGTTTGAGATTCCCTCTCTCCCTCTGACCCTGTCCCCATTTGCACTCTCTTTCTCTCTCTGAAATACGTAGATAAATCTTTAAAAAAAGGATGTGTATAACATTGTAAATAGTGTGATCAAGGCAACTCAGAAGATGAGATTTGACCAAAGATTACCTAGTAGAGAGAGAATCAGTCATACCTAGAGCAAAGGACACAAGATAACAGTGTTTCAAAGAGGCCAGTGTGGCTGGAACAAACTACTTTAGGGGAAAAGAGCAGGTGACATGATCATAGATGTTACTGGGTATAGACAGATAATGCATGGCCACACAGGTCAAGTATGGACTTTGGTGTATTTCTCTAAGAGAACCTGAGAGTCTTCAGAAAGGGATGCAGAGGAGTGACACACATGACTTAATTTCACATTGTCCAGCAACTACTACAAACATCCATCTCCAGAACTTTCTTCCCAAACTGAAACTCTGTATCCATTAGACAATAACTACCCATTTTCTTTTTCCCTCCGGCCCCTAGCAATCACCATTCTACTTTCTGCCTCTATGAATTTAACTATTCTATGTACCTCATGTAAGCAGAAACACACAATATTTGTATTATGTGACTGGATAACTTCACCAGCATAATGTCTTCAAGGGTTGTAGCATGGGTTAGAATTTCCTTTTTTTTTTTTTTTTAAATAAGCTGAATGATACAGATGCTAAATATTTTAAAATAATCTCTCAGTCTACTGTGTTGGAAATAAAAGGTTGAGATGTAAATAAGAAGTGAGGAGACCTGTTTGTTATGAATTTATTACCATGATTCAAGAAAAAGATAATGTTGGCTTGGATATTAGCAATACAGATAGAGAGAAGTGGCCAGATATTGAAATTACTTGTTGACAGATTGGATATGGATTTGGGAAAAGGGTGGTTGGGGCTGTGGAGTTAGTAGTGAGCTGGAGTATGTGTCATTTCTTCACTCAAGCATTTTATGGCTCTTTTTCAAATAGTGGTTGTTCCATCCGTATTGGTTCCCTCGTGAAGGCCTAGCAAGGAGGAGACTCCAGGCAGCCTGGAGACAGCTGGTATTGTTCTTACATGAGGCACGTTTTAGACAGAAGACTCTTTGGAATGGATATATACTTATACTGTTAAGAGGGATTGAAAAAAAAGGAATAGGAAATACTGGCATTAACAACTCTCTGAAGAAGCATGCTGTGTGGTGCTTGGGTGGCTCAGTTGGTTAAGCATCTGCTTTTGGCTCAGGTCATGATCCCAGCAACGTGGAATTGAGTCCTGCATCTGGCTCTTTGCTCAGCGTAGAGCCTGCTTCTCTCTTAGCTTGCTTTTCTCTCTGCTTGTGCTCTCTCTCTCTAACAAATAAAATAGAATCTTTAAAAAAAAAAAAAAAAAAAAAAAAAACAGAGTATGTTGTTATCCTTTGTTAAGGATAGCAAAGAAACAGGGCAGTAACTGGCAGTGGAAGCAGGATCCGTGCAAGATTTTGTGTCCAGAAAAAAAAAAAAAAAATGGCATGCTGCACTAGATGAGAATGATTTAGTATAAAGGAAAAAAAAATAATGATATATGAAGGAAAGCACAGAACTGTGTAGGGATAGTTTTGAGTTTTCAAAGGTGGTAAGGAACAAACATAACTGAAAGGGCTATTTCTGGACACTGGCATGGCTAGTAGTATGTGACTGTAGGTGCTCGTGGGTGGTAGATGTTTGGGGACTTCCCTATGCTTTAATTTTCTAGTAAAGTTGGGGCATCTGGGATACTCAGTCATTAAGTGAGTGGCTCAGGTCATGATCCCAGGGTTTTGGTATTGAGCCCTGCATCAGGCTCCCTGCTTAATGGGAAGCCTGCTTCTCCCTCACCCTCTCCCCCTGCTTGTGTTCCATCTCTTGCTGTCTCTCTCTCTCTCTGTCAAATAAATAAATGAAATCTTTAAAAAAAATAATAATTTTATTATTAAAGTAAAAAACCAGGTCACTAGCTTGGCAATGTTAGGGGAGCCACTAAGACTCCACGAGTTCAGAAGTTCAGTCTTATACAAACCCCAAACCTGTATTTTTTAGCAAGATCACTTAAGAGTTAAAGGCATTTACTGGAAACCACTTGAAAGAAATGGAACAAGCTTCATTTTAATTTTTGATCCAGAAACAAACTACCATTTGATCATACGTGCTAACAACTGAGAGAAAGTATTTAGAGTATGTTGTAAAGAGGCATAATCAAGGAGCCATAGAATCTTTAGTCAAGAAGAGTCTATATACCTATGATAGGCCTGTGACACTGGTCAAATCAATGCAACCTTTGTTCTTCATTCTTAAAATTCAGAGGTTTCAACTAGTTTGGTGGTTTTTATTTATATAATTTCTGGAAACAAAATGCCAGGAATTAGATGATACTAAAGATCCATTCCATTGTTAATATTAATAACTATAAAAACATATGAGTGGGGGTGCCTGGGTGGCTCAGTGGGATAAGCCGCTGCCTTCGGCTCAGGTCATGATCTCAGGGTCCTGGGATCGAGTCCCACATCGGGCTGTCTGCTCAGCAGGGAGCCTGCTTCCTCCTCTCTCTCTGCCTGCCTCTCTGCCTACTTGTGATCTCTCTCTGTCAAATAAATAAATAAAATTTTTTTAAAAAAAATATGAGTAATAAGTATCTTTTTAAAATGAAGCACTGTTTAGGGGACACCTGGGTGGCTCAGTTGGTTATGTGTCTGACTTGATTTTGGCTCAGCTCATGATCTTGTGGTCCTTGGATTGAGCCCAGCAATGGAGTCCTTGCACAGTGGGGAGTCTACTTGAGGATATCAATCCGTCTCCCTCTCCCTCTACCCCTTCCCCCATTTGCATGTGGTCTCTCTCTCTCTAAAATAAATAAATCTTTAAAAATAGATAAAATTAAAATCATTTATATTAATTTTAAAGCTATAAGAATATATTTAAATCTTATTTCCCTAATTCATAGTCATTTTTAAATCATATTTGTGTTCCAGATTTCCTAAATAAATGTGACAGTATTATTAAGTTGTCATGACTCCTTTAAATTTCAGCCAATAACTTCTCAGAACTTGCAACTGAGCACTTCAGTTGGTAGTGAAAGTCAGTAATATCATATGAGATCACTAGAAACTTTCCTGGAGGGATACAGAAAGAATTCCATTATAGCTATGGGTTTGCTTGTAATTTATTTTAGAATTTAAGACATCTCTTATCCTCTGTTGAATAATTCTGTTTTCTACAGAGTAAACAAAACCTATTCTATCTGACACTCACAAGTTGACTGGAAAATCCATTTGTCCCTAATTTCTTCTATGGAAGTATGTGTAGCAAAATACATCATTATCTGGTTTGTTTTATAAAAGTCCTAAATTAAAGATGCTCTTTTATTTTGTGTTAAAGCATTATTTTAATTGCATTAAAAGGAAATCTCAAGAAACCAAGAAATAGAGGTCTATCATAGTGTTCACATTCACTTTAAATTTGCCCAGCTAGTATTTGTCTAAAGTTTAAAAATATTGAGTATCCAGTTAGTTCTGGATAGGCAGAAGGCACTGTGCATTCAGATAGGTGACGTATGAAAAAATTAGTGTCTGCAATTTCCAAGTAAACTGTTCATCTAATCCAGTAAGGGGGGATATCCTGATTCAGATGAATATAATTTCCAACGTCTGAGAGGGCAGGGTTGTGAATTGATGAGGTAATCTAATCACAGTTCCCCTGCACAGCCTTCCTCAATCCTAAGCTAGCTTGCTTGCTTGCTTCCTTCCTCCTACCTCCCTTCCTCTTTTCCTTTTCTTTCCTCCTTCTTTTCTCTTCTTTATTTCCTTCCTTCTTCCTTTTCTTTCCTTCCTTCCTTCCCTTCTACTGTTTATTTAATACTTAAAAGTACAAAATAAAGACCTCTACAAATTATTTATATGGGACTGGGGAGGGATACAAACCATAAGAGACTCTTAATCTCTGGAAACAAACTGAGGGTTGGGGGGCTGGGGACAGGGTGGCTGGGTGGTGGACATTGGGGAGGATATGTGTTATAGTGAGTGCTGTGAATAAAAATTTAAATAAAAAAATAAAATAATTGGGGTGCCTGGGTGGCTCAGTGGGTTAAGTCTCTGCCTTCCGCTCAGGTCATGATCATGGGGTCCTGGGATCAAGCCCCGCATCTCTCCTCAGCAGGGAGCCTGCTTCCCCTACCCCGCCCCCCGCCTACTTGTGATCTCTCTCTCTCTGTCAAATAAATAAATAAAATAAAATTTAAAAAATAAAAATAATTAAAAAGTTAACCCACTGTCAAAAGACCTTAAAAGTTCTAACAGATCAATCTAAAATATCCAAAAAATGAAAGAAATCTTATTGAGATAGATGTTCTACAAATATTTACCTCCATCTTTTTTGATACCATGTAAACAGATCAAAATATTTTGGTGCTTTCTGCAAATAAACAGGTAAAAGTTCACACACATTTCATCTATATTCTACCCTACAGTGATTAAAAAAAATAAGTCCCTTTTGTTCTTTCAAATTCTTTTTACATAGTTCCCTTTCCACCTCCGGTTTTTAGCTTTTCTTTTGTTTTATATTACTTTGTTTTGCTCAACTTCCCATTCTTTCTATCTAGGTGCATCTCAACCATTTTCCCCCCCTTTTTTTTTACCCCCTTTTTTCCTTTTCTCATTTTCTGTCTCTATCACATAGCTGGTCTAAGTGTAAAACAGACATTTTTAAATTATAGTTGTTTTTTTTTTAAAGATGTTATTTATTTATTTGACAGACAGAGGTCACAAGTAGGCAGAGAGGCAGGCAGAGAGAGAGAGAGGAGGAAGCAGGCTCCCCACTGAGCAGAGAGCCCGATGCGGGGCTCGATCCCAGGACCCTGAGATCATGACCTGAGCCGAAGGCAGTGGCTTAACCCACTGAGCCACCCAGGTGCCCCTAAACTATAGTTTTTTGATGAATAAAATTATTATCCATAAATTTTAATTACAGAAATTTAGTATTTGCTTTCTCTCTTAATTTATATAGCTTAGTTGGATCTACATAGGCTTGTTGGCAGGAAGGTAAATGCTCAGGTAAGGTGAGGGGCAATGTTTTGCTTCACCTGAGTGAAGTCCTAAACCAGGCAATCATCTCAGTTCTTAGTAAGTGACAACTCATCCCTGAGGAGATTAAGGAGATAATCATTTATTTGAAGCCATAGCAACCTGTCATTAGCCTATAAACACTGATATTTATATTATATTATGAATACACAGAGATATAACTGGAATTTTAATGGTTTTATAACTATTAATGTAATACTCCATTTGAAAATATTTATTTCCTCCATTTTTCTCTGATTTTCAGTAACTTTTCACAAAATGACTTGTCATATTCTCTAAAACTAAACATTATCTTTCAACAGCTTAGTATTTTCTTATATGAAGCCATGCTCCGTTTTTCTTATACCGTGTTTCATAAAAAATTTATTGAAAGATAACTCATATTTAATAAACTACATAAGTATAAAGCATAGAAATTTTTAAGCTGTAATTTATGTCTTGAACAATTAAACTATCACTACTATCAAGATAATAAACAGAAACACTGCCCCTCAAAAAAGTTTTCTTGACTCTCTTTACAATGTCTTTTCTCAACTAATCCATACCCAGCCCCAGCCCCAGTAACCAATGATCTGTTTTCTGTAATGATACATTAGTTGTCGTGTTCTAGAAATATAAATATATGGGATCATATGCATGTATGTACATCTCTTTTTTTCCCCACATGGCATTATTAAGATTTATTCATGTTGTATACATTAATATTTTATTCTTTTAATTGCTGAGTAGTTTTTTTGTGTGTGTGGATATACCATTTGTTTATCCATTCACCTGTTTATGAACAATTGATGTTTCTAGGTTTTGCTTAATTCAAACAAAATTTCTATAAACATGGGTACACAATTTTGCATTGATATATGTTTTCATTTCTCTTCACTAAATTCCTAAGAATTGAATGGTTGGTTTATATAATAAAGACTTATTTATTTATTTATTTATTTGAGAGAGAAAGAGAAAGAGAGCACATGAGGGGGAGGGGGAGAGGGAGAGAGAGAGAAGCAGACTCCTTGCTGAGACAGGAGCCCAATGCAGCGTTTCATTCTTGACCTTAAAATCATGAACTGAGCAGAAACCAAGAGTTGGTCCCAATATACCGAGCCACCCAGGCACCCCAATTATAATATATATACATTTGATATCATTAAAAAATAGCTAAATTGAAATCCAAATGGCTGCACACAATTTTACATCTGCATTTGCAGTGTCTTAAGAGTTTCTGTTTTTCCATATTCACACAAATGCTTCTGATACTTTAACATAAAATAGTCCCACAATCACTTCTCCAATAGTTACAATTTACCAGTTCTGAAAAAAATTGGGTTAAAGATAGCATGTTAGTCCATTAAAAAAACAAAAATGCACTATGTTACTAGTATCACAGGTTGCAAGATCCAACAAGATCAGTAAGAGCTGAAGGATGACAGTAGAAAGAGTTGGGGAGGCATGGAGCAAACTTATAGAATGAACATGAACTTGAGGTTGTTCATGATAAAATGAGCTTTAGCTTGACTAAATATTTTACAAAAACTTTTTTTGAAAAGAAAACAGAACAAGTGGTCACTGAAAAACTTAGGTCTGAAAAATAGTTCTGAGTAGTGGAGGGCCTTGGTTAGCCAAGGAGACAGTCTATAAGCCTGGGATGTCCAGGCAACATAAGCACAAAAAAACCAAAGACAATTTTTGTCTCTTGAGAAATACTGTGCTAAATCCATTGGTTTCTTAGAAGAAAAATGCTCTCTAAAAAGGCAGGTTGTGGGTGCCTGGGTGGCTCAGTGGGTTAAGCCGCTGCCTTCGGCTCAGGTCATGATCTCAGGGTCTTGGGATCGAGTCCCGCATCGGGCTCTCTGCTCAGCAGGGAGCCTGCTTCCTCCTCTCTCTCTCTGCCCGCCTCTCTGCCTACTTGTGACCTCTGTCTGTCAAATAAATAAATAAAATCTTTAAAAAAAAAAAAAAAGGCAGGTTGTTTTTGAACATTGTAGTAATGAGCCTCACAGTTCAAATTCAACAAATTTGGAATTTTAGGGTTTACTTGCAACTCTGTCACTAAGATTAAGTCAGGATTAGTTGGAAGCTCACTAATCCTATACTAGAATACTGAGTGAAAAACCTAGAAGAAAGTCTCTCTCTCTCTCTTTTTTTTTTAATAAACTTAAAAAATTCAGATCAGCCAAGCAAAAAAAACCGTGTTTTGAATACTTAGGTGGCAAAAGGAACACCTAGAAGGTGATCAGCACTGAGCAAAAAATGGGCTCAGTGGGACTGAGTTTGCTGTTTATGTTCTTATTCATTCACTTTTCCAGCTCCCTGATAGAAAGTGGGAATTCAGTGACACTGCAACAAGAGGTCATTTTTCTACCCAGAGAACCTTCTCATTAAGTTTCAATTATTATGCCAGTTTGTAAAAACTGCACAGTTTTTCCATGTTTCTTACATTCCTCACACATATAGGTGGTTAATGTCTCTTCACATGTTTCACAGCAGGATCTGAACTATTAGAACACTTTTAGCTAAAGTTCTTTTTCAACAGAGCATGTAAATTCGACCCCTGATGGGTGGTGTTTCTTCAGACATGATAAGAATCACTGACTCAGCCACTACCCCAACCAAGGACCCGTGGTGGAGACTAGCTTATTAAGGTTTCATTGGCAGTAGATGATGACAAATAGACCACACGTATTGCTCCACGATGTGTGCTATTTCCATGAGTAACCCAGAGAGACAAAGGGAGGAAAGAAGGGAGGGAGCGGTGGAGGGAGAGAGAGAATCAAAATGCCTTCTAGATGTTTAGCATCATGAAACAATCAGTGAGCAGCCATAAATCGTAGCTAGGTGATTTCTATAATATACACTCATGGGAATGACTTGGATTCAGCAAAATAATGATGTTGCAGAAATTAGATTTGCTTAGTGAAATTAGTTAAGAAACTTTGTACATGATTGGGTTTTTCCTTTAAGTGAGATAAACTAATACACCTGGAAATTCATCCTAATTTTAATAGGAAAAAAAAAACTGCATACATATAAGGGGACTCAAATAACTACAAGTTTGTAAGTCTTATACATTTTAGTTTAATTGGGCCAAAAATCACATAAAAATAGAATAAAAAATAAAAAATTATTAAAAAATAAATAAATAAATAAATAAATAAGAAGAAGAAAGTAAAAAAAAAAATAGAATATTCCCAAAATTAAACAAAAACTGCTCTTTACATTTTATATTTCTCTGTGTATCTTTTTTTGCTCTTTCATTTAATTTTCTCAAGAATCCTGCTGAAGATGAACAGAATAAGTAGTCAAATGGGGAAGTTAAAGGTTAAGTTACCAACGAAATTATACTGTCCAAGGAGAGTTCAGCCTTGCATTTTCTCCATTATAAGCTTGATACCCTGTCATACTGTGTCACAAAATTTGTACTCTCTGCCATGTCTCACAGGTATCAAACTGTCTTGCCAATAGTCAGGCAGTTCTAATTTACCCATGAGCTGAGCCACATATTTATAGCTCCCACAAAAAGTTTGCTGTTCAAGAAAAAGGAAAATTTTGAGGACCACAATTAAAGAGTTTACCAGCTAGTGTCCCCACAGAAAAGAGAAGGCAAATTCAATACAGGATAATTATAATTCTAGGAGGCTTTATTTATAATAACTTGCATAGGTATGAGAAAAGGTATGGGATAAAGGAAACAAGGGAGTTTACCCCAATGCCCTAAGGGATGTGGGTAAGAAGTGAGTTACCAAAGCCTGGGATCAGAAAAAAGTGGAATAAGGTCCTCTGTCTTGAGAGAAAAGTGACCTCTAACAACCCCAGGAAATCTTTCAAGGGAGGGTGTCGTGGATAAAGTACCCTCATTTCACTATCTTCATGATCTCCTACCAGAAGTACCCTATCCGCTGAACACCTAAAGGCACTGGATGTATAAACATAGTTAGGACAGAATAGCCTCTAGTTGTGGAGAGAAACATGGAGAGTGGATTTAGAAGAGGGAAAGGAGTAACAGGAAAACTTCAATCAGAGTTTTCTTAGGATGAAGAGACCACTGAGAATACTTCTACCTAATGGTAGAGAATTCTATCCCTTCTCCACGGCCTGCCTCTTGGTAGAGGCTTAGTTCATACTAATTTGTAAAACAGCATAACTTTTATCTGTACAGACATATATAGGATCTGATTTCAAGGCTATAAAAAGTAGAGAGCTCTAGGCAATGATTCTACAACTTCACCTGCCCTGCAAATGTATGTCATTTTATATGTCCACACGGTGGACATTCCGTGACAGTTCCCAGGTATATAATAAAAATGTTCAGATGTCTTTAAGATCTAAGCAATTATGAATGAGTAAATTATGCCAGGATTGTATTTAAAATGGTGAGTTCTAATTTTTCTCTATTACCTCCTCAATTTTTTTTAAAGATTTTATTTATTTATTTGAGAGAGAGTGTGATAGAGCATGAGAGGGGAGAAGGTCAGAGGGAGAAGCTGACTCCCCATGTTGCTGGGAGCCCGATGTGACACTCGATCCTGGAACTCCGGGATCATGACCCGAGCTGAAGGCAGTCGCCCAACCAACTGAGCCACTCAGGTGCCCTAATTTCCTCAAATTTGATAGGGATATGACTATAATACTACATCCTCTTTTTCTCTCTTTTGGAAAAGAAGAAAATAAAGACAACAGCAGAACAATACCAAAAACAAACAAGTAAAACCTCAGCAACCCAGTAGTAATTAGTTCATGCTCAAGGGACTTTCTAGTGTCTCTTGGCTACCTTATAATTTCAGGGAAAATCCTGAAATCATGAGGAATCCTTCTGGACAGGCAAGAGAACCAGGTCTTGGGGTACAGCAGTTTCAGGCAGGCAGAAAAATCTATCTAGTATATCTAGTGTTGGCTTAATCAAGCTACCCTGAGGAAGTTACTAAAGAGTATTACCTTTTGTGGATGTAAAAAGTTTCTATCTTTGGTCATAAGGTGAATTAAAAGTTTATCTGTTTCCAGGAGAAACAGATTAGTTGTCTAGGGATCCAGGAGTATTTCCTGACATCTCACCCACAACTCAGAGGCACATGACAATAGACATTTGCGTCTGGTGTGTCTTACGGCTTCTGTTGATCTGGACACTGCTTGGCTGTTACTGCTCATGCCCCGGGCGGGGCTGGCTCTTTAAAGTGTCTGCCAGTTGACTCTGCTGATCTTGACAGGGTTCACTCACATACCTGGGGTTTAACTATCTGTGCATTGAAGATGGTCTCTGCTGGGTTGATTGGGACAAGTCAGTGCAGCTTCACACCTCTTATCTTCCAACAGATTACAAAGGGAAATTTCTCCTGGTAGAGGGAGAAGCAAGAGTTAAGAACAAGCCTCTGTGCAAATCTTTTCATGTTTCTGCTTGTGTTACATTTCCTATAGCCTTACAGGCCAAAGCGGAGCCTATTTTTCCTTTTCTTAAGCTCTTTTTGGACTCGGTAACAATCTTATTTTTTACAAAAAACTCTGGTTAGTGAAATATTTTCTAGGTTACTTAGGAAAGTGGGGCGGGGAGAGAATGAAATAAGTATTTATAAAACACCTGGACAAACTCATCTAGCCAGCTATGGAAAGAGGAATAAATTAAAGAGAAGAGGAAGGGATTTTTTTTTCCTTTTTGATGAAGAAAAGACTTTTTATATTGTGCAACTCCCCATCCATTTTAGAGGGATGATAGAATACCATTCCACAAAGCCTTATAACCAGCCTGAAGCAGCAGTTCTGCATTCTCAACATTTACCTTAGAAAGAAACATTGGGTCTGTCAGGCTTGATAGTTCAGGATTTATTTGACTGACTTCATGATCTGACTCTGGGGCATGACTGCTCTTCTGAATTTCCTCTGTTTTTGTAAATCCTACCCACTCTTTAATGCTCACTTCATTTCCTCTCCTCACTCACTCATTTGTTTTTCTGGACAGCTCCCGCTCTTCTTGATTTCCCCATTTCCAAAATCTCCATGTAAACCACAAAATTTATTTCTCAAAAACTATTGTTCTTAGTACCTAGATAGGCATTTAATATGTGATAGGGGCTTGAATCGTATCTGCTTTAAACAGAGGGATATTAAAAAAAAAAAAAGTTAAAAAAAGTAAAAAGAGGAATATTATACAGTGTTTGTTTTATATGCTGTTTAATGTGCCTAAAGATACAACCAAAACCATTTTTACAGTTCTAAAGAAAAAGAGAAGTTGTTCTACTATTGAAATTACTTAACGATGGCAAAGAACTGAATCCAGAGAATAGAAGTATGCTAGAATTGACTTGAACTTCAGGATTTTGAGAATGTTTTCTTGTCAGAGAGAGACTATATATCAATTTTGGCAAGAACAAATAAAAAAGTTTTTGTGAGTTTCTTTGGAGCTCTAATTTGCCTCCTTCCAAATGTAATCTTACAAGAATTAAATAGCTTTGAGGAAGAGCATAGAAATTATTTTTTAAATTTTAAATTTTTCTAAGAAAATCCATTCTGGATTAGGGCATAAGAAATGAAACAGGAGTCTCAGGAAATTAAGTGGGATAAAATTTGGGGAAAACCAATGATTTTTTGCCACATGGTATTTCTGGAACTGTTTTAGGTGAGGATATGGAGAGGAGTGAAGCTGTCAAAAGAGGTCTAAGCCTGTTGCTTCGTGGAGGACAGATCAGACCCAGAAAGGGTTTCTCTTCCCAAGGTTCTCTTAGGCAATGAAGTATCATAAACAGGAATAGGTGAAAATCATTAATGTTTCACAAAGGAATAAAGGAATTCTGAAAGAGCTACGAGAAGAAAAGTTCTTTCATTTGGGGTGTTACTGAAAGCAAACAGAGGCAGTTATTTAAATTTGCAGCTGCCTGAGACAGTGGATAATAGTTGAAGCAGAAATTAGGCTAACTAAAAAGCTTCAAATGAATGACATATCCATAGAGGCTTTGAAAAGCTCTGATATACCCCTGGGACCTTGTAAGATCAACACAAAAATATGGTTGTGTACAAACCCAGGGATCAAAAAGAGAAATAGATGCAAGAAGGTGCTGTGCTTTTACCTCTCGCTACTCTTACGGCTCTCACATGCAGGAAACAAAGATAAGTCAAAGATGTCAGTTGATGAAGTGAAGTTAAAGATGTGCCTCCAACATGCACAAAGAATTGCAGAGATGTATGTTTTCCAACAATTTTAGGAAATATTTGTCCAATCATTAGCTGAACACTAAGCTGACTTAACAGAGACTCCAGAGCTACAAATGACAAAGAATAAACTTCACAGAATACAGAATTAGTTTGTAAAACTCATTAAATAAACAACAAAAATAAAAAGCATCCATGATCAGCCTAAGTCGAGGTGTGGGGGAAGGGTGAGAAAATATGATATCCAAAGTTGCCATACGGTATTATTTACAATGTTCAGTTTTCAACAAAGAGTTATAGGCCATGCAAAGAATCTATAAAGTACGGTTCAAACAAAGAGGGAAAAATCACAACAGAAGCTGTCCCTGAGGAGGCCCTGATGTTAGACTTACTAGAAAAAGATTTTAAACCAGCTATTTTAAATATTTCATATAAATAAAAAGAACCATGTTTTAAAAACTAACTGTTAGTATGAGTATAATGTCAAACCAATTAGAGAATAAGAAGATAAAAATTATAAGTTAAAAAAAAAGTTGATAAGTACAATAAGTTCAATGAAAAATTACCTAGAGAGGCACCACATCAGATTTGAGATTGTCTCTTTCCCTCTCCTTCTGCCCATCCTCACCATAGTCTCTCTCTTAAATAAATAATAAATGTCTAAAAAATACTTTCCAATAAGTAAAACAAATATAAAATAAACCAAAATTTATGGGATGAAGCTAGAGTAGTGTTTATAGTAATGTTCAGTAGTGTCTAGAGGGAAATGTATATCTATAAATGCTTATGTTAAAAAAAGAGATTAATAACCTAACTTTCTAACTAAAGAAATAAGAAAGCATGAACAAACTAAACCAAAACCAAAGAGAAGTAACAGAAATAAATGATAGAAAACCCAAAAGTAATAGAGAAAATTAACAAAACTAAAATTGTGTTCTTTGAAACATTAAAAAAATAAAAGCGACAAACTGATAGCTGGACAGCACAAGGAAACAAAGTACCAAAATTATAACTGTAATAAGGAACATTACTATAGAATTTATAGAATTAAAATCAATTATAAGGAAATGCTAAGAATAACTGTAAGGCAAAAGTGAGATAATTTGTACGAAATTGACAAATTATTAATAGACCTGTAACAATGAAATAGATTGTGTTAGTAAGCAAAAATTTTTCTTGCAAATAAAAGTATAGGATTAGACTTTAGCCAGTTAGTTAAAAAATGGCCAAAGAATTTGAAGTCATTTCTCCTATGAAGATACACCATTGGCCAGTTAGCACACAAAATAATGCTTGATATCATTAAATAGGTAAATGCAAAGCAAAACTATAAGATACCGCAAAACTATAAGATAGCACTTCACACCTGTTAGAAGAGCTGTAATTTAAAAAAAAAAAAAAAAAAAAGACCATAGTAGGTTTTGAGGAAAATGTAGAGAAACTGGCACCCTCTTACACTGCTACTGGGATTGTAGAATGGTAGAGTCACTGTGGAAACTGTGACAGTGCCTCAAAAGTTAAACATAGTTACCATGTGCCCCAGGAATTCCATTCCTAGTTATATACACAAAAAAACTGACAAGACTGGTTCACAACAAAACCTACACACCAATGTTCATACTAGCTCTTCAGAATAGCTAACAAGTGGAAACAACTCAAATGTCCATCAGCTGATGAATGGATAAACAAAATTGTGATATATCCATATAATAGAATATTCTTTTACTATGAAGGGAATAAAATACTTACATATGCTAAACCATAGATGAATATTGAACACATTATACTAAGTGAAAGTAGCCAGACATAAAAACTGTCATGATTCCATGTATGTGAAATATCCAGAATAGGCAAATCTCTAGAGACAGAAAGTTAATTATTTGTGCCAGGGGTTAGAGGGAGGGAAGAATGGGAGTGACTGCTAATAGACTGTGATTTCATTTTAGGGTGATGAAAATATTCTTGAATTAGAAAATCATGATGTTTTTACAACATGGCTTAAACCCACTGATTTGCACCTCAAGGGTTAATGTGTAAAGTATATGAATTATATCTCAAGAAAAAATCAACTTTATTGAGGTATAATTAATTACATTTACTCAGATTTCAATCTTTGCAGAATATGTGAATACAGTATGTATCTCCATTTATTTAGCTCTTCAATCTTTCAGCCATATTTTGTGATTTTTTTACTGTGTAGGTCTTGCACATCTATCATTCAATTTACCCTAATTATTTCATATTTTTGATGCTTATATTGTACTTATCATTTTACTTTCAAGTTGTTCAATGCTAATATATGAAAATAGATTTTTTTTTGGTATATTTATATAATGTCCTGTGGCTTTGCTAGCTCAATTGCTAGTTCTTGCAATTACTAGTTTTGTTTTGTTTGTTTTGTCTCATTGTTGTTGTAGCAGTGGATTCCCTCAGATTTTCTCTATAAGACCATACAATCTCCAAGTAAAGAGAGTTTTATTTCCTTTCCAATCCATATGCATTGGATTTTTTTTTTTTTTAAGATTATGTGTGGCAGGGAGGCAGAGGGAGAAGGTGAGAAAGAATCTTAAGCAGATTCCAGGTCTAACGCTGAGTCCAATTTGGACTCCATCCCAGGACCCCGAGATCTTCGGCCTGAGCTGAAATCAAAAGTCTGAAGCTTAAACAACTGAGCCACCCAGGCGCCCTGCATTTTATTTCTTTTAAATCTATGGAGACATACTGGTTTTTTGTTTTGCTTTGCTTTGTTTTTGTCCCAGAATAATGTGTATCTTGATGTTTTTTCCATGTATGCTTGAAAAGAACTACCATTGGGTGAAGTTCTCCATAAATTTCAATTAAGTCTGGGTGCTTTAGAGTTGTTGTTGTTTTTATTTTTTTCCAGGTTGCTTTCTGTTGATTGTCCTATTATTTCTTGAGAGAGGAGGTACTGAAATCTCTAACTATAATTATGGATATATCAATTTCTCCTATTAGCTTTATTTATTGTTTGCTTCAAGTATTTTCAAGTTTATTAGGATTGTAGTAACTCTCTTAACAGAATTATTATGGCCTCTTAACAAATTAATTTCTTTATCATTGTGAAATAACTGTCTTCATTTCTGATATTTCTTGCTTTAAATTCTACCTTGTCTGTTTTTAACATAGCTATTATAGTTGTTTTTATTAGTGCTAGCATGGTATATATTTTTCTTTTTCTTTTTAACCTAAATGTGGTTTTGTATTTAGTTTCTTATAGGTAATGTATTGTTGGGTGTAGTGTCTTTAAAATACGGCCATAAATTATTTGATATTCCTTCTTCCAACAGTTGAAGTCTTCCCCTTTGGTGCAGGTTAGATTCAGGGACTCACTTTTAACAAATTGAATAAAGCAGACACAGTAGTATAAGACTTCAAAAACAAGGTCATAAAAGGTACTGCAGTTTCCTCCTTGCTCTCTCTTTTAAATACCTCATTTTGGGTAAGCTATTTGCTTTATCACAAGACTCTCAGTCTGCATGGTGAAAAGATCCACGTAGGGAGGAACTGAGTCGTTCTGCCAACAAGTGGATCTTCCAGGCCACATGAAGCCTTTCAGGCACTGGAGGATGATTTGGCCATGACCCCACAAAAGACCACAAGCCAGAACCTCTCAGTAATGCTGTTCTCAGATTTCTGACCCTTAGGTCTTATTATTTATTCAATCAAGTAATCTTTGCCTTTAATTGGTTTGTTTGGGCCATTGACATGTAATGTGATTATCAATATGACTAGGCTTAAATCTGTCATATTACTCTTTGTATTCTCTTCCAATCCATAAACATTATATACTTTCCCATTTATTTACTTTTTTTTTTTTTTTTTTTTTTAAGCTAAGTAAGCCCTATACCCAACATAGGGCTTGAACGTAAGACCTTGAGATCAAGAGTCACATACTCTTCTGACTGAGCCAGCCAGGTGCTCCTCTCCCTTTATTTAGATTTTCTTTCATTTCTCTCAGCAATATTTTTTAGTTTTCGGCTTAGAAATATCAATATCTGTAATAAATTTAGTATATAGTTTTTACGATATTGCAAACATCATTTAAAAATAGCATTTTCAACTGTTTGTTGGTAGCATATAAAAACAAAATTGATCTCTGTATGTTGACCACATATATTGGCATCTCAAAGTAATACTGTGGAAAGGAAAACGAGTTAGAATTTCTTTTACGTAACTCCCATTTGTATATAAAAAATGGTCTTCTTTATTTTAACAGATGAATATTTCAGTCCCTTGTCCAGACAGCATATAAAGTAGTATCTTATAGGACCTTCTTAAACAATGATTCTGCTTTGTGTCATTATAATTCAAAGTGATAGACCATGGGGGAGAGGGGGGAAAAAAAACAAAAAACAAAGTGATAGATCAATGGTAGGGATTTCAGGTTACAAGGTCCAGTTGTGATGATAGCTCTATATTTAGTAAGTTAGAGTTTTCTGATAATCCCCAAATTAAGCCATGAAAGTAACCACATATTTTGTCAATTTATAGATATGATGTAGTCTCCATTCTTTTGGGGGAAATTACTGACCAATCCCCATGAATTTATGGCAAACAAGGCATTAAAATTTGCTAAGCAATTTTGCTAAGGTTTTTTTTTCCCCTCTAAATCCACATCTATTATTTGTTTTATTGCCAAAAAAGATGGAAATTTTAAGTAGTTTTGGCTCACAGCCTCAATCCTTGCAGTTCTGAAAAACCATGTGCAGCAATCTCCATTTGTCTAGGAATCATTTAACAGGAATTCATTTGACAAGAGCTTTCTCAAAAAGGAGGTTCCTATACAGGTACTCAAGATAATATAGCTATTTTTTTCCTAGATAATTTTTATTCTTTTTAAAGATACAATGAGCTTTAATTTCTTATAAACTTGGAAATACCTTTTTGTGATAAGAGCAATATTTCACTGCATCTGGGAGTAGGTAGGAGTTTGGAGGAATATATTCTTTTTTGTTGATCTATCACATATATAAAATACATACAATTTTTTTTGTTGTTGCTTAAATGAGTCCTGTGCAAATGGTCTAAACTCTTATTATGAATTTTCTGGTATGGACATTGGGGAGGGTATGTGCTTTGGTGAGTGCTGTGAAGTGTGTAAACCTGGTGATTCACAGACCTGTACCCCTGGGGATAAAAATATATGTTTATAAAAAATAAAAAATTAATTAAAAAAAAGAGAAAAATTTACAATTAAAAAAAAGACATGGAGTTCATCATGTTATTTTTGTAAATTTTGGCATTATTTGAATAGCTCAGGATTTAGTCTACAAGCAAATAAATACTAAAATTTCCCACATATATGAATATCTGAAATAAATGGGGTTTATATTACCCATAATTTTTGAAAAATAAAGGCATCATATGAGTTTCTAATAGGAATTACATAAAATATAAAATAAATAACTTCAAAAGGATATTTTTAGATGCCCAAATTTAAGAGACTAAATATCCAAATTATTGCTATATAAATAGATGGACTGATAGTCATTTTAATTTTTAAAAAATAATCATTTATTTTAAAAATAGCAAGCTCAGGAAATAGAATATTATCTTCAATTTCTTTTCTATCATCCATAGACCTCCATATGTTGCCAGGTATAGAGAAAAATTCAGGATTTATGTGGAGAAGTTGAGTATAATTACATCAAATTACATCAAAGATGGATCTAATCATCCAATTCCACCATTTCTTTTGCCTTCCCTTTAAATTTGGAGAAGAGTTTTCTCTCTTTTCTTTTAAATTTTCCACTTAAAGCAAGGACAAATCAGAGATACAGATTAAATCTACATATATGTAAAGCATCATTTTTTTTTCATTCATTCATATGTAACAGGCTTTTGTTTAATGTCTTCAGTGTACCAAGATACTGGTAATATTAAGGATATAAGGATGAATTATGACTCTGGGGATAACAATGTTGACTTATTTTTTTTTAAGATTTTTTTAAAAGATTTTATTTATTTATTTGAGAGAGAGAGAGAAAGAGAGCATGCATGGGAGGGAGGGTTAGAGCAAGAAGCAGACTGCCCTGATGAGCAGGGAGCCCAAAACTGGCTGGGTTTGATCCCAGGACCCTGGGATCATGCTTTAAGTTGAAGGCAGTCTCTTAATGGACTGAGCCCCTTTGGATTTGATTTGATTTGGATTTGATTTGGATTTTATTTTACTTTATTTTATTACTATTTTTTAACCCACTGAGTCAGCCAGGTGCCCCTATTTTATCATTATTTTTTAAAGATTGTATTTATTTATTTGATGGAGAGAGAGCAGAAGCAGGGGGAGCCCAGGCAGAGGGAGAAACAGGCAGAGGGAGAAGCAGGCTCCCCGCTGAGCAGGGAGCCCAATGTGGCACTCAATCCCAAGACCCTGGATCTGGACCAGAGCTAAAGCCAGATGCTTAACTGACTGAGCCAACAAGTCCCCACCTTAAGATTTATTTTTAAGTAAACTCTGCATCCAACATGGGGCTCATACTCACAACTGTGAGATCAAGAGTCACATGCTGTATCATTTAGCCAGCCCCACATCTCCACAATGCTGTCCTAATTTGATGAATCATGGCAATGGAGATTATAGGAAATTTTTGTGTTAAGTAATTTTTTATCTTCTAAATTTTCATAAAAAACTATGAGATTCAGAACCACTACTCTATGACACATAGTTAACTCAAACCAGAAAACCTAATATTGGTCAATATTAGCAACAGAAAAAATACTTATTCTTTTATTGTGAGATTTAAGAGTTTTTTTAAAAGTTTGGTTATCATTAAAATTCAACTCCTTGGAGCTATAAAATAAAATTATTGCTTTTGCTCGATGTGAATTGGTGCATATATTATTTAAACTACTGTTAATTTGTGTGTCACATTGAAATAATTGCTCTGGAGTCCATAATATCATTTGTTGAGGAATCAAGGTACCATTGCTTGATTAGATTTAAATTTAATCTTAAAAATCAACCTGAAAATTTCTTCATTTGATTAGACAGATGTCTAAATTATAACTAGGAAATGCAAATAATATTTCCATATATTTACTGATAAACTAGAATTCTAAATTATTACAAGGTTGAAATGGGTTTCCTTACAGTATATATTTTCACTTACTTCTAATCAATATATCTTTTGTAAACATAAAACAGAACAAGTATAGTTAAAATGTTAGAAATGGAAATGGTGAATTTAAAAATAATATCTCAAATAAATGACATTCATTTATTCATTACAGACTATAAAAACTGAGGATATTATTTCAAGGTAACATTATAATACATACTTTATCAAAAAATACCTGGTTATTTAAAATACAGTTAAAAGATAATATGTTTGAAAGTATAATGAACTTTATGGTAATGAATTAATGCCACAAATAGATATTAAATAAGCAACTGTGTTATATGAAGGTAATTGTAATTGCATTACATATGAAAACTTTTTTTTTTAAGTAGGCTCCACATCCAGTGTGTCGCTCCAATTTTAGTATATGTGCTGCCGAAGTAAGCACTCCATGTCCAGTGTGGAGCTCTACACGAGGCTTGAAATCAGGACCCACAGATCCAAGACCTGACCTGAGATCAAGAGTTAGATGCTTTACAGACTGAGACACCCAGGAACTCCTAAAAACATTTTATAATAAAAAATTGGCATGTGGTTTGATAAAACTTGCTAGTGTATCTATGTGATATTCTCTCTATATGCAAATTTTATTTTATTTTGAAATCATCAGTAATAAATTATGTTATAAATATCATCAGTGATATATACATACTTTCCTCTTAATATATATACCTCAATAGTTTAATAAATGCAGAGCTTTGGTTATGTTGAAACTGGAAGCAAATGTGTTCCTGTCTCCCATGGTGCTGCTATAGTACTAGGAACAGAGGAAGAGTCAGAATTTACGTGGAATGTATATGGAATATAATTAGCTCCAAAGATAGATCTGATGTCCCAATTACAAAATATTAATGATACTAACAATAACATCTTACTGTATACCTCACTTGTCCTAAACACTTTACTATGTTGGCTCATTTAATATTCACAATAACCTTATTGGGCACATACTATTATTATACCCATTTTATAGTTGGAAAAACCAAATTGCAGATATACGCAAAGCTTTCTTTTGACCACATATTCCAGTCATATATTCTGACCCTTGTCTCAGAAGCAACAACTAGTATAAGTTTGGTAGATATTCATCTAGTCCATTTTTATCTTTGACATTCGTATGCTTAACCACAAACAATATTTAATATTGTGTTCTGTGTTTAAATGCCTATAAACAGCATCAAACTGTATGTGTGTTCTGAAATTTTTTCAAGATTTAGACATGTTCTTATATGTTTGTCTATTCCTTTCAATTGTTACATTTTAATCCAACCATTCTGATTTTATAACTATGAAGTGAAAGGTGAGTTATTTTATTTAACAAGGTTAATTTAATAAATTAACGTTCAGTTCCCTTTACTGTCAAGCCAGTACGTCCTCCACAACATAGAGCCACTATCATATACATCCTGCATGATCTTGTATAAAAACGACTGTAGATTTCAGCACTCATTAGTAAACATGGTAAAGATGATACAGCTGAATTAGATGATCTCTACTTTCAAAATTCTAAAAGCCTCAACTCTGAAAACCTGTTTCATAGGGACTATATTAGGTATTTCTTCATGAATATATTGACTTCTTGATATTAACTTTTGTGTTATCTTGAAATCTCTCACAGTTCTGGACACATATATAGTTAGGGAGGAATCAAGATTTGTGAAGCATATCTACTTCTGTACACTAGTCTCTCCATAAAATTCTCTGAATAGCCTTCCCGTAAGAGTACCTCTACTGTGTACTCTGCTGCTTATTCTTTTGTCTGCAGAACTAACTTGGTGATATCAAAAGAAATAACATGCCTAAAATCCTTTAAGTCATCTTTTGTTTTTCCATAACCATTAAAACTGTTCTTTGCACCCAATCCTTTCTGTGTGTGCATGTACAGTTTCTTGAACTTAAAAACATTTAAAGAGAAAGCCACTAAATTATAGCTTTTTGTAATCTGTTATAAATGATGAAGCCTCACACTTCCATTTTAATTCCAAATATATACTTTCCAAATGATTTTGTGTAATATAAAAGCCCTTGAGTTCAAGAAGTACTAGGATTTTCTTTATTTGCTGAGTATAATATTTCTAGTCTCTAATGTCCTTACAGTCGCTAGTCTCTGATAAATAGCCAGAGGATTAATGTTTTAGTGAAAGCTAGCTTGTCACCTTCAAAAGGAAACCTCTTCAAATCAAAGTCTCTTATGTGCCTTGACTACAAAGTGAATCTTAAATAAACACTGTAAAAAGAAAGAGAAAGAAAAATTATCTTTCCAACCACTTTTCTGCTTTTATCAATTTGTACCTATGTTATCCATGCACGCAAATATATATGTATATATGTATGTGTGTGTATATATATATATATATATATATATATATATATATATAACTGTATATACTTGTTTGCAGGTATCTTTGAATGTCTACACATTCTCTCTTAAGTAACAATAATAATGCCACTGAAAGTAAATGACTGCACATTGCTTTAAGTAATTTAATGATCGTATTATCTTAAGGTAACATGAGTGCAAAAGTACTCTGAATAGATTTAAAAAAAAAAATCACTCTCCAAATATTTTAAGGTTGGTGGATCCTCATGTCAAAATTTGATTTCTCTAGCACAGTAAGTTGGTATAAGCAAAAATTTTATTAGTTCTCCCATAAGCTGGAAACCTAGAGCAATCTAAACAGCAAATAAATATGCCAAAATTGTTTCGTGTCAATAAAGCACTGGAATAATGTTTAAAGACGTTACCAATACTACTAATTCTCCTTCACTTCTTTTCTCTCAGTTACTGAATCATTACTTTCCTACTAAGGTCCAATATGAAAGTAAGGTGATACAGTCAGGAGATGATAAAAGGAGGAATTTCTGAAAGAATACATAAATCAAAACATTTAAAAATATCTATCCCGATTTTACTCACTTGACTTGATTTCTTTGGAAAAAACAGGTGATTTTATAGCTTTCCAGGTTTATTTGTTTGCCGTTGATGGCATTATTCTGGACCCTCTTTGTTTCCTCATCTTCTAAGCTGGAGGGTAGTTAATGGTGATTCAGTGTGCTTTATCTAAGAGATCTTATTGATCTGGAAGTCATAGGTTCTCCCTACAGTTTCTATAGCCTGGAGACTGCTGCACTTGTCATCACAAAATCATGTTACATAATTTAAGTGTTATTTAATAACATATCTGACAAAGTAATTGTGTTTTTTTTTAAATACTGTTTCATTTTAATTTGACTACTTCAATAATAGCATCCAGGGAGGCAACTTGAATATTTCTAAATCCATTTTAGGCACGCTTCTTCTGGGAAGTTTTCACGCTGTTAGCTAATCTCATTCCTAGCGATTTAATTATTATTTAACCAAAGAAAGTATTATTTTTCTGAGATTTGCCTGTTTCACCTTCTTGTCTAATTCTTAGTGCCAATTCTTACAATGAACCTACTGGGAGGTATAAAGTCTTCTGTAGAATGAACTCAGATACAACATGAAGTACTTTTATATATTTGACTTAAAAAAAATCATGACCAAATAATTTATGTAACAGAAAGATAGTGTGTAATACAATTATACCACTTTTGTGTATCTGATTTAAATCCCTCACACTGTAGAGTACTAAACGAAGCCTTTTCTGAAATATAATAAAAATATTATTTCAATATGTATTTATAGTCTATATATTCAAGAGCCATTCTCATAACCAATGACATGTTATAATTTTAGCTTCATGGCTTAGTAATAGTATTACATGTAATGAGTAAGGGTACACTTAAAAGTATGTTTGATCTAAAATACCAAGTGAGAAGCTCATAAAAACTGTCTCAATAATGAATTCCACAAAAATGTATAAGAAAAGAATAGTACATGTTAGGATAATATGTGAATTAATAACAGATGCCAATTCAGTTAATGTTTGTCCCAACTTCCATGTTAACTTCATTCTATTTCCTTATTTTGGCTTATGAGATATGAGACTGGTATTGCCCCAGGGAGGGGAGTGGTCCTAGAGTAACTATTGGACCAAATACACAATTCACAACTTCATAAATAAAAAATAAACTTGTCCGCCCAAAGACATAGCTAAAGCAAAATAAAATAAAATACAATGAAATATGCAGAAGAAGACAAGATCAGGCATAAGCAGCTACCCCACAACCATCTACCATTACCACTGATCTTTCAAGAAGAGATTTGAAAGGAATGCAACAAGAATGACAGATGCCAATGGCAGGGACCTGCCTCTTTCTCTGTACTCTAAGATCCTCTGTCCTCTCTGTCCTCTAAGATGAGACTCTAAAATCTCCAAATAAATTTAATACTCTAGCAGAAAAGACTTGCACCCTCTCTTTGTGTGGAATTCTAGGAGCTGGCAATTTTAAAATAATCACTCTCACTACAAATAGTGTGAAAATGGCCTGTGAATGGCCTTAGAAATAGATTCAGATAAGCAAAGACTATGTGAACATTTCTAGAGCCAAGAACACTGTGAAATTAAGGTAAAGCTACAGAATAGCATGTGACTAGAAGGCTTTTGCTGACATAATGAGAGACTGGTTTCAGAAGACTTCAGAAGTTTTCAGAAGACTGAGTAAAATACAGGACATCTCCATATATGTATTTGGCAGTAAATGTATTAATTTACCTGACATCTTTACAGCACTGATGAAATGCTACTGATAGTGAGGACAAAATCAATCTTAAATTAAAGCAAGACTGTCAATATAAATCTCATAAACAAAAAGGATTTCTCTTGATAAAGGCATTATAAAATATCTAATTTAGAAGTACATTAAATACATGGATATATGAAGTTTCCATATGTCTAATGAATGAAACAATTATTAAAAATAGTTCATATTTCAGAGTAAAAAACCCTATTACTTAGTTATCTTTAATAATAACTGTTTGGCAAGTTATTATAGTCAATAACAAACTGTTAAAATAAATGAATGTTTTGATAATTAATTATAATTGTCATTAGCATGAACAAAATATATGTATAGAAAAATTCCTTTTTCAATATTAAAACACATAAAATACTTGTCTTTCATTAATATTTCAATGTGCAGATCAGCAATTATTTTTTTCCAGACATGGGAAATTCATCTTCAGCTCAGTTCTATTCAAATATTTCAGATTCCTTAATAGTTTTTTCTGCCCAAGATATCTTGAATTCTAAACATTAATAGTAATTAACTCTGAAGGCTATTACTTTAATACAAAAAGTACTGTCAGGTTCATGGGTTACATGCAATAAATTAAGCTTAAACATCAGGGACAATAGTCTACTTGATTTGAGGGATGTAGATACAAAAGAATTGCAGATGAACATGGAAAAGATTTTTACCACCTGGAAAGCCTGAATGTCCTTATGAGCTCTGAGGGGTCAGAGAGATGGATGCTCACATCTGCCACCCAACTTTTATCCTTCTGAGTTTGTCAGGTGTAGGTATATTTAACAAGTTTACCAACTTCATCTGCATATTAAATTTAGTATAGTTGACTGTACAGGATACACCTAACACATGCAACTTAGTATCTATAGAGAACAGACTTGGAGTTAATGTCCAAAATTACTGCTTACCTGTCTCTACAATGAATACTTTGAAAGAGTAGTGGGAGAGGGATTGTTTTGAAGGGATATTAGGGAGTATTTTATTTTTAACTTCCATTATTTTAAATTTTTTTAAAATTTATTTGTGGGAGAGAGAGAGTATAAGTGGGGTTAGGAGCAGAGAAAGAGGGAGAAACAGACTCACTGCTGAACAGGGAGCTGGATGCAGGCCTCTCAGTCCCAGGACCCTGAGACCATGACCTGAGCCGAAGGCAGACACCTAACTGACTGAGCCACATTGGTGCCTCTGTTTAATTTTTACCAAATATGCTAGTTTTGTAGTTTAACTAACATAAATAAGAAAATGAAAATGTGTTTGAGCTTGAGTCTATGGTTGAGTTTAGGAAATCTATGCTTGAGTTTAGGAAGATGCAATTATTTTCTACTTCTTTATATAGAAATTAATTATACCAATTAAAGCAAATGTAACATTTATGTTCAAGAAAAAAATTAAAAGATCCTTTACTTATATAAGAAGCAGATTGTTGGTACAAATAGTCCAACTTCTGTTGTAGACTCTCTCCCTAATACTTGCAAACTTTCCTTAGGATTATTCAGTTATATGTATGACTTCTACATCTCTACAGAGACTCTATATACTATTTGTAAGGTTTACTGAGGTACAATTTATTTTTTTTATGATTTATTTATTTGAGAGAGAGAGGGAGAGAGAGAGAGAGGAGGGGCAAAGGCAGGGAATCCTCAAGAAGACTCCTCGCTGAGCACAGAGCCTGAGGTGGGACTTGATCTCAGATTATGACCTGTGCCAAAACCAAGAGTCAGATGATTAACCAACAGAGCCACCCAGGCTCCCCTGAGATTTAATTTATGTACAACAGAACGCATTATCTATTGGTACATACTACAATTTGTTTTGATAAATTTACAGAGTGGTTTGACCACCACCTTGGTTGAGATACACATTTTCGTCATCCCAAATATCCCTTATGTCAGTTTGATATCTACCCCCCTCAATCATTGCCAAAGCCAAACACTGACCTGATTTCTGTCCTTATAATTTCCCTTCTCCAAAAAAGTCATATAGCAATACAGTGTGTACTTTTTGCCTAACTAATTTCACTTAGCATGTTTTTGATATTTCATCATGTTGTTGCTTATGCTAGTGATTCATTATTATTATTTCTGTGTCATAATAAGCATGCATGAACTGTGATTTAAAAAAAAAAAAAACAATACCCAAACTGAGAACTATTTGGGTTGTTTTCAGTCTAGGGTTATTATGAATAAAGCTGTTATAAACATTCACTTATAAGCCTTTATGTAAACATATGTCTTTCTTTTTCTTGGGTAAATGATTAGAAGAGTATTTCATAGGATCTTATAATAGGTACAACTCAATAAGCAGTGCCATGTTCTTTCCCAGAATGGTGTCACATTTTGATTCCTACCAGAAATGTACAATATTTCTGGTTGCTCTGATTTCTTGTTAGCTTTTTAAACTTTCTGGTTTTTGTATTTGGCCATTATAGAAAGTATGTCTCAATATCCCATAGTGGTTTTAGCTTGCATTTCACAAATAACTGATGATATGAACAGCCTTATATGTTCTTACTTGACAATTATCTCTTCTTTGATGAGATACCTATTCACATCTATTACTTAATTTTAATCGGATTAATTTTTAATTAAGTTATAAATTTTCTGTATATATTCTGGATCCAATTTCTTCAACAAAAATGTGATTGGCTATTATTTTCTCCCAGTCTGTGAGTAGCCTTTTTATTTTTTTAATAATATTTTTAGAAGAGCATAAGTATTAAATTTTGAGTGTCCAACTGGTTCGGTTTTTTTAATATTTTCTAACATGGAAGAAAACATTACCTAATCTAATGTCACAAAGGCTTTCTCCCATGTTTTCTTAAAGAAGTTTTATAGTTCTATTATGTTTTACAGTTAGGTATATTATCCATCTAATGTTGAATTTTTTATATGGTGCAAAATATGAGTCGTTTCATTTTTATATGAATATTTAATAATTCCAGTACCGTTTGTTAAAAGACTATGTTTTTCCCCAATGAATTACCCTAGCACCTTTCTCTTTGTAAAATCAATTGAATATTTTTGTATGGATCTATTCCTGGACACTGTATTATTTTATTGATCTATATCTCTTTGCCAATTCTGTACTAACTTGATTACCATATTTCATAATACATTTGTTTTAAACCTGTTTGGTTAATGTAGGTCTTCTACATTTCCATATAAAATTTCAAATTGGCTTATTAATGTCTACAAAAACCCTGCTGTTATTTTAATTGTAATTGCACTGAACCTATATATTAATTGACAAAATTGCTAACTTAACAATATTGAAGTTCCCATCCATTAACTCAGTGGAAAGCTCTCTATTTGGATCTACTTTAATTAACTTCATCAGTATTTTGTAGTCACTATTTCCTAGTTTTAAGCACACAATTCTTTTACATATTTTCTTAGACTTAGAGCTGAGTATATTTTATTAATGCTATTATCAGTAATATTGTTTTGTTGGCTACTTCTAAATTATTTTTTCTAATATCTAGATATGCATTTACATTTTTATTGATCTTTTGCTTGAAACCTGCTTTTGCACTTACTGGTATTAAGTGAGTTGGGCTTTTTTCCCCCAAATTATTTAGGGTTCTCTATGAGTTGTTTGTTTTTTGTTTGTTTGTTTGTTTGGGGTTTTTTTGTTGTTGTTTTTTTTCATCAGTGGAGCCTCTGACTCTGAGTTGTTTATGTTAACTGTCCCCCTCCACCCCCACCAACTTTCACACCACTCACAGTGTTATTTCTTGTTTTCAACCTTTATGACTTTTATTTGTTTCCTTACATTATTTCACTGGCTTGGACTTTCAGTACAACTATCAGTTTCTTACCATTAAATAACAAGGGAACTATGTTTCCCATAGAATACCCTTATTAAGTTGAAAAAGTTTCCTTCTACTCCTAGATGCTGACAGTTTGTATAATGTTTGTATTTTGGAGACTTGTCAAACATTTGTCTAAATCTATCAAGATAATAATTTATATTTTAGTCTGTTGATAGGGTGATTTACACTGATCAGTTTTTAAATATTGAACCGATTTTGCATTCCTAGAATAATCTCATATTGTCCAGATTTATTATTTTTATATATAATTCTGAATTTTACTTACTAATATTGATATTGTGTGTTCACATTTATGAGGAATACTGGTCTATAATTATCATTTTTGTTATTTTTGACTGGCTTTAAGCTAATGGTGGCCTCATAAAATGAGCTGGGAAGTATTCTGGTAGATATTGTCTACAATTAATATTATTTCTTCCTCCAATATTCTATAGAATTCACCAGTTAAATCATCAGATATGCAATTTTCTTTGTGGACGTTATTTAATAATAAATTTGATTTATTTTATATATAGGGTTTTAATTCTTCTTTAATAAATTCTCCTGTTATTTTAAATATTTCATATATGGTCCATTTCATTGATTTGGTGGATTTATTGAGGTCACATTATTCAAAACATAGCTCCCATTAGTATCTGTAGACTCTGCAGTGAAGTCCCCCCTTCATTCTTTTTATTTTTTTTTTTAAGATTTATTTTTTCCTTTTTTTTTCAGTTATTTAAATCCAGTTCACCAACATATAGTACATCATTAGTTTCAGAGGTAGTGTCAAAGGTTAAAAGTAGAGCTACCTTACGATGTAGCAATTGCACTACTAGGTATTTGCCCTAAAGATACAGATGTAGTAAAATGAAGGGGCAATGTTTATTTATTTATTTTGGAGAGAAAGCATGAGTGGGAGAGGCAGAGAAGGAGAGAATCTGAAGCAGACTCTGTGCTGAGTGCATAGAGCCCCACACTGGGCCTGATTCCATGAGCATGAGATCACAACCTGAGCAGAAACCAAGAGTCAGGTGCTCAACTAACTGTGCCACCCACGTGTCACCTCCTCTTTCATTCTTGACATTTGTAATTTGTGTTTCTTCATATATACAGGTATGTATATATATGTATAATTGATAAATATCTAAGCCATTTATTTATAGGCTGTAGGTATGGCTTAGATATTTATTAATTTCACTGCTTTTTTTTAAAAGCAAACATGGATTGATTGATTTTTCTTTATGTTTTATTTGTTTTCAAGTTCTTTGATTTCTTCTTTTACATTTATTGTTTTCTACCTTATGTTTGCTTCAATCTGTTCTTTTTCTAGTTTCTAAAGGGGGGGGTTCAGATTATTGATTTAAGGCAGCTTCCTTCTTTAATATCAACATTAATTAATTTTATAAACATTAATTTTATAAACTTCCCTTTTTATATTGCTTTTTGTTGAGTTTCAGAAATTTTCATATGTTGTGTTTTCATTTTCACTTACTTTCAAATATTATCAAATTCCCCTTATAATTTATTTTTCAAGCCAAAGTTAGTAAGAAGTATATTGTTTGGTTGCCAAATTGTATGTTTTTATTGCTAATAACAAATCACTACCAACTTAGTGGCTTAAAATAATATGAAATTATATTATAGTTATGGAGGTCAGAAGCTTAATATGAATCTCATGGGGCTAAAATTAAAATGTATGCAGCATCACATTCATTCTGGAGGCTCCAAGTGAGAATTTGTTTCCTTGCCTCACGTCGCTTCTAGAGGCCGCCTCACTCCTTGACCCCTTCCTCCATCTTCAAAGTGCATCACATCAACCACTGCTTTCATAATCATATCTCTTTTTCTTTAACCCTCTTGCTTCTGTCTTAGAAGGACCCTGTAATTACACTAGGCCAACCCACATAATTAAGAATAATCTTGCTATCTCAAGATCCTTAATTTGGTCCTTAATTTAACTACATCCCCAAGTCCTTCTTACCATGTAAAGTAACATAGTCATAGTTTGAGGACATCTTTGGGGGCCCTAAGTATGTTCACCAAAAATATTTGAGAATTTTTCTAGATTTATTTATTTTATTGATTTTTAGTTCTGGCCTGGTCAGAGATGGCACTTGGTATAAACTGAATTATTTTAAATTTTTTGATATTTATTTTATGGTTCATAATATGATCTATGTTAGTGAATAATCTACATGTGCTAGCATATAATGTATATTCTGGTCTTACTGGTGAAGGGTATTTTTTTTTTTTAAGATTTGTTTATTGAGAGAGAGAAAGAAAGAGAGTGACCACATGAGTTGGGAGAGGGGCAGAGCAAGAGAATTTCAAGCAGACTCTCCACTGAGTGTGTAGCCCAATGTGGGGTTCGATCCCATGACCCATGAGATTGTGACCTGAGCTGAAACCAAGAGACAGACATTCAACTGACTGAGCCACTTAGGCACCCCTGGGTGAATTGTTTTATAACTCAATTGGTCACTTTGGTTGATAGTATTATTCAGTTATTATATATCTTTATTGATTGTGTAGTCCGATCAGTTACTGAGAGAAGTGTGTGGAGGTCTCCAAATATGTCTCCTTTCAGTTATATCAGCATTTTATTAATATAATTGAGGTCATATTGTTATTTGCATATTCTTATCTGATCAGACAGCTATAATAAAAATACCATAGACTGGGCAGCTTAAACAACAATTTACTTTTATACTTCTAGAGGTTGGGGAGTCCAAGATTAGTGTGTTGCCAAATTTAATGTCTGATAAGGGCCTGCTTTCTAGTTCCTAGAGGGGTAGAGGGCTGCCTTCTTCCTGTGTCCTTACTGGGCAGAAGAAACAAGGGAGCTCAGTGGGGTCTCTTTTATAAGGACATTATCCATTCATGATTATCTATTCAAGGCTCCCAAAGGCCTTCCTTTCCAAATCATCACCCAAAGGCTTCACCTCCAAATAGCATCACACTGGGGATTCAACATATGACACAAACATTCAATCCATAGCACCTATATATTTAGAACCATTGTATTTTAATGCTGAACTCCTCAGCATTATGAAATACCTCATCCTCACTGGTAAATTTCTTAATTACTTTGTGTTTTAATTTGAAAAATAATCTGTTTTATAAAGTAGTAAAGTGACTATTTTACTTTTAACCTAAATATATCTTTACATTTAAAAAGGAAATGTTGTAGATGCCATAGTGTTCTCTTATTTATTCAGCATAACAAGGTCTGCATTTAAGTGCAGATATTTAGATCATTTATACTTAAAACAATTTTTTACTCTACTTCCCCCCCATTCTGGTTTTATTAATTATAACTCATTTACAAACATTTCAGTGCTTCTTCCACAGTGCAATCCCACATTTAATTTACCACAGTCTACTTCAAAAAATAGTACTTCACTTCATAATTCCTATAAGAATTATAGAATTATCAGAATTATAGAATTATCAGAAATTAATAATAAATAAATTCTGATAATAAATTTCTGATAATAAATTCTTATTTATTTTACCCCATCCCTTGTGCTATTATGTACATTTTTCTTCTACATATGTTATGAACTCCACATGTGGGCCTCAGGGTTGGTGCCATTTCAGCATTTCTGCTCCTATGACCATAACATGGCACCTAAACTCTACGTTCTCTTTCTGGCAGATCTTAGGCAGGAAAGGATTTCTTCCCCTGCACCTAACTGTAGAAGTTCTCTGTTTTGCTTTCATGGAACATGCTTACTATGAGAAGTTTTCCTACTCCACCACTAGATACAGGAGTCTTCTATTCTTCCTCCAGAAGCACTGGATCTTTGCTTGTGTCCTGAAGGCAGGATAAAAGGGTTTCCTACCTTCTTTTGCCTCTCTCTACCATAGCTGTTTTGGGAGGGAAGACCGTTTGTTATTCATCTCACAGTGGCTAAAACATTTTCCTTCATCTGAAAGGAAGTCTGGCAACAGTGGACATTGTTTTCTTGTCTGTCATCAATGCCACTTGATTACTTCCTATAGGCTTTGACACAACTGAAGGTGGCTTTCTCTGGTTTCCTGCCCTGTCCTAAAGTCTTTCTCACAAATACCCAATGCACGTCTTTGGGAAAAAAGAAAAATTATAAGTGCATTCATAGTCCCCTTGTATCTTGGGTTTTCAGTTATTCTAAATCAATGATTCTCAACATAGAACAATTTTTCTCCTTATTCCAGGTGCATTTAGGCAACACCTGGAGACATTTTTGATTGTTAAAATGTGGGGGTTATTATTGGCTTCTAACAGGTAGAGGTCAAGGAAACTTATAAACATACCACAGTGTTCAGGACCGTCCTCTACAACATAGAACCATCCAGGGCAAGATGTCAATATTACTTAGTTGAGAGATACTGTTCTAAACTCATGTGCTATTCACAATCTGGCCTATGATCATTCATTACAATTTCAGTTCATTTCTTGTGATTAGCTTTTAGAACTGCCACCTCTTCCTCTCATGCTGTGCTAAAGGTGAAACAATCCATATACACCATTCATTTTACAGACGCTTGTCACTCTTTGGGTATCAGTTTCCTTGTTGCTTTGCAATTTTAGCACTTTGACAGGAAAATTTATGATTTTGTAGGTTATTTCATTTTTCTCATTATTAAGATAAGAGAGACATTCTACTGCAGGTTTCCACATGCTAAGTAGAGACAGCATTCTATTCACTTATTTTATTTTTTCTTTTTCTTTGCTACTTTGGAATTCTTCTGGGAGTAAAATACCTGTAAGTAAAGACAACGAAAATTTTCTCCAATCCAAAAGCTTCTGCTTTCTATTTTAGATATAAATAATCTCTTCAGTATGAAGGCATGCTTCTCAAAGGCATGAAATACAGATTCAGATTTCTCTTCATTTATGTATTATCATCAATTAACCCTTGAAATACTTGAAAAATTATAAAATCATGAAATGTTCCCCTGTATCAAATATTCAGTGTGCTTATCCACCAACTTTTTCCAGTAATTTGTTGAAAGGAACATGCTGTGTGCAACAGAGGCATGGAATCTGAACTAGAAATATGTAAGGTAAAACTCCTGGTGCTAGTGCGGTGCTGCAGTGTCTTGGCTGTTACTGCTGGAGGCTTGTGTTTGCTGATGTGTGCATGGGGGTGGGGGTGCACATTTGGAGCAAAGAGAAAAACAGAGTGATGTGTGGATTTTAACAGCTTACTAACTTAGTCATTAACTAACTTATGGGCCTGCCAAGCTAAACTATTTGAAACTAAATTTCTTTCACCTTAAATATCTTAAAATTAAGGGATTAGACTAGACTGGTGGTTTTCAAATTGGCTGTTTGTTCCATTAGTAGATTGGTGGCTCTGCTCTCAACTATTCTCATTCACTAGCTCTGCAATTAGCCCAAAGAATCTTTATTTTTACAGAACTCCTTTGATAATACTGACACGGGTGCTTAAAGATCACACTATGTGAAATTCTGATTCCTCACTAGACTATAGCCTCTGGAGACTAGGAATTTACTCAGATTAATTTTGCTTCCCAGCAGCTAGAAAAGTATATAAAGTATATATCGCAGAGATATAGTAAATACATAATATATAAATGTTGAGTTGATCTAAAATGGTATCAAAGGGTCTACAAGTCAGGTGTTTACATTCCAAATAACATAATGGAATTTCAGGACTTTGTAAATTAGTATTCAAACTTGTTTTCTGATGACTGTTATGCCTGTTTCATGATAACAAGGCAATTATATACTGTACAGGACAAAAGTAGAAGGCAATGAGAAAGTATGGGGTACATTTTATACTATGGACTCTATATAGGAAAGTATATATTTTTGTTTGTGGACTGAACATTACACTTGTTTTATGAGCTAAAGTATTTTTCTTTACTTTGTCAGAGTTTTTTTAGGATAAAATTGATAAATTTATGTTATTTTACTATTATAAAATATAGATAATAAATATTTAGTAATTTTAGTAACTACACGGAATAGCTAGGGAAATGTGACATCACCAGCTTTGTAGGAGTCAAAATGTGTTGTAATCTTTTAAAAAAATGCAGAGAAAATACACATTTTCATTCAAAAATATAAAAATCATATTCTAGTTATAATGCTATCCTAGTGCGTATAAGAAGAAATATGATTTAAAAAAAAAAAAAAAAAGAAGAAATATGATTTAAACATGGAATAAGCACATCATGTGGGATACATATGGCTAGGAAAAGTTCATCCAAAAAGCAAAACAGTTCAGTTTCTTTGAACTGCAAATGGCCAATCTCAATGATCACCCACTGTGGTAGAGGAAAATTAAATTGAATTTAGTTTTGCTTCAATTTATTTGCAACTGACAGGACAAACTCTGTGTATACCCATAACATTTTGTCTTTGAGCCAATAACTAAAAAGTCTAAAGTTGTTAAAGCATCTTGTAAAAGTTGAGAGGTCACGGAAGGGTTTGAACCTGAATAACACAGCACTCTCCCAATCTCTTAGTTCAAAACAAACATAGAAGACACAGTAAGCTCACTGATAGAAAAGCTGTTTTATTTCTCTGGTGTAGATAATTCACATGACCTGCTTGGCTCACCTCGCTCTTGTTATATAAATAGTGTACTCCTTTTACCTTCAGATCTTTCTGTGCAGATCCTCTGTGCCTATAAGATTGTCTTATCTGTTATTGCCCTACCACAGTGTTTATGGTGTTGGGAGCATTTTTTCCTACTGCAAATAGCAACAATTTCTCTAATAATGCTGGTCTACATGTATGCATGCAGAGGAGACAGGAACACATTTGTCAAAAATGTGCCATGAAAAACCCATAAATATAATTCAGTGATTAAACAAATATTTACTGATAAGCTATCACATGTCAGTGGATATTCTAGAAACTAGGTATACAGTGGGTCTCACGCACAGTTCACCCCAACACACATACGACCCATGGCTATCTAACATCAGAGGCCAAGACCTTGGTGGCTTACAACAAAATTTATTTGCTACAAAGCGAGTGTAATGTTTAGACTTAGCATGAGAACGTGTGTGTTTGTGAAGTGTGTGTGTGTGTGTGTGTGTGTAGTCACTTACCTTTTGGAAAGTTAATAACTTTATAAATACTACATTTTCTACTCCTTAATATTAGAAATTGTGTCATATATTCATTTTTCCTACTTCAAATGCCATTCAAATTGAGCTAGAAGAAAGGTACCATACTCTAATACACCATATCACCACGTTTCATTTGCCCTGTAGAATCATTTTTAAAACATGTTTACCTCCTTAATTTTATAATTAATTTCTTATTCCTTAGGGTCCAAAGATGATACGGTTTCTGATCATGCTAAAAGCTGATGAGTGAGAAAATCTTTTAGGATAAAATGCATTTATAAATGCAAGTGTCTGGTAATGGCTCAATAAAGTCTTATGTCAATACAGGCAACACAAGTCTTTTAAACTTGTTTAAGAACAAGTTTTAAAGAATACCTTCTTTTAGGGGCGCCTGGGTGGCTCAGTCATTTAAGCATCTGCCTTTGGCTCAGGTTTTGATCCCAGGGTCCTGGGGTTGGACTCCTTGCTCAGTGGAGAGTATGCTTCTTCCTCTGTCCCTCCCCCTGCTCATGCTCTCTCTCTTACACTCTCTCTCAAATAAATAAATAAAACCTTTTAATCTTAATATTAAGATGAAATTTTCCAAGAAATTAATGTAAACTCTAATTAAAATAAAAGGGCTAAAACATTTCTCTTAAGTTACCCATTATGTATTACTGGATGAAAAACAACCTTTCTTGTAGTTAACTATGAAATGGTAAAACATGCAGAAAGAGGGGCGCCTGGGTGGCTCAGTGGGTTAAACTGCTGCCTTCGGTTCAGGTCATGATCTCAGGGTCCTGGGATCGAGTCCCGCTTCGGGCTCTCTGCTCAGCAGGGAGCCTGCTTCCCTCTCTCTCTCTGCCTGCCTCTCCAT
Source organism: Mustela putorius furo (assembly GCF_011764305.1). Taxonomy (NCBI): domain Eukaryota; kingdom Metazoa; phylum Chordata; class Mammalia; order Carnivora; family Mustelidae; genus Mustela; species Mustela putorius. The sequence continues at coordinate 47,981 of NW_025421556.1, forward strand.
CTACTTGTGATCTCTCTCTGTCAAATAAATACATAAAATTAAAAAATAATAAAAATTTAAAAAAACATGCAGAAACAATTATTGTTTTTTAATGGGGCATATTTGGCTAGTAGATTTATTTTGTTTGCTCACATAGTTAATATTCCTTGCCCACATTTTAAAATTAGGTATCTTATATAAAATTTAGATTTATGGATTTTGTAAAGAAACTGCAGACCTGCAACACAAGACCCACCCCTTTTCTCGTGGCAACAGTCAACTGAGCCTGTGTAGCAGCTGCCTGTTTTTGAAGAAGCATGCTCTCTCTAGCTCAAGAAAGCCCACTATCTCTTTACTGTTTCACACTCTTCCTGCCCAAGTCATTAACAGTATGTTTTTGCTCACAGTAGGTTTTCTAATTTGCTAGAGGATTCTTTAACCTCCTGTCATCCTTCACTAACATAGAACCAATATGACATAATCATTTGTTTTACTTTTGTATTTAAACTGTTTGTACTTTTAAGTTGGAGGATAGCTTAAGATTTCTAAGAGATAATTCAAAAACTTAAAAATGTAAAATCATTCATTGTTTAGAATTTCACAGTTTGAACTCGGTTTGAACCCATGGCTCAGAGAAGTTAATGACTCACCAACTGTTTCATAACCACTTACTGGCATTGGTGGAACTAAAATAAAGCTGCCTCACAACCAACACAGCTGAGGAAGTATTCCTGAAATATTTGTGATGCTCAAGCAATAATTTGCCTATCGTGTAAATATCTGTATGAACACTATATTCCCTACAGAACAAAATAATCCATGTACACTGTTTGAATTCTTTAATAATCTGAGACATTTTTATAATGCAATATTGTTTCAGATTTTAAAATCTTGCTTAAAACATAGCCCACCATTTATATTATTATTAAAATTGTTTATCAAAACTAAAATATACCTTCCTTTCAAAAATATATTAAATATGTTTATATCACACAGTAATGCTGACTTCAGCATGCTGACATGTTATTATACTATATTAACAACACTAAAATAATGTGTGGTTAATTTTAAATGCCTAGAATATATGGTCCTCATTTGCTCTCACTGCTTTAAAAAAACATCATTCCCAATACTAAATATTCCCAAAGAGTGAATAACAAGTATTTAAAAGATTATGAGAGTACATAAAGCTATTTTCCCAAAATATCTAACATTTTTCATCAACTTTATATACTTATAAGTGTAGTCTTTAGCCTCTAAATATGTCATTTAAACTATTTTACAATTCTGGAAGATTTTTCTAACAGAATAAAGAATGGGATTTAATTCAATATAGTCAACAATCCACTAGGTTTGCACTAAGTTGGTTTGCTCCTAAAAACCATGGTATTCTGTGAACTATTTGATTTAGCTGAAAATATTATAGAAGACTATCAATTCTCCAATTCTGCTTATGCCAATGCCCAGGCTATTTCTGCAGATATATATTAGTTGAATGTAGTTTGAAATAGTCATGTGTGTTATACTTTCAGTTTTAGTGAAATGTGGTAACAGATTAGAGACAATCTTATTGATGACTTTAAGTCAGAACTAGTGATTATATAATTACTATTTTAATAAAGAACTTATAATCAAATCTAAAATTGCTAATATATAAATGTGATTTATAAAACAAAAGAATATAAAGAGAAAGTATTTTGCCCATTCCCTGGGGCATTATTATTAATAGACATTTTTAAGTAGCTTTTCGTTTTTTTGGCTAATTTTATATCTCTAAATAATGTACTATGTTTTTCTTTCTCAATGTATAAAAAGTTTGTACATCACCTATTGTGAGTATATTATAGCAGAAGAGAGTTTGTCTTATACACTTGAAAAACCCTGAATTTTCATTCACATATTTTTATTATTCTATTTAGTTACATAAATAAAATTTCTAACTTGGAATAATAATCTAAACTATCATTCCCTTTTCTGTTAAGAATAGGCAGCATGTCTTTGGAAAATGAAAATATTTGTACATCTTCTGTTCGCTTAACATTCTCTCCTCACCACCTCTTTTTTTAGTACATGTGCTGCTGAAGCGAGCACTCCCTACCACCTCTTAATCTCTGTATCAAATAAGCTTTTACACTGTCACACCTGATACCCTTTATAGTCTGTTCTTTAATCATAATTAAATTTGTTGTAAAAATTTAATCTATTTAATGAACAAAAGAATATACATAGATTAATTCTAAATGTGGAAAAATACACTTAATGTTTGCATTATGATTCTAGTCTTTCTTCATATTACAGCCATGTAATTCACAATGATTAAACTAAGATCCTAATAATGCAAACCTCTGCTATTAAAAGCATTTTCTTACGCTAATTAATGAAACTGACCCATATCTATATTTGGTTTCCAAATTTATACTTTCTATTTTGATGTTAGTGTTAAGTTAAATACTCCAGGTTTGGATTTTTACCTTTTACCTTTGACTGATTATCTTCTGCTTGCATAAAGTCACCTCCCGAAGAAAAAAAAGAGTTGAACAAAACAAAATTTGAGTTTATATATATGGATCACAGAGAGTTTCTTTTTTATTACTTGGATTTATTTTCCACTTTCTTGATCTTTCTGTAAGCTGACTTGACATGAAGAATTTTGAATCAACTTCCATTTCATTGAGCTGCAAACACAATGGGGCATGTTTCTAAGTTACATTATTAAATTTATCTACTTGAAATACTTGGAGGTTGTTTTGATTTTCTATATTTGTATTTCATCAAAGTTGATTCATGCAGCTTACAGTTTTGAAATTAACTCCTCAAAGTTCCTTGCTGTGTAAATAAGGATAAGGTAAACATCTTTTCTAAAATGCACCTTTTAAGCTCTGTCATATTTGACTTGTCAAATCAATGTACCCTTGTGATCAAGTGATTAAGCTATTTACTGCTTTTCACAGAAAGCTATTAAATAGATCATAAACACAATATTATGGAATGAGTGTCAGGATCTCTAAATTCTACTTACCAGTTAGTTGTGTGACCTTGAACAAGTCACTTAATCTTTTTGACCTCAATTTCTTTACATACATAGCAAGGACAGCAATTATCTCTATGGGCTTTTTTTGCTTGTAAAGCTCTATGATTTTATTCTACAATTATCTTTGGAATGGATTTAGCATAAGGGAGGAAAGCTTCATTGCAATGGTTATACAAATAATCTCCTATGAATTATGGAGTTAATTTTAATAAGCCTCTTAGTTTTGGGGGGTAATTTTCAGAAAAAGCAAATATTCATTTAAGAGGGGCGCCTGGGTGGCTCAGTGGCTTAAAGCCTCTGCCTTCGGCTCAGGTCATGATCTCAGGGTTCTGGGATCGAGCCCCGCGTCGGGCTCTCTGCTCAGCAGGGAGCTTGCTTCCTCCTCTCTGCCTGCCTGTTTGCCTACTTGTGATCTCTATCTGTCAAATAAATAAATAAAATCTTTAAAAAAAAAATATTCATTTAAGAAGACATGTACTCAAGATTACTTTTAGCAGAAAAGTTGTAAAATATTTCCTCTTATAACTGAGCATTTCTGGCAGCTGCTTATCAATCATGAGTTTCAGAGTTGGTAACCATGACTCAGAAAGTTTCACTTTACTGGTACTAAGAGCTAAAAATTTTAGCAATATAACTTAGGGCATTATCAACTAACTTGGTTGACTTCCTTAATTGTTTTTAAGTAATTTCTTAATAACACTTAATAACACTTTATCAGCATAGATTTAAAATGTACATAGATTTAAAAAGTACATTTTTAATGTATAAATATTTCTGTACAAGGTAGGAAAAAAGAGAGTCGAAATGCCTGAGGTCTTGCGCTTATTTGACTGCTCTTGACCTGCTGGGTGGCCCTAAGTCAAGCTGATCAAGTTACTACTTTCTAAAGCTTGCCAAATATTGTCAGGGCTTTGGAGAAGGTAATGAAACCATAAGTGTAAAATGCTCTACAAATAGAAAGGTCAAAGACCAGCATATGTGAGGCACATTTTCATTCTTAATGAGCAGTTGGACACTTAGTAGGGTTTGCTAAAGCATCTAATTTTAAAGAGTCACTTCATTTTGGAGCAATTCATTGAGAAGTAGCAATATTTACTGAGGTCACTGCATCATTATTTGAAACATCTGAATTTATAAGCACACCATAGCAATAATAATGTTCAGAGTAATATTAATCTAATACTTAACAATAAATGCTATTAATGGTGCATCAGAAAAAGCAGGACTGAGTTGTTAGATAGAGCTAGGTTTAAATTACAAAGTTACTACTTATTTGTTCAATGGGTCAAGCTTTTCTGCCCTTACTATACATTTCACAGTGTGGTGAAGTTGTTTTAAAATAATTTTCTAAGAAGAAACATGGCCTTGCCCACACTTCATTTCAGGGCAGACAGAAGGAGTTCTCTTCAAGCACAAGTCATCATTAGCCTCTGAACCTCCTCAAAAAGACCTCCACTCTTCTCCCATTGTAACTGTAGCACATCTATATCTGTGAGTCTTTTCTCAACTGGCAATGGGCAATATTGGCAAATGAGGCATATGACAGAGTAAAATCTCATGCTTAGTAGAGTTCAAGAGTTACCTACAATCCAGTTAAATGAATTTCACTTATTCGAAAATATTCCCCAAGATGATAACCTTGCACTCTATTACACTTTCATATTTCACACTCATTCTTTCCCTCAGAATTTCTGTACTTGTATACGAATTACACTTGTACATAAATTATCCATCTTATAGTGATACTACTATTATAAACAAAGTAAAGCATCTACCTAAAAAACTTTAACAAAAGTCATATTAAGTCAGTAACTATATAAAATGGTTAAATGTGTCACCTAACATTACAAAGATTTTAACGAAGATCTTAGAGAGAATATATCTATTGACACCTTGTCCTCTGAGCAGTTGAATTTCTTCAAGCAACATTCTTTCCATATAGATGCAATGAACTGCAATAGGTAAAATTTGTCTTTTCTTAATTTTGGGGACAAAGTTGTGACTCCTCAAAACTGTATAGGTAAAGGTCATCATGATAGGCAGTTAAGCTTAACTCCATCTCACATCAATTTTCTTTCACTCTAATTTAATCTTTTCTTTCATACTACTTTTCTGTATCATGTTATTTTGTGATTTTTTTAAATGCTTAAGTAAGTAATCTGATAATTTGGTGGGGAGTAGAGTATACATCAATCAGTTAATTAGATGATATTGAAAGAGTCAAAATCATTTGTACTCATCTTCTATAATGTCAATGTTTTGCTGAGCTTAGACTCTAAAAGCAATAAGAATAAGGGAGCAGCCTATCATCATCGGCAGTGCTCAGAGTTTCTTAGCTCTTGTCAGCATTTGATAAGAGCAAACTAAATCCAGAGGGTAAGAGAACTTAAAGAGTATCATACAGGTCAGCTTTCAAGAACAAAAAATAGAGAAAAGTATAAGGACTTAATCTGGAAGGTCAAATGGACGGTGTATAGGACAGTGGTCATTTGAGAAAAAAGATCATCATTCATTCTTCCTTATTAAAGTACTAATTAATGTGTATCACACCACAGAGCCTCTTTGGGGATGCTATAAGAATTTACTGTGTGCATTATTTACAATCCTATTTTAGCTGCATACAGTGGATTGAGGAATATGTCATTTAATCAACATATGTTTCATTTACAGATCAATTTATTAATCATCTACCATCTACAACATAGTGAATGATAGTTTTAACCGGATGAATTTGACTCAGTCATTTCCTAAATGCAACACAACTGAATATAGTCACTCCTCTCAAACACCTTGTCTAATAGAAGAGGTATACAAATTAGTAATACTAGAAGACACAATCCATCTCTTTATTCATCAAGCTCCCCAACAATTGATAAGCTCTTCAATATTAGGTATGTAAGAATATTATTTTCAAAAAAGTTTAAAGATGGGATTTACATATAAGCATAGAACACATGGGCTAACGTGCTAATTTAGCACATTAATAAAAGCAAGACAAAATTGTTTCAAAGAACTTGAGAGGGTGAGTATACATGGGCTTTGAAAGAAACAATGATATTATAGGATGTCTAGGTCGAATATAAACTACTTACTCTCCTAAAGGGCAATAATGATATAGAATTGAGGATTATCTTTTCAGTATGAAAGGACTTATTTTCATTTCTATAAGAAATAACCTACCAGTTAACAAAAATTTCATAGGTTCTGGATTCTACTCAAGTGTAAAATGGAAGTCAAACAAAGGTAGTTTACTACAGAGAATAAATAGCCTTTGGGTATGCCTATTAAATAATACGCCTGTATGTCACTGGAATGATAGCCAATCATGCTTTTGCCTAAGTGTTAGAAATTCTTCTGGTATATGGGACATAATTTTTATGTAAGTGAAAATATGGGTGGATATGGATATGAGATTTAGGCATCTGCATAGCATGTAAGCAAGCACTGGATCCTGGTTGATAAGCAAGCAGAATAAAGTATTAGTGATTTATGAACAATTACTTTAACAAATTTAAAATAGTGTGATGCATTAAGTAAGACTGATTTATGTATATATGTATATATATTCTACTGAGCTCACACATAGGATCAAATTGTCAAATAAGACTTATGAGTTTGAGATGTTATGCTGTATCAAGCTTACCAATGATCTGATAATATGAGTATTTCAGAACCAAGGACACAGAAGACAATATATGCCACATGCCTGGGTTATCCCAACTGTTTTTCCAGATTAGGTTTTCCAGATAAAATATGGGTTGCCCAGCTAAATTTCCATTATAGAGACACAATACCATTTTTTTAAATGTAAGTAAATTCCAAATATTACATGGGACATACTTAACACACATATAAATTTCATTGTTTTCCTCCAATTCAAATTTAACTGGGCATCTGTATTTATATTTGCTAAATCTGGCAACCTGACAGGATGCTTCCTTTCAGTATCAGCCACACACTCTCTTGCCCAGAATAATAGATGAGGTTTCAAAAGAAGGTTTTGTGGCTTTACCTGACACAACAGAAGGCATTTAAGTTATATAACATCTCTGTTTTATACCCACAGAGTTGTATGGCTTACATGACATTCTCTGGAGAGCCATGCCTCATAAATCCGGTGTCTGCAATTTTATTTAGTATAAGTAATCCTTTAGTCAGGGACATCTTGCTAAGGAGGTTCTGTAGATAAGGTTTCTTCCTCCTAGAAAATATCATTAGTCTATGCACCCAGAGGCCCAGCTGACAAGAAGATTAGGCCAAGTTACTCACCCTCTTTTCTTTCCCCTGGGGTTGTACCCTGGTCGCTAGAATGAACGGATCATGGGCCAGATATATTCATGATTTTAATATTTAAGTAAAAACATACTTCCATTTATGCCAGAAATAAAAATAAAGGCAGATTAAAAAATTGTGAACCTGCCATATTTATGTTAGGCACAATGTAGACACACAATGGATGTGTCTCAACTTGAAAAGTTTTGTTGTTTTTTTTTAATCATACACATTAACCTTAGAAAAATTCCTTTGTTATTTCATGTATAAAACTTTTGAGTAGCAAGTGAAGTAGAGTAGTGATTTGAGAGGAAACATTTAACAGGAGTCTCTTAGTTCCATCAAACAGATCTTCTATTTCTCCAAAATTGTGTTTAATCAAATATGTGACATCTAGTGAGTAACTCAGAAGAAGTATGACAGAAATGAAAAAAAAAAAAATTGATGACTAGCAGGCCATGGAGACCAAGATATTATACTCAAATCAGTGAATACAGATGGATCAGAATTTTAAAATTCTGACAGAATAAAAATCTAAGATTTATCTTGGGCTACATAAGTTTTGTATACAACAGTAAAACAGAAGTTTGTCACATGCACAATTAGAAATATAACAATTCAATCAATGATTCAAAGTCCTTTATAAAAATAAACAATTGTATGATTTACATGAGAGGCCCTAAATCTTTCCTTTTCACTTGAAGGGAAAATTTTGTAGTTATTATCACTACTTTGGAGGATCCTAAAACTCTTAGAAAGAGTAAAGTGAGAATGGCAGATTGACAGCAAGAGAGAGAGAAAAATGATGTCCCAAGCAGGCTGACATATTGTCCCCACAAGTAATCAAAATGTACGGATTAACTTCAGATATTTGAAAATTATAAAATGATAACATTTTTTATAAATTAGTAAGGAAAGAATAGTGACATTTGAATAAAATGGTAAAGGAACAGCATTTGTCCCCTTCTTCTGCATTGATATAAAACAAAAACAAACCCTCTTCCTTCCCACTCGTTCCAAACCAGTGCTTTGTGTTTAAGATTAAAGGAGAATGGTCAAAACTTTGAAATTAGAGAGAGAAAAATGCTTTCTCTCTTTTTTTTTTTTTTGGAGAGGGAGGGAGAGCTTCTTATTAACATATGAGACAATTTAATATGATGATAAACAAATATTTCCACAGCAAAATTTGAAAAGCACTTAGTTAATAAAATGAGAGAAGAGGGATGCCTAGATATAGAAAATGCTAAATGATAATTAAAAAATACAGTTAAATATCCAAACATTTCCAAGCCCATGGATTTTTGTTGCCATTTATTTTGTTAGAGCCAACTTTACCAAAGTATTTGGTATCATTTTTTTCTAAAATGTCTTCTAATTTATTCACTTTAAAGAGCCAGTAGACTATTTTAAAAGTTACTCAAAATTTAACCGTTGTTTCATAAAGCATACTTTTAGCCTATAAAATTGGTAACTTGAATATCAAGATATTAGAACACTTTCTATTCTACTATAGGAGTATAATAATACAATTCATTACACTTTCTCAACTATTTTAACTACTTTAAATCTCTTGTGTTTTATATTTAAAACAGACTACAGTTGCTAAATGAGCATTGTGACTAATTTCTAGGATTTCCACCTACATAAAATATAATGAGGATTGGTAATGACATGATAACACTGCCCCTATTCTTATAGGAGTTTTATGCTTTACACTTAAACACATTCTATTGTGTATTATGGTTTCCTTTTATATGTTATTTAATGATACCAAGTAGTTTTATCTCTCTTGTTTTAGTATAAACTGGTGAAATAAAATCCTTTAATTTTTACATAGCTTCCACTGATTTAAAAAATATGTTCTTATATTTAAACACATTTTAATTTTACAAGCCTCTATGGAGGTTAAAAAATATTTTCTGGATTTTAAGTCAGGCACATTGTTCAGTGTTTTTTTCCATTGTATAGAACTGTATCTCCTTTAACAGCCAACAGCTTTTTATTTCTTCACCAAAAGACTAATACCCAATGATAGTCCTCCCTCACTGATGAACCTAACTTGAAAAAAAAAAAAAAAAAAGTCATATGTGAAGACATTCACTTGAACCTCTCTATCTCTCAGTTTCTCTCTTTGGATCTTTGCACAGGGGCAAAAACCTCCAGAGAACTTAATGCACTCAGTAATTTTGTATTCTTGTCTGCTACTTATCAATTAATTCACTCTGATCAACCACCATTCTGGTGTGTTCACTAAAACAAATCACATGAATTTTGCCAAAGACTATTGCACTGTCAAATACAGTAGACACCTCTATGTCTTAGGAGTCTTTGCCACAACAGCATATGAAAAACTACCCTCTGTTGTCTTCCATGACACAGTCTCTGACTATTTAAGCTTCCTCCATGCTAGTATTTTTTCCTCTTCATTGAATGCTTCATGTTATCTTATCTCATTTTTTTTTCTTTTCTTTGCATCAATAGCGGTTTATCTTCAGGTTTCTTTCATTGGATGAGAGCCTACCCTTAAACATGACCATTCCCACCCATATATTCATATATTTCCTTTTTCTTATTGTATATAACTCCTGCCTAATACATACGATTATTAAATCAGAAATTGTGAAGGATCTGAGATTTTGACCCTATTTGCTAACTAGTTAGCCAGCCAGGGTGCTACAGTTGCACACCTATGTGTGTACACATACACACAAAGAAGGATACAGATAAATATATTTATATATAATGTACAGATATAGAGATATAGCAACAAAAAATTGAGGTTGCTGAGTCAAAAATAGATCATGAGAAAAGATGAAAGGCAGTAGCCAGGGCAGCTTCCTATGTCAGTTTCCCATAGCCCAGTTCTCAGAAAACAATTTGAATAGAGCCAAATGTTAACCTACCTGAGTAGTGGGGTTGTACCACAGAAGAGGAGACTTGAACTTTATAGAGCTGTTGGAAAATCTACCTGCCCTCTTCTCCAAGGAGAGATTTTTCATTTTTCTTGAATACAGGAAAATCTCCTGGATGGAAAAGGAAAATTCTCTAGGTTTGCTTCTTAGAATATAAGCAGATATTTGTGGAAAGTAGTCAAAAGGAACCTTATCTTTACCAACATAGGTATGTCCAGGCAAATATACATCTAAATCTTTTCATGGGGGAAGCATTCTCTATAGAGCTGTTTACTCTTCCAACATATCTTTTGATCAGAAATCCAACCTGAAAAAAAAAAAAAAAAAAAAGAAATCCAACCTGTACAGAAAGCTGAGAAATCCATGGAGATTTTTCTTCTAACAATGATAATTTATAAGTACCTTGTTTATTTATTTTCTTTTTATCCCTAGAAATTTTACCACATGAATGCCCTCATTCTATGGTTTTTGATCCCTGCTGTATCCTTAGTGCTTAACATATTTCCTGATATTATGTAATAGGTGGTACATAGTAGGTAATCAAAAAAGTCCCTCCAATATATCATCTATATGTGTATCTTGAATAAATTACATATATCTGAATATATATACATCTAGAATAAAGTAGAAAATGAATGACTGTATGAAAAAATAATAAGCTTTTAAAATGCTGGATAATTTTGTTTTTATTTGTTGCTGTTTTTTAAGCATGGTTTTCCTCTTTGGATATATTCAAAATGTTTTAGTGATTTGTCTCTGTTAATAAAGTTATTCACAGCAACTGAGGAATGTGTGACTGCAAATAAATGTATGTCTGTATGACTGTAAGGCAATGTATGTTTGAAGTTATCTTTTTAAGTGTGAATTCTGAAAATATTTAAAGAAAAATATATGAGAATGTGATAATCATATATTTTTTTCTTATTTCAAACATTTTAAGAAATAACAATGTAAGGCTGTCTTACTGGTTTCAGAGACAGTGATCAAAGCTATCAAGTGAAAGAGGAAATTGGTATCATTGTAACAAAGAAGATAAAATAATTGTTTGATCATGTGAAAATTGGGGCAAGTAACAAATAGAATTATTTGGAAAAAATCTTCACATTGTCACCAACAGGGTGACAATCACACTACTTCTGTATAAATATGAAAAATACTCAAAATCTATCATCAACTATGCTAGAATCAGAAGATATGGAGTACAATTTTCAAATTTTCATTCTTTTCAATGTGTACTATGGGAGGAAAAAAATTTCATATAAAAATTCTATCTATAAGAATCAATTAGTCTACTGAAGGAAAAGAAGATATAGGAAGATTAGAAAATAGGGCTGGTAGTTATGGTGTCAGCTTTATAATCTATGTAAATTTAAAATCCTGTCTCTGCTTCTTATAGACAACATGACATGAGCTAAAACCCCTCTTTCCTATGGTTTCTTATTGAGCAAAAGAGGAAATTTTTAAAAATATGAGATAATATTGGTAAACATCTCATAAACAGGACTTTTGTAAGCATTAATTTAATTAATAGGGACAATGTGCTTAAAATGGCATATAGAAGTACATGTGTTCTAAAATACTAACACTAATTTAAAAAGTGAAAATGAATCTAATACAGAAAATGGACAGAAAACATAAACAGACATTTATCCACAGAAGACACAAAGATGGCCAACAGACACAGGAAATCAAACCACAGTGAGATAGCACTTCACATCTATTAGAATGGTTAAAATAAAAAATACAAGAAACAAATATTGGCAAGGATGTGGAAAAAAAGGAATTCTGGTGTATTGCCGAGGGGAATGCAAACTGGTACAGCCACTGTAGAAAACAGTATGGAGGTTCCTCAAAAAATTAAAAATAGAATTACTATATGATCTAGTAATAACACTACTGGGTATTTATCCAAAGAATAAAAAAACACTAATTTGAAAAGATACATGCACCCCTATGTTTATTGCAGCATTATTTACAATAGCCAAAATATGGAAGCAGCCCAAGTGTATATCAGTAGGTGAATGGATAAAGAAGCATGTGTGTGTGTGTGTGTGTGTGTGTGTGTGTATGCATATATATATATATATGCATTATATATATATATATATATATATTTAAGCTATAGAAAACAATGAAATCTTGTCATTTTCAGCAACATGGAGGGACCTAGAGGTTATAATGCTCAATGAAATAAGTCAGTCAGAGAAAGACAAATACCATATGATTGCAATCATATTTGGAATTTAAGAAACAAACAACAAAAAAGAGACAAACAAAAAATCACTCTTACATATAGGGAACATACAGGTGGTTACCAGAGGGGAGGTGGGCAGGGTGGATGAAATAGGTGAGGGGATTAAATGTACACTTATCATGGTGAGTCCTGAGTAATGCACAACTGTTGAGTCACTATAATGTACACCTGAAACTAATATAGCACTGTATTATAATTATACTGGAATTTTTTAAAAAGTGGAAATGCAAAATATTGTGTTGTGCAGAAAAAGATGAGTCCTTTTTCCACCCCCGCAAATGTGTTTCTATACTGTGATATAGGTATATAGAGTATAAAGATATATAGAGAAACACAGACAGACAGGGAAAGAGAGACAGAGGAAGAAGAGAAAGAGGAGAAGAAGAATGGGAAAAAGGGAAAGAAGAAGAAGAAAACAGACCTCAAGAGACAGAAGGAGAAATCTTCAAGTTCCAGAAACAAAATGTTTCTAAAGCCATAAACATACCAACAAATTCAAAACTGTCACTTAGAAACATCTTTACAGTCTAGAACACACTGGACTTCAACAGAGAGGAAATATAACACAAACACAACATTAATAATCCAACAAAAGTAACTTTGAGGGAGAGTCAACGGATTTTACAAAAAAGTTAACTGATACACTGCGCAGTGGAAAAATAGATCTTATAAATACATTTTTTAGTTATTTAAGACATAAAATCAGAAAGATGAACCATATCGAAGTGACAGAGCTCTATAATTAGAACAACAAGCATACCTAGCATTCAGATCTCAGGTTTAAATGTCTTTCTTTACTAAAAGGAACTAAGGCTTCTTTCATAAATGGCTTTTTTTGGCTTTGGCATGGAAGTGCAAGACTGGAATATATTTTTGTGACAGTACGGAAAAGGTAAGAAATCATTATACACATCTAAAGGACAAATGGCCACTTTGATAGGGTATTATACTACATGTTGATAATTAAGATGAAAACAATAATAAGTAATTTTAACCCTGAGACTAAAATGAGAACTAAAATTGAGTCCATGCAGATTGAAATATATAAATATGGAAAAAGAGAAAGCTCTTTTTTGCCATATACCTATAACTATTAAATGTAAAATGAATTACATTTTAATGATTTAATGAAAATGACTGCATTAGAAAATCATTATTTGGCAACAACCATAGTAATAGTTATAGGCAAGGATCATTAATAGATCCTAAAACTAGTGGGTGGAAGTTTAATGAGTAATGGGACTCTCACTGTATCTCTCCACAAGATAGTTACTAAACACAGGAAAAATTATAACTCTATATTAGATACATCTGTTGGGCACTACCTTAACCAAGTAATTCAAATTAATGTCTCTAACAATAGGATCAGTAGACATTATTTACTTCCTGATGTGGTATACTGAGAACCCCATTATCACTTACGTTATATTCCTGTAGAACTATAGAGTTGATGGTAATCATCAGATAATACAAGGAAAGCTTAATTTGAGAGACATTCTACAAAATAATTAGCCTTTATTTCTTAAAAATACCAAATTGAGGGAAAAGATAGCTATGCAACACTTCTAGTTTAAAGGAAACAAGAGATGGGATAACTCAATGTAACTTTAAAAAAAAAAACAAAAAGAAAAATAACAAAATAACAAAAGAAAACAACTCTGTTTGTTTTGGCATAAAGAACCTTTGTTTTACAAGTGAAACATTGTTGAACAAATCTGTAAATGTTTAGATAGTAGTATGTTAGAAACGTTAATATCCTCATTTTGATAAACATACTAAAGTTATTAAAAGATGTTTCTGTTTTGGGAAAACACATATTGAATTACTTAGGGGTAAATGGTATCATTTTGTACCATTTCAGTAACTTATATTCAAAGAGTTCAGAAAAAAATAGAGAAAAAGAGAAAGATATAACAAATATCACTTGATAAAATGTTTCCATTTGGGAAGTCTAGGTGAAGGGTTAATGGGAATGATTATTATTGTTTTTGTAACTCTTCTATAAGTCTGCAATTATTTCAAAGCAAGTTCAAAAAGAATGTTTACCACAAAATGCCATATTTTCTCCTTTAGAAGCAGCAGAATTATTTGCACTTTTTCTGTGCATGTGACAGTATATGAGGCATGGGAAGGTTTGAAACTAGCTTCAAGAAATGGCCACCTAAATCAGCAAGTATTTCACAATATTATGGACATTACATGTTTGCCATGTTTATTGTAAATTGCCTGCAGGAACTGGGAGTATACAATTTCTGGACTGTCAAAGACCTTATTCGGGCAGAAGAGTCAGAGAAGCCTAGAGGCAAGAGAGAAAGAAAAAAAGGAAACATATAGAAGATCCCCCATCTTCAAATTTAGCATTTGAAGTATTTTGGTTTCATAACTAAAATGAGCAAGGGTGTTTGAGCCAACAAAAGTAAAAGATTTAAGGAGTCAGGGAAGTGATTGGAATCCTTCCATGAAGATTAGAAGTTAAAACGATCAATTGAGATAATGAAATACAGTGTGTGTTCTTTGATGTGTGTAGAGAAGGAATTGTGTTCAGGCAAGTTTAAAGAGCCCATGAATTGTAAAAATCAATCAAAATGCCTATAGGACATGGAAAACAGCTATCAGTTGAAGCCAGCTTAGTACAGCTATTATTTGAAACAGAGCTATATCTAGCAAATTCACATACATCTATCCAGTTCGGGGGGGGGGGGAGTCCAGTTTACATTAAAAATAAGATAATTTACTACTAAATTGCCATTTAGATAAAACAACTAATTGAATGATGAACAATGCAAAGTTATGCAATCAAAACTCTCTTACTGAGTGACAACTAAAGCAAGCTACCTGGTACTAAATTAAAACCAAAACAAACATGTCATTGCCTTTACATGCTTGCTTTATTAATTGAGAATATAGGCATATTCTTGGGGTGTCCGGGTGGCTCAGTGTGTTAAGGCCTCTGCCTTTAGCTCAGGTCATGATCCCAGGGCCCTGGGATCGAGCCTCGCATCAGGCTCTCTGCTCAGTGGGAAGCCAGCTTCCCCCTCTCTCTCTGCCTGCCTCTCTGCAGATTTGTGACTTCTGTGTGCCAAATAAATGATATAAAATCTTAAAAAAAATACTTCTATTTAGTGGAGCCTGGGTGGCTCAGTCAGTTAAGCATCCACCTTCAGCTCAGGTCATGATCCCGGGTTTCTAGGATGGAGCTCTGTATAGGGCTTCCTGCTCAGTGGGGTGTCTGCTTCTCCCTCTCCTGCTCTCCCTGCTTCTGTTTTCTCTCTCTGTCAGATAAATATACAAAAATCTTAAGAAAAAAACTTCTATTTAGAGTGAATGGTGAAAACTAGGGATATGTTCAGACATAGTACTAATGTATACAAGGTAACGATTATAGGGCCTAGGAAGTGATAGAAAGGGCTCCATGAGCCAATACTTTTGAGCTGGTTCCCAGGTTTCACTCATTCATGGAACTAACTAGAGATAAAAAAATCTCTACTGCTCTCTTGTCTAGCATCCAGCATATATTTTTCAGTTTCACATTTTATTTCATTAACAAAAACAGTGAAAAAAATGTATATTTTGAATCTTATTAATCTCATCTACCCGAAATTTATTTTACATACACGACAAACAGATACAGGATTTCAAGCAATTTATGGTATAGTCCATTTTTCTATACAGTGGACTGACCTAGTCTTGGAAAGTCACTCACCAAGCTGGCTGCTGAAGCTACAGGTATCTCAGAAACTGCCTCACAGGGCACAAAATAATGAAGCCAAAGACATGAATTCCTCACTGTCTAAGGCTGAGGAAAGAAAATCTATCTGAAAAAGAACTGAAATTTAAATATATTAAATGGTATTACCCTAATTCATTTAGTTCTACATTAGTATTAATATGTTCACCTTTTCGGGCGCCTGGGTGGCTCAGTGGGTTAAGCCGCTGCCTTCGGCTCAGGTCATGATCTCAGGGTCCTGGGATCGAGTCCCGCATCGGGCTCTCTTCTCAGCAGGGAGCCTGCTTTCTCCTCTCTCTCTCTCTACCTTCCTCTCTGCCTGCTTGTAATCTCTCTCTGTCAAATAAATAAATAAAATCTTTAAAAAAAAAAAAAAAATATGTTCACCTTTTCTGGCTGATAAAAATATAACCAAATCCCCAGGAACTTGTAAGCCTTCCTAAAAACCGTTACCAACACTACATTCGGATTTTCAAGAAACCCATGTTAATTTTTATTACATTGCTTATTTATCAATTATTCATATATATGTCCTGCGGAATCTACTACAACAGTATTTTGAAGTTTATTTTAAAAATAGTACGCTTTATTACTTTACACATTTATATCCAGTTCCTCCAACTTTATATTAAGCCCCAAGAGAGAAGAAATGGTAGTCTGAATTTATTCATTATCTTTTTAGTTGATATTAAATAAATGCTTATTGATTGGTTAGCACAAACTGTCCAAGCAAAAGTGGCAAAAGTCTATATGCTAAGTCAATAACCACATGAAAATAAAGTAATAGATTAAGAGAAATATAAAGTAGGATTGGCCAGACCTGATGACTGACTACTTGTTGGAGGACTGAAGAGAAGGCTGACAAAAATTCGGTATTTGCAGCTTGAGTAACTGAATAGAGAAGGCCATGCTTAAGATAAACAGAGAATACAGAAGAATGTCTTGTTTTGAGGAGGAAGTACATGTTTTCTCAATGCATATTAAAAGCCAGGCATAGTCAAGGATTTATAGCCTTGTAATAAATCTAATATTCACTCTGGAAACATGGCAAAAAAGAGACTTAGAATCTAAAATCACTGCAGAATTGACTGGGATTTCAGCCCAGACAGTTTGACAGAGCCCTGGCTCATCACCCTCACTTTCCCACAGATGTTTCCTTAGTATCGTGCAAATTAAATACAATTACAAAACTTCTATATGATCTCATCTAGTCATTTTCTATATATTATTTTTCATCATACTTACAACTGTGAATGAAAAAAAAACAGTTTGAAATTTTTTGAAGAACTACTTAATGTACTATCACACCTGGGCCTTCTTCACTATATCAAATGTATTAATTTCTTCATCTCAGGAAAAGCATCTGCATGATTCAGACTTACATGCCTAACATTTAACATAATGGTTGGCACATAGTAAATACTCTAATAATTTTTATTGAACAAGTGAATGAAAGGACTATGACAACTTTATGTTCAAGTTCTTTAAGAAAATGGAAATAACATGTACAAGATAGATACTTGTTATAACAAATAAATTAGCTTATATGATTAATGGCCTGCTAATAATAAACCATATATATATATATATATATATATATATATGGGTGGTATTGTTATTACAATAATGGAGGTAAGTCTAGTGAGATGTTTTTTATAAGTATATTAGACTATAAGCTAGAAGATAAAAAACATTGGATTACAGATGACTAATTTCCCCATGAAATGTTTCTTTTTACTGTTATGACTTCACTATTAACTATAGAACTGTGAATCATAAAACATGACACAATTATTATATGCTAATTTTAAGCAGAGTACTTGTGACCTTATGAATGTATATTTGCATAAAAGGAAGATTTTGCAATAAATTGCTTTTGTATATTGTACAATTCCCAAGGGAAATTCTAAATATTATTTAATATAGAAAGAATGAGATTTTTGTAATTCAAATTTCAAAGAAAAATGCATAACAAAAATAAAATTAATTTATTATCAAATAGTATGTGTAATAGTATTACTTATCAAATAGTAGAGAATTGTTATGGTTTCCAAAGACAAAATATTAAACAAATGCACAGGCAAATAATAAAAAAAAATTAAAAATAAAATTCAGAATAACTTTGAAATTAAATGGATGCATGATAGTGAATTTAGTGCCTCAAATATCATGGTGACAGTGATGTTTAGATTTTTGTTTTCACTAACTCTTACTGCTATTTTTGAAAACTGGACCATATGGAAGGCCACTTCACGGTAATGAAGATGAGGAAGAAGCCTACCATACAATCACTTTTAGCAAGTGTATGCTCTCTACTATGGAAATAGTTAAAAGATGACTGCTATAACAAAAGAAATGTAGAGAGGTAAATGTTTATTTTACATTCAGATTGCCATTTGCTTTAAGTTACTGTAAGTCCTGAAGGACAATCATTTGAGCCTCTTTCCATTTATTTTTGTTTCAATTTTGGGCATTAAATCTATCCATTAATGACATTTTATTAAAGATTTTTATTTATTTGACACACAGAGAGAGAAATCACAAGTAGGCAAAGAGGCAGGCAGAGAGAGAGGAGGAAGCAGGCTCCCCGCTGAGCTAAGAGCCCCATGCGGGTCTCAATCCTAGGACCCTGAGATCATGACCTGAGCCAAAGGCAGAGAGGCTTAACCCACTGAGCCACCTGGGCGCCCCATTTAAAAAAAAATACTGATTTTTAAAACTCATATAAATATCCACATTCAACTTTTTTGTATTCCTCTTTAAAGTTGCCAAATGAAGTCGAAAATTCACCTGTTTTGCGACTCCAGAGAGTAGCTTATTTTTATGTTCATGCTAGTAGAAGTCTAATGAGTCATTTCCTGCATTTTTTAAGGTACAGCCTTTATAACTATGTGGTGAATGATGACATCTGAGCTCTGACCTAAAAGAAATACATTTGAGTCTCTTACAGGAGATGAAAATAACAGGTCATGTCTGTTACATTTGACACGTTCTTCAATTTTTAAGCCTATACCAGACTTTCATGAAAAGAATTTTAACGGAGAATTTCAAACAAAGAATTCTTGCTTGATTGGCCACATACAATATAAAACCCATTCTCAGAGCAGAATAAGTTGGCCCTAAGTTCATATATCTTTTGAATAAACCTACTTCAGGTTACAATAGAACCTGGGAATTTTTCAAAACTGTTTTGTCGTTAGGTGTGAAAAACTGAGTCTTTGTGGTTTGGGTTAGAATTGTAATAAAACCAAATTTTTGTAAGACAGATGCTTGGAATTCATTGGGCTCCAAACTTAAATGCAAATCAACAAAATATAAAATTTTTTTAGTTGTTTTTTATCATAGTATGTAAACTACAATTAGGATGCTAAACTTTATGTTAAATATTATTCCTTGCATAATTAAAATCTATCTATATATATGTATTTTACATATCCAAATTCACTGTTACATTTTTCTTTACTTCTTACCTTTAATATTCCATTACATTTTATTGATTCTCCATCAAATATAGGTGTTAAATTATCCATCTTCTACTTCTTTTATTAACATATGCTGTAAATAACTTAATAATAATATTTAAGTATGATATCTTCCCTTTAAATTCAGTAGATATTTTCTCATAATATTTTATGATAATATGGGTTGAGTGTATCATTTTTCACCTCATCAGCACTCTAGCATGACCAACCATATCTGATCCTAAATGTGAACTTCAAGTTTTAAGCAGTTTTAAACCACATGAAATAACCCATTTACTTTACCTTTGCCTGCCTCCAGTTTCCAAATGCCTGAAAAAGATATTATTTTCATTTTTCCCTAAAATACTATATCTCTTAGCATCCTCCAGAACTGTACCCAGAATCCTACTTCAAAAGTTTCAAATTATTCTCCTTTAAGTCCACTACAATTATTCATAACTTGCTTTCTGTTTATCTAACTACTTCAGCATTTCAATATATAAATAATAGCAATTGCAAAATGTATAAAGACCAGTGATTGATGTTTTGTATTGATCCATGGCAATGTGATTGTCATAAAGAATTATAAATATGACTTGTTGCAGTATTATATATTGTGTTCAGCATTTTGGTTTTTTTTTTGTTTTTTTTTTTTTAAAGATTTTATTTATTAATTTGACAGAGAGAAATTACAAGTAGACAGAGAGGCAGCCAGAGAGAGAGAGAGAGGGAAGCAGGCTCCCCGCTGAGCAGAGAGCCCGATGCGGGACTCGATCCCTGGACCCTGAGATCATGACCTGAGCCGAAGGCAGCGGCTTAACCCACTGAGCAACCCAGGCGCCCCATGTTCAGCATTTTGTACATTGAAATAAAAACGAATATGATTTTAGTTTAATAAACACTAGTTTTAATGAGATTATAAATAGTAATTTTTTTTTACTATTTAGACAAATAATCTGAAATTAGTTTAAACCACATATAGTTGACCATTCACAAACAAATATAAATATGTCTCTTTAATCGGCTTGTGAGTTTGTCAGAGATGTCATAAATGGGTGACTTAAACAATAGAAATTTATTGTCTCACAGTTTCAGACTCTAAACATCCAAGATCAAGGTGTTGGCAGGATAAGATGATTTTTAGATGATCTCTTCCTAAACTATTAGCCAATCTAGGCCCGACTCTCTCTCTCTCTCTCTCTCTCTCTCTCACACACACACACACACACCCTACCATCTTCCATTTCTTATCGATTTTCAGACTTGGAAATATTTTTATCAATTAAAATATATTTATACTTAAATTCCTTGTGACCTGAACAAATGTCAAAAATGTCTTATTTATAAGTCAGGTTTATCAACATTTGGGTAAATAAAACTGCTGGATCATGTGATAGTTCTTTGAATTTTCTGAGGAACCTCCATACTGTTTTCTATAGTGGCTACACCAACTTACATTCTACAGTACAAAAGGATTCGCTTTTTTCTGCATCCTCAACACTTGCTATTTCTTGGCTTTTTGATAAGAGTCATTCCAACAACTGTGAGGTGATAACTCATTGTGATTTTGATTTTGATTTCCTTGATGATTAAGAATGTTGAGCCTCTTTTCATGTACCTGGTGGATGTCTGTATATCTTTTTGAGAAAAATGTCTGTTCAGGTTTTCCACCCATTTTTGAAATTGGCTTTTTGTTTGTCTGTTTGTTTTTGTCTTGGGGGGGTTTTGTTGGTTATTGAATTGTACATGAGTTCTTTATATATTTTGGATGTTAGCCTTTAATCAGATATTTGAGTTGTGAATATTTTCTCCCATTCAGTAGGTTGCCTTTTCATTTTGTTGGTGATCTCTTTTGCTGTAGAGAACTTTTTAGATTGATTTAGTCCTACCTGCTGGTTTTGCTTTTGTTGCTTTAGGTTTTGGTGTCAGATTCAAAAAAAACATTGCCAGAACCTATGTCAAGAAACTTACCACCTACTTTTTTCTCCTAGGAGTTTTATGGTTCAGGCCTTCTGTTTATGTCTTTTATACATTTTGAGTTAATTTTTTTGTATGATGTAAGATAGTGATCCAGTTTCATTCTTTAGGATGAAAACTGGCTATCCAGTTTTCCAAGAGAAAAAAAATATATATATATATACATATATATATATATATATATATATATATATGGTTAAGGAGTTAAGAATACATATTCTTAGCTCCTTAACTCCTATAATTCTTTGTTATAAATTAATAAATAATAATAAATTAAATTATAATAAGAAATAATTAATTAATAATTAATTAATTATATATATATTATATATTCTTAACTCCTCTGTCATAAATTAATTGACCACAGACTTATAGGTTTATTTCTATTCCTTTAATCTGTTCCATTATTTTTTTCTAGCACTTTATGTATATTAACCATTAGATCTCTTAATCCTATGAGGTGAGTACTATTATTCACATTTTATCTTTGGAAGAACTAAGGCATAAATATGTTAGGTAATTTGCTTAAGGTCATATAAATAGTATGTGGCAAAGCCAGAAATTGGAATCCAAAGGTTGGTTCAAAGCCCCTACCCTTAACAACTTCCCAATGATTGCTCCATTAACTGACTTTGTGATTGACATAATGCAGTGTGGTACTCTTCTCTAGTTTGTAGATGACAAGAGACTAAGGAGCAAAAGAAACATACTACAAATTATCCAAAAAAGAAAGAAGAAAAATCTCAAAATAATAAAAGAGGAAAAAATATCCAGGAATAATAATTTCATACTCTCTCTAAAATAAGTGAAACTACTTTAAAAATATGCCAATTATATAAACACTTTTCAAATATATATATGCATCCCTAGGTTTATTGCAGCATTATTTACAATAGGCAAGACTGAAAGCAACCCAAGTGTCTATCTATAGATAAACGGATAAGAAGATGTGGTGTTTATATGTATATAAAGAAATATTACTCAGCTATTTAAAAAAGAATGAAATCCTGCCATTTGCAACAACATGGATGCATCTAGAGGATACAAAGCTAAGCAAAATAAGTTAGTCAAAGAAAGACAAATACCACATGATTTCACGCATATGTGGTATTTAAGAAAGAAAACAAATGAGCAAACAAAAAAGAGACAAACAAAAGAAGACTCTTTATTAGATAGCAAACTGGTGTTTGCCAAAAGGGAGGCTGGTGAGAGGATTAAGAGTACATTTATTTTAATGAGCACTGAATAATGTGTAGAATTGCTGAATCACTATACTGCAAATAGACCTGTTAATATAATTAACACTGTATGTTAATTATATTTTAATTAAAAAAAGAAAAATGCCAACTTCATCAAAAAGCTATGAAATATTGTACTCACGTTCTGCCTGCATAAATGTCACTAGTACATTTTTTTCTCATTTGAATTACAAAAGATAAAAAGTTAAAAAAATTAAACATATATAGAAAAAGAAAACACTTAAAGATAAACCATTACATATTTGGGGTAATGGGATTCATCACAAATTTTTTTTCTAAATTTTTGTGCAAGATCATTCTAAAATAAAATATCTATTTTAAATTTTGAAAACTAGGAAATAAAATTATATTATTCTTACAATTAAGTAAATGAAAAATGCTGTCTAGATTAAGCTTTTCTTAGGTTGAACTTTTAAAAAAGGATATAAAATCCTAGAAAGCAAATTTAAGACGAGGAAAAAGAACAAATATATAGTGATCATTGTAGTTACAATAGGCAAAAAATTGGTTTGATAAATAAAATGGAGTGCTAATTCCTAAAAAAACCCCTCAAACTTCAGGCACATCTTATTAAACAAATAGATAAAAATGAGAGAGATTATTATACAAATACATCAACTCAGAGTAATAACAAAAGGTAGGGAAATTTTAAAGATGGTCAAGATAAAAAAATTTTAATACAAAGTATTTGGGATGAATTTAATGAAATATGAATATAACATCTATATCAAAACTATGAAATACTGTTTAGCAAAATTACAGAGTTCTCAGATGAATGAAGAGAAATACTATGCTCATGGAGCAGACACAATGCAATTTCAATAGAAATCCCAGGAGGTTCTTTTCTATAAAACTGATGAACAGCTTCCAAAATTTTTATGATAAAACAAAGGATATCAGAGAGCAAAAACAATTTTGAAAAGGAAAAAAGATAGATGATTCATACTATATGATTCCAATACTTGCTATAAAGCTACAAAAATTTAGAAAATGTGTTATTGTGCAAGTTCACTAGAATAGTTTAGGATGTCTAGAAATAAGACCAATATATACATGGTTAATTGAGTTTTCAGAAAATTCCCTAGGTAATTCTATGGGTAAAATGTAGTCTTTTTCAAAAAATTGTGCTATAACAACTGGCTATACATATAAATTTAAAAAAATGTGAGTTTCAACACTTCCAACTGATGATGTAGTGAAAAGAAGGGCCACCTATACCCCAATGTTCATAGCAGCAATGGCCACAGTTGCCAAACTGTGGAAAGAACCAAGATGCCCTTCAACAGATAAATAGATAAAGAAGATATGGTCCATATATACAATGCAGTACTATGCCTCCATCAGAAAGGATGAATACCCAATTTCTGTAGCAACATGGACGGGACCGGAAGAGAGAGATTCAAGTATCAGATTGTTTTACGTACTTGTGAAGCATAAGGAATAACACAGAGGACATTGGGAGACGGAAAGAAGTGAGTTGGTGGAAATCGGAAGGGGAGACAAACCATGAAGGACTGCGGACTCTGAGAAACAAATAGGGTTTCAGAGGGGAGGGGTGTGGGAGGTTGGGTGAGCCTGGTGGTGGATATTATGGAAGGCACGTATTGCAAGGAGCACTGGGTGTGGTGCATAAACAATGAATTCTGTAACACTGATAAGAAAATTAAAAAAGAGGGAGGAGTCAAGATGGCGGAGAAGTAGCAGGCTGAGACTACTTCAGCTAGCCAAAGATCAGCTAGATAGCTTATCTAAAGATTGCAAACACCTGAAAATCCATCGGCAGATCGAAGAGAAGAAGAACAGCAATTCTGGAAACAAAAAAACAACCACTTTCTGAAAGGTAGGACCGGCGGAGAAGTGAATCCAAAGCGACGGGAAGATAGACCCCGGGGGAAGGGGCTGGCTCCCGGCAAGCAGCTGAGCAACGGCGCACAAAATCAGGACTTTTAAAAGTCTGTTCCGCTGAGGGACATCGCTCCAGAGGCTACCCGGGGCAAAGCCCAAACGGGGTCAGCGTGGCCTCAGGTCCCGCAGGGTCACAGAAGGATCGGGGGTGTCTGAGTGTCGCAGAGCTTGCGGGTATTGGAACGGGAAAGCCGGCTACAGAGACAGAGCCGACAGTAAGCTCACAGTTCGGTGTTACCTTGAACCGGTCGCAGGCTTGGTGAGCTCGGAGCGCAGCCAGAGGTCAGGCAGACGGGAGTAACTGGCCGTTGTTCTCTGAGGGCGCACTGAGGAGTGGGGCCCTGGGCTCTCGGCTCCTCCGGGCCGGAGACCAGGAGGCCGCCATTTGTATTCCCGTCCTCTGGAACTCTACAGAAAGCGCTCAGGGAACAAAAGCTCCTGAAAGCAAACCCGAGCGGATTACTCACCCCGGCCCCTGATAAGGGCGGTGCAATTCCGCCTGGGGCAAAGACACTTGAGAATCACTACAACAGGCCCCTCCCCCAGAAGATAAACAAGAAAACCAGCCAAGACCAAGTTCACCTACCAAGGACTGCGGTTTCAATACCAAGGAGAGCAGCAGTATTCCAGAGGAGGAGAAAGCAAAGCACAGAACTTATGGCTTTTTCCCTGTGATTTTTTTTAGTCTTGCAGTTAATTTAATTTTTTTATTTTTCATTTTTTGTTTTTTTTCTCGCCTTCTGGTAAATTTTTTTTTAACTTTTACCTTTTTCTTTTTTAACATTTTTTAACTAGTTTATCTAATATATATATTTTTTCTTTTTTTATATTTTTCTTATTTGTTTTCTTTTTTTTTAATTTTTTTCTTTTCTTTTTTTTTCTTTTTTCTTTTTTTTTTTCTTTCTTCCTTTTTGAACCTCTTTTTATCCCCTTTCTCCCCACTCATGATTTGGGATCGCTTCTAATTTGGTTAAAGCATATTTTCCTGGGGTTGTTGCCACCCTTTTAGTATTTTACTTCCTATGTCATATACTCTTATCTGGACAAAATGACAAGATGGAAAAATTCAACACAGAAAAAAAGAACAAGAGGCAGTACCGAAGGCTAGGGACCTAATCAATACAGACATCGGTAATATGTCAGATCTAGAGTTCAGAATGACAATTCTCAAGGTTCTAGCCGGGCTCGAAAAAGGCATGGAAGATATTAGAGAAACCCTCTCGAGAGATATAAAAGCCCTTTCTGGAGAAATAAAAGAACTAAAATCTAACCAAGTTGAAATAAAAAAAAGCTATTAATGAGGTGCAATCAAAAATGGAGGCTCTCACTGCTAGGATAAATGAGGCAGAAGAAAGAATTAGCAATATAGAAGACCAAATGACACAGAATAAAGAAGCTGAGCAAAAGAGGGACAAACAGCTACTGGACCACGAGGGGAGAATTCCAGAGATAAGTGACACCATAAGACGAAACAACATTAGAATAATTGGGATTCCAGAAGAAGAAGAAAGAGAGAGGGGAGCAGAAGGTATACTGGAGAGAATTATTGGGGAGAATTTCCCCAATATGGCAAAGGGAACGAGCATCAAAATTCAGGAGGTTCATAGAACACCCCTCAAAATCAATAAGAATAGGCCCACACCCCGTCACCTAATAGTGAAATTTACAAGTCCCAGTGACAAAGAGAAAATCCTGAAAGCAGCCCGGGAAAAGAAGTCTGTAACATACAATGGTAAAAATATTAGATTGGCAGCTGACTTATCCACAGAGACCTGGCAGGCCAGAAAGAGCTGGCATGATATTTTCAGAGCACTAAACGAGAAAAACATGCAGCCAAGAATACTATATCCAGCTAGGCTATCATTGAAAATAGAAGGAGAGATTAAAAGCTTCCAGGACAAACAAAAACTGAAAGAATTTGCAAACACCAAACCAGCTCTACAGGAAATATTGAAAGGGGTCCTCTAAGCAAAGAGAGAGCCTACAAGTGGTAGATTAGAAAGGAACAGAGACCATATACAGTAACAGTCACCTTACAGGCAATACAATGGCACTAAATTCAAATCTCTCAATAGTTACCCTGAATGTTAATGGACTAAATGCCCCTGTCAAAAGAAACAGGGTATCAGAACGGATAAAATAACAAAGCCCATCTATATGTTGCCTCCAAGAAACTCATTTTAAGCCCGAAGACACCTCCAGATTTAAAGTGAGGGGGTGGAAAAGAATTTACCATGCTAATGGACATCAGAAGAAAGCAGGAGTGGCAATTCTTATATCAGATCAATTAGATTTTAAGCCAAAGACTATAATAAGAGATGAGAAAGGACACTATATCATACTCAAAGTGTCTGCCCAACAAGAAGATCTAACAATTTTAAATATCTATGCCCCCAACGTGGGAGCAGCCAACTATATAAACCAATTAATAACAAAATCAAAGAAAAACATCAACAATAATACAATAATAGTAGGGGACTTTAACACTCCCCTCACTGAAATGGACAGATCATCCAAGCAAAAGATCAGCAAGGAAATAAAGGCCTTAAACGACACACTGGACCAGATGGACATCACAGATATATTCAGAACATTTCATCCCAAAGCAACAGAATACACATTCTTCTCTAGTGCACATGGAACATTCTCCAGAATAGATCACATCCTCGGTCCTAAATCAGGACTCAACCGGTATCAAAAGATTGGGATCATTCCCTGCATATTTTCAGACCACAATGCTCTAAAGCTAGAACTCAACCACAAAAGGAAGTTCGAAAAGAACCCAAATACATGGAGACTAAACAGCATCCTTCTAAAGAATGAATGGGTCAACCGGGAAATTAAAGAAGAATTGAAAAAAATCATGGAAACAAATGATAATGAAAATACAACGGTTCAAAATCTGTGGGACACAACAAAGGCAGTCCTGAGAGGAAAATATATAGCGATACA
Source organism: Mustela putorius furo (assembly GCF_011764305.1). NCBI lineage: Eukaryota > Metazoa > Chordata > Mammalia > Carnivora > Mustelidae > Mustela > Mustela putorius. The sequence goes on from NW_025421556.1 coordinate 75,710, forward strand.
GGCCTTTCTCAAGAAACAAGAAAGGACTCAGTTACACAGCCTAACCCTACACCTAAAAGAGCTAGAGAAAGAACAAGAAAGAAACCCTAAGCTCAACAGGAGAAGAGAAATCATAAGGATCAGAGCAGAAATCAATGAAATAGAAACCAAAAAAACAATAGAACAAATCATGAAACTAGGAGCTGGTTCTTTGAAAGAATTAATAAAATAGATAAACCCCTGGCCCGACTTATCAAAAAGAAAAGAGAAAGGACCGAAATAAATAAAATCAAAAATGAAAGAGGAGAGATCACAACTAACACCAAAGAAATACAAACTATTATAAGAACATACTATGAGCAACTCTAAGCAAACAAATTTGACAATCTGGAAGAAATGGATGCATTCCAAGAAACATATAAACTACCACAACTGAACCAGGAAGAAATAGAAAGCCTGATCAGACCCATAACCAGTAAGGAGATTGAAAGAGTCATTAAAAATCTCCAAACAAACAAAAGCCGAGGGCCAGACAGCTTCCCGGGGGAATTCTACCAAACATTTAAAGAAGAACTATTTCCTATTCTCCTGAAATTGTTCCAAAAAATAGAAACGGAAGGAAAACTTCCAAACTCATTTTATGAGGCCAGCATCACCTTGATCCCAAAACCAGACAAGGATCTCATCAAAAAAGAGAGCTATAGACCAATATCCTTGATGAACACAGATGCGAAAATACTCAACAAAATACTAGCCAATAGGATTCAACAGTACATTAAAAGGATTATTCTCCACGACCAAGTGGGATTTATTCCAGGGCTGCAAGGTTGGTTCAACATTTGCAAATCAGTCAATGTGATACAACACATCAATAAAAGAAAGAACAAGAACCATATGATACTCTCAATAGATGCTGAAAAAGCTCAAGTACAGCATCCCTTCCTGATCAAAACTCTTCAAAGTGTAGGGATAGAGGGCACATACCTCAATATCATCAAAGCCATCTATGAAAAACCCACCGCAAATATCATTCTCAATAGAGAAAAACTGAAAGCTTTTCCACTAAGGTCAGGAACACGGCAGGGATGTCCATTATCACCACTGCTATTCAACATAGTACTAGAAGTCCTAGCCTCAGCAATCAGACAACAAAAGGAAATTAAAGGCATCCAAATCAGCAAAGAAGAAGTCAAACTATCACTCTTCGCAGATGATATGATACATATGTGGAAAACCCAAAAGTCTCCACTCCAAAGCTGCTAGAACTTGTACAGGAATTCAGTAAATTGTCAGGATATAAAATCAATGCACAGAAATCAGTTGCATTTCTCTACACCAACAGCAAGACAGAAGAAAGAGAAATTAAGGAGTCGATCCCATTTACAATTGCACCCAAAACTATAGGATACCTAGGAATAAACCTAACCAAAGAGGCACAGAATCTATACTCAGAAAACTATAAAGTACTCATGAAAGAAATTGAGGAAGACACAAAGAAAAGGAAAAATGTTCCATGCTCATGGATTGGAAGAACAAATATTGTGAAAATGTCTATGCTACCTAAAGCAATCTACACATTTAATGCAATCCCTATCAAAATCCCACCAATTTTTTTCAAGGAAATGGAACAAATAATCCTAAAATTTATATGGAACCAGAACAGACTCGAATAGCCAAAGGAATATTGAAAAAGAAAGCCAAAGTTAGTGGCATCACAATTCTGGACTTCAAGCTCTATTACAAAGCTGTCATCATCAAGACAGCATGGTACTGGCACAAAAACAGACACATAGATCAATGAAACAGAAAAGAGAGCCCAGAAATAGACCCTCAACTCTATGTTCAACTAATCTTAGACAAAGCAGGAAAGAATGTCCAAAGGAAAAAAGACAGCCTCTTCAATAAGGAAAATTGGACGGCCATGTGCAGAAAAATGAAATTGGACCATTTCCTTACACCACACACGAAAATAGACTCAAAATGGATAAAGGACCTCAATGTGAGAAAGCAATCCATCAAAATCCTTGAGGAGAACACAGGCAGCAACCTCTTCGACCTCAGCCACAGCAACATCTTCCTAGGAACAACACCAAAGGCAAGGGAAGCAAGGGCAAAAATGAACTATTGGGATTTCATCAAGATCAAAAGCTTTTGCACAGCAAAGGAAACAGTTAACAAAATCAAAAGACAACTGACAGAATGGGAGAAGATATTTGCAAATGATATATCAGATAAAGAGCTAGTGTCCAAAATCTATAAAGAACTTAGCAAACTCAACACCCATAGAACAAATAATCCAATCAAGAAATGTGCAGAAGACATGAACAGACATTTCTGCAAAGAAGACATCCAGATGGCCAACAGACACATGAAAAAGTGTTCAAGATCACTCAGCATCAGGGAAATACAAATCAAAACCACAATGAGATAGCACCTCACACCAGTCAGAATGGCTAAAATTAACAAGTCAGGAAATGACAGATGCTGGCGAGGATGCAGAGAAAGGGGAACCCTCCTACACTGTTGGTGGGAATGCAAGCTGGTGCAACCACTCTGGAAAAAAGCTTGGAGGTTCCTCAAAATGTTGAAAATAGAACTAACCTATGACCCAGCAATTGCACTACTGGGTATTTACCCTAAAGATACAAACGTAGTGATCCGAAGGGGCACATGAACCCGAATGTTTATAGCAGCAATGTCTATAATAGCCAAACTATGGAAAGAACCTAGATGTCCATCAACAGATGAATGGATAAAGAAGAGTGGCATATATACACAATGGAATATTATGCAGCCATCAAAAGAAATGTAATCTTGCCATTTTCGATGACATGAATGGAACTAGAGGGTATCAGGCTTAGTGAAATAAGTCAAGCAGAGAAAGACAACTATCATATGATCTCCCTGATATGAGGAAGTGGAGATGCAATGTGGGGAGTAGGAAAAGAATAAATGAAACAAGACTGGATTCGGAGGGAGACAAACCATAAGAGACTCTTAATGTCACAAAACAAACCAAGGGTGGCCGGGGGGAGGGGGGTAGGGAGAAGGTGGTGGGGTTATGGACATTGGGAAGGGTGTGTGCTATGGTGAATGCTGTGAAGTGTGTAAACCTGGCGATTCACAGACCTGTACCCCTGGGGATAAAAATACATTATGTTTATAAAATATTTTTTAAAAATTAAATATTTAAAAAATATGTATGAGACCTTCTTTGTGATCTTTAATTAGAAATAGATTTCATAAATAATTCACAGTAAGAATAAAATAAGCTTTACTTCATTAGAATTAAAAAATGTTTTTTAAAATCTGCTATTAGTAAAATATAAAGTAAGGCAATGAATATTTGCAACATCTATGTCTGATAAAGAACATGTATCTAGAATATTTAAAGAACTCTTTTAACTCAATAACAATAATAATAACAATAACAACAACAACAACCAGAAAAGACATGTGAATTGAGCAAGAGATTTGAATAAATATGAAACCAAAAAAGATACAGGTGTAAGAATGGCAAAATAAACACAAAAACAATGCTCAACATCACTAGTCATTAGGAAAGCAGAGGTCATGTTTCCTACAAATGGAGAAGAGAAATACAGTAAATTTGTTAAAATCCAGTTTGTGATAATATGTTACATTTAAATAATTTCATTCTTATTCTGTATCTGACTTAGTGAAAAGTTTTTATAGAAAAATCTAAATTTATTTTTTTTAATAAACATTTATTTTTATCCCCAAAAAGAAGGGAATCTTTCTGCCCTTCAACAGACGAATGGATAAGGAAAATGTGGTTCATATACACTATGGAGTATTATGCCTCCATCAGAAAGGATGAATATACAACTTTTGTAGCAACATGGATGGGACTGGAAAAGATTATGCTGAGTGAAGTAAGTCAAGCAGAGAGAGTCAATTATCACATGGTTTCACTTACTTGTGGAGCATAACAAATATCATGGAGGACATGGGGAGTTGGAGAGGAGAAGGGATTTGGGAGAAATTGGAAGGGGAGGTGAACCATGAGAGACTATGGACTCTGAAAAACAATCTGAGGGGAATGAAATGGTGGGGGGTGGGAGGTTGGGGTACCAGGTGGTGGGTATTATAGAGGGCACAGATTGCATGGAGCACTGGGTGTGGTGCAAAAATAATGAATACTGTTATGCTGAAAATAAATAAATTTAATTAATAAAAAAAATCTAAATTTAAAATTTTTACACCTCAGTAAATAGTACTTTGACTCATTTGCTCAGGTTGAATCAAATACCATGGGAAGGCCTCCCATATTAAAACTAAGGCAATCTTTATTTTCTTTAATAAAAATTATTACACACTTTGATAAATTTTAAATTAAAAAGTAGATATGTACTTTGATAATAAAAGTTACTCTAATTTACTAACAATGTCCAGATTCTAAATTATTTACTTTATCCTTTTATGGATGTAAAACAAATAGACCTTTGTATTCTAATGCTGCAATTACTTGGGAAATCATGCCAGAAGGATGAAAAACTAACTGTTCCCTTCACTACATTTAGTATACACATGTGGTACTAAGTTCTTCTCCTTGATTTCCATTAAATATTCAATTTATGAAAAATTCAGCATCTAATCTCTTTATTCTATGGTTCATGTAGTATTTTAGAGTGTTCATAATATAAACTGTCTATGCAAACAGTTTTATTTTTCTTAAGGAACTCCACTTGCTTGATTTAATAACAATCACCACCATATTTTAACATAGCCAATTGTTTCCTGAATGCTATGGTGGTATGAAAAGTTAAGATAAACTCTTAAGATATAGTTAAATTTATTATTTTTCTAGAGAAACAGACCACAAAGATGGATAAACAACTATATCTGTGAAGCTCTATGAATTATACCAGATATCCTAAATTTTTTATAATGGCTGAAGTGTACTTCTTAAAGATCTCAGCTATTTAACTTGAGTTAACAAAAATGTATTATTTTAACTGAGCTAATTGGGCAGTAATCGCACTAGTTAAACACATTATTAAACTCCAAAAGGCATATAACACATAACATTTATAGCCTCATATTCTAATAAAAAATAAATTTCCAAAATTTTGAATACAAATGGTTTGATTCATGAATCAAATATACACATACACGTGTCACCTTTTATGCATCTATCTTTAAATTGTTAACAAGGGCATATAAACTGTTCCATAAGATGTTTTGTGCAGAACAGAACATTGAACATGTGTTTGTACTCTTTTTTTTAATAAAGGGATGAGAAGATAAGGACAAAGGTCCTTACTTTGAGCCAGTTTCAATTAGGCAACTTAGCTGCTTAGAGTCTGGTGCTAATAGGGGTCAAGGCTAAGGGTCTAATCCCCACATGGCCAATTAGTATTGCTTTGCTTCCAGATCTCACACTATGTATCTTACAAAATGCCCCACTTTAAAAAGGGAAGACAGGTGATAAAGTGATGGTAGATCAGTAAAATTCAGAAAATCTCAGTTGACTACTTTCAGGCAACATCACTGTCCCACTGTGGCACTATAATGTTCCAGCTAAACTGATCACTCCTGGTTCTAAAATCATATTCTGTGATTTTCAACATTTATGCATTTTTTTCCTTAATCCTCTGTATTATTCATATTTTGAGGAATTAAAATTCTTCTTATCCTTTAAATCCTAGGATATTTGGTACCTCTTCTACAAGTCATCACCACTTCAATCCCCCAAATTACAACAATCTTCTTTATAGCAATCATGTGATATTGGTCTGCTAATTAACATATGTGTCTATGACACAAATACTCTAAGAAAATAAATTCTTAAATTAGATATACTACATCGTTATTCATTTTTACAATTCAGTGTGAACATCATCTATTTGAACATCATCTATTTCCATAAATATTTCCTAAAAGAATGAATAAATGAAAGAGATACTGAATAAGTGGGAGAATGAATGTAGTTCCAGAGTTGCAGTTAATTACCTGGCCATTAATTCAGAGCATGTGCTATACTTCACGGCATAAGGTTTTATTATTAAAGAAGAACAGTTGCTATCCCCAATTATGCTTTATCTCTAATATTAATAAATAAAGTATATGTATCAGCCATAGTTTTTTTTTTCACTTTTATTTGTAATATTTATTATGTATTGATTAGGAATACATCAGCTTCAATGAACATTATCAGACTTTGTCTTTCTCCTAAAATGTAATTACTGTATTGTTTGGAATGATATCAGGCTCAGAGAAGTAATGGAAAAGGGAAAAACCAAGATTTGAAAAATAGGCTTTAATTAAATAAGGCAGCTTCAAAGGAACAAAAAATAGCCACCAAATCATCTTTTATGTGGACAAGTCTAGCCAGAGGGCCAGCATATTACAGGAATCACCACAGCTCATGCTTTAATGCAACTTAATAGCTACTTTTCTCTGTGTTAACTCACTCAAGATTCAAAGTCCCAAGCAGCACAGTCTGACTGAAGGGGCTTGGCTGCCAGGAAGTAGAGAAAGGAAAGATCTAGGTTTGTACTTTCAATATGGTAGGCACTAAGCACAGATCTCTACTGAGTCCTTGAAATGCAGCTGGTCTAATGGAGAGGTGCTGTGAGTATAAAAAGACACTGGGTTCTGAAGACATAGTAAAAATTAAAAGAATATAAAAATCTCAATATTTTATATTGTCCATATGTTGGAATCGGTTAAAAAAAAAACCCTATCATTAAAATCATTTTTACCTTTGTTTAAAAATCATTATAGCTATTAGAAACTTAAAATTACATAGACGTTAAACTTTAGATTTATAATTTCTATTGGAAATTATCTAGTTCTGTTAGGCGTTTTTAATGAGATGGGATGGTGCCTATCACTTCTACCACCCAGGACCTCCAATCAAGCCTCCAATAGCCTGCAGGGAGGGGGTGATCATATACAGTGTACTTGTGCCTCATGTAGTCTGTCAGAGGATGCATACTTTGTCGGAGAATGATGATTTAATAGTGAAGCTTTGATATTGCTGGGATCATTCATGAAATAGGAGCCACAGAGTCACGAAGGGCTTTAAATGTTGACTTGACTTTTGGTACAATTGAGGTAATATATAACCACAGAGAGATACACTGTTAAGACAGAAACAAAAAGATACTCACAAGTTTTTAATGTTCATCTCATTACCAGATTTTAGCGCTTAATTAAAAAAAAAATTGTGAATGTAAAAATTATATTGCATTATATCTCTATGTGTGTATAGTAAACTGTTAACTTGCTCAATGTATGCATTTAATTTTCTCAAGATGAGTATTTTTTTCAAGATATGTATGTAAAGTAAAAGATGTGTATTCAATTCTAAGAAATTCAACCTATAACTGTCAGGGTTTCATGTGGAAAAACAAATACATACTGTAAAATTTCAATATTTCATGTAAAAATTAGATGAATTCAAGACCTCCCTATATATCTATCTTACCCTTTTTCCCATTAGTATTTATTAGTATTCAAAAAAATTCTTTAATTACCTCTTTACTGTATAATGTCACAAATAATAATATTATGATTAGAAATACTATCTTCCAAATGTTTTCTGACTTTCTGAAATGACTTAAAAAATGTATGTCTTAATTTTATCCCCCACCTCCGCTAGGGACATAAAATATTCTCATTAAACATGCAAAATATTGGGACTATCCTAAAAAAGAAAATGCACAATCTGCTAGAAAAAAAAGAGAATAAAAGGGAAGAAAAAAATAAGAAAGGCTAAGAATTTCATTCTAAATCACTTTTAGGCATGAAGGCTGACCATCTCATGTTTAGGATTTGGAGGAAGGAGGAAAAAACTCTGCCTATTTTGTTATAACAAACATATCTCAAATTTACATTACTTCATCAAGGTGAAATTCCTATATGAGTTTTGTATGAGTGACACTGTGTCACCTGTTTAATGGAATTTTGACTAATCACTACTAAATATATTGGAATCTAAAGAGATTAAGCTCATTTTTGGAAATAGGATTAACATATACTTCAGATTAAATCATATGAAAATTTTCTATGTGGCCTTATTTTGAAATAAACAATATTCTGGAATATATTTTTTGAGTTTGGAGTTTCCATGGATATATTCTAATCTTTATAAATTCTTAATAAAATATTAAAATGACTTTGTGTTTGAATTAAACATAATAAAAATCCCCTTTATGTTTCTATTGATTTTTTTTTCTTATTTGTAGAGTTGCTGGTATTATGGTTATATAATTATGTGCTTTCAATTTATTTATTTATTTTTAAAGACTATTTATTTATTTATTCGAGAAAGAGAAAGAGCAAGCACAAGTGCAGGGTAAGAGTGGGGAGGGGCGGAGGGAGAGGCAACTCTTGGCTGAGCCGAGAGCCAGACCTGGGGCTCAATCCCAGGTTACCAGGATCATGACTTAAGCCAAAGCTAGATACTTAACTGACTGAGCTATCCAGACACCCTGTGCTTTTGATTTATAATAATTAAATAACAATTATTATATTATATATATAAAATATATATATAATTAAATAATAATAAAATAATTCCACAGGTCATTTCTTTTATTTATTTACTTATTTATTTATTCTCACCATAGCACACACCCTCCCCAATATCCATCACCCAGCCACATTTCTTTTTTTTTTTTTTTTTAAGATTTTATTTATTTATTTGACAGACAGAAATCACAAGTAGGCAGAGAGGCAGGCAGAGGTGGGGGCGGGAAGCAGGCTCCCCGCTGAGCAGAGAGCCCCATGCGGGGCTCGATCCCAGGACCTTGAGATCATGACCTGAGCCAAAGGCAGAGGCTTTAACCCACTGAGCCACCCAGGCGCCCCACCCAGCCACATTTCTTAGGGAAAAGAGTGATCTGTTAAGATTATTGTAGAAAGTGGAGCTAAAGAGTTATGCTCTAGACTTGTTCCCAAGACAAAAAGACAGTTAAAAGGGGATAACTATCATGCAGCCATCAGAAAGGATGAATACCCAACTTTTTTTTTTTTTAAGATTTTATTTGTTTATTTGACAGACAGAGATCACACTGGCAGAGAGGCAGGCAGAGAGAGAGAGAGAAGGAAGCAGGCTCCCTGCCGAGCAGAGACCCCGATGCGGGACTCGATCCCAGGACCCTGGAATCATGACCTGAGCTGAAGGAAGAGGCTTTAACCCACTGAGCCACCCAGGCTCCTGAATACCCAACTTTTGTATCAACATGGATGGGACTGGAGGAGATTTATGCTGAGTAAAATAAGTCAAGCAAAGAGGGTCAATTATCATATGGTTTCACTTACTTGTGAAGCATAAGGAAGAATATGGAGGATATTAGGAAAAGGAAAGGAAAAGTGAATTGGGGTAAATTGGAGGGGGACACGAAGCATGAGAGACTATAGACTCAGAAAAAAACTGAAGGGTTTTGGAGGAGAGGGGGATGGAGAGATGGGTGAACCTGGTGATGGGTATTGAGGAGGACACATATTGATTGGAGCACTGGGTATGGTGCATAAACAATGAATCTTGGAACACTGAAAAAATAAAATAAATTTTTAAAAAAGGGGACAACTAGAAGTAGAAGACTCTATCATGCTGAAGGAAGAAGTTATCTCGATGTACTGTAGATATCTTAGTTAAAAGATAAATTTAGCATTGAGTCACTGCAAGCCAAGAAATCTAATGAAAATTATAAATTTTATCATATGATAAACTAGAAGTAGAGAAAATTTAAATTTGTAGTTTTTAGTTTTTAAGGAACTTAGAAATATATTTTTAATGGAAAGGGAAAGTATTTGTATTTTAAAAATACAAAGACTAAGTTTGAAAGAATAGAGTAAAATTCTATGATAAAAAAGTAGTAGTTGATATTACCTTTGTTTCCATATCTGAATATATATTTATGCATGTATATATCATGTTTACATATATAATAAACATGCTCTTTTTGGCATATTCCCATTATAGGTAAGTTGATATTATACCATATGTTACAAACTATTATGCTATATAAAGTTATATGTAAATATAACATGTTATACCATCTTAAATATATCATTTATATTTAATATAAATATTAGTGTCACCATTATTTGTAATATATAAACATATACCATTATTATATTTTAAACTATATGTAACATAATTTCAAATAATCTTTCTCTCATCTTTTACAATCTCATTATCTGTGTATTTGATGTCATCAATCTGGCTGCATCTCTCAAAATTTTCTCTGTATTTGCACAAAATAAACAAATACTTTGTATATAACTCTGTTTATATAATAACTTTATTAAAATAATTCATATACTCAAATTTATTCTTTGGTTGACATCCCACTAGACCTTTACATGTAGATGAGAGTGATCTTTTAGTAACTAAAAATATTACATATAATTGATATTTTTTCAATTATTTATATATATTCAGGGTTGTGTTGGTTTTGTTTTTTTATTTATTTTTTGGTCCTCACAAAATTTTCTCTGCTAACATTTTTACTATTATATGCAAGACTCTCCAGAGAGGAATTTTTTAGTCAAATGTATGACTAACTTTAATTATTAAAATTAAAATACTTGGGACGCCTGGGTGGCTCAGTTGTTTAGATGACTGCCTTTGGCTCAGGTCATGATCCCGAAGTCTCCGGATCGAGTCCTGCATGGGGCTCCCAGCTCCACAGGGAGTCTGCTTCTCTCTCTGACCTTCTCCTCACTCAGCTCTCTCTGTCTTTCTCTCAAATAAATAAATAAAATCTTTTTAAAAAAATTAAAATACTTAAGAAGTCACAGTTTTTCCTTAGGTGGTTACATAATATCAAATTCTCATGACAATGAGAGAAACTCGTCTAATTCTCATAAGCTGGATATCATGATTTACTTTCTTAATTTTTAAGACTCTAATAAGTCATAAAGGCATCTCTTTATTCTTTCAGTTTACAGTGCTCTAGAAGTTAGAGCATTTTAAACTTAAACAATAAAATATTCCTTTATTTGCTTAACATATTAAACTCAAAGAGAGAGTTTGCATGAGTTTTATCATCAAACATAGCTACTTCTCCAAACAGCAAATGAAACAGTATAAACAATAATATTAAAATGTTAAATTTTATATTGCCATTACCATGTTTTAGTCTCTGAACTACACAAGCAAGATAAAGGGGTTATATATTCATTCTATTTTCAAGAATGTAAAAATTTAATTATTTCAGGTTTTATTATAATAGCTAAACACCAATCTATCTATACAAGTAAGGATTTATTTTGTATCTCTTCTTATATCAGTAGTCTAATACGATTTAGAAAATACAAAATTTTGCTTAATTTTGAGCATCTTTGTATGTGTAAATTGGCTATATGGATTTTCTTTTCTGAATACTGTCTTTCCAAATTCCTTTCCCACTTTCCTTTCTTCTCTTTTATGTATTTAAGAGCATTATAGATAATCAGACTGTTACTACTATCTTAAATTTATAAGCTAAATTACAATTATTTTATTTGCAACTGACACTTTCTCCTCAAGTAACACTTAACAAAAGGTCAAACTTAAAAAATCAATTTAAGATAAATATAACTTGTATCTTGGAAATGGATAAAAATTTTGTCAAAAGTTTGTCACTTTCTCAGAATCAAAAATATGCTGATCTTATAAATGCCAATAAACTGCATTAATGAAAAAGAAGCGGCAAGTTTCCAAGGTTAACGTTTTATAGAAATTCCAATAATGTTTTTAAAAAGCTTGAATAAATCAACTTTCAGAAACATATATATTCTCATACAGTTATTACTTCCCTATAATCCCCTAGTATCAGCATTTACAAATTAATTTACATGTAATTTACCAGTATCAGTATTTACAAACTAATCTACATGATTTTTTTTAAGATTTTATTTATTTATTTGAGAGACAGAGATCACAAGTAGCAGAGAGGCAGGCAGAGAGAGAGAGGGAAGCAGGCTCCCCGCACAGCAGGGAGCCCAATGTGGGGCTCTATCCCAGGACCCTGGGACCATGACCCCGCCGAAGGCAAAGGCTTTAACCCACTAAGCCACCCAGGTGCCCCAAATGATTTTTAAGTGACCTTTACTGCCTGGCTATAGTCGTCAAGTAAATACCTGTCTAACTGAAATTTGAATAAAATTGCCATGGATCTATAGGTGGAGTGGAGATGGTGTCTTTGAGTTATTGACCTCGCCTCATTTCCCCTCTCCTTGCCAAGTGGCCCATTAGAGCTCATCACATATGAAGGCTGTGGTGCTTTGGGTAACAGTGATTGGTTGGTGGATACTCAATAGTGAGTATGGGATTCTCAGTATATGTAGAATGGATGGTGAGATTATGTAAGACTGTGTGTATAAAGAAATTGGAACATCTGACCTGTCCTGGCAAATAGAAAGGTTCTAAAGATCTGATGGGGGCAATATGTCCTATGCAGTTACACTTTCAGAGAAATCACTGTGTCAAGATAGGTTATGGGTTCTAGTCAGCACCCCCGGTCACTGTACCAGAACCAGTTAAGAGTATAGTTTAGATGAAATGCTATTTTAAAAAGGTAAGTGATGAATAATTCAGTACATGACACTGAATTTTTGCTCTACTCAAGGAATGTAAAGCCTAAGAACTGATCCTTCAGTTTTAGGGATGCATGGCCACACTGGTATGGCCATGTGGTAGAACAGAGAGTACTGGGGAAACATGACCATGTATTCACATACTTCAGTACGTTACTATGCTTACTATGTTAGACACACACAAATATACTTTATCTTTTGCCATGTTTATTTAAACCAAGCATTTGAAGGAATAACTGAAAGCTTTCCAGACACAGCAGTATTGTGATACTTCTTCCCTTCTTTTTTATGTATACTCATTCATTCATCCTGTGGTTAGGCATATAAATATGTGTTGTTTACTAGTTTATAAAAATTCCTGGGTTTGTGTCCCCTGTTTTGCATTAAAAACATTTTTACAGGTTTTTGTTTTGTTTTGTTTGTTTGTTTTTTAGAGAGAGTGCAAGTGGCGGGGGCAGGGCAGAGGGAGGAGAGAGAGCAGGAGCCTGACTCAGGGCTTGATCTAAGGACCCTGAGATCATGACCTGGGCTGAAATCAAATGTCAAATGCTTAATGGCCTGAGCAACCCAAGTGCCCCCCCCCCAATATCATAGTTTTTACTGTTTGAATCCACCACTTCATTTTCTTATTATGCCTTCATTGTTTTTACGTGTTGCCAACTTCTTGAATTGTATTTAAAAATTGAATAGATATTGAGGCTTATTTTATTTATTTATTGTTGCTTTGAGAGTATGAGGTAAAGTTAATAAACACACCAACACACACATATACATAAAAAAAAAAGAGTCACGTAGGTAAGTTGTGTGAAGTCAAGAAGTTTTAGAGAAGGACAGGGCTTTGGAGGTCATCTAGAATTGTTTCTCCTCTCAGTTTAATCGAAACAATTATTTTCTTTTGTGGATTAAGTGAAAATGAAAAGAAGAAAATGAAGAAAGAAAAATTACTACCAAATTCTACTCTCAGATCCCCAACCACCTTATAATATGATTTTGAGCCCGGCCTTAAATGCATTGTGTTTCTGTGTCTTGCCAAATAAACTTTTTACCAGATAATGCTTTGAAGAAAGTGTCAGTTTAAAATACAGTATTTGTATTCAAAACTTCAAGATTTCCACTTGGAAATCAGAAAAGTCTAGAAGATCTGTATGAAAAGCCACAGGGATGATAATCAAGATCTGAAGTGATTTGGAATGAAAAAATAAAAAGGAACATCATACTAAGCTTAAACTAAACCAATCAAAACACTTAAGGAAAATTCTGGTCCTGATGGTGTTTCAACAAAAAGAATTTTGATGCTGTTTACAATAAGCATAAATGCATTCAGTAATTGGAAATAAAATAAAGCCCATTAGGGAAATATATCTGCATTATTTTTAGGTGCAATTGGATGTGAAAAATTTATAAAGTAAGTTCCTATTTGCAAAAACAAAAGAATTAAATTTATCCACTTGCAGAGAAAATACGGTCTATCTAGATGTGGCAAGAGGGTTTTGCTGAAGCATCTTATAGATTCCTGCCAGAATGTGAAATTGTGGCTTGAGTGTGCATGTGGGGTCCACATACATAGGTGCCTGTGGAAAAAGCAAAGAACTGAAGTCTAGCTATTACTAAAAACTCAATCTGTAAATTATCACTTATTTCTCTATATGTTTATTTATGAGCTATAATTAAAGAATTTGAAGTTTGAAGAAAGAGTGAATTTCTATGGCATAATTATAATGACTGAATAAAAATAAAGATTAGAACCAAGAATAATGCAGAAATAGGATATGCTTGTAAAGTCAAAAATGTTAAAACACAGGTATATAGATGATAAATACTTCAGAGTTACTATTCATAACCTTAAAAAGCAGCTCTCAGCTTCTTAAGAGCTGGAAGAAAACAAATCTCACTGCCTTAAACTGGGTTTATGATACTGATGAATGTAATTTACTGGAGAACAGGAACTGACTGAAAGATACATAAGTAAATCCCCAATGAGATATCACCTCATATCTGTCAGAATGGCTAAAATAAACAAAAGAAACATCAGGTGCTTGGCAAGGATGTGGAGAAAAAGGAATTCTCATGCACTGTTGGTGGGAATGCAAGCTGGTGTAGCCACTCTGGAAAACAATATGAAGGTTTCTCAAAAATTTAAAAATAGTACTACTCTACAATCCAGCAATTGCACTACTGGGCATTTAATAAATAATATAAAAATATTAATTCAAAGAGATGCATGCACCCCTATGTTTATACCAGCATTACTTACAGTAGCCTATATATATATATGTATTATATGTATGTATACACATACATAAACACACATATATGTGTATACACACACACATATGAAATATTATTCAGCCATATAAAAGAGTGAAATCTTGCAATGATGTAGATGGACTTGGAGAGTATACTGCTAAGCAAACTAAATTAGAGAAAAGACAAATATGATTTCACTCATATGTGGAATTTAAGAAATAAAATGAATGAACAAAGGGAGAAAAGGAGAGACAGAGAGAGAAAAAAAACCTAAAAATCATATTCTTAACTATAAAAAACAAACTGATGGTTACCAGAGAGAAGGTGAGTGGAGAGTTGGGTTAAATAATTGACAGGGATTAAGCATGTCAAGATGAACACTGGGTGATATATGGAAGTGTTGAATCACTATATTCTACAGTTGAAACTAATGTAAAACTATATGTCAAGTAACTGAAATTAAAGTAAAAACTTAAAAACTTTAACTTAATTAATTTAATTTAAAAAAAAGACAAAGATATATAAGTAAATTCTTCCAGCTAGCCCCATCACTCTTGAAAACTCCCAAAGCCCTTATGTAAAAACTAGGAGAAACCAGAATTAGTATTATTAATGAATGGAACATAAAGTAATCCAAATTAATGTGGACATTTTTTTTTAGACAAAGTCAATCAAGATAGAAAGCCCTGTGGCTTTATCTAGAAAACAAAGTGGCTTAGTCATGGGATCTCCTCATGTCTGATACAGATGGTGTCAACCATGAAGATCTCCCCATTCAGTTTAGCTCTGAGTAAACTGAAAACATCAGAAATGGATCTGACTGATCCACAAGCTATTACCATGCACCTGAAATCAAAAGTAAATGCAAAGCTGTGCTTACGAGCATTGAGTCACTTTCTCCTTGATCCTTCCTTTCCAGTCTACCTTGATCTCACTTGTTCTAAGGAGAATAAGGACCAATAGTAAAGCTAAATTTCCTGATTTCTGAGGGTAACAAAAAAGCCATCCACACTTATCTGAATATACTAAAGAACTCTGGAAAAAGGAGGGGCCCAAAATGTAGAGTTCTGTTAAATACAGACACCTGAGTCACTACTGTATCTGCCCTTGCTTGTCAGGGGAAACTCAAATTTAACTGATGGATACAGACCAAGATTCAGCGAGGAAAGGAAACTGAACTTATCTTGTGGGTAGGGACCTTGGGAATGATTTGATGTATTGTTGTTACTTCTGTTGCCTGTCTAATTGTGATTAATATTTTACATGCTTGTAATATGAATGCTCCTGAAGTTCAGAGGGGTTTATCCCAATTGGGAATAGCTACATGTAGAGAAGTACCAGTGGGAGGTGTAAATCTCTTTCAAACTACTTCTCTGTCTCCACTCTGTTGGCCCAACAGAAGCAATGTAGAATTCCAGAGGGAGAAAAAGAAAACACAGCTTTGATTAGGACTTAAAAGCAGCAGAAGTAAAAAGAGATGAAATATTTCAATACAACAGCCATGTATGCCAGTAAAAAAGGCTCATGAGATCTTGAGACTTATAGTGGATTATTGTCAACTGAATTTAGTTGTTACCCTCATAGCCCTGACTGTTCCAGAAATTGTCACTGTGACTGAATCCATTGCCCGTGCTGATGAAATTGGCATGCTGTCGTAGACTTTGCTAACAACCTCTTTTATAACCTAGTGTCATCTAAGGCCAAGACCAACTCCCATTCATGTGCTACATCTTCTAATAATATTTGCAAGAGTTTTCAAGGTATATAAAAACTCCTCATTTCTTCCATTGAAGCAGACAGATCACGATTTAATGTGAGTACCTTTACTCTATGAGATGAAAGAGCTTTCATTGTACAGAGGATATTCTGTTAGTCACAAGTCTTACTTAGTAGACCTGAGCACAGTGTTATCATACATTTGCCAATAGTTTAAAATGTATTTAGGTCCCTGCTTGAAAAGAAAAATGATTTGGACTACATAGGGAGATTTATAGTACTCAATCTCTTTCACAATGAAGAAAAGTCTTGATTCTTATCTCCTTGGTTACCATCACCAAAAAAGATACAGGACCTTGTTGAGTCCTTTGAAGATCGAATGTGACTCACTTGTTATTTATTTATTTTTATTTATTTGTTTATTGTTTATTATAGTTTATTGTTTATATTAAACAGCACACAAATCAGTATAGCAGGAGTGGGACCCAAACCAATACTTTGTGTTGGAAAATACTTAGCAAACTGAGGCATGTTTTATACCTTCCAGGCAAATAATCTAACAATTTAAGCTACAAGTCTCTATGGCTAATGATTTTGCTTATCAGAGCCTCAGGCAAAAGGAAACATACTTGATGTTTTAAATTCAACCTCTCCTTGGCATGGACATATATGCATTTAGAAAAAGTTATTTGTTTTCTATGAGGCTCTTGTCAAACTGAATTTTTATAGTATGGCAGTCTAATAACTCTCTAGTCTATTTGCCATTTTGAGGTAGGCTAACTTGGGTACAGTGACAAATATAGTGGGAAGGATCTAATCAGCTTTGTCAAACAGAAATGCTATATTCAAAAAAGGATGGCCTTAGTGGCATCTCAAACTTTACCCAAAAGAATTTGGGCTATTCCCTTTGGGGAAACATCATCCCACAAATTGCCATCCAAATTAAAGCTTCTAACTTAAAGGGAACCTTGATTTATTGGTTTAAGGGAATTCCAAATTAGTATCTCTCATATCACTCGGTGATCCCTCCAAAACGAGGCTACCTTCAATTCCTTGAGGGAGTTTCCTATAGGGATAATTGACACACTATTTTATGTTATCAGTGGTCAGTTATCCCTATAGCTGGAATCAGCCAATTAAAAAAGCTGGTACAAAATTTGTTCCAGATTTTAGATGAAGTGATCAATGACACAGTCTGATCCCCGGAAGGCATTCATATCAGATGTAACTCACTAGCCAGAGTTATAAATGATAAAATTAGCCCAGAGTCCCTCCTTGTAAGCCAAGATATAGTCTAAAATCCCTAACAAATCTTTCTCTGCCTGATTTAACCAGTGGGCCATGTAGAAAGACCTTTATAGAAACTTTAAAAGAAAGCCATCTGGCTTTTTAAAGTATGCCTTGCTAGTTTATGGAATTGTTCAGCTGGGTGAATTCAGGTCCCTGCTGGACATGGTTGAGTTCAAGACTGAAAGTATGCCTTCAATGACTCTAGGAGTCTACACTTTAATATCCTTAATTGCTTGCTGAATTAGATAAATTAAATGGATGTGGTCAGCTTCTGTGATAGAGTGACCAACCAAAAGACATACTTATGGAAAGATTTACCAGAAAGCATGACAGGTTAGAAATGATATGTGAACACCGTTGGGAGGTAATTCTCCATGGTGTTACTACAGCTGTTACTTTGAAAATTAAGGTCTTTTATCTTTGATCAAGCATCTTCATGTCTTCTATTAGCATTTATGGAATTGGTTGGCTAACTTGTTGGCTTGGTTTACATTTATGGTAAAACTTCAGACTTTTCACAGTATTTCATGTAAATGTGTGTATATTGTGTGTAAATATAAATTTTATTAGAATATTTATATACATATTTTTAAATTTTATCTGTTCTTTTAATCATGTCAAAGTTGAACTTTTTAGAGAAATGTAAGAATGAATAAACATTACAAATTCAGTCAACATATTGCCACATGTTAGTAGATAAAGATAAACAGGCAATAATAATCCCAATAATCCTATGATAACACTCAACAGTTTTTATGACTTAAGTCTAAAAGAGAATCTCTTCTACCTGATAAAAGTAATTTATCTCAGCCAATAGTACATTGTACTTCATTGTAAAACATTGAAATCAAAACTGTACTTGCAGACATAGATTATCTAACAAAGTAAAATAAATACATAAATAAATGAGTCAAGGGCTGAATTTTTTTTTTTTTTAATGTATTAGGACTTCAGTTTGGAGCAATTTTAGGTTCACAGCAAAATGAAGGGAAGATACAGAAATTCCCCATATACTCCTTGCCTCCAGACACACATCTTCCTGTTTTCACCATCTCTCACCACAGTAGTACGTTTGTTAACAACTGATGAACCTACATACTGATGCACCATAATCACCCATAGTTTATAGATTATGTTAGGGTTTACTCTAGGTATTGTGTAACCTATGGGTTTAGACAAATGTATAATTACATTATAATTACATTATAATGTATCCATCATTATAATATTATGAAGAGCTTTTTTTACTGACCTGAAATTCTGTGTTTTTTTTTTTTTTTAAGATTGTATTTATTTGACAGAGAGTGAGAGAGATCAAAAGTAGGTAGAGCAGTAGGCAGAGTGGGGGGAAGCAGGCTCCCTGCTCAGCAGGGAGAGAGATCACAAATAGGCAGAGAGGCAGGCAGAGAGAGAGGGGGAAGCAGGCTCCCCACTGAACAGAGAGAGAGCCCAATGTGGGGGTCTATCCCAGGACCCTGAGATCATGACCTGAGCCAAAGGCAAAGGCTTAACCCACTGAGCCACCCAGGCGTCCCTGACCTGAAATTCTTATGCTTTGCCTATTTACCCATTCTCCTGCCAATCCCTGGCAATCACAGATTTTTTCATGGTCTCCACAGTTTGGCCTTTTCAAGAATGTCATATATTTAGAATCACACAGTAGGTCTCCATATCTTTTCATGGCTTGATGGCTTATTTCTGTTTAGCTCTGAATAATATTCCACTGTCTGCATGTACCATAATATATTTATCAATCACCTATTTGGTTGTTTTCAGGCTTTGACAATTATGAATAAAGCTACTATAAACATCTATGTGCATGTTTTTTTTTCTGTACAAGTTTTCAGATCCTAAAGGGGTAGTTGCTGGACCCTATGGTAAGAATATATTTAATTTTATAAGAAAGTACCAAGCTGTTTTCCAAAATGGCTGTATGATATTGAATTCCCACCAGCGATGAACGCAAGTTCTTGTTGCTTGGCATCTTTGACAGCATCTATGTTCATGAGATATATTGATCTGTATTTTCATGTAAGGACTTTGTCTAGTTTTGATATTAGGGTAACGCTGATTCATAGAATGAGTTAGGAAATATTCCCTGTGCTTCTATTCTCTGAAAGATGTATTGATTCAAATTCTTTAGTAGATGTAAGCCTAGTCAGATTGTCTGTTTCTTTTTGTGTGAGGTTTGGCTGATTGTGTCTTTCAAGTGATTTATCCATTTCATCTAGGTTATCAATTTGGGGCATATAATTGCTTTACAGTGTTCCTTATTATCCTTTTAATATCCATAGATCTGTAGTGATATCTCCTCTTTCATTTCTAATATCTTATGTCCTCTCTCTTTTTTCTTAGGCTGGCTGGCTATAGATTTACTGATTTTATTGACATTTTTAAAGAATCAATTTTTGGTTTCACTCATTCTTCTCTACTGACTTCCTGTTTTCAGGTTCATCAACTTATGCTTTAATTCTTACTACATATTTTCTTTTGCCATATTAGAGTTAATTGCTCTTTTCAGTTGCCTAAGGTGGAAACTGTGATTATTTCTTTCAGAGCTTTCTCCTCTTCTAATAGATGCATTCAATGCTATAATTTCACTCTAAGCACTGTTTTAGCTACATTTCACAAAATTTTACAGTTGTGTTTTTGTATTCATTTAGTTCAAAATGCTTTCTAATTTTATCTTGAGATTTCTTCTTTGACCCATGTGTTAATTTGAAGCATGCTGTTAATCTTTATGTACTTTCTAATTTTCTTTTCTAAAAAGATTTTATTTATTTATTTTGACAGAGAGAGAGAGAGATTGCAAACAGGGAGGCAGGTGCGGGGGGTGGGGCGATGCAGAGAAGCAGGCCCCCTGCTAAGCAGAGAGCTCAATGTGGGGCTTGATCCCAGGACCCTGAGATCATGACCTGAGCTGAAGGCAGAGGCTTAACCCACTGAGCCACCCAGGCACCCCTTTCTAATTTTTAAGTTAATGTTCTGTTATTGATTTCTGGTAGTTTTATTTTATTGTGCTGTGAGAGAAGATACTGTGTTATTTTTATTCTTTTAAATTTGTTAAGGTATGTTTTATGGTCCTTAATGTACTTTATCTTGGTATTTTTTCTATGTGAGTTTGAGAAGACTATGTATTCTGCTGTTGTTGGATGTAATAGTCTCCAGATGTCAACTGTACCCAATTCACTCATATTGTTGAATTCAACTATGTCCTTACAAATTTTCCACCTACTGTATCTCTCCATTTCTGATAGAGGAATATAGAAATCTCCAATTATGATAGTGGATTGATCTGTCTCTCTCTCTCTCTCTCTCTCTCTCAGCAATTCTATTAGTTTTTGCTTGACATAGTTTGATATTCTTCTTAGGTACATACACATAAAGGATTGTTACGTCTTCTTGGAATTGACCCCCTTATTATTATGCAATATGCTTCTTTTTCCCCAAAATCTTCCCTTGCTTTGAAATCTGCCCTGGCTGAAATTAATTTAGCAACTCCTGCTTTCTTTTGATTAATGTTAGCATAGTATATATCCCACCATCCGGTCACTTTTAATCTGTATTTGTCTTCATATTTGAAGTGGTTTTCCTGTAGACAAAATATACGTGGGTTATGTTTTGGATCCACTCTGATATCTATCTGATAGCTGATGTATTTAGACCACTGACATGTAAAGGGATTCATGACAGAGTTTGATTAATTATCCACCATATCTACCAGTGTTTCATATTTATTGCCCTTGTCCTTTGTTTCTATTTTTGTGTTTCACTTGTTTTCTGTCTTTTATCATTTTCATTGAGCATTTTATATGATTCCAATTTACTTCCTTTTCTAAGCAAATCAATTATACTTCTTTTTTACTTTTTTAGTTGTTTCCCTTCCCTTTGTAATACACATTTACAGCTTATCCAAATCCACTTTCAAATAACACTATATACTTCATAGTGAGTACCTTATGGTAACAAAGTAATCCAATTCTTCCCTCCTCCTTTGTATCTCAGGCTTTCAATGAGTCTATGGTGCTGGAGGAGGGACTTCACAAGTGGTTTTGTTGGTTTGTTTTGTGTGTGTGTGTGTGTTTTGTTTGTTTCAAGTTTTTGTTTGAATTCTAGAGAGTTAGCATAGAGTGTAATATTGGTTTCAGGAGTAGAATTTAGTGATTCATCATTTATATATATCACCAAGTGCTCATCATAACAAGTGTCCTCCTTCACACCCAAACCCATTTAGTCCATCCGTCACCTACCTCCTCCCCTCCATCAACCCTCAGTTTGTTCACTGTAACCAAGAGTCTCTTAGAGTTTGCTTCTATTTCTTTTCTTCCCTTTCCCTATGTTCATCTGTTTTGTTCCTTCAATTCCACATAGGAGTGAAATCATATAGCATTTGTCTATTAATAACTTATTTTGCTTAGTATAATGTACTCTAGCTCCCTTCATGTCATTGCAAATGGCAAGATTTCATTCATTTGATGGCTGAGAAATATTCCATTATACATATATACTACATCGTTTTTATCCACTCATCAGTCAATGGATATTTGGTTTCTTTCCATAATTTGGTCGTCTTTTATAATGCTGCTGTAAATATAGGGTGCACATACCCTTTCAGATTAATATTTTTGTATCCTTTGGGTAAACACCTAGTAGTACAATTGCTAGGTTGTAAGGTAGTTCTATCTTTAACTTTTTGAGGAGCCTCCATATTGTTTTCCAGAGTGGCTGAACCAGTTCACAGGTAAAAGTGTTCCTCTTTGAATCCATACCAACACCTGTTTTTTCCTGTGTTGTTAATTTTAGCCATTCTGATGTATGAGGTAGTATCTCCTCATGGTTTTGATTTGTATGTCCCCTATGATGAGTGATATCAAACATCTTTTCATGTGTCTGTTGGTCATCTGGATGTCTTCTTTGGGAAAAAAATGCCTATTCATGTCTTCTGTCCATTTCTTAACTGGATTATCTATTTTGGGGGTGTTGAGTTTGATAAGTTCTTTATAGATTTTAGATACTACACCTTTATCAGATATGTCATTTGCAAATATCTTCTCCTATTCCATAGTTTGCCTTTTAGTTTTATTGATTGTTTCCTTTTTTGTGCAGAAGATTACCTTATTGAAGTCCTAAAAGTTATTTTTGCTTTTGTTTCCCTTGCCTCTAGAAATGTGTCAGCAAAGTAGAAGTAAAGGGATATGCCTTTATCATGGCCTTATGCAAAAGACCTATAGTTACTATCATCCTCAATGGGGAAAAACAGAGTTTTTTCCCCTATGGCCAGGAGAAAGACAGGGATGTCTACTCTCACCATTTTTGTTTAACATAGTACTGGAAGTCCTAGCCTCAGCAATCAGACAATAAAAAGAAATAAAAGGCATCTAAATCAACACAGAAGAAATTAAAACTTTCACTATTGTACATGACATGATAACTCTATGTAGAAAACCCAAAAGACTCTACCAAAACATTGCTAGAACTGTTACATGAATTCAGCAAATTCAAAGAATATAAAATCAATGTACATAAATCTGTTGCATTTCTGTACACTAATAATGAAGCATCAGAAAGAGAAATCAAGGAATTGATCCCATTTACAATTGTACCAAAAACCATAAGATACCTAGGAATAAACCTAACCATACTCTCTGAACTCTGAAAACTATAGAACACTTAAGAAAGAAATTGATAATGACAAGAAGAAATGGAAAAACATTCAAGCTCATGGATTGGAAGAATAAATATCATTAAAATGTCTATATCACCCAAAGCAGTCTACCCATTTAATGTACTCCCTATCAAAATACCACCATCATTTTTCAGAGCTGGAACAAACAATCCTCAAATTTATATAGAACTGCAAAGCACATCAAATAACTAAAGCAATACTGAAAAAAGAAAAGCAAACCCAAAGGCATCACAATTTCAGATTTCAAGCTGTAAGATAAAGCTATAGTGATCAGGACAGTATGGTACTGGCACAAAAATAGGCACATTGATCAATGGAACAGTACAGAAAACCCAGAAATGGACCCACAACTATATGGTCAAAAAATCTTGGACAAAGCAGGGAAAGAATATCTAAGGAAAAAAAGACAGTCTCTTTAGCAAATGGTGTTTGGAAAACTGAACAACCACATACAGAGGAATGAAACTAGATCATTCCTTACACTATACACAAAAATGAATTCAAAATGGATGAAAGACCTACATATAAGACAGGAAATTATCAAAATCCTAGAGAAGACTATAGGTAGCAACTTAGTGACCTGGGCTAGAGGGGCCTCTTAGTAGACACAAGTCTTTCTGTTTTGTTTTTGTTTTGTTTGTTTGTTTTTTTTTCCTCCCTCCTTGGGTGGAATAAGATAGTGGAATAAGCTGGAGTTTGGTATTTCCCTTCCCTCAGGTCAGTTAGTCTCTGTTGTTAATACTCAGAGGCAGGTTAAGCTCTGGTTTACTAGTTTCCCCCAAGAACACTTGGGAGACACTCTTGTTAAGAACAGAACACTCTGGCCTATCTATGCCTTTTTCTCCCTTCTGCTGGAAGTATTTGAGGATTTTTTCCTGGATATTTACTGTGAGGACCTGGTTGAGTTCTGGATGTACATGTCACAATCTTAAGGGGTCCCCACCATGACAAGGTCTCTATGAGACCTTAACTCAGACTTGTCGACACCAAGTCTCCAATAATTTGCAAATTACAATTCAGGTTTTCCTACCCCTACACTGGTTCCCAGGTTAATCTCCTTCAATAAATAACCTGTGACTCCCTGTATTTGAAACTATCTGTCTCTCCAATCTTATGGGCAGAATTTTATCTTGTGTCCTCCCCTCTCTTACAGAGATAAGAAGACTTTTTGATTTTTCAGTCTCTTCATCTTTTTACTTCTTAGTCGAATGGACAGGTCAATTCCAAGCTTCTTATATGTGAAACCATAAATGATTTTTTTTTAAAGAATTTATTTATTTATTTGACAGAGAGATCACAAGTAGGCAGAGAGGCAGGCAGAGAGAGAGGAAGGGAAGCAGGCCCCCTGCTGAGCAGAGAGCCCGATGCGGAACTCGATCCCAGGACCCCAAGATCATGACCTGAGCCGAAGGCAGCGGCTTAACCCACTGAGCCACCCAGGCGCCCCCATAAATGATTTTTGAGTAAAATTTTAATGATTATTTGCACATGATATGATTATTTATGTAATACTCCATATGTTTAATAAGAGATTATATCCACTTTAGTATAAAATGTGGCAGAATAGATTTCAAATATTTATAAAGGAAAGATTTCTTAACTAAAAAGTAAAACCCTTGAACTTGGAAAAACATATATAAACTAGGTTACACTAAAATGTTTTAGTTTATCTAAAAATAAAATAAATAAACTCAAGAAAATTAGCCTAATGCTGGAATAATACAACTGAAACATATAAGACCAATAAAGAATTGGTATTTAGAATATAAAAAGAATATTTAAAAGTCATAAATGCGTAATTATCTAAAGTAAGATATTGGTGGATGCAAGTAAAACATTTGAAAATGCAATTAACACAAAGTAAATACACATAAAAAATAAACATATTAAGGATGTTTAAATTCACTAATATTAGGAAAATTCAAACTAAAGACATAATTACTTTGTACTTCAGTCAGCAAAAATTCAAAGATTATGACCATAATAAGGATTAACAATAATTTTATGCTGTCAGACTATGAAACTGGGACAATGACTCCAGAGAAAAAAAATGAACACAATCTGGTAGACATATAGACACAAGACTTCACTGGTAATTACTGTCATCTTTTCACAAAATAATAGTAACTTGTGCACCTGTATATATAATTCAACATGAACATAGATATCCAAAGTAGCTTTGCTTATAATATCAAAAAAGAAAAAAAAAACCTGAAGAAAATGAAATGCATATTAATAGAAGAATAAACAAGTAAAATAATATACAGCAATAAAAGTAAATGAGGGGTGCCTGGGTGGCTCAGTGGGTTAAAACCTCTGCCTCCGGCTCAGGTCATGATCCCAGGGTCCTGGGATCAAGCCCCGCATCTCCCTGCATCTGCCTCTCTGCTCAGCGGGGAGCCTGCTTCCCTTCCTCTCTCTCTGCCTGCCTTCTCTGCCTACTGGTGATCTCTTGTCTGTCAAATAAATAAATTAAATCTTTAAAAAATAAAAAAAAGTAAATGAATGCCATAGGCATCAACATGATAAATCTCAAAAAAACAATAATTGAGCTAAAATATAAGTTTTAAAATAATAATGTTATATCATTTGAGTAATATTAAAAGTGAAAATGGGGCCTTATCATTAAAGGAGAGATACAACTATGTATACTACTTCAGATCATAACTGAATGTACATATGTATCTGTCATATACATACATGAATATACCTGTCCTTAAAATTATGAAAAAAAATCATTTAAATAGAAATCACCAAATTCTAGTTAGTAAATATCAGTTGAAAAGGAAGAGAAAAAAATCATGGAGGGGCTCTCCTACAGACTAAATTTTTACGCCTCTCCCCGTTAGTGTTGACACCTAATCCCCAATGTGATAATATTAGAAGGTGAGTCCTATGAGAGGTCATGAGGGCTCTACCCTCATGAATAGAATTAGTGCTCTTAGGACAGAGATCCCAGAGAGCTCCCTCATCCCTACCATTAAGTGAAGAAACTGAAAAAACTTGGGTCTCATGAACCAGGAATTCAGACAGTGAATCTACTGACCCCTTGACCTTTGTACTTCCAGTTCCAGAACTGTGAGAAATAAATGTTTGTTGTTTATAAGCCACCGAGTATGTGATATTGTGAACTAAGACAGGTTCATATATTCTTCAAGAGTGGTAATATTTTGTTTTTCAAAGAAAGTAGAAAGACACAGTTATCTGTTTTATCATTCACTATATTTTTTAATACAGGAAAGCAAGGGTTGAGGCATGTTTAAATGGGGTTAAAAGACACAATCGCATTAAACCAAGAATTTCTCAATGAAGGCTTGTAAGGAATTGAAATGGGAATAACTTTCTAGTATGTGATTTACTGCTATCTAATGCTATTGCTATGTAACATCTAAAATCACCTTGAGAACTGTAACTCATCCAATATCCCCATAATCTGGGAAACAACAGTGTGGATACAAGACTCAGAAGACCTAGGTCCTCTGCTCAATTCTATCATTACTAGACGTATGATATTGAGGCACATCCTTTCTCTGCTCTGTCTCATTTTTTTCCATCTATAAAATGAACTCTTATATGCCCTTCACACTCTACAGTAGAACTTTCTGATATTATATTTAAGCCATTTATGGCCTTCAGAAATTACCTTTTCAGAAAAGTGCCTTTAATGGGAAGAAATGTACAGATTTTGGGGAAAAGAAGGTATGGACATGAGGCCTGGATTTTCAGTCTCTTGTCCTCTCTGGTAGGGCTTATTCTGTTTCTCTTGTACAGAATATGAGAGAGAGAGAGAAAAAACAAACATCGTGAGGTCTTACAGGAGAAAAGCAGAGAAGAGCAGCCAAGAAAAGCCCAGCAGGACAGAGATGGGATCTGTGAGGGTATTAGTGGAGCACAGGTTCAGAAATCAGCAAAGATCGGTTTGAATCCCAGACCTCTATATACATAAGTAATCGGTCTTTTATGCGAGTTACTTAACCCTCAATGGATCCATTTTCTCATACAATCAGTTGAGATTCTAATAGTGTACATGATGGCTGTGAAGATTAAGTAAATCAAAAGATCAGCTAGGTTGAAAAAGTCTTGTTTGGTCCCTGTAGCGGAAATATATAGTGGGATGCCCCAAACTGAGGGATTTTGACCTCTTTTGTACTATCAGCCCTAGGAACTTGATTCATCCATCTCATTCTGGTGAGTGCCAAGCTTAGAGTAGGCACTGAGGAAGACATTGCTTTTATTAATATTATTATTTTTAATAACTGAGAATATGAGTGATATATCAGAACTCACTGGTATTATTTTCTAGTACTTTTAAGTATGACTATGAATCATTATCTATAATTTCTCAGGAGTCATGAAGAATGCAGTGAGGTATTTTTAGGTCAGAGTGTGGGTTAACCTTATGATTTTTAAGGGGAAGAGATATATTTTTTTTTTAAATATATACCAATGAATCTCATGTTAATATCAGATCAAATTATAGAAATGTTTACATAAATGATTTTCAGGCTCTGTATAATTGGTATTATAAAAGTTATGTAACTCTCAGTTTTCACATACCTATGTTTTCACTATCCTTTGGAAGACATGACACAGTTGTTCTTTTAGTATCTAGTAGTGGTTTAAGTGCAATTTCTGAAGTCAGACTATATGATTCAAGTCCATGATCCACTGATTTCTACAAACATTATCTCTAGTAAACAATGAAAATATAAGTCCTTGAGTTTCATTATCTGTGATGTGAAAATAATAAGGGTACCAACTACATTTTTGGGGTGAGGTTTAGTATAGTGCCTGGTATATTGTAAGTACCCACATGGTATTAGCTTGTATCATTACTTTTCAGAATTATTATCAAATACTTTGATAAAGTTCCTCTGGATTTCCATGGATAGACTGAGTGTGATACTCACTTTTTTATTTTGGTATTCTTAATTCTACTTTTTTTTTTTTTCTTCTAGTTAATTGCAGATTACTTTAAGGTAGAAAGAACTC
Source organism: Mustela putorius furo (assembly GCF_011764305.1). Lineage (NCBI taxonomy): Eukaryota > Metazoa > Chordata > Mammalia > Carnivora > Mustelidae > Mustela > Mustela putorius. The sequence continues at coordinate 104,178 of NW_025421556.1, forward strand.
TAATCTCCGGTCCATTTTCTGTGTCCATCACAAACATTTATGAATAGATTTTCAAAAACCTAGTTTTTAAAAGAGATGGTCAGGTGGTAGGCAAATGTGACTGGACAGATTTGATACTAAAGACAAATTTCATTTCATTCATTATGCACTTAAATTTATGACTTAGAGCAAAACTCTAATTATTCAACTATAATCACTGAACTTCAAGGTGCTAAATACCATTTGGAAACCCATCTTTATAAAATTCAAATGTGATTCTATATGATTTAAATTCGATGGTGTTTCCTCCCAAGTTTACACCTTTATTCAAACATCTTTGAATAAAGGGCAACAGTCCAGCTCCAAGTATCTGAGGCTGTTACAGGACTGTAGCTAAGACTGCAGTTTCTAATATATAAGATGACAATATAAATGATCTTCCACCTGGATAATTTGGAAACCGGGAAAATCACACTGGGATAATATATGTAAATAAAGGTGATCTCAAGAAAAATAGGAGATACATTAGCCTTATTATTGTGTATTCAACAGTAACAACATTTAGAAGTTTATGATACAATTGCTTAAGAAGCCTGGAGGTAGAGACTGCTTTCAACTTTTTCCACACAGTTATGATAACTTCCCAAACAGAATATTTTTATATTTTCCCACTTTTATATTTACCTTTTGGTAGCCTGCTGGGTGTCTAAATCAAGAATGTTTTCTCAGAAGCAAATCAAAATTGCTATGTGTGAATTTTTAATTTTCCAGTTCCAAAGCTTAGAAGAAACAATAAGCATACAATCAATTTTAATTTAAATTGAAATCCACTGCTGTATTTACTGTAGATGGTCTTTCAGGGAACTGAATCTAATAAAATTTCTTCACTTATCTAATCATATAGAAGGGATGTTTTGGCCAACCTGTTACAAGGAGAATATTTAATGAAATAGGAAGAGATGATGTTATGTTTTATGATGTTTCATATTGTTGTGTTATTCTTCCATTGTGAGAAGTAGTGAGTCATTTGGATTAAACACATCAGAGCATGTAATGACTGCTGATAACAGTACAAAAAAAACACAAAAGCTAAACCCCTGACATTTTGGCTATGAATGGAGGCACTGAGAATTGTGGAAGGGCTGTTATAAAGCCTACATATGCAGTGTACTGTCCAAGTCTTGGGAGGCATTATAAATAAAGTATAATGTGAACCCCCCTACCCCACCATGGAGGATGTAGGTAATTCGGTGTGTCTACATTCAGGCTCTTACAAACTGTTTCAGTAGAAAGCTAGAAAAAATGTTACCTTTTTTACTTATATAAGCTTGTCCTAGAGACTTTCAGCAATAAAGTACTATACTTCATAATACTTAAAGTAATATAAAGAGAGGATCAATCTTGAAATTTCAAAAACTTTCAAACGTTTCTAATGGAATGAATGGGTAGTCTATCATTTAGAAAGAAATGATAGATCAATCAATAGATAGATAGAGACCTAGGATAAAGGATGGTGTTCTCAGTGCTTGCTATCATTGCTCACTAGACAGAGAGTGGGATTGAAAAGTGCACACCTCAATGACTAGAGTCATCATTCTGTTTCCTTCCCTGATTTCCTATGTAATTGTCCACAAATCACTTCACCTGTAAATCTGATCATTTTTTCACTGGGATTAACTAGGAATACATATAAAATGGTTTTCTAAAAACAAAGCTTTATTTAAAAAATACTGCAAACATTTACTGGAACACTTACTTTATCCGTGAATTTCTGCACTTTTATACATGACCAAAATTCTATGGAAACATTTAACTTCTTTGAAAAATACGCTTTAATTTTAAAAGTTGCGCTATTGGGTGTTAATTTGCAACAAGCAGAACTCTGAAGCTCCATGTTGAGGTAGATATTAGGCTACTTGTTTTTCTCTTCTTAAAAATAATTTAGGTCACAAACAAGCTTGAGTCAGGATTTTGTACAGAGCCATCTCAGGGGTTTCTACTCCATCTCTGAAATTCATCCAGAAATTTTCTGGTATTCCCATTTAACTCTGCCACAATTTTAAGATTGCTTTCAGAGTTCTCTCTTACTAAACATCTAAAGAAATACAGTGTAGGGGAATTAAGATACAGTGTGCTAGAGACCAGACTTCAGGCACTAAGGAAAGGAATCTGGGAAGAGAAAGAAAGTCAGGAAGGCTAGGGTAGATGTGGACTTTACGTGTGTTTTAAACAGTTTTCCTGTAAGTTTATTGTATTATGGGTGCACTTTATCTTGTTTTTGATATATTACTCTGAATGTTTTATTTTCAGGTAGGGCTTGTCTTAAGAAAAGAGATTTTGGGCAATCTCTCTCGTTCTATTCCCTCCTCCAAGTCCTATTAGGGAACTGGTTTCCAGATGGGGTGGAGTTTTGAAGTGGAAGCTGGGGACTTTTTTTTTTTTTCTTCCCTCCATAAAGAATGTGAGGTGAGAGAAAATAGATGTTATAATTCAGCTTCTTATATTATTTTTGTAGATACTGAAGAAAAAATGGCTTTGTAGCAAACACAACTTCCTCTTTCCTCTGTATGCTCTAGAATGTCGGAAGAATGTGAGAATGAATTCGAAGATGATCTAAAAGAGCTTGTGAATAAATGTTACAACGTGGTTGAAGCTCCAAATAATTAAGCTGAATTTTAAAAAAAACAGATACAAATGTATATGTCCTGGATGATTCTATTGATAAAAAATTATAGGACATGCTGTCTAACACACGGTTTCAGAAAACAATCGGTGGTTTCCTGGGGACAGGGAGGAGTGTTAGGAAAGGTGAGAAAGTGAGATTACCAAAGGGCGGGATATATTTTGTGGGCAGGTGGGTATGTTAATTATGATTGTTTTGCCAATTTCACAGGCTTATACTTGCAGCAAAACTAATGACTGCATTTTAAATATATCTAGGTTACTGTATATCAATTTTATTTCAGTTAAGATAAAATAAAAATATTCAATAGGCATTGAAAGCAATTTAAATGATAGTAGAAACAATTACAACAAATATTTTGTATGACTGACTTTTGAAATGCATGAAACACCCCAAACGAGAAAACAAAATTGATGATCTTCTGTTACTCAAACATTGTTTCAAGACCTTTCAGGTCTTTTCCCAACACCTCCAAGATTTTGGTTCTTATATTAACCTGAAAAGACAGGTTAGTTAAAACCAAAATAATATTTTAAACGTTATGAATGCAGTGGTTGTAACTATGTTTTTAAAATAGTTTTTATATTCTGTTTTAACGTTTTTTTAGAGAGAGAATGCACATGCATGCATGCGTGCAAATTTAGCGGCAGAGGGGGGCAGAGGGAGAAGGAGAGAATCTTAAAGCAGGCTTAATACTCAGTGTGGAGCCTGATGCTGGGCTCAATCCCAGGACCCTGAGATCAAGACCTGAGCCAAAATCAAGAGTCTGATGCTTAACTGACTGAGCCAGCCTGTTGTTCCTTGTTTTAACATTTTAATAGCTGACTTAACTAGCTTAAATTTCTTACATATAATAATTGAGGATCTCTTATTACTCTACAAATTTGCCTTTATTTCTCTCGTTAGCCTCCAAAACATATTCATATAGAAAACCTATTTTTTTTTTTTTTACTGTCTTACTGTAGAACTTTTTCTGTCTGACTTTCCCTAATCAGATCTGCGAAGTATTTGTAATTGGATTATCGGTCAAATTTCGGTAATTTGAATAATAAAAGTAACTTTGAGCTGGAAAATCAAACTTGCCTTAGTGTCATTTCAAATTAGGCTATTAAGTTACCTTCTATTGTTATGCTTTTGCTTTTTATTTTTATTTATTTTTTTATGACTTTTGAAATATTGTTTTGGAGCACCATAGAAAAATCTTTTGTCATTTCAGTCTACGTTATACCAGAAATAAATGTTTAAGTCAAATAATCTAAACACATAAACTTTTCATAGAAGAGGAATACATATATGTGTTTGTGTGTAAATGATTTAAAATTTGGACTCCTGAATTATGGATCTGTGAGTAATTTATGACTGGTGTTGTCCTTCCTTTGGTTGCCATCATGTCTAAAGAAGCATTCAAACAATATTCCAAAAAATATGAGAAGAATTGATTTAGAAATTTAGGACCCATTAAAGTCAAATGCCTCATTGCTTAGAGCAAGTTGATCCTCTGACTAGCAATGATAGCATTACCTGGAAATTTACTAAAAATGTAAATTCTTTTTTTTTTCTTTTAAGATTTTATCTATTTGACAGAGAGACAGTGAGAGAGGGAACATAGCAGGGGGAGTGGGAGAGGGAAAAGTAGGCTTCCCATTGAGCAGGGAGCCCAATGCAGAGTTCTCAATCCCAGGACCCTGGGGTCATGACCTGACCTCAACCAAAGGTAGATATTTAATCAGCTGAGTCACCAAGGTGCCCCTAGAAATGTAAATTCTTGAACTCTACCCTAGACCTATAAAATCTCTGTGCTTTAACCAGCTATCCAGGTGATTCCGATTTGCAATTAGATTCATTCTGCTAGAGGAACACCTTCATTGTCAACAGATTAACTAATTAATTAATTAATTTAGAAAAAAATCAGACAAGAAAATGGTAGCAATCTGTGGCAAAAATTAAGACTGGTCTCAATAGAGAACACTTACCAACATGCATGTACGCACACACCCACAAAGATCTTCAAAATTACTGAATACAAAGTAAGAATCTTCTTAACATTTGTTGCCATGGGCAGGGACAATTAGTTTCTCACTCAGGATTTGAACTTAATCATTGTTTGCCTTTGACATTTTTATAGATTAAACCTGAACCGGAATCTCTAAGCAGCAGTTCCAGGAGTTCAGCCTGAAAGAATTCATCTCACTGGGAAGCTATCTGAGTACACAAAGTTTGTCTTAGGTGAAATACACAAAAAAGAAAACTACCGTTTCAAATTTCGACAGTTCCTTTTCAACAAAGCATGGTAAAAATGCAGAACACGGAGGTGAAACAATTGGAACTCATATCAGAATAGATCAGCATGTTGCAGAGACTGAGAAAATGCTACAAGCTCCCAGCTGGGAAAACTTGTAATTGCAACCAGCCAGAACATTGATATAGAGATAGCAAAATTACTAACAAGGGAAAAAGAAAATTTAGGAGACAAATAGAGGAAGCGTTTTCCTATGTATGACAAGAGCCCTAGTAAATATGACAAAGTGCTCGTCAAGAGCAGAATGTTGAACTGGCGTGAAGAAAATATAAAATTGATTACTACAAGGACAAGCCACATAAAATGCCATAATTGTAATTGGATTATCGGTCAAATTTCGGTAATTTGAATAATAAAAGTAACTTTGAGCTGGAAAATCAAACTTGCCTTAGTGTCATTTCAAATTAGGCTATTAAGTTACCTTCTATTGTTATGCTTTTGCTTTTTATTTTTATTTATTTTTTTATGACTTTTGAAATATTGTTTTGGAGCACCATAGAAAAATCTTTTGTCATTTCAGTCTACGTTATACCAGAAATAAATGTTTAAGTCAAATAATCTAAACACATAAACTTTTCATAGAAGAGGAATACATATATGTGTTTGTGTGTAAATGCACAGGAACTCATTTCAAATAAAAGTGAAATAAAAACACTCTCCCAAATTAAGGGGGAAAATGTGAACAAACTAAACTTCTTGCTCTGGGCAATTCAGTAACCATTGTCAAAAGCAATCAAGACTAATGGTAACATTATCATAACAGAAGGATACTTATGGCTCTAGGGATTTCTTCAACGTATACATCTATAGCCCCAGCTCTGGTAACATCCAGAAAGCAGCAGTCTAGGAGCTAATACCCCATTATAGTAGAATTTGAACAAAGCTATGCCATGAATTCATTTCAAGCCAAGAAGTATCTCTTCCTTGATTCAGACAGACCAAAATACCAGGGAGACAGAAATATACTTCAGTTAATATAATCAGGACACTACATATAAATATATGTATATGGACATCAACTCAAAAATATACCATTGTAGTTGATTATTATTAATGAAGTTTGTTCTAAAGTTGGAGAATTAAAGAGATCAGAAAGATTCTAGGTCTCATTTGCAATGGTTATCCCAGAATGACTGTAGAGCTGCAATAAAGTAGCAAGCACTCTATGTGACTGCTAAATAAATAAATGTCTGGTATGAGGTCTCATGTTGTGCTTAGAACTGCTTACTCTAACTGGTCAGACTCCACTGGACAACATAGCCATATCAGAGGAAAATCATGGCACAGTTTCCTAGCAATGGGTATATAAAGCACTTTCAAAATTACTAACAATAGATGCACAGAGTAATACTCACCCATAACAGGTGAGGTAGTTCTGGTTGGTGTAGGTTCCCTTGGGTTTCAAAATTCTCCATGATCCGCAAACCACCAACTTGGGCAGTAGCCAGGAAAAGAATAGTTACAACTATATGGGATCCTGGCAGCCCTGTAGAGAGAAGTCCTCTGTGAATTAAACTATGTTCTCCACTCTCTTTCTTACTTTCTACATGATCATTCATGCTGCCCTCTACTCACATTGCTCCCTCACATTTGGTTCCTGGCTTTTGTTTGTTTGTTTTTTGTTTGTTTGTTTTCTTTTGCTCAGTTATTTTGTCCACCTTCCACAAGCATGAGAAAAATAAATCAACCACAACAGCTATGCTTGTTGCTATTTAAACATACAAAATTCTAAATTCAGGCTCATCCACAGGCAATTGGATTTTGAGGGGGCAAAAAAATCATTCTGTTATTGCTCACTATGTATCATTTTGGACCATTTATTTTTTTAAATCATACCCCTATGTTTGCAACTGAAATGAAATATTCTACAGTCACATTAAGTATTCAATATTCTTCCTCAACTTTATGAATCCATGTAATTAAAAAAAAAATCCCTGTGGTAAAGACAACTCAAAAAAACTTTCAAGACTTTATTTATTTATTTATTTTATTTATTTATTTATTTGAGAGAGAGAGAGAGAGAGAGAGAGACAGCTTGCACATGCACCTGTGAGCAGGGGGAGGAGCAAAGGGGGAGGAAGAAGAAGGGGGAAAAGAATCTCAAGCAGACTCCACACTGAGCAGTGAGCAGGGAGCTAAACGGATTCAATCCCAAGATTCTAAGGTCATGACCTGAGCTGAATCCAAGAGTTGGACACTTAACTGACTGAACCACCCAGGCACCCTTCAGAAACAATTTTTTGACAAAAAGCATAAGATAAAGATAAAAGAAACAAATACAAAGTAAAACAAAAAAATCCTTATCAAAATAATTTTATTTAAAAAGTACATATATTTGTAAGAAGGCATTTTCTGTGATTAATCCATTTCCTTTCCTCAATGCCATTTTCGACTATCCATCTTTGCCTCTAAAATGAAGATACTTAGGTGTTTTAGAAGATAATCTGAGTGCCAGAGACTTTTCTCCCAAGTGTTCAAAGTCTTTTTTTTTTTCCTCGATTGTAATTTACTCCTTCCATTTGTAATTTAGTCCTTCCATTTTCCTAAACACAGAGGAAAGAGAATATATATGAAAACAGGGCTTTATTCTGTTTTCTTCCTCTTTCATAGTTTCACAGCTTTGAAAGCTTCTTTCCCTGTTGACATTCATATGGATATATTATCAATGTTTTGGAAAGCTTTAGTTTCTTTCATGCATCCTGATGTTCTGTTGAATGATCTATTCCTCTTCCACCCACTTTAACTACTTTGTGTATTGTCTACTCCTGGGTCCTCCCCCAAAAAACCCTATAAATTTGCCATCATAGCAGTGCTTTGGAGTCAGGCAGAAGATCTAGTCCCTATTATCTCAAACACAGCCAGCATTCACTTCAAAAAGTTCAAACTATGTGAACCTCAGCTACCCATTCATAGATTAGAGGTAATAATAACAATTTGCAATAATTAGAGATGCTTCAATTCATAAGAGAAAAGAGAGAATGCATTATTTTAAATGTCTTGGAAGTGTTACAAAAATGGATAGTGCATTAAGCTCAATGATACTTAACTGTATTAAAAAGAAAGAGTGGGGAAGTGGGCAAAGGGAGTATAGATGTATTAAAAAAAAAAAAAAAAAAAAGCTTTTTAATATAGGATATTACACATAATATTACCTGATCACAACAAATTATGTTAGATATGCTAGATAATAATACAAAGGGATAAGCAAAGAGAAATCTTTGAGAACAACTCATTTAATTGCCTGGATCAAGGAAAAAATCAAATGGTAGCTAAAAGAATATTTAGGAAATGATTAAAATAAGAATATTAAACATAAAATTAATAAAAAGGGGAAATTTATAACTGCCAAGAAATTTTATAACTAAGGTACTTTCATGTGATATGCTATGTTAAAAAGATAACCAATTGGACAAAAAACTAGAAAAATAATAGTAAAATAAATCCAAAATGAATAAAATGCAGGGAATAATTAAGATGAATTTAGGAATTGCTACATTAAACAATTCAACATTAACAATTAAAGATCGTTTTTACAGATGACTATGGACAAAGGCACTTAATAGAATGGCTTACTAAAGACTCACCAAGATTCCCAAAGGATAGAGACTTAATACACTAAATTCAAGGAGGAACAATGTTTTGATCCATCAGCTTCAGATTCTTGGTGAAAATATAGTCTGATCAAAGAACATTTCTGAGGTCCCTCTCTGTAAAACCAGAATAGCAATTAGTTTCTGATATATCTTCAAGAGAATGCCAAGTCCATCAAGGAGCTGTACAGTTTATTCCACAAAATATATAGTTTATATATTGAAAAAAGTATTTAAAATGTTGTTTGAGATAGTCAAACAAGAGGGAAGACACAAAATCCCAAGAGTAAGAAAGAAGAAAACAAAAATCCAAAAATACAGAGAAAAATAATTTTGTTCAAACTATGTTTAAAATATTACAAAAGGCAATCCTCTATCCATACTCTTATATTCCAAATCTAAGAACTTATTCCAATTAAATAAATTTTGGGACACTGAAAAAAATTTAATTTAATTTAAAAAATAAAAATGTAACACTGACTGAAAATAAAAGAAAAAATAATTATGAGAATGTGCAAAAATAAATTAAAAGAACCACAGTGCTAAAAAAAAAAAAGAACCATAGTGTTATATATAATAAAGAACATATAAAATTTTACTATATGCCTTTATATATAAATATATATATAACCATATATAATTATATATGTATATATACATAAAAGTAAATGCATGAAGATATTCATACAAAGCAAGAGACTCAATGCCACTGTCCTCCATGGAGGACAAGATAAGAAAGCCTCCTTATCTTCCAAGCTGTCACAGAGATGTCCTGCTGCAGCTGACACCTTCTTTCAGATCCTTTCAAAAGGATCCACTGAGCCACCCAGGTGCCCCTATCTCCTCTAAGTCTTAAAGTAATATCCTTCTTGATCACTGTTATGTAAGTCATGCCTATCATCTCCAATTACAGGCACCATTGAAATGTGGCTCTCAGGGCTCCTGGGTGGCTCAGTGGGTTAAACCCTCTGCCTTTGGCTCAGGTCATGATCTCAGGGTCCTGGGATCAAGCCCCACATTGGGCTCTCTACTCAGCAGGGAGCCTACTTCCCTTCCTCTCTCTCACTGCCTGCCTCTCTGCCTACTTGTGATCTCTGTCTGTCAAATGAATAAATAAAATCTTAAAAAAAAAAAAAAAGAAATGTGGCTCTCAACTATGTTAAGAAATTATTTATGAGTCCCAGATTTGGTAATTCAGTCAGAATTTGGATTAGTGTTTTTTTTTCTACCCATGTGGTTTTAGTTTTCACTTTATTTAGAAGGAGTATGATAAAAATTAAATGTTAATTTTCGTGATTCACTTTATACAATAATTGTGTTTCTGTATCAGTGAAGAATGCATTTGCCCAAAGGAATTGCACTATTTGGTACTTATTATACACACTTTCATTCATCAGATCAGACAGATATTTTAAGGAAAAAGTTCTGCAATTTTAGTTTTCACATATGATTTAGCCACAAATTAAAACATCTCTAAATTCTGTGAATTTTCTGAAGTGTTCTTAAATATGCAAACAGAACTGGAACAATGCTTTTTGATGTAGTTTTCAGTGGATCATTAACTTAGCTAATTAGCACAATCATATTAAACACCTACTAAGTTAAAGAAACTGTGTTTCATATTAGAAGCAATGAATGCAACGTGATCTTTAGCCTCAAGGAGCTTAGAGTCTAGCTGAATTGAAGAGAGGTACAAACCTATCTATAATACAAAACAGAACGTGCTAAGTATTTTGAGAGATTTACAAATTGCTGTTACAGCGCATACTGTACCCTTTGCCAATTACTTCCAGCTGGGAGGATTAGGGAATGCTTTAAGGAATAAGGAGTACGAACCTTGAAAGCTGAACATGCTTTGGGCAAGGGAAAATAAGGTAAAGGAACTCTGCTTTGAGCAGAAAGTTTAAAGTGGGGATCAGGAGCAGAAATCATTTATATGCTATTAAAGAGTAGGCGATAGAAGAATTTCTGGGAGACAGGGCTGAAAATGTAAGTTGAGACATGATTAAAAGGAAGCTCTCTTGCATTTAGTCTTGCAAAATTGCTTCAAAAACACTTCGTATCTCATTCTTTTCTTTTATTACTTGAAGTGAGTTGCATTTATGGGAAACATTTCCAGGAATAGAATTCACTGATATCGTTAGGGTTGCACCGTCTTGTTAGGTACTGATAAACACATCCCAACTAAAAAATATTAAAATAAGATTCTCAACTACAGACTGAAGATTTCTGATTAGTAACACCTAGCAGCTAATTTTAAAATTACTTTCTTCAGACGAGTTCTGATAATTTTCCAGCTTTCTTCAGACTAGCTCTGATAAAAAAAAAAAAAAAAAACTTACTTGGGCAGAATTCTGAACTTGATGTCACCGAGCATTGTATTTACTAATCTTTTTATGAAAACAAATTTGCGGAACTGCACTAACTTAGTCACTGCATCACTATCATTACCTGAGGTGCTTCATATGAAATACAAGCTGCTTCTCAATGTTCAGTACCAGAGACCAACATATGCAGCCTAGTAACTCTTCTGATCCAACTGAATTTTACTGTTTTCCCTGTGAAGTACTGGAAATGTTTCAGGACTTATTACCTCATCAATTGTCCTCCTAACCCCATAAAATAATGAAAAACAAAACACTTTTTCATAGGCCTTCATTGTAATTGATTCTCCAGGGTGTTTTTGCATTGCTCCATTAAAATGGTGTTGTTGCTATGATGGTATTTCTCAGCAGGGATGTTCTAAATAATTGATTAATAGGTAAAGCAGTAAAAATGTAATTTTTGCTGTGAAATTAGCCAGTGCATGGGACCTCAAAGCTGCTGAAACAAAACAAAACAAAATAAAATGTTCAAGTTATTCTTTCTGACAGAATCCCATTTATGATGCTAACAAGCTTGGTAGCTTACATGAATTCATGGCATTATATGATGTAACCTATCAATATCACCATTAAATTCTTTACATTGCTTTTAATTTGCAGATATACCAAAGTGCTTTAGAATTTAGGACAAAGTCCTAAATGTTGTGTTACTACCTCTTTTTTTTTTTTACTTTAATTTTTTTCAGTGTTCCAAAATTCATTGTTTATGTACCATACCCAGTACTCCATGCAATGTGCCCTCCATAATACCCACCACCAAGTACCCCAACCCCATCCCCACCCCACTCCCCTCCAAAACCCTCAGTTTGTTTCTCAGAGTCCCAGTCTCTCATGGTTTGTCTTCCCCTCTGCTTTCCTCCAACTCACTTCTCTCCATCTCCCAATGTCTTCTGTGTTATTCCTTATGCTCCACAAGTAAGTGAAACCGTTTGATAATTGACTCTCCCTAGTTGACTTATTTCATTCAGCATTATCTCTTCCAGTCCCGTCCATGTTGATACAAAAGTTGGGTATTCATCTTTTCTGAAAGAGGCATAATACCCCGTTGTATATATGGACCATATGTTCTTTATCCATTTATCTGTTGAATGGCATCTTGGTTCTTTCCACAGTTTGGTGACTGAGGCCATTGCTGCTATGAACGTTGGGGGTACATATGGCCCTTCTTTTCACTACATCTGTACCTTTGGAGTAAATACCCAGTAGTGCAATTGCTGGCTCATAGATTAGCTCTACTTTTAATTTTTTGAGGAAACTCCACACTGTTTTCCAAAGTGGCTGCACCAGCTTCCATTCTCACCAACAGTGTAAGAGGGTTCCCCTTTCTCCACAACTTTTCCAACACTTGTTGTTTCTTGCCTTGTCAATTTTTGCCATTCTAACTGGTGAAAGGTGGTATCTCAATGTGGTTTTGATTTGGATTTCCCTGATGGCTAATGATGATGAACATTTTATCATGAGTCTGTTAGCCATTTGTATGTCTTCTTTTGAGAAGTGTCTGTTCATGTCTTCTGCCCATTTGTTAACATGATTATCTGTTTTGTGTGTGTTGAGTTTGAAGGGTTCTTTTTAGATCTTGGATATCAGCCCTTTGTCTGTAGTGTCATTTGCAAATATCTTCTCCCATTCTGTGGGTTGCCTCTTTGTTTTGTTGACTGTTTCCTTTGCTGTGCAGAAGCTTTTGATCTGGAGGAAGTCCCAAAAGTTCATTTTCATTTTTGTTTCCTTTGCCTTTGGAGACATATCTTGCAAGAAGTGGCTATGGCCAATGTTGGAGAGGTTACTGCCTATGATCTCCTCTAGGATTTTGATAGATTCCTGCCTCACGTTGAGGTCTTTTATCCATTTCGAGTTTATCTTTGTGTATGGTGTAAGAGAATGGTCAAGTTTCATTAGTCTACAGATGGCTGTCCAATTATCCCAGTACCATTTACGGAAGAGACTGTCTTTTTTCTACTGTATATTTTTTCCTGCTTTGTCAAAGGTTATTTGACCATAGAGTTTGAGGGTCCATATCTGGGCTCTCTGCTCTGTTCCACTGGTCTATGTGTCTGTTTTTGTGTCAGTGCCATGCTGTCTTGGTGATCACAGCTTTGTAGTAAAGTTTGAAATCAGGCAAAATGATGCCCCAGTTTTGTTTTTCTTTTTCAACATTTCCTTAGCAATTTGGGGTCTTTTTTGGATCCATTCAAATTTTAGGATTATTTCTTCCAGCTCTTTGAAAAATGCTGGTGGAATTTTGATTGGGATGGCACTGAAAGTACAGATGGCTCTAGGCAGTATAGACATTTTAACAATGTTTATCTTCTGATCCATGAACATGGAATGGTCTTCCATCTTTTTATGTCTTCTTCAATTCCTCTCATGAGTGTTCTGTAGTTCTCAAGTACAGATCCTTTACCTCTTTGGTTGAGTTTATTCCCAGGTATCTAATGGTTCTTGGTGCTATAGTAAATGGATCGAGTCTCTCATTTCCCTTTCTATATTTCCATTGTTGGTATATAAGAAAGCAACTGATTTCTATACATTGATATTGTATGCTGCCACATTACTGAATTGCTGTATGAGTTCTAGTAGTTTGGAGGTTGAGTCTTTTGGGTTCTCCGTATAAAGTATCATGTCATCTGCAAAGAGAGAGAGTTTGACTTCTTTACCAATTTGAATACCTTTTATTTCCTTTTTGTTGCCTGGTTGGTGTTGCTAGGACTTATAGTACTATGTTGAACAACAGTGGTGAGAGTGGACATCCTTGTCATGTTCCTGATCTCAAAGGGAAGGCTGTCAGCTTTCCCCACTGAGGATGATATCTGCTGTGGGTTTTTCATAGATGAATTTTATGAAGTTGAGGGATGTTCCCTCCATCCCTATACTTTGAATCATTTAAATCAGGAAATGATGCTGTTCTTGTCAAATGCTTTTTCTGCTTCAGTTGAGAGGACCATGTGGTTCTTCTCTCTTCTCTCATTGATTTGTTCTATCACATCGATTGATTTGCAAATGTTGAACTACCATTGCATCCCATGGATAAATCCCACCTGGTCATGGGGGATAATATTTTTTTTTAAAGAATTTATTTATTTATTTGACAGAAAGAGATCGCAAGTAGGCAGAGGCAGGCAGAGAGAGAGAGGAGGAAGCAGGCTCCCTGGGGGATAATCTTTTAAATGTACTGTTGGATCCTATTACCTAAGGTGTTGTTGAGAATCTTGGCATCCATATTCATCAGGGATATTGGTCTGAAATTCTCCTTTTTGGTGGGGTCTTTGCCTGGTTTGGGGATTAGGGTAATGCTGGCTTCATAAAAGGAGTCTGGAAGTTTTCCTTCTGTATCTATCTTTTGAAACAGCTTAGGAAGAATAGGCATTATTTCTTCTTTGAATGTTTGGTAAAATTCTCCAAGGATTCTGTCAAGTCCTGGGCCTTGTTTTTTGGAAGGGTTTTGGTCACTGTTCCAATCTCGTTACTAGATATTGGTCTGTTCAGCTTGTCAATTTCTTCCTGATTCAGTTTTGGAAGTTCATAGGTTTGCAGGAATGCATCCATTTTGTCTAGGTTGCTTAATTTATTGGCATATAACTATTGATAATAATTTCTGATGTTTCTATTTCCTTGGTGTTAGTCGTGATCTCTCCCTTTTCATTCATAATTTTATTAATTTGGGTCCTTTCTCTTTTCTTTTGGATTACTTTGGCCATTGGCTTATTGATTTGTAGATCTTTTGAAAAACCAGCTTCTACTTTTGTTGATGTGTTCTACTGGATCCCTAGTTTCTATCTCATTGATCTCTACTCTAATCTTGATTATTTCCCTTCTAGTGTGTGGGGTTGGCTTAATTTCTTGTTGACTCTCCAGTTCTTTAAGGTGTACAAAGAGTTGGTGTATTCTGGATTTTTCAATTTCTTAGAGGGAGTCTTCAATAGCTATATATTTCCCCTTTAGGCTGCCTTTGCCATATCCCATAGATTTTGGACCGATGTGTCTTCATTCTCATCGGTTTTCATGAATTGTTTAAGTTCTTCTTTGATTTCCAGGTTGATCCATTCTTAAGCAGGGTGGTCTTTAGCTTCCAATTGTCTGAATTCCTTCTGAACTTTTTCTTTTGGTTGAATTTCAGTTTCAAAGCATTGTGGTCTGATAATATGCAGGGAATAATCTCGATCTTTTGGTATTGATTGAGCCCTGATTTGTGACCCAGTATGTGGTCTATTGTGGAGATAGTTCTATGGGTGCTCGAGAAGAATGAGTATTCTCTTGTTCTAGGGTGGAATTCTGTATATATTTACGAGGTCTATCTGGTCCAATGTGTCATTCAATGCTCTTGTTTCTTTATTGATTTTCTGCTTGGATGATCTATTACTGAGAGTGGCATGTTAAGACCCCCTAATATTAATGTATTCATATCAATATGACTCTTTATCTTGATTAACAGTTGTCTTATGTAGTTGACTATTCCTGTATTGGGGGCATAAATATTTACACTGTTAGATCTTCTTGGTGGATAGACCCTTTAAGAATGATGTTGTGTCGGGTGCCTGGGTGGCTCAGTGGGTTAGGCCGCTGCCTTTGGCTCAGGTCATGATCTCAGGGTCCTGGGATCAAGTCCCGCATCTGGCTCTCTACTCAGCAGGGAGCCTGCTTCCTCCTCTCTCTCTGCCTGCCTCTCTGCCTACTTGTGATCCCTCTCTGTCAAATAAATAAAAATAAAAAAAAAAAAAAGAATGATGTTGTGTCCTTCTTTATCTCTGACTACAGTATTCAGTTTAAAATCTAATTTATCTTATATGAGAATCATTACCCCAGCTTTGTTTTGAGGCCCACTGGCATGAAAGATATTTCTCCATCCCGTCACTTTTAGTCTGGATGTATCTTTAGGTTCCAAATGGGTCTCTTATACACAACATATGGATGGGTCCTTTCATTTTATCCAATCTGTTTTATGGGAGTGTTTAGAACGTTCACCTTGAGAGTGATTATTAAAAGATACTTTTTACTGACATCATGTTGCCTGTGAAGACCTTCACAATATATAGATTGTCTCTGTAAATTTCTGCTTTCTGTCACTCTTGTGTTCTTTCTTCTTTTATAGAACACTCCTTAATATTTCTTGCAGTGCCAGCTTGCTGGTCACATACTCTTTTAATCTTTGCTGATCTTAGAAGTTTTTTATCTCTTCATCCGTTCTGAATGTCAGGCTTGCTGGATAAAGTATTCCTGGCTGCAAGTTCTTCTCATTTAGTGCCCTGAATATGTCTTTCCAGCGCTTTCTGGTTTGCCAGGTTTCTGTGGACAGGTCTGACATTATTCTAATAGACCTTCCTCTGTACCTAAGGAATCTCTTCCCCCTAGCTTCTCTCAAAAGCTCTTGTCTAAAATTATGATTTGTCAGTCTTGCAATCAAGTGCCTGGAGGTCTTTCTAGATTCATTCATTTTGGGGGTGCTTTTTCTACCTCTAGGACACAAACGCTGGTTCCATTCCCCAGACTGGGAAAATTTTCATGGAAAATTTGTTCAACTATATTCTAGTCTTCTTTCTTTCTCCTACCCCTCAGGGATCCCAATAATTCTGATGTTGGAACATTTCATGGCATCATTTCCCTAATTCTGTTTTCATGGCTTCTAAACTGTTTGTTCCAGGCCTCTTCCTGTTCCTATTTCTCTATCACTTTGTCCTCTAGATCACTAATACTATCTTTTGCCTCTGGTTACCTTAGCTGTTAGAGAATTTAGATTAGATTGGATCTCATTGATAGCATTTTTAACTTCCTCCCTGGGCAGCTTTTCCTTCTGCCCTTAGAGATTCCTTGTTGTCACTAATGATTTTCTCCAACCTGGCCATTGTCTGGATTATTGTTCCCTGAATTCCCCTCCTGACATACTGTTTATGGCCATATACAATAGTTCTGATGAAGAGGGCACAGTCTCTGAATTCTTCCACTGTTGGGTGTTCCTCCTACTAGTCATTTTGGTGAGAGGTGGTTGAGGGGATGTGTAGCTGAATATATCAACCACGATCTAGGCAAGATACACCCTGGAATGCTTTTGAGCAACCTGAAGTCACCACCAAGAAGAAAGAAAAAAGAATAAGAGAGAGAGTCAGAAAAAAGAGATGAGCCAGCTAGAATGGGCCCCAAAGGTAAGATTTATAAGGTATACAAACAAAAACAGACAAAAATACTGACAAAAGTAAATGACAAGAAAAAAAAAAAAAGAACCCAGCCAAAATGAACCCCAAGAGTGAGATTTATATAATACCAGAACAAAAACAAATACACAGAGACACTAACAAGAAAGAGTTGGGAGGGTGGTTATAAATCCTTGATGTGGGTGAGGAATGTTATTTTGATTCTTCCTGGGTGCATCTTGATATCTTTGTTAAAGGACTCAACTTTCCAGAGATAAAGGGAGATTAAAACTGGTTTATATATAGGGATAGTGTTGATTAAAGAAAGAGGATTACCTTGAAGACTATATATATACCTATATTAAAAAGATAGAAAATGAAAAAAAAATACAGGTATATGTATGAAAAAAGTTCAAGTTAAGAGGTTATTATGGAATATGTTGTATTAAGCCACTAGTTATAATGGGAAGTTGGTTAAAAAAATTAAAAAGAACAAGAATATTGAGAACGAATTAAAAATAAAAGTTGTATCTATGAAATATACAAGTTTTAGGGCAATACTGGGAGCTTAATATATTGTTTTCCCCTTGATATTGGGGTTTTACAGTTTTATGGAGACCCTGTGGTAGTTTTCCTCCAGTTCTTTTGGCTGGCTTTCTAGGGAGGGGCCTGCTGCATTGTTTTTCAGTCATTCTTGCTTGGGTTGAGTTCTCCTGCTCCCTATCAAGGGGCTGGGCTCTGTGGAAACTGATTTTTCAGGCTTTTGTTCTCTGGAGGTTCTTGTTCTTTGGCGGCTTTTTGTGGCTTTTTGGAGGTTCAGTAGAAAGCAAACTGCACGCAGACCTCCATCTCAGAGAGAAGCCTCAGTCTGCTCCCCTCTGAGTGGTCCAGAACACACAGACTCCCCCCTCTGCAAACTCCACTGAGCCATGCAAACTTCCATAGGCAGTGCACTTCCCCAGCCACCATTTCAGGGGTCGCCTGAATTGCCTGCTTGTCTCTGTACCCCCATGCCAAAACCATGAGTGATATAGGTCCAGGGACCCTGCTTCTGGACCCTGCCTCTGCCAGGACTGCTGTCTGGGGTAGTTCCTACAAGTTCGGGCTAGGTCTTGTTTCTTTATTGATTTTCTGCTTGGATGATCTGTCTGAGAGTGGCATGTTAAGACCCCCTAATTTTAATGTATTCATATCAATATGACTCTTTATCTTGATTAACAGTTGGACTCAGATGGTCCTAGAGACCACCAGCTAGAGCCTGCGCAGAGCACAATCATGTGTGGTTCAGACCCCGGTCATGCAGTGAGCGCAGAGTTCAAAAGGCTGTGGTTCTCTCGTGTGGGGGTGGAAGTGCGCCCCAGCAGAGCCCGAGCAGAACTGAAAGCCCTGCAACTTGGGCTCCGGGGGCTCCAGGACTAGGAACTGGAGGCTCCGCCCCCGAATTCTCAGTAGTGGCCATCCTGCAATCGTGGGCTTAGGCCCTGTGCCCATGACTGCCCAAATCCACCAGTTGCCCTCTAAGATCTTTTGCTCTTTTTGAGGGCTTTTAACTAGACTCCAAGTTAATGCTGGTCCCCAACCACAGGGCACTTTCGTATTTGGGTATTGCTTTCCAATGGGTTGCTTCTGGTGGCTCCCTCCCACATCTGTTTATCCTCTGATATCAGTTCAATCGTTCCCAGTAGCTTTACCTCTACACTGGTGTCTTCTGCCCCCACAGAGAACCAGAAGTGTATAATCCTACATCTCAGGCTAGTTTCCTGGGTGTTCAGAGTGTTCTGATAGATAATTAGCTCACTTTAGGGGACCAGTTGAAACAGGGTCTCCTACTTCTCCACCATCTTGCCCCTCCTCCCATGTTACCTCTTCTTTAAAGTGAGGGTTAAAAGGTATCTACAAGAAATCTTATTTTATTTAATCCTCTTATTTGTAGAAACCTTTTTAATCTTGCTAGACCTATTAAGCATTATTATGGTCTGTTTTCAAATTTCTTCTAAATGTCTTATTTATACTTTTAAAAGAAAAAAAGTAGAAACCAGATGGTTTTGTTATTATCGTGACCCATCAAACAAAATCAAACGTAACTACTGAGACAAAGGCAATAAGGAAAAAGCACATATCAACCTTCCCAACCCATATGTTCTAGATATCTCAGTTTTGCCAGAGGTTTCTAACAATATAGCAGATGCTGAGAAAGTGCTTTTAGAAGAGAAGCCAACATGAACCCCCGCCTGACTCCCCCAGTGGCTTTGGCACATGCAAGCAGTCCCTTTCGTGAATTTTTCACATATGCTTTCTGATTTGCTCCCTGAACAAGCACCAAATCACTGGAGATTTTATGCCCAGTGACTTCTCACCAGGCAGATTCTAATTTGGCAATGAGTTTAGGGTCCTCCTGGTGAGAAATCTGCTTCTGGCAGAAGCTCCCTCACTGATGGAAGGAGGTGTTTCCGCCCATGGCTCTGTTCTCTTTAGACCAGGCATGAGATCACATCTGTTCCTAGGGCTTTAAGCCCAAGGGACCTCTGAGCAAAGAATTACCACAGAGAACTCTGCATTTTCTGGTTAAATGCAATCCTCTTCCCTGTGTCAGAATGAATGTTCCTCATTGCCTAATGACCCTGACAATTTTTTTTTCCTAGCATGAAATTTTACCTGAGATGTATAAAATGACATTATGTGTAGGAGAAAGCAGTAAAAATTAAACTGTGGCACTTCATGCATGTAGAAAAGTAGGTAAGCGTACTACTTCTGGGGTAATGTGACTCCAAAATCAGCAGATGAGGTGTTTTAGAAACAAAATGATATCAAGAAAAAAAATTTTAAATGAATAAAAAAAGTTTGTCCTGTCTATGAAGATTTTATTTTAATATCCATAATATTTATATAGATTATTATATATAAAATATTTTAACCATAAAAGTATTCTTGAGTCAACTTTGAAACTTAAGATGTATGAAGTTATTTCTCATGAGTGCTGCCAATTCTTCTGATACTCACTCCACCAAAGAACCCTCTATTTATACCTGTAAATGGTGAAAACTCAATAGAGTTTTCTGGCTTCATTTGAACAAAAATATTTAGAAGTAAAATCATTGTTGTTAAGTTAAGTTAAGCCTATAATTTTTAGGAAATGTTCCAAAATGGAAAAGTAGAAAGGAGACACTCATTTCTTTGTAAACTTTTAGTTAGGATAAATAGTATCGCCAACAGCTGGTACCACACAGTGTCCCTAATCTAATCATTGCAAATATTTCCAATTCTCTATTCATAGTTGTATGTGAGATAAGTGAATGATCCTTCTATTTCATTCCATTAAAGATACTTTGACTTTCCACAATACCTGGTGCGGGGCTAAGCCTTTCCTTCGAGACCTCTTTATGAATTAGTAACCATTTGAAACATACTCTTCTCAAAGACAGAGACAATAGTTTATGCCATTTCTTTATATGCTTCATTTAAATAGTTTTGTATGTGTGTGAAAGAAAGATAGAACTATTTCTGAGAGAAATGGCTGACAAAGAATCAGCTGAGTAGTATGTGCGTGCAGCCTGTGGCTATTTTACAAGGAAATCTACCAGCTCTCAATAATGTGAAAGTCTTCTTGAGAGGCACCGTGGCACAGCAAGTCACTGAACCAAAGAAATTCAATTTGTCTACTGTAAAGTATGTTTTGTCTGTCTCAGAAAGCTCTAATTCAATCCAAAATTACTTTCTAGAAGCAGTCACTCTGGCCAAGGAAGGGTGTTCAGGGTCTGGAATAGGACAGAATACACTGGGCTAAAACTGTCAAAAAGCATTCAGTGCTGCTTCTCACTCCTGGGACGTGAACATCAGACCCACCTGGAGGTCACTGATCTTTCCATGTTTTAGATCTATGTATATATGTGATTGAATAACCTTTAGGTAACTTTTATCTTTGATCTAATTTTACTCTTAAAGTGCCAAGGGAAAACTGGGAAACAGGGTAGAAGATTGGATTAATAATATGTGGATGGATAAGAAAATATTTCTGCTTGAATTCTATGAATCATATATTATTTGCAGGTAGCTTTGTACATGCCTAGAGAGTTTTGAAATAGCACTCTAACACATAACTTTGTGGCTTATCACTGGGTAATTGAAATAATGGTTCATATGAACTAATCAAAACTTAACTTTTCCATGAATTTTACAGTTAAATTTATGTTATCAAAACTTGGCAGGGTGCCTGGGTGGCTCAGTGGGTTAAGCCGCTGCCTTCGGCTCAGGTCATGATCTCAGGGTCCTGGGATCGAGTCCCGCATCAGGCTCTCTGCTCAGCAGGGAGCCTGCTTCCTCCTCTCTCTCTCTGCCTACTTGTAATCTCTCTCTGTCAAATAAATAAATTAAATATTAAAAAAAAAAAAAAAAACTTGGCAAACTGTGTCAAAAATCACATCTTACCTCTGCTTTGTCTAGAAATCATGACACTAACTTGCTTATAATAATATTATTAACTTAATCATACTTTCATGATAGGAGTTATGAGATATTCCTAATTTCTGAATTATTTATGTTAAGTAAATATCTGTCAACCTCTGAAAAAATGAAGATAATGTAATTGTTCAGTTCCATATAAAAATCCCTAAGTGACAAAGAATCTTAGATAATTTAGCTTTTCTAGAATCGCATAGGGCATTATAAATTAAGTTTGAGGACATAAATAACTTAAAGCGTTTTACAAAGATGTTTCCATTAAGTAAGGGGTTAAGGACTGAAACAATCTGATACAATGTACTCACTATTCAAGGTTTTTTTTGTCAATGGACAAAAATTATCTGCCAAAGAGACCCATATAAAAATATAAAAACAGGGGCTTGGCGAATATCTTTAGCACTCTGGTAAAGTTTTTTTGTTTTTGTTTGTTTGTTTGTTTGTTTGTTTTAAGCTAAAGTTATTTTCACTTTTTAATATCTATAGTCAAATATAACAAACCATTAAGTAATGATTTTTAAGTGTTTACTAATAAAATGCAACAAGATTATACTTCTTATGATGGTTCAGAAACTTTATTATGCAAAAGAATTCCCTGATATCTTATTTTTAAAATGTAGATATATAGAACTGACTATCAAAGATTCTAGTTCCCTGGGTTGGAAGCAGATCTTGGCACCAGCAGTTTAACAAGCAATCTAGCAATTATGATGCAGGTGATTATTTGACTACATTTGAAGGAAAAAAAAATCCTGCCACGCAAATATCTAAAAACTATATGGAAACTAATTTTTATATGCCTAAAATATATGCATGATGATATGTTCATTATATTGATATCTTTTAAAATGATGTGAAATATTTTATAATTGATTTTTGGAGAGGTGAGACTAGTCCATGAAGAGAAAGGCTGTAGCTTAAAAAAGAATCTATCCTTCAAACATAGGATTTTGTTTTTTAACAGTGGTTAATTCCTCTGCCTTTTAATAAGGAACTTATGGAGTTGTAGTGGTAGAGACAATTCTTGTACATAGAGACCTGATTATATGATTCATTTTTCCACAACCGAAATATCAACAGGGGCTCGTGGCTGGCTCAGTCAGTAGAGCATGTGACTCTTAATCTCAGTCAGGGCCGTGAGTTCAAGCCCCACTGTAGAGATTACTTTAAAAAAAATTCTCAACATAGTCAATAATAGTCAACATAATCAACATAGTCAACATAATCAATAATTTTGAATTTGATTTTTGGTGAATACTATATTTCAGCACCCAGGGAAAGTTCTTGATCATACTTTCAGGTTTAAGTAGTATGGAACTGTCAAGTATTCTAGATTTCTTTTTAAACAAAAGCAGGCATTCTTTATTTTGTGAGATGAACCTGTGAGACAAATGAGTAAGTCTGAGAACACTAATAATTTTAAGATTAAAAAGAATATTTCCGGGGGTGCCTGGGTGGCTCAGTGGGTTGAAGCCTCTGCCTTCGGCTCAAGTCATGGTCCCAAGATCCTGGGATTGAACTCCGCATCAGGCTCTCTGCTTGGCAGGGAGCCTGCTTCCCTTCCTCTCTCTGCCTGCCTGTTTGCCTGCTTGTAATCTCTGTCAGTCTAATTAATTAATTAATTAATTTAAAAAAAAAAAGAATACTTCCGGGGAGACAAGATGGCGGGGAAGTAGGAGGAGGCGCCGTTTAAATCTGTACCCTAAAGTGAGCTAATCACATACCAAAGAACTCCAACACCCATGAAATCAGCCTGAGATCAGAATTATACAGGTCTGGATCTCTTTGGGGGCAGAAGATGCCAGTGGGCAGGTAAGGCGGAGTGGGAACATCCGGACTGATATCAGAAGATAAACAAAAGCAGGAGGGAGCCACCAGAGGCGACCCCTTGGAAAGTAATACCCCAATACGAGATTGCCCTGCATCTGGGGACCAGCATTAATTTGGAGTCTGGCTGAAAGCACTCAACAAAGGATCGTGGGGGGAAATTGTGGGAATCAGGGTTGTTAGGGACAGGGGCTTAAGTCCCCGGACCCAGGACAGCGACCCCTGGCACTGAGCCAGAGAGAGAGCGGCAGAGAAACCAGGTCTTGGTCCCTAAGCTGCCAGCGCGCCAGAGAATGTGTGGGGTCCAGCTCCCGAGAGGGGTTGGGAGCCTTGCCAGCCAGCAGAAGCACAGCCTTTTAGCACTCTCCATGCAAGTGCTGTGCGTGCCATCAGAGCCTGAGACGCACATGCCCCACACCCTTCCTTGAGAGAGATGCGCAAAGGGGCCAGTCCAGCGCTCTCGGATCCGGAAAGACCAGGCACTCCAGCCCAGGCCAGCGGGAAAATCTCAGTGTGCAATCACTGCTTGGAACCTCTCTGGTGGTCTGGAGCTGCCCAGACAGCTGCTGCTGTCCTGGTTTTGGGTACAAGCAGAAGTTCCTGTGTCCCCAGGGACCCTGACTGGAAACATGCTCTGCCAGAGGCCAAGGGGGAACTTATGTGCTCTGCAGCACCCAGGGGGGAACAGACTGAGGTTTCCCTCTGAGAGGGAGGTCGGGGTGCAGTTTACTTTCCTCTAAATCTCCAAAAACCATCAAAAGCTGTCAAGGCGAGAGAAAACAAATGAACAAACATAAAATCCTCCAGAGAACAAAAGCCTGTAAAACCGGTTTCCTCAGAGCCCACCCCCTTGAGGGGGGTGGGAGGACTTAACTCAGGAAACACTGCCTGAAAATCCACATGGCAGGCCCCTCCCCCAGGAAAAAAAAAAAAAAAAAAAAGATCACAAGAGAACAAGGACCACTACTTCATAGATACAACTTTTATTTTTAATTCATTCCCACTATTCTGGTTCATTTTTTTTTATATAGATAATTTTTTAACGTATTTGTCATCACAGTGAGATTTCCAATACATCAAATTCCATAATAACCTTTTTTTTTTTTAAAGATTTTATTTATTCATTTGACAGAGAGAGATCACAAGTAGGCAGAGAGGCAAGCAGAGAGAGAGAGAGGAGGAAGCAGGCTCCCTGCTGAGCAGAGAGCCCGATGCGGGATCCCAGGACCCTGAGATCATGACCTGATCCAAAGGCAGAGGGTTTAACCCACTGAGCCACCCAGGCGCCCCCATAATAACCTTTTAACCTGAACATTTTGATACATATACCCATGTTTTCTTTTGCTTTTCTATTTTTTAATTTTTTGAAAAATTTTAGTTTAATTTAGTTTATTCTTTTTTTATTTTTATTTTTTATATTCATATGGAGATAAACTTCAAGGTAATACCCTTTCCCCAATCAATGCTACCCCTATAGGTAAACCAATTTTTAATCCCCCTTTATCTTAGGAAAGTTGAGTCCTTTAACAAAGATATCAAGATACATCCAGGAAGAATCAAAATAACCTTCCTCGCCCACACTGCGAATTTACAACCACTCTCCCATCTTTTTCTTCTGCCAGTGTTTCTGTGTATTTTTGTTTGTCCTGATAGTATATAGTTCTTATACTTCAGGTTCTTTTTGACAAGGTCCTTTTTTTTGCCTATATATATATATATTTTTCTCTCTCTCTTGTCATGTACTTTTATCAGTCTTTTTGTTTCTCTGTTTTTGTTTGTATACTTCATAAATCTTACCTTGGGGCCCATTTGGGCTGAGCCTTCTCTTTTATCTTACCTTCTTTACCTGTCTCTCTCTCTCTCTTTTTTACTTTTTGTCTTTTTTCTCTCATTTGGGTAGGGACTCCTGATTGCTCAGAAGCATTCCAGGGTGCACCTTGACTGCACCACGATCGATACAACCAGTTACATCCGTTCAGCCATCTCTCACCAAAATGAGTAGGAGGAGGAATGCCCAAGAGAGGAAAAATTCAGAGGATGGGCCTTCTGCAACAGAACTAATGGCTATCAACATAGACAATATGTCAGAAAGGGAATTCAGGCTAACAATTATCCAGGCAATAGCTAGGTTGGAGAAAGCCATGGATGACCAAATGGAATTGATTAGGGCAGAACTGAAGGCCACCAGGGATGATGTTCACAATGCTCTCAATGAGTTCCAATCTAATCTAAATTCTCTAAAAGCTAGGGTAACTGAGATAGAAGATAGAATTAGTGATCTGTAGGACAAACAGATAGAAAGGATCAGAAGGAAGCCTGGAACAAACAGCTTAGAAGCCATGAAAACAGAATCAGGGAAATAAATGATGCCATGAAACGTTCCAACATCAGAATTACTAGAATCCCCGAAGGGGAGGAGAAAGAAAGAAGTCTAGAAGATATAGTGGAACAAGTTCTCCATGAAAATTTTCCCAATCTCGTGAATGGAACCAGCGTTCATGTACTAGAGGCAGAACGGTTTCCCCTCAAGATTATAGATTCTCAAAAGTTCTCAAGACACTTAATACTAAGAATGAAGAATTATAATTGTAGGCAGGCCCTCTTGAAGGCAGCTAGGACAAAGAAGCTCCTTACTTACAGAGGAAAGCCCATCAGAATAACATCACACCTGTCCACAGAAACCTGGCAAGCCAGAAAGGGCTGGCAAGATATATTCAGGGCACTAAATGAAAAGAACATGCAGCCAAGAATACTTTATCCAGTATGACTGACATTCAGAATGGATGGAGAGATAGTGAGTTTCCAAGACCAGCAAGGCTTAAAAGAGTATGAGACCACTAAGCCAACACTGCAGGAAATATTAAGGGACGTTCTATAAAAAAGGAAAAGTCCTAAGAATATCGTTGAACAGAAATATAGAGACAATCTACAGAAAGACTTCAAAGGTAACACAATGTCAATAAAAACGTATCTATCAATAATCACTCTCAATGTGAATGGCCTAAATGCGCCCATAAAATGACACAGGATTGCAGATTTGATAAAGCAACAGGGACCCATCCATATGTTGTCTACAAGAGACCCATTTTGAACCTAAAGATATACCCAGACTGAAAGTGAAGAGATGGAGAAGCATCTTTCATGCCAATGGGTCTTAAAAGAAGGCCAGGGTAGCAATTCTCATATCAGACAAACTAGATTTCAAACTAAAGACTGTAGTCAGAGATACAGAAGGACACTACATAATTCTTAAAAAGGGACTATCCACCAAGATGATCTAACAATTGTAAATATTTATGCTCCCAATATGGGAGCAGCCAATTATATAAGAAAACTATTAATCAAGAAAAGAGACATATTGATATGAATACATTAATAGTAGGAGATCTTAACATGTCTCTCAGTAATAGACAGATCATCGAAGCAGAAAATCAATAAAGAAACAAGAGCATTGAAAGACACATTGGACCAGATGGACCTCATAGATATATACAGAACATTCCACCCTAAAACAACAGATTACTCATTCTTCTCAAGTGCACATGGAGCCTTCTCCAGAATAGACCACATACTGGGTCACAAAACAGGACTCAACCAATACCAAAAGATTGAGATTATTCCCTGCATATTCTCAGATCACAGTGCTTTGAAACCAGACCTCAAACACAAGGAAAAGTTTGGAAGGAACTCAAACACCTGGAAGCTGAAGATCACCTTGCTTAAGAATGCTTGGATCAACCAGGAGATCAAAGAAGAACGTAAACAATTCATGGAAACCAATGAGAATGAAGACACTTCGGTCCAAAACCTATGGGATACAGCAAAAGCAGTCCTAAGGGGGAAATACATAGCCATCCAAGCCTCCCTCAAAAAAATTGAAAAATCCAGAATACAACAACTGTCTCTACACCTTAAAGAACTGAAGAATCAACAACAAATCAAATGAACTCCACACACAAGAAGGGAAATAATCAAGATTAGAGCAGAGATCAATGAGAGAGAAACTAGAGATACAGTAGAACGTATCAATGAAATTAGAAGCTGTTTTTTTAAAGGATCAATTAGATTGATAAACCACTAACCACACTAATCCAAAAGAAAGGAGAGAAAGCTCAAATTAATAAAATTATTAATGAAAAGGGAGAGATCACAACTAACACCAAGGAAGTAGAAACAATCATCAGAAGTTATTATCAACAGTTATAGCCAATAAGCAACCTAGATTAAATGGATGCATTCCTGGACAACTATGAACTCCCAAAATTGAACCAGGAAGAAATTGACAACCTGAATAGACTGATATCTAGTAACAAGATTGAAGCAGTGATCAAAAACCTCCCAAAAAACAAGAGGCCAGGACCTGAAGGATTCCCTGGGGAATTCTACCAAGCTTTCAAAGAAGAAATAACACCTATTCTCCTGAAGCTGTTTCAAAAAATTGAAGCAGAAGGAAAACTTCCAGACTCTTTCTATGAAGCCAGCATTACCCTGATCCCCAAACCAGGCAAAGACCCCACCAAAAAGGAGGATTTCAGACCAATATCACTGATGAATATGGATGCTAAGATTCTCAACAAGATTCTAGCAAACAGGATTCAACAGCACATTAAAATGATTATCCGCCATGACCAGGTGGGATTCATCCCTGGGTTACAAGGATGGTTCAACATTCACAAATCAATAAATGTGATAGAACAAATCAATAAGAGAAGAGAGAAGAACCACATGATCCTCTCAGTTGATGCAGAAAAAGCATTTGACAAAATCCAGCATCTGTTCCTGATTAAAATTCTGCAAAAGTATAGGTATAGAGGGAACATTCCTGAACTTCATAAAATCTATCTATGAAAGACTGACAGCAAATATCATTCTCAATGGGAAAAAGCTCACAGCCTTCCCGTTGAGATCAGGAACATGACAAGGATGCCCACTCTCACCACTCTTGTTCAACACAGTATTACAATTCCTAGCAACAGCAGTCACACAACAAAGAGAAATAAAAGGTATCCAAATTGGCAACGAAGAAGTCAAACTCTCTCTCTGTTCACAGATGACATGATTCTTTATATGTAAAAGCCAAAAGACTCCACCCACAAACTACTAGAACTCATACAGCAATTCAGTAACATGGCAGGTTACAAAGTCAATGTACAGAAATCACTGGCTTTCTTATACACTAACAATGAAAACACAGAAAGGGAAATTAGAGACTCGATTCCATTTACAATAGCACCAAGAACCATTAGATACCTGGGAATAAACCTAACCAAAGAGGTAAAGGATCTGTACTCGAGGAACTACAGAACACTCATGAAAGAAATTGAGGAAGACACAAAAAGATGGAAGACCATCCCATGATCTTGGATTGGAAGAATAAACATTGTTAAAATGTCTATACTGCCTAGAGCAATCTATTCTTTTAATGCCATTCCGATCAAAATTCCACCAGCATTTTTCAAAGAACTGGAGCAAATAATCCAAAAATATTTATGGAATCAGAGGAGACCCCAAATTGCTAAGGAAATGTTGAAAAACAAAAATAAAACTGGAAGCATCATGTTCCCTGATTTCAAGCTTTACTACAAAGCTGTGATCACCAAGATAGCATGGTACTGGCATAAAAACAGACACATAGACCAGTGGAACAGAATAGAGAGCCCATTTAGGGACCCTCAACTCTATGGTCAAATAATCTTCGACAAAGCAGGAAAAAATATACAGTGGAAAAAAGACAGTCTCTTCAATAAATGGTGCTGGGAAAACTGGACAGCTATATGTAGAAGAATGAAACTCGACCATTCTCTTACACCATACACAAAGATAAACTTGAAATGGATAAAAGACTTCAATGTGAGACAGGAATCCATCAGAATCCAGAGGAGAACACAGGCAGTAACCTCTTTGATATCAGCCACAGCAACTTCTTTCAAGATATGTCTCCAAAGGCAAAGGAAACAAAAGCAAAAATGAACTTTTGGGACTTCATCAAGATCAAAAGCTTCTGCACAGCAAAGGAAACAGTCAACAAAACAAAGAGGCAACCCAGGGAATGGGAGAAGATATTTGCAAATGACAGTACAGACAAAAGGTTGATATCCAGGATCTATAAAGAACTTCTCAAACTCAACACACAGAAAACAGACAATCATATCAAAAAATGGGCAGAAGATATGGACAGACATTTCTCCAATGAAGACATACAAATCAGACACATGAAAAAATGTTCATCATCACTAGCCATTAGGAAGATTCAAATAAAACCACATTGAGATACCACCTTACACTAGTTAGAATGGCCAAAATTAGCAAGACAGTGTGTTGGAGAGGATGTGGAGAAAGGGGAACCCTCTTACACTGTTGGTGGGAATGCAAGTTGGTGCAGCCACTTTGAAGAATAGTGTGGAGATTCCTTGAGAAATTAAAAATAGAGCTTCCCTATGACTCTGCTATTGCACTACTGGGCATTTACCCCAACGATACAGATGTAGTGAAAAGAAGGGCCATCTGTACCCCAATGTTTATAGCAGCAATGGCCACAGTCGCCAAACTGTGGAAAGAACCAAGAAGCCCTTCAATGGACGAATGGATAAGGAAGATGTGGTCCATATACACTATGGAGTATTATGCCTCCATCAGAAAGGATGAATACCCAACTTTTGTATCAACATGGACGGGACTGCAAGAGATTATGCTGAGTGAAATAAGTCAAGCAGAGAAAGTCAATTATCATATGGTTTCACTTATTTGTGGAGCATAACAGATAACATGGAGGACATGGGGAGATGGAGAGGAGAAGGGAGTTGAGGGAAATTGGAAGGGGAGGTGAACCATGAGAGACTATGGACTCTGAAAAACAACCTGAGGGTTTTGAAGGGGGACGGGGTGGGAGCTTGGGGGAGCCAGTTGGTGGGTATTAAGGAGGGCACGTATTGCATGGAGCACTGGGTGTGGTGCAAAAACAATGAATGCTGTTATGCTGAGAAGAAATTAAAAAAAAAAAAGGTTTTAAAAAAAGTAAAAAAGAAAAGTTAAAGAAACCAAAAAGAATACTTCCATTTAATTAAGGGGTACAGAAATAAGAAATATGATAAAATATACTTAACTATTGGTGGCACTTTGCCAAAGGACAAAATAATGAGCTAAATAGAAGTGGTTTTACTAGGAACCCCATGAAATTAAACTTCGTGAAATCCTCCTTTTATGAGCCCCTTCCAGGGGCTCCCATTCTGTATAAATACTCCATTCTATATAAATACTCAGTTTCTTCTGCAATTCCATACTTTTATTTTTTTGTCTCTTTTTCTGAAAGAGGGTTGTCAGATATTATAATTTTCAGGATACAAAATTGGGTCGTGAAATCCACCCTTACATATACAAATATATTCTTAGGGTTGAAAGAAAAGAACAAAGTGCATTCCTCTTCTGCCTGCATTCTGATAGCTCTCATGCTACAGAAGCCATTTTAACGTTCATTCATCGAAATGGAAAACATTATTATGGATATGCATATGATCAAACCAGAAGAAGAAGGAGAAAAGTTCTTTAAGAAAGGAATGAATTTGTCATTATTTTAATCATGCACCATCTTTTCAGCACCGCAAAGCTGAGGTTATGACGACACCAGTCTGGGTTAAACAAGAGAGGTATCAGCTGGGCTGAGGTCACGTTCGCCAACCTGCCATGAGATGCTCACCTCTCTGAGAATCCTGCCTGTGTGCCTCTTCAAATTTCACTAGAGCCTGTCTGAGGTGACATGTCATATGCATTTTCAATGTATTTCTAAAGGCTGGATTAGCAACTGTAAAAAGATATTATTTGCTTTTAGGGTCTCTATGGTAACAATAGGATTTGGGAATAGAGAAGGTGTTAGTAGCGTCCTTAGTAAGTCACGCTGACCCTCTTTTCTAGCAAATTTCTATTATGCCACTTCCCCGACCGCTTATTTCCAATTTTAGAAAAACATGCAAATTGAAATATAGTAAGTAAGAATCTACTTTATGAGAAAGAACGTTGCAAAGAAACTAGATGAAATAGAGGTGACTTCCTTGGAAAGTAAAAACAAAAACAAAAACTACTGCTGAAAATAAAAGTAGGTAAATGCTTTTAGTTTAGCTTTTTGATTTTGTTTTAAACAGGAAAGCAGCTACCATAAATGTTTCTCTAAAAAGGAAGATATAAAGAAACGTGATTAGCTTTGGGATTAGATTTTTAAGTTGTCTAAAACATAAAGTTGATCAAGTTCAGTAAATGTTTTCATCTCAATCCATATTTATAATCTATGAGATTAGTGGGGAAAAAAACTACTTGCAACTCAAGGAGAAAATACCATGTGAATATTTTTGCTTCGGAAATTCCAAATGGCTTAAAATGTGATTTTAATTATTTAGCTATTTGAAATTTTTAAATTCATTGCCATATAGATACACAAAAACTTAAATATTTAAATAAATGTTTATTTAACAGAATTTGGGTATTCTAATGGTCTATTCTGGACTTACCATCTGCCAAACTTTCATGGATTTGTTTCCTTGCCTCCTCCATCCTCTTTAATAAAGATCTTGATTTTTTGCAAATGAACTTCTGAAGAGATGGGATTCAGTTTGACACTGAGGCAGTCACTAACATTTTGGGAGCCTCTCTTTTCTCAACTGCAAAATGAAGGATTTAGGTTACTTCTGATAATCTAGCTTTAAAAATATATATTTCTGTGATTTTGTGAAATACCAGTAAAAAAGAAACTCTAGCCAGCATAGAAAAACAACCATTTAGTATTCATGGCAAAGATGATCTCTGTAATAGCAATTTTAGGTCATCTACCTTTTCCTGGTGAAATAACTCCAAATTCCTATCACTTTGTCCCTTTAATGTATACTTTGTCACTTTGGAGAGAAAGGAGAAGAAATAGAAGAGGAAAGAGAGTAAGAAGAAGAAAAAAAATGAAGATAATGGAAAGAGTAAGTGAAGAGAAAAGAAGGAGAAACATTTTTGCCATTTTAGTGTTGTTAAATAACCTATAGTTTAAAAACTATATTGTTATTCAATTCAATCTAAGTCAATCATTAGAAAAATCAAACAGAAACATAAATTTGACAGACTCTTGAAATGCCATTGAAAAAATATACAAAGTTATCCATTTGTAATGAAGTTTTGGTTTCTGGAGAAATAGTTTCTAGAATTAATTTTAATAAAAGATGACCTCATTTATATTTTTCTCCTGCTCTTCTTGCTGAAATTCCAGTTTAGATGAGAAAATTAGCATTAGTCAAATTGATTAGAAGTAATCCTTTTGATTTTAGGTGATGTCAAAAAAAAAAAAGAAACTCAGATAGTAATAGTGTTGATATTCTTTTTTTTTTTAAGATTTTATTTATTTATTTGACAGAGAGAGAGATCACAAGTAGGCAGAGAGGCAGGCGGAGGTAGGGGGGAAACAGGCTCCCTGCTGAGCAGACAGCCCGATGTGGGGCTCGATCCCAGGACCCTGAGATCATGAACTGAGCTGAAGGCAAAGGCTTAACCTACTGAGCCACCCAGGCACCCCATGTTTATTTTCATATGTCCCCTGTCTCTTACAAATACATGACTATAATTACTATAATAATTGTCAACTCAAAATACAGTTTTGTCTTTCTTACTAGTTGATAAATTTTTCAAAATATGAGAACATATTTTACCTAGTGTCTGGGCTAGTATAGGTATAATTTTTTTTTAATGATTACTGAATAAATAAATTAATTAATAGACTTATAGCCATTTTGATAAAACAATACAAATTTCTAGTATTTAGTTTAGATTATTAGGTAAGTAAGATTAATAATAGTTTATATCTGATAATATACAGTCTCCATTTGAAATTATTTTATTTCTCCACAAATATATTAGTGGAAGTAAAAGTACATTTGAAGTATTACATTTGAAGTGAAACTATGTATACTTAAATCTTACTAATGATTTTTAAGATGTTATCCTTAAGTTTATAAAAAATACTAAGAATCTAAGAAAATGTATATAAATAGTACATGACATGTTTTCTTACAGTTTTGTAATCAATTCTTAAGTGAAAAAAGAACAGAAAATCCTCTTTTAGAAAAGAAAATTTTTTTCCCAAGCAAAAGAGAAAAATAGGTATACAGTGTACACATAACTTTAAAATATCACAAAATCAGAACTCAAACATGTAACTACACAAAATCCTTTCTTCTGTGTTCATTTATATTATTTACATTATTGTGCAAATACCCCTTATTGTTTCAGTGTACTGAAGGCAGCTCTTTTACATACAGTACAGAGAGGGAGAGATGCTGAGAAAATAGTGAATCTAATGGTCCAAATGTAAGTCAAATTATTAAGAAGCTTGTTCTATTACTCTCTTGCTTCTTCTTTCAAGAGAATACATACAATGATAATAGAAAACAAATGTTCTTCAAATTGTGATATAGAGTGTCAGTTATGGGTTTTTGACTTGACACTGACATGAAATTCCAGTCTTTTTGAAAAAGAAAGGGATATTTCCCCCTAGTTAATTAAATTGTTTTCTTACTTTTATCTCTCATTCACTCATTTGCCTTTTTAAATTCTGTAAAGGAAAATAAAAATCTCTGCTTATAGTTTCTTTGAAAGAAAATTATGACCTTAGATTCTAAATGTATGTATTGCCTACTAATGTATGTATTGCCTACTAACTTCTATGATATCTTCAATAGAAACTGTGAAATTTGGCCATGCATTTACATTAACTAAGTTAGAGTCCAATGCGCGATTTTCTTTTTGCGTCATTCATTCTAAAAAAGTGAACTAGTAAAAGTAGTATTATTATCGTTTCCAAATTCAGTAAGCCTCACTCTGCTATTCTCTTCTACTACCTCTCTTCTTTGAAAGAATAAAAAAAAAAATCCTTTTAAAAGGCACCTCACTTTCAAAGTCCACTAAAAATGCAATATTAATGATCTGAGGACTTCATTTAAAGACTTCACTCATCTTATGTTACTTTTGTTTTGGTGGATACTAGAGGTCCATTGAAACTCAAAACAACTTGCCCTTAGTTTTCTCAAAAAAAAAAAAATGGTCACTAAATTTTATCATTTGGGTTCAAAAAAAGCACAGTAGTATTTGAAGACATTTCAGTCTTTTTTGATTTTTTGAAAATGGAACAAAGCATAGAACACAGTTCCTAGCATAGTGACTGGAACCTCAAAGAGGATTAATATTGTAAATGAACAGATAAAATATTGAATAAACACCCCACTATGCTTATCTTTCACATCATGGTTGTTGGCTTTACTTTTTATTATTATTTTTAAATTTTATTGAGATATAACTGACAAATGACCTTGTGTAAGATTAAGATATGTAATGTGTGGACATGATATGCTTATATATAACAAAATGATTGCTCTCATAGTGTTAGCTAACTCTTCCACCACTTTACAAAATTACTATTTCTTTCCTCTGGTGATATTTAATATACATTTTCTCATTTTTAAGTTATACTCTTAACTTTCAGCTATATAATACAGTACTATGAACTGTAATCACAATATGTGCATTATTTTTCATTTTTTAAAGTCTTTATTTAAATTCGAGTTAGTTAGCATATGGTGTAGTATTAGTTCCAGAGGTACAATACAGTGATTCAGTACCTCTATAAGAACCCGGTGCTCATCACAACAAGTGCACTGCTTAATTCCCATCACTTATTTCACCCACCCTCCCACCAACCTTCATTCTGGTAACCATCAGTTTGTCACTTTAATATACATCCTTTTCAGAGCACATACTCTACATTTGGAACCCTTATAACAAATGGAGTGATATCATTTGTAATGTGCCACTGCCCTTTCCTATTTGACTAATCCAGTTAGTAGGTGTGCAAAGATCAACAAGGGAAAAGGAAAAACCCATTTCTATTTTGTCTGTAAAAATATATACCTATTCTTATGTCTCTACAAGTAAGAATCTACAGGAGAGCTTTCTGTTTATCTATCAGGTCAACACAGTATGTATGCAATTTTTATCATGAAATTGATATTTATGATATTTTATGACTAATATTTTATGGCAAGTGTAACATACACTTTTCTTTAGTGTTCAGTCAGTGGGAAGGGAATGTTTTGAAAGACGCTAAGGAAGAATACTTAGTTGCTTGGGATACTGAGGTACTTCAGGAAGGATGGAGTTCCACATAGTATCAATGACAACATTTTTGTGGTTTGCTCCATATTGCTCTATGCTGATTTGCATCAAATAGAAGTCCTCCTCTCAGACAGAACTTGTTTCCTGCCTCACAGCTTGTCAGGAAGATTTCCACTGCCTTTGTCTTCAAGGACCAAAGGGTTTCATTCCTCAGAGAGGACTTCCTATTTATCAGAGTATGGTTTGTTGCTGCCCTGTCAAATGAAGCCTAGATGTTAGAAGTTGTTTTTGTCCAAGAATATGTTCACATCTAAGTTCAAGGGAAAAATATCTTTAACAGGAAGAAACCCCAGCCCTTCAGAAAGATTTAGACATATTATCTAAGACTATTCTTCCCTCCCTTTCCATGATTCTCAAGAGATTTTCTAACCTCTCTATTCCTGGGATTGAACTCAGTAAATCCATCAGGAAACTGCCCCCCTACTTTTGTTTTGTGAGGCACTTCATTGGTCTTACAGAAAAAAAAAAAAAAAGTCCTTAATTGGAATACATCTTCTTTGCCAGATACTTTTGCTGGATTTTTTTTTCTATTCTCTCATTCTGGAAATACTGGTAAATATTTAATTTTATAAATTGACTCTGTCTTTATATTTATCTTCCTTCTACCTTGTAAAAATTTTATTTTACTTTATCTTCTAAAGTTTGAGTTTTATCAAACTTCACTACTTTATTTTAAATTTCCATGAGCTTACCTCTTTCTAGTTGTTCCTTATTAAAAATAATATTTATACTTTCATTGATAGAGGATCTTGTTTTATCTTTATAAAGATATTAATTATAATTTTGGGATTGTCTTTATTGCATTTGATCTCCTTTCTTTTCTAATTTATTTTGCATTTAATCTTAATTCAAATGACTAGAGATCCTTGGGGACCTATTCTTTTTTCAATTAATAAACCTAATTTTTTTACATGAAAAACTTATTTTTTTAAGTTCTACTCGTTTTTAAAATTATTTTTATTCACACATAATGTATTATTTGTCCCAGGGATACAAGTCTGTGAATCATCAGGCTTACACATTTCACAGCACTCACCATAGCACATACCCTCCCCAGTGTCCATAACCCAACCACCCTATTCCTACCCGCTTAACAAACTCAACACCCAAAGAACAAATAGTTCTCATTTTTAAAGTACCCTTAGATTCACAACAAAATTGAACAGAAAGTAGAGAGTTTCCATGTACTACCTATCTCCACACATGCATAGCTCCTCCACTACCAACATACTGTACCCAGAGTGCTATATTTGTTACATCAATGTGCCTATTCATTTTTAAAAATGGAGTTCTAAAGTATTAGAAGCTCTGTGTGGATACTGTATATTGACTGGTGGGCAGTTGGCTTAATGCATGATAATCGGTTGAAGAGCTGGGTTTTTCACTGTAGACACCAAAGTGTCTAAAAACGTGCTGATTCTGTATGTCTTTTCTGTAGCACAGTTCAGTTTTCCTAGAAAAGTTTCCTTCCTGGGTAAAAACGAGCAGATGTGTTTTGTGACTCTGTGGGAAAGAAGTCTGACAGGGGGTTCTCATCATTTGTTACACAGACAAAGGGAGCAAACCTAAAGGCCATAAATCCACTGTCATCCTAAACCAGCTGAATCCACATGGAATTAGCTGAATTACAGTCGTTGAGATTTTGATTGTTAGTTTTGCAGCATTTTCATTGGAATAATTAATGACTATAACTACATGCAGTGGGTAGAATAATGACTCCCAAAGATATCAGTTCTATATCCCTGGAATCTGTAAATGTTGATTTATATTGAAAAAGGGTCTAGGCAGACAGGATTTAGTTAAAAATCTTGAGTTGGGGAGATTATCGAAGTGGGTGTAAATGCCATCACATGCATCCTTATGAGAGAGCAGTAAATAAAAGGATAAGGTTATTTAACAGGGAGGCAGAGATTTTAATGATAAGGCCACAAACCAAAGAATGTTAGCCATCACCAGATGCTGGAAGAATCAAGAAATACATTCTCCGCTAGAGCCTCTGGAGGGAGCCTGGTCTTGTTAAACCCTTGATTTCAGCCTAGTAATACTGATTTTCAACATCTTGCCTTCAGAGCTATCATAGAATAAATTCATTGTTTTCTTAAAGTCATTCAAATCTGTGATAATTTGCTTTAGCAGCCATAGCTGAGTGCAATCTGATTAATTTGCCTTGGATTTGGGAATCACATTTGACTTGATTTCTCTTTTTCCATTTCCATTATACTTGGATATTACTTGTGATACTGTAATATAATATTCTACCTTGGATATGCTCTGGGTTCTGAATAATTTTTAAATCTCTTTAGTTTCATCTTCCTCTCAAAGGTTAACTCTTCTTATGTTATATTCTTTCAGGTCCTTGGTGTTAATTGATACCTACTATTTGGATAAAGCTATCCATATTAATTATAGTTGCTAAGATCTCCACATGTAAACATAGTATTTCCTTTTTTACTATAGCCTACAGATCCCTCCTAACCTTATGGGCTTAAAACAACATTTCATTTCATTTTATTTCTCACCATATCAGAATGTCAAAAATTTGGAAGAGTTTATTGGAAGACAGTTCTCCATATCTCTTTCATTTCTTCCCTTCAGAACAAGAAGCATTGACATCTTTGTTTCATACCATTTTTCCAAGGGTGTTTGTATAGCAGCGATCCTGAGAATATAGATAGAGTGTTTCCCTTTGAGACAGAGGGCACATGCATTTTCTGATCAGGGCAATAAAGATAATGTCCCCCTCTGCGCAGTCTGGGCAAGTTTGTTAGCAGTCCTTTCATAAGACTAATGAGAGGGGTAGTTCCTAAGTCTGCATTACTCATCTGTGACTCAAAGCATGGTGTGTGTAACATCTGGACAACTCCATTATCATTCATTTACTCACTGGTTAAATAAGATGAACTGATGCCAACACGAAGTTCATCTTCTAGTGCCATGGGTAATAAAGTCCTTGGTCTTTTTCTTAGAAATTGTTGTTTCCTTCCAGCATCTTTGAATTGTAGCAGAGGCTAACTTGTTAGCTTGAAAGTAGGGTAAAGACTTTTCATAGTTCTTGATAGGACTCATTTGGGTGGTCTAGCTTCAGGTATCTCAGCTATGTGCAGTCAGATAGGACTTAAACCTTAGGAGTGCTGGCTGGAAATCTTACTCTACCTTCATACTTCCCTAAGATTTCATCATGTGTATCTCACAAGTGATAGTTCGGGCTTATTCACAGTATAACAGAATCAGGACAGTCTGATTGCTTATATGGCAGCTGAATATAAGCATGAATATTCCAGTGAGCCAGGTAAAAGATGCTCCATTGCCTTTTATGACTCTGCCTATGAAATCATGCAGCCTCATTTCAGCAGAGTTGTTAGTTACAAGCAGATAACAAGCCCATCTGGATTCAAAGGAAGAGGAAAGAAAATCTGCCCCTTTATGGGATAATGGCAATATTCATGAAAAGCTTGGGGACTAGAGCTATTATTATGGCTATTATTATTTTTTAGAAAATACCATCTACCGCAGTGGGACAAGCATGGGTGGATCCTAGAAATATCACAGAAGCTATAGCATTTTTACACAAGTTACATAAGCTCTCTAAATCTTAGCTCCATAAATACTATCATACAGCCCACCATATGGTAAGAATTCAAGAAGTCAGCTAATATTAATATTACTAAAAATACTTTATTATGCTTTGCATGCTTTTCTATGTGCAGCTCTCTTCTCTTTGGTTCTTTCCTTCAAATACCAGTTCTCTTAGTCTTCCTGGACTCTAAGTTCTGCCTCCTTCTCTAGAAATACTTCCTAACTTAAATGTATTATTATGTGTAACCAAATCACTTTACAGAATGTACACTCTATATTTCTAATTACTTCTTAGATCTTAAAACTCTTTTTTAAAGAGAAAATATAAAAAGAGGTTTGAATTTACAATAAGGGCTCATTTTTAAAAGAGATTATAGTAACTGCCCTTCCAGATCTCTCCCTCTCCAAAAGAACCTCCAGACGTTTCTTATGTGTCAGTTTGGCTTGACCATAGCAGCAGTTATTTAATCAAACACCAATCTAAGTGTTGCTGTGAAGGTATTTTGTAGATGTGGTTAACAATTACAATCAGCTGTCAAAGTAAGAGAGATCAGCCTTTCTAATGTGGGTGTGTCGCATCCAATCAAATGAATCCAGTTAGTTCAGTCTTAAGAGTAAAAACAGATGTTCTGGAAAGAAGAAAATTTTGTTTCAAGACTACCCACCCCCACCCCAAAACAACAACAACAACAACAACAAAACCACTTGGATTTCCAGCCTGCTATACAGATTTCAAATTTTCCTGGCTGGTCCTCATCTCCTCTTTCTCATTCTCTCTTTCTCTCTCTCTATATATCAACCAGCTGTGTGTGTGTGCATGCATGTGTGTGTGTGTGTGTGTGTGTGTGTATAGAGTAATAAACATATATATGTTCACACATATACATATATATGTATACACACATACATATATACATACAATTGGTTGTCTTTCTCTGAAAACTCTGATACAAATGGTCTAAAAAATACTGACTCAAGTGTATGACAGAGACGATTTGAACCCTTTAATAATAATATCTATTATGCATTAAGAATGTTCTTTTTTTTTCTTAAATTTTATTTATTTATTTGACAGAGATCACAAACAAGTAGGCAGAGAGGCAGGCAGACAGAAGCAGACTTCCTGCTGAGCAGAGATCCCGATGTGGGCTCGATCCCAGGACCCTGGGATCATGATCTGAGCTGAAAGCAGAGGCTTTAACCCACTGAGCCACCCAGGCGCCCCAAGAATATTGTCTAAATCATATTTTTATTATTGTAGTTTAATCTATACCACAGCCATAATGTAGAGATTTTATACATACAAATGAGAAAACAGTGGTTGAGTAAAGCTAAGGACCTTGCTCAGATCACTTAGGAGGTAAGAGCCAGGACTATGACTTGATGTTATGCTTCTCAATTCTAGAGTATGTTGTTGTTACTCAGTCATGTAACAAGTCACTTTAGTATTTCTCATAAAACATCAATAGATTATTAGTTTCATATCTGAAGAATTTGCTTAGTTTTTGGTAACTCAAATTATAAAATATTTTTAAATGAAGAGTGGAAAACTAGTTGCCCATTGGACGTAGTTGCTTCCTTTAAGGGCAACTTTTTATATTTGTAAAATATAATTTTATCAGAGTAAAAAATTTATCAGAGATATACCTGAATAGAGATTTAGTATCAAATCCAATATGATGTCAGAATACTTTCACAAAGAGCACTGTTGTTCTTCTGCTTTTACACTGATAGAAATTAAACTTTCAGTTTCTCATTACAGAAAAATATATATGAATTAGTAAAATATTGCAAAATAGAGAATATAAAATGAAGGGAAAACAAACCATAATTTGACCATTCAGATACAATGACACAATATATTAGTGTGCAACTTCTAAAAAAATTCAAGGCATACAATGATAAATTTTACTGTACTAATATTTGTAACTTGTTTTTCACTTTCTGCATAAGAAGCAGAAATTTCATGTCAATGAATATGACTTTTAATGGGTAAAGTGTATGAGTTACAATTTATTTACAGAGACTCCTACATTAGACACTAGAGACATGTAGAAAAACTATATTACAAATAATGATACTTTTACACATATATATCTTTATTCATTTCTAATGAATTCTTTAGGAAAGTATCCTGAAATTAGAATTTCTTGCTCAACAATTACAAACATTTTAAGCTTACATATTTATTGCCCTCCAGTTGTTTTATTAAATTTACTAGCCTTTTAGGATATAATTATATATAATTGGATAATAAATGATATATTTATAATAATAAATGATAATAATGATATAATTAGATAATAAAAGCAAGTATTGAGATACTTTGTTCTATGCCCTATGTAACACAGATTTAATATATAATATTCTTGTTTGCATTGTTTCATAGTATCTGTGAAAGAGAAACTATCATTTTCCAGAAAGAAAGATATGACTTGCACAAAGTCACATAGGTATTAAGAAGTGAAGAAGGACTTCTTCTTCAAGAAATGGAATAATAGGGACTGGGTTTATCTTCCCCCTGAAACAATGAGAAAACAGACAAAATATATGAAATGATGGTTTTCAAGACACTGGGTATCAGGAAAAAATAGTGATCTCTGAAAGATGGAAAGCAAAGGATGTGACCACTAAAACTGCATGAGGTTATGGCTTTGATAGACTACACCAAATGTGATTCAGGCAGGGGAGCCCAGACAGAGAACAGAATTCCGGAAAGAGAAAGAGAGATACAAAACTGAGCCCAGGGAGACCAAGACAACTAGTGTTTGAAGCACAGAACCAGGGAGAAGAGAGCTGCATGTAAAGATAACTATAAAGATCTTCAAAAGGTGTCCAAAAATCCTGATCAGTGCATATGTGTGAAGAAACTAAGGTTGGGGAAAGACCATTGAATGGATTAGAGAGAATTACACCTGATGTGGTTTTCCAGTAAGAGTAAAAAACTCATAATTCAAGGAATATTACTTTGAAGCAATGTGCATAAGTAGAGAGAATAACTGCTGCTTTGCCTCCATTAAATAAACAAGATCCAAGGATATCACTATTTCTAAGTAACTTAACCCTGTCCCTTATAGACTCAAAATGGATGAAGGACCTCAATGTGCGAAAGGAATCCATCAAAATCCTTGAGGAGAACACAGGCAGCAACCTCTTCAACCTCAGCCGCAGCAACATCTTCCTAGGAACAACGCAAAAGGCAAGGGAAGCAAGGGAAAAAATGAACTATTGGGATTTCATCAAGATCAAAAGCTTTTGCACAGCAAAGGAAACAGTTAACAAAATCAAAAGACAACTGACAGAATGGGAGAAGATATTTGCAAATGACATATCAGATAAAGGACTAGTGTCCAGAATCTATAAAGAACTTAGCAAACTCAACACCCAAAGAACAAATAATCCAATCAAGAAATGGGCAGAGAACATGAACAGACATTTCTGCAAAGAAGACATCCAGATGGCCAACAGACACATGAAAAAGTGTTCCATATCACTCGGCATCAGGGAAATACAAATAAAAACCACAATGAGATATCACCTCACACCAGTCAGAATGGCTAAAATCAACAAGTCACGAAATGACAGATGCTGGCAAGGATGCAGAGAAAGGGGAACCCTCCTACACTGTTGGTGGGAATGCAAGCTTGTGCAGCCACTCTGGAAAACAGCATGGAGGTTCCTCAAAATGTTGAAAATAGAACTGCCCTATGACCCAGCAATTGCACTATTGGGTATTTACCCTAAAGATACAAACGTAGTGATCCAAAGGGGCACGTGCACCAAATGTTTATAGCAGCAATGTCCACAATAGCCAAACTATGGAAAGAACCTAGATGTCCATCAACAGATGAATGGATCAAGAAGATGTGGTATATATACACAATGGAATACTATGCAGCCATCAAAAGAAATGAAATCTTGCCATTTGCGACAACATGGATGGAACTAGAGCGTATCATGCTTAGCGAAATAAGTCAAGCAGAGAAAGACAACTATCATATGATCTCCCTGATATGAGGAAGTGGTGATGCAACATGGAGGCTTAAGTGGGTACGAGAAGAATCAATGAAACAAGATGGGATTGGGAGGGAGACAAACCATAAGTGACTCTTAATCTCACAAAACAAACTGAGGGTTGCTGGGGGGAGGGGGGTTTGGGAGAAGGGGGTGGGATTATGGACATTGGGGAGGGTATGTGCTTTGGTGAGTGCTGTGAAGTGTGTATACCTGGTGATTCACAGACCTGTACGCCTGGGGATAAAAATATATGTTTATAAAAAATAAAAAAATTATATTAAATAAAAATAAAAAAATAAAAATAAATGAAAAACACAAGTAAGTTTAAAGGAAAAGGATGGAAATGATATACAACACAAGGCAAAGGAAAGCTGGAAAGGTTATATTAATACATAAACACAAATATAAAATAGATACTATATAGAGTAAATTTTAGAGTAAAGAACATTATAAGAATAAAATAGGTCATGTTCTAATGACAAAGGGATAAATTCATCAATAGAAAGTACAATTTAAAATAAATATGTATATAATAACACATGTTATTATAATAACATGTATATGTATATAATAACACATTTTTTCAAAACACATGAAACAAAAGGTGAATTGCAAGAAGTAATAGACAAATCTGTAATTGTGCCTAAACAATGCAAAACCCCTATCTCATCAATTGATAGGACAAGTAGCCAGAAAGTCAGTAGGGATATAGATGATTTGAGCAACACTACTGACCAACTTGATCTAACTGACATTTTAAAACATTCTACACAACAGCAGAATACATATTCTTTCAAGTCTATGTGGAACATTTATGATGGTAGACCATATTCCACATATATGTGGGGTGCCACTAGAGTAGAACTTAGGAAGAATAACATATTAATAATTACCTCTATTAGAAATAAATTCAGCTGCTAATTAAGAAACTAGAAAAGTAACAAAAATTCAACTGAAGATAATTAAAAAAGGAAAATATGAAAGATCAGAGTCGTTATCAATGGACTGGAAAAGATAGAAAAATAAAGAAAAATCAATGAACTAAAAGGCGGTGCTTTGAGAAAAGCAACAAATGAATGAGTCCACGAATTGGCAAATATTGGCTAGGGGCCAAATTTGGCCCTCAGTCTATTTTGAGTGGCCTTTGTGGTATGAAAAAAAGAAAACTTTAAAGGTTTCTTTCTTTTTGAAGGCTAAATAATATTCCATTGTATGTATGTA
Source organism: Mustela putorius furo (assembly GCF_011764305.1). Lineage (NCBI taxonomy): Eukaryota > Metazoa > Chordata > Mammalia > Carnivora > Mustelidae > Mustela > Mustela putorius. The sequence goes on from NW_025421556.1 coordinate 148,523, forward strand.
ACACGATTTATCTATTTATCCACTGATGGACATTTAGTTTGTTTCTACCCCTTGGCTATTGTGGACAATGAATGAACATGGGACTGCTAATAACTTTTTCAAGATCCTGTTTTTAATTTTTCTGAATGATACTTATATGAGGAATTGCTAGATTATGTGGTAGTTCAATTTAATTTTTTTGAAGAACCTCTAAACTGTTTTCCATAATGGCTGTATTTTCAATTCCTACCAGCTTTATAATCCTACCATTTTATATTCCTACCAATAGGGCACAAGTGTTTCAATTTCTCCTTGCTCTGGACAGCACTATTATTATCTATTTTTTTTTATAATGGCCATCTTAGCAGGTGAAAAGTGGTATCATGATTTTGATTTACTAATTGTCATGATTTCCTTGATAATTAGTAATGTTAAGCTTTTGTTCTTTTTTTTTTTTAAGATTTTATTTATTTGTTTGACAGAAGGAGAGATCACAAGTAGGCAGAGAGGCAGGCAGAGTGAGAGGAGGAAGAAGGCTCCCTACTGAGCAGAGAGCCTGGTGCGAGGCTTGATCCCAGGACCTGAGATGTGACATGAGCTGGAGGCAGAGGCTTAACCCACTGAGCCACCCAGGCACCCCATTAAGCTTCTATTCTTATACCTGTTGAGTACTTGCATGTCTTTGCAGAAATGTCTATTCAAGTTCTTTGCCCATTTTTTTTTTAAGATTTTATTTATTTATTTGACAGAGGGAGAGAGATCACAAGTACGCAGAGAGGCAGGCAGAGAGAGAGGGGGAAGCAGGCTCCCTGCCGAGCAGAGAGCCCAATGCGGGACCCGATCCCAGGACCCTGGGATCATGACCTGAGCTGAAGGCAGAGGCTTAACCCACTGAGCCACCCAGGCGCCCCGCTTTGCCCCATTTTTAAATTGAGTTTTGTTTTCTTGTTAATTAGTTCCTGCTGTATGCTATAGCATGGATGAGTCATGAGAATAGCATGTTAAGTGAAATAAATAAACCATCACAGAAAGACTAACACTGCATGATTTCATTTATATGAAGTAGCTAACTTAGTCAAACTTACAGAAACAGAAATAAAATGACAGTTTCTAGGGACTGGGGCAGGGGAAACAGACAGCTGTTATTCAATGGATATAGAGTTTTAGTCAGGAAAGATAAAAAAAATGTATTGGATATCTGCTATATAAAAATGTGCATATATTAATAATACTGTATTGCACACTTATAAGTTTTTTTAAAAGGGCAGATTTTATATTAGGCGTTTTTTACAATAAAAAGAAAGGAGAGGAGAGGAGAGGAGAAGGGATGGGGGGAGAGGAGAAGAGAGGAGAGGAGAGGAAAAGAGAAACATATAACAGAGACCTGATGTGGGCCATAGCCTAATATATTTACTATCTGATTTTATATAGAAAGACATTAGCCCATCCTTGCTCTAATCAGACTCATCAGGGAAAAGTGAGAGAAAACAAATACTAACAAAACCAGGAAGGACAGAGTTGAAATCACTATACAGATACAGATAATAAAAGAATAGTAAAAGAAAATTATGAACAACTTTATGCTAGTAAATTGGACAACTTAGGTGAAATGGTCAAATTCCTTCAAATAAATTTTAATACACAGATAACCTACATAATTTAAAGCAGTCAAATTTATAGTTAGAAACCATCCTACAAAAAGAACCCCAGGCTCAAGTCGATTTACTGATAACCTCTAATGAATATTTAAGAAAAAAAAATATTTCTGCCCAAGCTCTTTGAGGAAATTAAAGAATTCTATGGAGCCAACATTATCCTGATATTAAAATCATGCAAACACACTGCAGAAGAAAAAAATATTACAAACCAATATCCTTCATGAACTTACATGCAAAAATCCTAAACAAATGATCTTTATACACGATGATATGATCATCAATGTAGAAAATCTGATGGAGTCTACAAAAAAGCTACCAGAATGAATAAGTGAGTTTAACAAGATTTCTGAAAACAAAATTTTATTTCTACATATTAGCAAGAAAAGTCAGATATATATTTTTGAAAATCAATGCCATTTAATACCAACAAAAGGCAAAATACTTAGGGATTAGTCTGACAAAGGATATTAAAAAACCTATTCACAGAAAACTGTAAAACATTGCTGAGGAATTGGAGACCTAAATAAATGGAAAGATATATGAGTCTATGAGTTTATGAGTCTAAGGACCAATATCTTTTAGATATTAATTCTTCCAAAACTGATCTATAGATTCTATACAATCACAATCACAATCCCAGCAATTTTTTTTTAAAGGAAAATCACACCGAAAAGCAAAAGCCCTAAAAAAGTTGAAACAACTTTAAAAAATGAAAACAAATTGGGAGGATAAATAATAACTAACTTTAAAACTTAGCATGAAGCTGCATTGTAAGCTTTATTTACTATACAGTTTATTCTAAAGTACTATATTTCATAGGACCAAATTATATCAGTTTCCCTGAATGCAGACTTCCCAAAATACCTATACATATATGACATGTATTTACAACTGTCAGAATATGATTTTCAAACATGTTTGCAAACCAATTCAGGCAAAAATGCATAAACAACAAATTTTACTGATATCCATATGTAAATAGCTAATTTAAATCAATCCTGATAACATACACAAACATTTATATAAGTTAAACCTAAATGTATAATATTCTAAAAGTTTGGCTTAAGCAAACCCTTCTTACATATGATTCTAAAACCATAAAAATACACAGGGAATAATCTCAATCTTTTGGTATTGGTTGAGCCCTGATTTGTGGTCTATTCTGGAGATAGTTCTATGGGTGCTTGAGAAAAATGAGTATTCTGTTGTTTTAGGGTGAATTGTTCTGTATATATTTATGAGGTCCATCTGGTCCAATGTGACATTCAATACTCTTGTTTCTTTTTTGATTTTCTGCTTGAATGATCTGTCTATTATTGAGAGTGGCATGTTAAGACTTCCAACTTTTAATGCATTCATATCAATATGACTCTTTATCTTGATTAACAGCTGTCTTATGTAGTTGACTGCTCCCATATTGGGGGCATAAATATTTACAATTGTTGGATCTTGGTGGATAGACCCTTTACGAATGATGTAGTGTCCTTCTTTATCTCTGACTACAGTCTTTAGTTTAAAATCTAATTTTTCTGATATGAGAACCGCTACCCCAGCTTTCTTTTGAGGCCCATTGGCATGAAAGATGTTTCTCCATCCCTTCATTTTCAATCTGGATGTATCCTTAGGTTCCGAATGGGTCTCTTGTAGACAACATGTGGAAGGGTCCTGTGATTTTATCCAATCTGCAATCCTGTGCCATTTTATGGGAGTGTTTAGGACATTCATCTTGAGAGTGAATATTGAAAGACGTGTTTTTATCGACATCTTGTTGCCCGTGAAGTCCTTGTTTCTATAGATTGTCTCTGGAAATTTCTGTTCTATGTCACTCTTGGGTTCTTTCTTCTTTTATAAAACCCCCTTAATATTTCTGGTAGTGCCGGCTTGGTGATCACATAGAATTTTAAACCTTGTCAGTCTTGGAAGCTCTTTATCTCTCCATCAATTCTGAGTGTCAACCTTGCTGGATAAATTATTCTTCACTGCATGTTTTTCTCATTTAGTGTCCTGAATATGAATGCCAGGCTTTTCTGGCCTGCCAGGTTTCTGTGGACAGGTCTTACATTATTCTGATGGACCTTCCTTATGTATTAAAGACCACCCTTAAAAATGTTTGGATCAACCAGGATATCAAAGAAGAACTTAAACAATTCATGAAAACCAATGAGAATACATACACTTAGGTCCAAAACCTATGGGATACAGCAAAGGCGGTCCTAAGGGGGAAATACATAGGCAAACAAGCGTCCCTCAAAGAAATTGAAAAATCCAGAATACACCAGCTCTCTTTATACCTTAAAGCACTGGAGAATCAAAAACAAATTAAGCCAACCCCATACACTAGAAGGGAAATAATCAAGATTAGAGTAGAGATCAATGAGATAGAAACTAGGGATCCAGTAGAACACATCAACAAAACTAGAAGGTGGTTTTTTGAAAAACCAGCTTATCAACAAAATCAATAAACCAATGGCCAAACTAATCTAAAAGAATCGAGAGAGGACCCAAATTAATAAAATTATGAATGAAAAGGGAGAGATCACGACTAACACCAAGGAAATAGAAACAATCATCAGAAATTATTATCAATAGTTATATGCCAATAACTTAAGCAACTTAGATGAAATGGATGCATTCCTGAAAACCTATGAACTTCCAAAACTGAATCAGGAAGAAACTGACAAGCTGAATAGACCAATATCTAGTAAAGAGATTGAAGCAGTGACCAAAACCCTCCCAAAAAACAAGAGCCCAGGACTTGACAGATTTCCTGAAGAATTCTACCAAACATTCAAAGAAGAAATAATGCCTATTCTCCTGAAGCTGTTTCAAAAGATAGACACGGAAGGAAAACTTCCAGACCCTTTTTATGAAGCAGATATCATCCTCAATGGGGAAAAGCTGACAGCCTTCCCTTTGAGATCAGGAACACAACAAGGATGTCCACTCTTGTTCAACATAGTACTATAAGAACTAACAACACCAACCAGACAACAAAAAAGAAATAAAAGGTATTTATATTGGCAAAGAAGAAGTCAAACTCTCTCTCTTTGCAGATGACATGATACTTTATACAGAGAACCCAAAAGACTCCATCCCCAAACTACTAGAATTCATACATCCATTCAGTAATGTGGCAGCATACAATATCAATATACAGAAATCAGTTGCTTTCTTATACACCAACAATGAAAATATAGAAAGGGAAATGAGAGAATCAATTCCATTTACAATAGCACCAAGAACCATAAGATACCTGGGAATAAACCCAACCAAAGAGGTAAAGGACCTGTATTCAAGAACTACAGAACACTCATGAAAGGAATTGAAGAAGACACAAAAAGATGGAAGACCATTTCATGCTCATGAATCAGAAGAATAAACATTGTTAAAATGTCTATACTGCCTAGAGCCATCTGTACTTTCAGTGCCATCCTGAAATCAAATCAAAATTCCACCAGCATTTTTCAAAGAGCTGGAACAAACAATCCTAAAATTTGAATGGATCCAGAAAATACCCCGAATTGCTAAGGAAATGTTGAAAAAGAAAAGCAAAACTGGGGGCATCATGTTGCCTGATTTCAAGCTTTACTACAAAGCTGTGATCACCAAGATAGCATGGCACTGACACAAAAACATACACATAGACCAGTGGAACAGAGCAGAGAGCCCAGATATGGACCCTCAACTCTATGGTCAAATAACCTTCAACAAAGCAGGAAAAAATATACAGATACAGTGGAAAAACGACAGTCTCTTCTGTAAATGGTGCTGGGAAAATTGGACAGCCATCTGTAGACTAATGAAACTCGATCATTCTCTTACACCATACACAAAGATAAACTCAAAATGGATAAAAGACTGCAACGTGAGGAAGGAATCTATCAAAATCCTAGAGGAGATCATAGGCATAAACCTCATTGAAATTGGCCACAGCCACTTCTTTCAAGATATGTCTCCAAAGGCAAAGGAAACAAAAATGAAAATGAACTTTTGGGACTTCCTCCAGATCAAAGCTTCTGCACAGCAAAGGAAACAGTCAACAAAACAAAGAGGCAACCCATGGAATGGGAGAAGATATTTGCAAATGACACTACAGACAAAGGGCTGATATTCAAGATCTAAAAAGAACTCCTCAAACTCAACACACACAAAACAGATAATCATGTTAACAAATGGGCAGAAGACATGAACAGACACTTCTCAAAAGAAGACATAAAAATGGCTAACAGACTCATGAAAAAAATGTTCATCATCATGAGCCATCTGGGAGATTCAAATCAAAACCACACTGAGATTCTACCTTACACCTGTGAGAATGGCCTAAATCAACAAGACAGTAAACAACAAGTGTTGGAGAGGATGTGGAGAAAGGAGAACCCTCTTACACCGTTGGTGAGAATGCAAGTTGGTGCTACCACTTTGGAAAACAGTGTGGGGATTCCTTAAGAAGTAAAAATATGGGGAAGGTATGTGCTATGGTGAGTGCTGTGAAGTGTAAACCTGGCAATTCACAGACCTGTACCTCTGGGGCTAATAACACATTATATATTATTAAAAAAAGGAAAAAATAAAAAAATAATAATAGAAATAAAAAGAATTTAAAAATAGAGCTACCCTATGACCATGACATTGCACTACTGGGTATTTACTCAAAAGATACAAATGTAATGAAAATAAGGGCCATCTGTACTCCAATGTACATAGCAGCAATGGCCACAGTCGCCAAACTGTGGAAAGAACCAAGATGCCCTTCAACGGATGAATGGATAAAGAAGATATGGTCCATATATATATATGGAGTATTATGCCTCCTTCAGAAAAAATGAATACCCAACTTTTGTACCAACATGGATGGGACTGGAAGAGATTAAGCTGAGTGAAATAAGCCAACTAGGGAGAGTCAATTATCAAATGGTTTCACTTACTTGTGGAGCATAAGGAATAACACAGAAGACATTGGGAGATGTAGAGGAGAAGTGAGTTGGAGGAAAGCAGAGGGGGAGGCAGGCCATGAGAGACTCTGGACTCTGAGAAACAAACTGAGGGAGGGGAGTGCGGTTGGGGTTGGGGTACTTGGTGGGGGGTATTATGGAGGGCATGTATTACATGGAGCACTAGGTGTTGTACATAAACAATGAATATAGGAACACTGAAAAGAATTAAAGTAAATTAAAAAAAAAAGAAGAAGAAGAGGTAGTAACACAACATTCAGGACTTTGTCCTAAATTCTAAAGCACTCTGGTGTATTTGCAAATTAAAAGCAATGTAAAGAATTTAATGGTGATATTGATAGATTACATCATATACTGCCATGAATTCATGTTAGCAACCTAGCTTGTTAGCATCTTAGATGAGATTCTGTCAGAAAGAATAACTTGAACATTTTATTTTGTTTTTTTTTGTTTGTTTGTTTTAGCAGCTTTGAGGTCCCATGCACTGGCTAATTTCACAGCAAAAATTACATTTTTACTGCTTTACCTATTAATCATTTATTTAGAACATCCCTGCTAAGAAATACCATCATAGCAACAATACCATTTTAATGGAGCAATGCAAAGACACCCTGGAGAATCAATTACAATGAAGGCCCTTCAATGGAGTATTATGCCTCCTTCAGAAAGGATGCATATCCTTTTGTATTAACATGGACGAGATTGGAAGAGATTATGCTGAGTGAAATAAGTCAAGCAGAGAGAGTCAATTATCAAAGTGTTTCACTTACTTAGGGAACATAAGGAATAACATGGAGGATATTGGGAGATGGAGAAGAGAAGAGAGTTGGAGGAAATCAGAGGGGGAGACAAACCATGAGGGACTGTGGACTTTGAGAAACATACTGAGGGTTTTGGAGGTGACGGCTCGGGGGGTTTGGTGAGCTTGGTGGTGGGTATTATGGAGGCCATGTATTGCATGGAGTACTGGGTGTGGTGCATAAAGAATGAATTTTCGTACATTGAAATAATAATAATAAATTAAATTTTAAAAAACCATAAAAATGAATTGTAATTCATAATAATATTTATTTATTTATTTATTTATTTATTTATTTTTACTTTTAATTTTTTACTTTTTATAAACATATATTTTTATCCCCAGGGGTACAGGTCTGTGAATCACCAGGTATACACACTTCACAGCACTCACCAAAGCACATACCCTCCCCAATGTCCATAACCCCACCCCCTTCTCCCAAACCCCCTCCCCCCAGCAACCCTCAGTTTGTTTTGTGAGATTAAGAGTCACTTATGGTTTGTCTCCCTCCCAATCCCATCTTGTTTCATTGATTCTTCTCGTACCCACTTAAGCCCCCATGTTGCATCACCACTTCCTCATATCAGGGAGATCATATGATAGTTGTCTTTCTCTGCTTGACTTATTTCGCTAAGCATGATACGCTCTAGTTCCATCCATGTTGTCGCGAATGGCAAGATTTCATTTCTTTTGATGGCTGCATAGTATTCCATTGTGTATATATACCACATCTTCTTGAAGAACCTAGATGTCCATCAACAGATGAATGGATCAAGAAGGTGTGGTATAATAATATTTAAATTCTCTTTGACAGACACTCATTTATGACTCTAAAACTGGGACCCATAAAAAATGTTAAATTGTAGTATATCAAAATATTAAAATTCTTTGAAACACACTATTAAATTAATGAAAAGCCAAGGCATAAGCTGGAAGAAAAATATTTGTTAAGCCTGTATCTGATAATGGATTTACATCTAGAATATATAATGTTACAACCTCATATGAGCAGCAACAACCTAATAAAAATGGGCAAAATTTAGAATAGACAATTCACTAAAATCCTGGGGAAAGCACATTAATATCACAATGGAATTCCATTACACATGTTAGAATGACTACAGTTAAATAGTTCACAATACAAGTGACATGTAACATGGATGTGGAGAAACTGGAACTCTCAGAGTTTTCTGATGGTAATGTAAAATAGTATATTTACTTTGGAAAACAATTTAGCAGCCTCTAAAAAGGTTAAGTGTATACCTAACATATATAACTAACACTAAGAAAAAAAAAAAAAAGAAACTGTTGTTGGAAAGGTTTGTACAGGAATGTTCATACTAGCTTTACGAGTAATAGAGTTAAAAACTTAAAAAAAAAACCCAAACGTTCATCAACAGGAGAACAGATAAACAAATTGTGGATTACCCACAAAATGGAATCCTACTTATCAATAAAAGGAACAAACAAGGGCGCCTGGGTGGCTCAGTGGGTTGGGGCCTCTGCCTTCGGCTCAGGTCATGTCCCAGGGTCCTGGGATTGAGCCCCGCATCAGGCTCTCTGCTCGGCGGCGGGCCTGCTTCCTCCTCTCTCTCTCTGCCTGCCTCTCTGCCTGCTTGTGGTCTCTGTCTGCCGAATAGATGAATGGAATATTTAAAAAAAAAAAAAAAGGAACAAACAATACATAAAGCAACATGAATAATTCCTGAAATAATTATGTTTAGTATAGAAGCAGAGCCCCCCCTCCAAATACATACATTTGTATCTTTTGTATATGTTTTGTTTATTGTATAATTCCATTTACATAAAATTTCAAAAAATAAAAACTAATCTATATTAATAAAAAGTAGGTCAGTGGTTTCCTAGAACAATAGGAGAGCAGCAGAGAGAGGCAGGAGGAGGAATTACAAAGCAGCATAAGGAAACTTCTGGGGTGATGAGTATGTTCACTATACTACTAGTGATGGAATTCGTTGGTGTCTACACGTCAAAGCATGAAAAGTTGTATGCTTTAAATATGTGCAGTTATCATATATCAATTACATCAACACAAACATTAAATTAGGGCTTGAGTTGCCCCTCCCCCAAACCCCACAAAGATTAAGAAAAATTAAATGTGGATTTCACAATATTGCATCCTAATTCTAGGTTAACCTTTTAGCCACTGAACAGTATCATTACACTCCACTAGAGTCATGGGAAAAAAAATAATGAGTACTTTTTGGCACCCGGTAAGCCATGGGGTCCTAGCAAATCACTCTGGGAAGGTAGAAATCTCAGATCCAAAGTGAACACTTGCTTTTTACAGACCTTTTCATTTATCACTGTCCACTCACAAAGGCATAGTATTATGTTGATGGATACAAGTACTTTCTTCTTAAAACACATCCCTATGGTTCTTTGACTGCAACAAAACTGAAAAGACAATTGCTGTGACACTTATTTTTCTCTCTCAGGATATCCAGACAAGAAAACAGGTTCTGTCCATTTTGAAGATCGTCTAGACACTTGTATTGCAGCTCACTCTAAAGGTTAAAAAAAAAAAAAAAAAAAAGTGAAGTTTCATGTTTGTCATTGTTTCTACTGCTTCCAAGATTTCAGTATGTCAGTTGGGCAGCTTGTAAGCTTATGAGATTTATTTAAGTACAGAGTACTTGGCATTATCTGTCCTTTGAACCTATAATGAGGATACTTAAGTAGATGGAATCTAATTTATAACAGGGACTTATACCTCTGATAATGAAACATAGCCTATTAACTTACATAAACAAGGGCTATAATGCAATGCCCAAACAAATCATTTTGACGTGTTTTAGAAATACAAGGGGCTTCTTCGAATATCATCAGGAATAAGTCATTTGGTGTTTCAGGTTCATACATCAATGTAGTTGCTGTCACTATGAAAAATTGGACTTTTTGTTTACTTAAAATTTGAAATGCCATGATTTGGTACTTGAAAAATGATGTGGGAAAAATGAATGTCCTCCCGTTTGTGAAAAATGGGTATTTTATTAGAGCAAAGTAGGAAGGAGGAGAGAATGCTCATCTATACTGGTAAAATAGTGTTTACACAGGAAGAAATATAACAATGGGCAGATCACTGGGGACTAGGGGAGCAGAATCACTTAGGGAGCTGATGACAACAGGAGCCAAGAATACAGCCTAGGCCCAGAGCTGAGCCACCTCTTGGTCCCTGTACACACGTAATGAATAAATGCAACTTGAAGTAAGACTCATATTTCACAGCAGCGTGAGACTCCCCAGTTAGAATGCATCTGTTAATAATAAAAATTTCCCTTCTGGAATGAGAGTTTAATAGTTCTTGTTCATGCTTTAAATAGAAGATCACAGCAATAAATCAGCATTATGATTTTAGTAGGTAGTAACATATGAAATATAATATATTGTTTCTGGCATTTAATTTGGTCAAAATTAAGTTAGAATATTCACCCAAAGGGACAGATTAATAAAATAATTATAAATATACATCCTAAGATATTTTGTACTTTACGGATTCTAAAAGCACCATTAAATTTAAAGTACATATTATCTTTATTGTCTTGATGAGAAAATATTGAATTATTTTATTCAACTTCAGAGACAAGTGCTTGTTCCAAATAAAATTTATCAAAATAAGTTGACATACTTACTTTGTTTTACTACATGTTTTCATATATCCACTTAGTGAATTTCATTACTTACAAACATATGAGGATAATTATTCAGGAATATTTTTAAAAATAAAAACTATATTTATGGTTTTGGACAGGACATTTTAATTTTAGATTTGTATGTCAATTCAGTTAAATTATTACCATTGCCCTCATTTACTTATACAAACACACACACACAAATATACACACTTATGTACCAGTATCAAAATTATCAATTCCCCTGATAAAAAATGCACATGAATATGGATAACATAAATATGTGTTTATGAAATACAAATACATAGGTAATATAATTTTATTTTATTTATTTTTTTAAAGGTTTTAATTATTTACTTGAGAGAGAACAAGGAAGGGCTGGTGAAGGGGACACAGAGGGAGAGGTAGAAGCAGACTCCCCACTGAGCAGCGAGCCCCACACAGGGCTTGATCCTGATTCCAGGATCATGACCTGAGCCAGAAGCAGACACTTAACCTACTGAACCACCCCCTGGTAATATAATTTTAAAAGGTATTAGAAAGCAAGTTCTATATCTAATTTGTCTTTTATCTGCACCCATATTTAATGTAGTATGTTGCAAAAAGTACGTTCTCAATAAATATTCACTGAACTAGTGAGAATTAATGAATAAAAAAATAAATTAAATAACTGGGCAATATTAAGGGTAATGCTGGTAAAGAATCTGATGTGCTAGGCTCATATCTTTCATTGATCCTTCTAGTATAGCACATGTAGAACACCCTTTTTGGAGAAAGGAATATGCAATTAATATTGTGAGACACAGATTATGTACACCTCATTACATGGGTCCTTGTGAACTCTAGGCTTTTAAGAAGTACATTTTACTAGGTTGAGAAATTGTATTTATTTAAATATTGTTGCAGTTTTCTTCTGTATTTTGTTGTTGTTTGTCTTGTTCTTACATTATTGGCTATGGAATCTTACCAATACTTTCAAGAACATATACTGATACTTCATGGTATTTTCCACTAATCAACTTAACTGATGAGTTATATCAAAAGTTTATTTGCTGAGGAATCATTATACTCCTTGATACATATCCCTTATTTACAGTACATTATTTATTCACTATATATTTATTATGTTTTACAGAATTTGATTTACAATCATTTTATTTTCTAAGTATATTGTCTGATGAAACAAAACACATGTGGTTTTATAAAACTGTCCCAAGACCAATATTTGAAAACAGCCAAATCATATCATTAAACTAAATGTTTTTTCATTTGCCAAGAATATTATGCACAGACATTTTTTAAAAGAGTCATTCAGTGCCTTTAAATGTTTTGTACCAATCTATTTACATGCCCTTACTCATGGAATATTAATATAGTTCCTTTTGATTAAATAAACTAAATAAATGCCCCATTAGAATTTCTTATAGTTTTATACGTCTTACCATATGGTGGTGTAAAGTCCTCCAGCTTTGTTCTTAAAGATTCTCTTGACCATTTTGTAGTCTTTTCATGGCTACGTGAAGTTTATAATCTGATAAACAATTACTTCAAAAGAAAAAGAAAGATTATTTGAAATTACATACTATGCAGTCTGACACTTCATGAACATGATAGATTCCTCCATTTATTTAAGGTCTTCTTTAATTTCCTTGAGCAATGCTTTACCTTTCATGCGGAGGTCTTACCATTTTTACTTATTCCAAGATGTTTGGTGTTTGCTAATACAAATTTAAATGATATTGTTTATTACGCTAACACTAAACAGAGAAGAGCTGGGTAGAACACTAAATTCAGACAAAGCAGACTTTAAGTATAGAAGCATTATTAAAATGAAAGACATTTGATAATGATACAAGGGTAAAAACAAAGCATCATACAAACTCTCAAACTGTGAACACTTAACATATGTCTAAATAATTACTAAAATGAAGAAGACAGAGGAAAAGACAGAGAGAGAAACTAGAATTTATTTGACTTCAGTAGTTAACCAAAGAGCTAAAACTGGTTTGACTCTTTTTCTTCCTTTCTTCATTCCTCCCTCCCTTTCTCTCTTCCTCTCACTCTCTTTCTCTAACTTTTCTATTTGTTAAGGTTTTATTTAAATTTCAGTTAGTTAAATTAGAGTGTAATACTAGTTTCAACTGTACAATTTAGTGATTCAACACTTCCACATAGCACTCAGTACTCCTCACAAGTGCACTCCTTAATCCTCCTCCTCCTCCCCCCTACTCTCCTTCCCTCTGGTAATCACCAGTTTGTTCTCAATAGTTGAGTCTGTTTCTTGGTTTGTCTCTCTTTTTTCTTTAACTTTGCTTGTTTGTTTTGTTTCTTAAACTCCATATGACTGAAACCATATGGTATCCTTCTTTGACTGAGTTCTTCCTACTTTTTTAAAGATTTATTTATTTGAGAGAGAGAGTAAGTGCATGCTTGTGAGTGGGGGGAGGGGCAGAGGGATAGAAGCTTCAAGCACATTCCCAGCACAGGGCTCAATCTTAAGACCCATGAGATGATGACCTGAGCCAAAACGAAGAGTCAGACACTCAACCAACATAGCCACCAAGGCACCCTGACTGACTTATTTCACTTAGCATAATACTCCGTAGCTCCATCTATGTCATTGTAAATGGCAAGATTTCATACTTTTTTTTGCTGAGTAATATTCATATATATACATACAAACACCACTTCTTTATACATTCATCGGTTAATGGACATTTGGGCTCTTTCCATAATTTGGCTACTGTTAATAATACCCCTATAAACATCAGAGTCCATGTGCTCCTTCATATCAATATTTTTGTATCTTTTGGGTAAATACCTAGAAGTACAACTGCTGGGATGTAGTGTAGTTCTATTTTTAACTTTTTGAAGAAACTGCATACTGTTTTCTAGAGTGGTTGCACCAGTTTGCATTCTCACCAACAATGTAATTGGGTTCCCTTGATCCTACGACCTAGTAATTAAACCAGCTGGACTTAAACAACATATTCAGAACATGTCATCCTAAAACAGAAGAATACACATTCTTTTCAAGTGCACATGGAACATTCTCTAGGACAGACCACAAATTAGGTCACAAGACAGGCCTCAACACATACAAAAAGAATGAAATCATACCATGTACCTTTTCTCACCACAATGCTATGAAACTAGAAGTCACCAACAAGAAAAAAAATTGGAAAGACTGAAAATACATTGAGGTTAAACAACATGCTACTAAACAATGAATGGGTTAATCAGGAAATCAAAGGAGAAATAAAAAAAATATGGAAATAAATGAAAATGTAAACGCAACAATCTAGAACCTTTGGGATGCAGCAAGAGCAGACCTAAGAGGGAAAAGTATAACAACATAGGCCTATCTCTTTTCAACTATGAATTGACTTCTGGCTTTTTAGGTTTTCTTAATTTCTTGTCCAGTTAACAATTCATTTTAAATTTATGTTTTTATTATTTTTTAACCAATATTTTACTTATTTTAGAAGGATAGTTTTCTCATATAATTGCCTATAATGAGAAAACAAAAGTGGAATTTTCTTTTTCATGTCAGTAAAATATGAATCCCAAGTTCAAGTGCAGGTCATTTGCTTATATGATAACTGCAGAGAAAGCTGGGGAAGTGGGTTTCTGGATTTTCTTCATGAATTTGCTTACTTATAAGGTGAAATTTTTATAAATGATAGGAATGGTAATAATAATAACAATAAATAATGTTCCTTTTAAACCAGAAATTTTAGATGGATTAGAAATTGCCAAGCCATCAAAAAAATATATAGCTTAACATAAAACTTTGTGACTTTAACTTTGAATTGTTCATATTACTGATAAACTAGATTATGCTTTGTCTTTTAAAAAAGTTTTAATAAGCTCATTTCTAGGCCAAAATTATTATATACAATCTTTCAGGCTGAGCTATAAGCAACACAAGGCAGGCCTCATGAAGGGAGGCTGACCTTAGTTCACTGGCCTTGGTGTACACTCAGTGTATGTGGTCTTCCAGATGTAGCTGCAGTCAAGGATTTAGCAATCAAAGGGCAGCACAACTCATTTGAATTTTTATCCCAGGCACCTCCTTTGGGCCTAACTGGCTGAGACTTTGCAGAGACCTCTTTTGGGGTGGGCCCTGAAAAATGGAACTCATTTTTCCCCCATCTACACTGCATGTCCCCTGATCATTGGGTAGTTGGCAGTTTTCTCTTTCGCCTCTTACTTGTGCTGTCACATAAGTAAATCAAGTCTTGATTTGCACTTTCAGTTAGGTGTACTGTGCTACTGACCACCTATACAACAGGTAACTAATCAGTTTTTCTTACAAATACTTTTATCAAAGTACTGTTAAATATTTTCAATGTAATATGGCTTACTAATATTTAAGTTTATGTGAAATCAGTACTTAATATAAATCCTTCAGCATACTAAAAACTA
This sequence comes from Mustela putorius furo, assembly GCF_011764305.1. Classification (NCBI taxonomy): domain Eukaryota; kingdom Metazoa; phylum Chordata; class Mammalia; order Carnivora; family Mustelidae; genus Mustela; species Mustela putorius. The sequence goes on from NW_025421556.1 coordinate 163,989, forward strand.
CACAAAACATTATTAAATGTTTATATAAATGAGCTAATGAATATTATATATTTAATATATCATATCTACAACTTTAATGCAGAATCTTGCTGAAAGAATGAATATGGTCATAGGCAGAAATAAAAATGACCTTTATATCCAAAATATATGCTAAGATGCAAATAAAAATTATTAAAATTGATAGTATATTGGTTGGGGATGGGTGAAATTAAGGTAAATGGAATTAAGAGGTACAAACTTAGAGTTATAAGATAAATAAGTTTAAAAAAAAAGGGACATATTGATATATTACTCCTGAAACTACTAAACAAGGTCACTGAGCAATTACTGAGGAAAAAAGGATGAAGTAATTATTACTTTATCATCTGTTGTTGAGGAAGTGGCAGGGATACAGTATTGGGGGATATATATATATATATATACACACATATTTTATTTTGACAGAGAGGGAGATATCACAAGTAGGCAGAGAGGCAGGCAGAGACAGGTGTATATATTTTATATTTATACTTGTCTTATATTTGTATTTGTCATTTGCTTAGAATTGTACCCCTTAGTACTCAATAAAATCTTTAATTAACCAAACATACTCATAGCAATATATCTAGTAAAAAATGGTTTATCATAACACTAGTGCAAATATAAACTTAAACACATATTTAAGGAGGGTATCATGTTTTGAAAAGAAATTCAAAAAGCCAGATTTCTATCAAAGGATTAAATGTCACTACTCTAGTATGACTTGATAGGATTCATTTCTTGCTAATGAGAAATGTGCTTGCGGTAGAGTTGGTAATTAAAAACAAATGCCCATTGGTTTTATTTTAGGTGTGACCAATCATAGACCTAGTAGAAAATTCTCAAGCTCTTTTTATTCAAATTGAAGAACAGTAAATTATTTAAATGATGAACATCTTTGTTTTTCATATACTGTTATGACATGTGAAATGGGGCCAATCTGATGAAAAATATTTGTGAGAAGTGACAGGATAACCGAAAGTTATCATTTTCAAGGAAATGTACTTTCTGTATAGTTGCAGAGTCTTTCTCTGGAATTATTATATAATATTCTTTTGTTCCAGCAAGTACCATTACCCTAGGGCTTATGTCATTGGCTTCCTTGTTAACTTATTTTGTATTGCAAATCTCATGTTAGCTGTGAATCCAGGTACATTTTTTCCCCTAAGCACTATAAGCTTACAAAATGAGTTATAATTCAAGATTGCTTAACATATTTTGAATGCTTTCAGTGTTAGACTTTCAAAAGATCCAGGAATACATCTCATTTGTTTATACTTGTTTAATGAAAACACCTAAGTGTGTAGTCTTTAAATAGCATTCTCAAATTTAGACAACGTGTCATCAGAATTTATATTATTACCATCAGTACAATAAGAGTTGTGTTTAGAAAAGATGGTTTTCTCAGCTATCAGATAATACCCCAATCAAACTATATACCTCACCCCACCCCCATTCTAAATAGTCATACCACCAGATTAAGCCAATAGTGTTCTTTGTTTGGGCTTTATTGATAATTCTTGTTTATTCCGTTAGCATGCTGAAAACGAAGCATTTGCGGACTTGCTAATACAGCAGCATATATCTGCTTGAGTTTTTTTGTTTTGTTTTCAAAAAAGACAATTTGAAATCTTCAGTTTAAAATAAAACTTTAGGGGCGCCTGAGTGGCTCAGTGGGTTAAGCTTCTGCCTTTGGCTCGGGTCACGGTCTCCGGGTCCTGGGATTGAGCCCCGTCAGGCTCTCTGCTCAGCAGGGAGCTTGCTTCCCCCTCTCTCTGCCTGCCTCTCTGCCTACTTGTGATGTCTCTCTCTGTCATATTAATAAATAAAATCTTTTAAAAATAAACAAATAAATAAATAAAATAATAATAAAATAAAACTTTAACCAAATTGAAGAGGAGAATCAAGTAAATAATATCATTTTCTTTAATCATTGTTTTCTTTGAAGAATTTTTTTTGAGTCCTCAGTTCTATAAAATATACAGATTGTCATTTTGTCATTAATTATCTTCATACAACATTAATCTTTTTCATAAAATATTTAGCAATAATGTACTTCAAGGCATGTTTGGAAAGTACATTAAAACGTCTTTCAATTTAGCGGAAATTATATGAAATCAAAAGCAACTTAAAACACAATTTATCAGCTTTGAAGAATGACTACACTTTATTGTATTAAGCTTATTAAATAACTTAAAAGTTTGAAAGATTTTTACATAACAGCGGCATCTGGGTGCTCAGTCGTTTAAGCATCTGACTCTAGATTTTGACCCAGGTCATGATCTCAGGGTCATGAAATAGGCTCCAGTGGCCCCACCACCATATGGGGCCCCATGCTCAGTGGGGATTCTGCTGGAGATTCTCTCTCTGCCCCTCCCCCTGCCCTTTCTCTCTCTCTCAAATAAATAAATCTTAAAAAAAACAAAGATTCTTACATAGCAAGTTGATGTCTGGGGACTAAGAAATCTAAAATATTTGAAATTTAATGTAGACAAATTATTAGATTTGGTATTTTTTAGAGTCAAATAAACTTGTTTTTGTAGAGTCTGCTCACATAAATAGGGTACTCAAATACATATGAGTGCAGTTATGATTTAACTTTCCTTTAAGTTTCTATAGAAATATAAATAAACTAGTAATGCCAATTAACATCCAAAAAGCCATTTATTTGCTCTGTCTTAGAGATTTGACCTGAATTTGTCATTCTTTTTTTTTTTTTTTCCCTAGTCATGGTGAAGACTTTTAAATAATCTAAATTATTTACTAATATTGATATTCAGCAAGTTTAAATTCCTTTTCTGATTTATAGAATTTCTTTGCATCAAAAGTAGCTCTCCAAATTAGTATTTTGCTTCAATAATGTGTTTTATCCTTCCCTCTTGAGCACTGAAATTAATATTTAGCAGAAATCCTTGGGTCACAGATATTCTTTTTAAGAAAAATAAAATTGGGGGTGCCTGGGTGGCTCAGTGGGTTAAAGCCTCTGCCTTTGGCTCAGGTCATGATACCAGGGTCCTGGGATCGAGTCCCACATCAGGGTCTCTGCTTGGCGGGGAGCCTGCTTCCTCCTCTCTCTCTCCGTCTGCCTCTCTGCCTGCTTGAGATCTCTGTCTGTCAAATAAATAAATAAATAAATAAATAATCTTAAAAAAAAAAAAAAGAAAATTGGGCCTCATTATGATCTTGTAAGTTGTGACTTTGGTTGGAAAAATTAGATTTAAAATACTAGAAGACTATTATGTAATTCTTATACAATTCTCTTACATGTGTTTCTTTTACCCTCTACATATTTTAAGTTTTAATTTCAACAAAGAAGAGGAAGGTAGCTCAATTAGAATGCAAAAATATGTTCTTTCCAAATCTTAAATATAAATACTATATAAGTATAAATATTAAATATATAAAATATATGTATATAAGTATGAACTAAGCTACATATATATAATCACTATGGAGACATTTAAAGAAAAATTTAAATTCTGTAGGAAGCAAAATAAAATAGAATATTAATTATAATGTCAATGATATGGCTTTGCCATTTCTGAAATTTATATGAATGATTAGTTGGCATACAACATGGAAACTAAGAAGTAAATTAATTTTTCTACTACCTCTCTTTACTACTTCTCTACTCTCATTTTCTATGCAAAAATGATAATTACCTTCAAAATAAATTTAATATTTAAAACTATTTCATAGATTTCACCATTTTGAATTAAAAAGTACTTTTCCCCTAGAATATTAAAAAAACCTAATTTACTTTTTATAAAAGCAGAGTTGAGAGATTTTTTTCATTCAAAATTTCTGATTTTGATTGGTCTATAACATTAGGCTTATTATGAAATCTAATGTCACTTTAATCTTAAAATGTCAAATACCTCAGAAATATCTTTATAGTCAAGTATATACCTATTTTACAAGGTAGAACATTATCTTCTCTAGTTAAATAAACATTTGCACCATAAATAAAATAAAGTACCCCATATATAACTGACTAAGGGTGTTCACGCAGATATTGTCACATGTATGGCTAATGCTACACTTTTGTACAGATGTCCAGGTTAACGAATCAACCCTAAACTGTAATTTTTTTTTTAATTTTTATTATTTGACAGACAGAGATCACAAGTAGGCAGAGAGAGAGGGAGGCAGGCTCCCCGCTGAGCAGAGAGCCCAATGCAGGGCTCGATCCCAGGATCCTGGGATCATGACCTGAGCTGAAAGCAGAGGCTTTAACCCACTGAGCCACCCAGGCGCCCCTAAACTGTAAATTTTAATTCAAGTGTAAATAAAGAAGTCTGGTTTTGTTTCAAATGTTTCTTAAATGGCACTTCAATGTCTCTTGGCCTCACCTGTCTCCAGTTTTGGCCAATTTTTCTCCTTTAGTAATCACTGTAAGAACCAACTCTGCATGGGTTCTCCTAACTTTAGGCAGACCCGCACAGAACTGCACCTTGTCTGGGTGCCAGGATGCACCCCTCCATTGACTCTTGTCCCAAAGCTTTCTTCTTGCCACAGAAGGTTGTGACTTCTAAGCATCTGCCTGGTTTGAGTCTGTGCCTGTGGAGAAAAAATAAATAAATAAAAAGTGCTATGGAGTTAACACCCTGAGGGGGCAAATGTTCCCATTTAGTTCAGGAAAGTTGATGGATGAATGTTTTCTCTTCCATCCTCCTCCGCCTGATCATGAACTTTCTTGGAACCAGAATCCTGCAGCCTTTCAGAAGAATCTCCAGACAACACACAATCATTTGAACTTGGGTTCCAAGTGGTAGTAACTTACCACCACACCCTCTTATTGACTCCTTCTTTCTTGCTTCAGTCTTTTTCTCTTACTTCTGTGTCCCTGTTATTACACTTGCTAATAAAGTAATAGCACCTAAGTTTATGTCTCCATTCTGATTTCTGCTGGAGCTAAATAAATTAGGTTCTCCAAGTCTTTTTTCTATTCAAACACTGTCTTTTTAGGAATAGTATTCCCAGGGTAAAAAATTTTAAGTTCAAATGTTTGCCAAGATGTTACATATAAGCAACATCAAAAATACAGAACTAATATAACCAGTATCTCAGAATCATTGACTATTGAAAATTAAGATTTCAATTGCAAAATTAAGACCTTCAATTGCAAAAGGTCTCTTTTTCTATATATTTAGAATTCTGATGAGTATTTACTTTGGCATCAATTTAATGCTAGACATTTAATTATGCATTTGGAACAAAAAAATTAATATTTATTTTATCTCATTAAACAAAAGACTTAAATATTTTCAAACAAGAATTGCATGAAGTCTTCAACAGAAAAGAAGATTATTTAGAAATAATATCTTTGAAATAACAGTGATGTGAATTAAGTTTAAAGAAGCTTCTCGGGATTAAATTAGTAAGTATACTCAGCATTACAATACATAATGACATTTAATCTTTAAAACTGCTAATTGTTGGGCAAGTAAACTTTAAAAAAATAGTGTTAGTCATCACTGGTAAATTTTGTAATAAATCACTCATATGTAAAATATTCAGCATATGTTGGGCTGTGAAAACTGGCAACTGCTCAAAGTAAGAATTGCCAAATGTTTTAGGGTTATTTCCCTTAATTAATACCGATACTGGTATTTGATGTTTATGTATGCTTAGAAACCTGCAGAAGTAAATGCAAACTCATTTCATTTCAAAGAGATGCTCAGTTGTGTCTATAGAATTCTGAAATTTAAATGCAAACCTTTGAGGTTAAACAACTATGTTTCTGATTACAGAGCTTTACCATATCATGTGTGTATACATTTAAAAAAATAATCAATATAAAACTCTTTCTTTGTAGTCAAATAAGAAACAATAAATTAATTTTGCCTTTGAATTATGTGGAATTGAATTATACAAGAAAATCTTGGCAATGCTCCTTCTTTTAATTAATGTTTTGTCAGATCATCAATCTTACTTTCTCCTTGTGTGCTAATACTCAATTTGTTTAGTATTTACTTAAGCCCATATCTCTTTCCTAAAGAATTCCTACCTACTTAGTTAAGATGTCTCTAAGCAGCAGAGCAAAAGCAATGAGGATAATTTCCCACCATATTTAAGCACAAAATGAAGTATCTGGTTCTCCATCCTGAAATCCACAGTGCTTTTCTAATGAATTGGGTTGGAAGCCTACACACAAATTTTGCACGTAAATACAATCTGTAGCACAGTAAAGCCAGTTGTTCAGAAGAATAATCATCTTAATGTGATAAAAGTGTTTAATAGTGGCTTTACACCTCTGAGGCAATATAATTTTTCTTTCAGAAATACAGGCTGACATGATTATTTCTCAATTTGATCACAGAATTGAAAAAAAAACAATGTGTTTTCTCCCCTGGTCATTGGCTTTGCCCATTTCAGAAGCTTTATGCTGAAGGTATTAGAAGGTGCAATTACCTCATGGATCAGTGACTACTAAGCTGATATGTCATTGATTTTCTAAACCATGAGGTGAGGTGAGCACAGCCGAAGTGGATCAAAATGTTTCAGCCCTGTAAGGTCTTTTCCCTCATGTCTTTGTTGCATCTATGCAGGGAAGAATCAATCTGGTAGGAAGGATTTTGGTAATATTTAGTCTACACCAAGCAGAGAGGAAAAATTTCACTTCAAGAGTGAATTCTTATATAAAATTGTATTATAATTCTTTTTACTTGTATCACCCAGACTATTAGTAAATGATATTGACAAAGACTTAGGTATGAGCTTGGCTGCAAATAAAAATGAATGAACTGAGCAGAAAATACATTCTTGGTCTCTTAATTAAAAATCAGGACTTCAATGACTAAAATATCATACATTCCAAACAGACTTAGTATTTGAATAGTCATACTTTACACATTAATCTTTAGAAGAGATTTAATCCATCATTTTTAAATGTTAACATGGACACACATACAAACACACAGAAGAAGAACAGCAAAATGAGGATAACTTAGAAGAGAAATAAATTTAGGCTGATCTTTAAATAGATGAGAATAAAGACAGGAATTATGGCAAATATTGTGAAAAGAATCATTAATATGGGCTCAATTCAGAACCAAATAAAACTAAATCTCATCTTTCAAGCAAACTGAAGTAGTTTCAGATCTCTCCTTCTCTGGCCTTGAGAATTTATTGGTAAACTATTCAGAATTTTATTTTATTTTTTTAAAAGATTTTATTTATTATTTATTTGACAGACAGAGATCACAAGTAGGTAGACAGGCAGGCAGAGAGAGAGGAGGAAACGGGCTCCCCACTGCGAAGAGCGTCCGATGTGGGGCCTGATCCCAGGACCCTGAGATCATGACCTGAGCCTAAGGCAGAGGCTTTAACCCAATGACCCAGGTGACCCTATTCAGATTTTAAATCTGTCACACACATAAAATCCTTTTTGGAGGCATCCAGTAGTAATAAATTTAATAAATGACTCTAGCACTGACTCATTTTTATCTTTCCTTTTTAATACTATTAGCAGAATATCACAAGGATAGTTAATATCAAAAGCAAAGCTTATCCAAAGAAGAAAGAAGAAGGAGGAAGGAAGGAAAGAAAGAAGAATGGGAAAAAATGTATCATAAAAATATATCCATACTTACCTCATGAAAATAGTTTTTCAGAAAATTTTTCCTAACAGAGATTGTAGCTATTTAATAAATCCTTCATAACGTCAGCACAGCTAACCTTAACCTAACTATCTTACACTTTTGATAGAGGGAACATCATTAAGTTTAGGCCATCTCTCCTTAAAGAGGAGGAAAAGATAACATTTTATTAAATATTTGAGAAGTGTAATGAGAAAAGACTAGAGAAAAGGATAGAGCCAGACTAGGCAGGTTCGAATCCCAGTTCAACCGCTTTCTAATCATATGAATTTTATAAGTTACTCAATCCTTTTGTGTAACTACCCCAGCCATAAAATAGGGATACAATTATTAATGTTCTACATAATTGCTGTGAGTGTGAGTTGCAGCTCTGTTAGAATAGTGTGGTATAGAGCAGGCACTATATAAGGATTAGCAATTATTTTTATTATTTTTTATGAAGTAACAAATACAAATGGAAACTCTATAAATTAGATATTGTCTCTTGAAGAGTTTTTCTTTCCTCAGATTCTGTGTTTGTCTTCATTCTTCTCCCTCTCCAGCTTTCCCCTAAACCTGCCTATAATCCTCTTCTTGGTTTTGGCCATTTCTGAGCATACCTTTCCTCTGTTGCAAAACCTTTACCTCCAAAGAGCCTCAGTGTACTTTATGGCATGAGTGGGGTCTTCCAGTGTTTGTCCATCACCCCCTCAGGCATTGTCTGCTTAAGCTGGTAGCCTCACATATGACGGCCTTTGCTAAACTCAAGTTTTTACTAACTGCCTCACTGCAGCCAGCAAAGGCACTCTTTCTGGCTGTGCTGGTGTTGCTTAAGCCACCTGAGAGTCTGGATTCCACATTCCAGGCTGGGAAAACTCCTTACTTTACCCACACCTCTTCCCAGAAAAAAGTACCTGCCACAGAGTAGGTACTTATAATACACTTTTAAACAAATTAGGAGGGATAATGTAGATATTATGTTTTTTATATCCTATCTTTGAATCCTAAATATTTAGGATATTTAGATATTTAGACAAGACTATTTTAGGATGATTTTTAATTCATAATTATACAAAAATCAATAAAATTTTAAGTAACAAAATTTTCCCATAGCTGGGAAAACTTGCTCTTATTTACATTTCAAGGATTTTAACAACTAAATATACTATTAATATTATAACTTATACTTTTTTAATTTAGAAAAGTAACGATTTCTGTGTTTCTCCACACATGACTGAAACCAAAGTGAATTCCATAATATTTTCTTCCTCATTTTTAAAACCATCAGGAACTATTTTCGTGTCAGGGTTGAATGATCAGTGAATTATCCTCTGTTATTTTATCAGTTTTAAGAGAATTGGCAATGGTGCTTAAAACATGTTGGAGTATGAAAACACTGGAGCAAAATATTATGAGACAAAACAAGAAACTTTATTCTTATAACTGGTTACTAATTTCTGCCGTCTCATCTCATGTATTTGAGGATCCATGCCTTTTTCCCAGTACATTCATTTTCTTGTTATATATCCTTGTCTGTGAGAAAACTACAATTTTGACCAAATACAAATATGGATGAAAGCTAGATTTTACTTATTCTTTTATTTTTTAAGTAGGCTCCACACTCACTGTGGGGCTTGAACTCACAACCCTGACATCAAGAATCGCATGCTCTACTGACTGAGCCAGTCAGGCATCCCTGAAAACTAGATTTTAAAGCTAGTGTCTTATTAGCAAGTAAAATAAACGTGCTTTATATAAAGACACTGTTCAAGTGGGGAATTTTCATTAATTTATGTCTTGCCTAGAAAAGTCCCAACAACTATTCTTTATTAGGAGCCGGCATAGAATTGACCTTTCATAACAAAATGAACACAAAATCAATAAAACATGTCAGCATCCAGATATTAGTATATAATACTTAAATATATGTATCCATTGCATTTTTAATTTAATATCAACCATTCCTTTCACTTTCATTTATTCTGTACAAATGTAATAGATTATTCACATGCTTTCTAAGATAGGCTTTATAATGTAATGTTAATTCACTGCAGTCCTTCAATATGGCTTAGTAGTGCAATTTTAATAATGGCAGTAATTTTTACATCTATACTGCCTTGTCCTTGAGAGTCTAAAGGTATGCTCATTTGTGCAGACTTTTCCATAGAATGAGCATGGCAGTTCACTTAAATTCTTCAGGGGCATATCTGCTCTAGCTTGGTAGCTAAGTCAGCATGTGGAGAGGAGTCATCCAATGACATACTTGAGGCCCATTTTCCTCTCTCTGCTAGAAAATCTATAGCCAAGAGATGGCACTTGTATCAAGATGTGTAACACCTAATAATACAATTAGCTTTACATGAAATTTAGCTCTGAAAATAGAGTGCATTATTTGAAAAGAGCAAAACAAACAACAGAAAAAACACTTTTATTTTCTTACACATTTAATGAGTGCTTTCTGATTGTTTTGAAGCCATAATACCAAAAGTAAACTGACTGTACTTACTAGATAAAATGTTCTATTAAAAGTGGTTTAAAGATATGTACATTTGTTTCTCATTGGAGTAAGGATTAAATTCTGAAACTGTTAAGAATATACTACAATTGAACAAGTAAGTACATCTTAGATTACGCAGAGTCGGGTTTCAAAAGAGCAAGGCTAGAAGGAATGCTATAATGTTGCATTTAATGGAGGTATCAATGTGAACTTATGGTTTTAAAATATATACTCAGATAGATTTAAAAATAAATAGATATGCATATATACAAAAGGTAGTATACATACATCTATTTCCAAGCTCTGTTTGCTAACAGGGCCTATAAATAATAGCCAAAGCTGGAAAACTATAACCAACAAAATAACAATACAGAATTTAACCCACAGAATAAAATATAAATCCATGAGTCCATACTGAGGTTAAATAAGTACCCAAATGAATAAAGAAATGGGGAGAAGAAAACAGTTCCTCCTTGATAATAATTACTGCAGGCAAGACCCACTGATGGGTACTAAAAGTACTAAGTGTAAGTAAAAGAGAATATTGGCATCATTTCAAAGTATCTCTTCCACTACATTTAATAATGATAAATGGGGCAGATAATAATTTTATAGTAGACTTTCTAGCAGATACCATATTAACCAAGTTAGGAAGGTTAACATTACCAATAAGATAAATTAACATTATACATGCCCAGAAATGATGCAATGAGAAAGGCATACCAATTCTATGACAGTCTTGTGAAAGAATGCATAGTCTTACACTGAGCATAAGAAAACATTAAACAACCACACAACTCCCCCATGTCCAGCCCCACAACCATCATTCTATTCTCTGTTTCTACAAGTTTGGCTTTATTAGATTCTATATACAAGTGATAATCTTACAGTACTTGTCTTTTTGTATTCAAAGATGATTAAGTTCCAAAGTTCCAATGCACAGAATTTTGATTACAGTCAACAATACTGTATTATATTCCTCAAAGTTGCTAAGAGACTGGATATTAAAGGAGAAATATAAGTGATGTGATATGATAGAGGTGTTAGTTAATGCTATGGTGGTAATCATACTGCAATATATAACTCTATCAAAGCAATAGGTTGTACACACCTTAAACTTGTACAATAATATATGCCAGTTATATCTCAATAAAAAGAGAAAATACTAGACAAATCCAAATCAAGTGATATTCTAAAGAAAGAACTGATCAATACTCAAGTGTCAGGCTATTAAAAGAGAAAGAAAGACTGAAAAACTGCCACAGATTGGGGAAGGCTAAGAATAGCAATTAAGTGTAATGTGGGTTCACTGAATGGATTCTGGAACAACAAAAAAGACATTAGTGATGTATCTGGAGAAATCTCAATTACATCTTTAATTTAGATAATAGAATTTTATGAATGTTAACTTCTTAGTATGAATAATTGTACCATGGTTCTTCCACAAGCTAACATAAGGAAAATCTGTTGAAATAAATATGGGAATATCCTGTGCTACTTGTGCAATTTTCTGTATGTATAAAACTATATTAAGATAAGAAAAGAGATAAAAACAATGGAGGCTGATTTCAAGTCTAATAAGTCTTACTTCAATATTTATTCTCTTATCACTATCAGAGTTGATTGTAATTACCTAAAAGAACAATCTGAGACCTCATTTGTAGCGGTTATTTTTCATTTAGGTGAGAGTTCAATTTTGGTATGTCACAGGTTAACCCTATAATAAAAGGTAAACTGAAAAGAATAAAGAAGATATTTGAAGAGAGGGATTTTTTTTTTTTTTTTACAGCTTACCTCTGAAGGAAAGGAACTCTAAATATATCACATATAATTATATATTATTTGAATGGTTAGGAGTTTAAGCAGAGTATAATAAGTAATGCTATCTTTGTTGCTATCAGCAACAATGTGTTGCTTATAATATCTCTTGACTATATAATTTCATTTTTACTAGTTAGGTAAATTTATTACAAATTGTGACTGAGATTTTTATAGCAAATCTCAAGTATCCTTGATAATTTTTTGAAAGTATAGTAATATTACTCAGCATTTACATATCATTCTTCAAATAAATACTTTCTACACATTAAATTATGTATACATATATCCTTAAAGAGCAGAAAACAAAAAACACTTAAGGCAGAAATCTTAAAATCTGTAGTCACAGAAAAGATGGCATTCTAGTTTTAAAAGAGAATAAAATTCCCCTTTGCTCTTGAGCTTCTTCCACTTTCTCCCTAGCATGTTATTTTACAATAGAGTTATGTGATAACATATATTTCATTACTGTATTCCCATTATTTTGAAATAGTGATAATTAATAATAATTATTACACAAAGGAGACAATTCTTCAGTGATGAGTCTAATGTAATATGTCTATGAAATGTGGAATTACAACCAAAGTATTTTTCTTCAGGTATGCATTTTTAGATATGAAGGCATAGAGATTTTGTTCTGGAAAAATGAATGTGAAATAGTTCATCTCCATAACTATAACATTCAATTACTGTAGTTCTCTACTAAATGCCTTTTATTCATAATGAAAGAAAAAGTGGGTCAATTTAATACTCAAATAAGTTTAATGGATAAGTGATTTTAAAGTAAAGTATTAAAAATATAAATAGCTCTTCAAATATCAAATATTACAACATATACTTTCTCCATGTATAATTTTATAACAAAAAATATACTAATATTTAGACAAAATAAGAGAAATTATTTCATTGTCAAAGGTCTTAGGATGAAGATGCTGAGGGAAAGACCTAGATTTAAAAAAAAATGGTAATGGCATACAAAATAACCCTAATTTAATACAGAAATTACACAATAACAAAATAGCCCATCATCATTAAATATTAAATTTCATGATGCCTAAGAAAACTCTTTAAATTATTTGGGCATAGCTGGGGATTTAAGATGTATTTGCAAACGTAATAAAAAATCCAGTATGATGTGGCACGTATTTTAGGAAATTTCACTTAACATCCATTTAACACCATGTCCTGATGTCTTCCACTATAGAAGTTGGAACGGGGCTACCAGCATTTCACAATTTGCATTTTACTTAGAAATAGACATGCAGTATAGACCAGGACATAAGTGGGCATAAGCTGGTGTTCTAGTCTCCTCTCTCCTATCTGGGAAGTGGGTATTATGCCTAGATATTCGCAGCTGTTTTGTAAACATGAGGAAAAAGACCTTATCTTAAGAGAATACCAACAGAATATAAGAAGGGATTCAGCTTTAAATGCATCAAATTGTCACAAATCCTAGACTGTGACATTATTGATGTTTGAGAGAAAAAACTTCTTGATTGTTTAAGTCAATGGAATATGTTTTTCCATTCTTTATACCTGATTGTAATTCTCCCTGACACACATGACTTTGGTGAGAGAATGCCCGTGTCTGATTCATCTCTGTTTCACAGTCCTAAGCACAGAGAAGTTATTCAAGCATTGCTAAGTGACTGGCAATGTACGATATTGGCAATAGGCAATGGGATTTCATAGCATATCGGCAGAGAGGATCAACAACAACAACAACAAAAAGGGTAGGTGGGGGAGAAAACTGTCACTCAGGCAACAGATATTAGGAAAACCCATTAACAAGTAAAAGAGCACCAAATAATTCTCTGGGATTCCAAACAAGACACCAGTCACTAATGGAACAGATTATTACAGTACAGGGCCCTTCTAGGAGGAACAGAATACCAGGAAAAATGGTAAATGGTTAAAACCGTTTAGAATTTAAGCGCAGGAATCAGGGAACACAAATCACTAAACATTTATCTGGCACTATATAATTAGAACCATGCTATAGCAAGGGTCAGCAACTCAAGGCCAGAAAACCTGTTTCAGTAAGCAAAGATTTTTGGAATGTAACCATATTCGTTCATTTACTTATTGCTTATGGCCGCTTTGAATCTACAACAGTAGGGCCGAGTAACTGTGATAGAGATCTTGTGGCCCACAAAGCCTAAAAAGTTACATACTATCTGTCCCTTTAGAAACAGTTTGCCAACCACTGAGCTATAGGGCCGGAGTTTAAAAAAAAAAAAAAAAAAAAAAAAAAAGGAATGGAATGATTGGAATGATGCTAAAGTATAGAGTGGTAGGCACAAAACACCAGCAAACAATTGCTATGCAGTTACTAATGCGGAAAAGGATATATGCGTGAATGCTCTGGGACCAAAGGCAAAAAGGAACTATCTCGATCTGGGAATTAACAAAGGTTACTGGGATAGAAGTCTCCTAACCAAACAGGAGAATAATAGTACAACAAGAGGTAGAAAGTGAGTTTTTCTGGAAAAGAGAACATGAGCAAAGAGGCATAAACAGAACAGAGTGAATGGGAAATTGTAAGCCTTTGGTATTTGTGCATGGAAATTGTGCAGTGTCAAATAAGAGATGAAGATGGAATCAGAAATGGGCTGTGTCCTTCTAGAGCCCTACACAGTCATGCCTAGAAACTTGAAATTTATCCTGAAAGTAATGTGAACCAGTAAGGGATGGGACAAAAATTTGGCTGCAGGGAAAATTATTTTTTTAGAGGGGAGGGTGCAGAGTTGAGTTAAGAGATAGGGAAAGGGACTGTGGAAGTAGGAGAGTTTATGGCTGAATTTTGTTTGTTATTTATCTTCTTTTCCACCTTTTTATTCATCTTTGTATTGCAAACACCCAACACTGCATTGCACACTTTAGGATCCCAATACTTTTTGTTTAAATGAATTGGTAAAGAAACAAAATTATTTACCATGTGAACAGGAAGCACTGAGAAAAGTAGTCTTAAAATTTTAGTTTAGTATAAAATAGTGTAAACTGAAGGAATAGAGTGGCACTCTGAACACCAGAAAAAAAAAAAAAAAAAAAGAAAGTCCAACTTTCTAGCATCATTCTTGTTAATAGTGGCTATC
This sequence comes from Mustela putorius furo, assembly GCF_011764305.1. Classification (NCBI taxonomy): domain Eukaryota; kingdom Metazoa; phylum Chordata; class Mammalia; order Carnivora; family Mustelidae; genus Mustela; species Mustela putorius. The sequence continues at coordinate 178,997 of NW_025421556.1, forward strand.
TGATTACTCGTAGGCAGTACTTTTCCACCAGAGTCTGAAATAAAATGTAATATAGTAATGATACACCTCTTAAAAATTCCATTATTCTCAAAATCTGTAACAGGAAATATTGATATCAAGTGAATTTTTTTTTCCAAGTCACATATTTAGAAGTGGAAGCCAAGAATGTGAACTCTGATTTGCTACTCTAAATATCTGAATCATACTGCTTACTATTTAGTGAAGCAAACTGGATTGTAAGGAAGAATCCGCTGAAATACCATCATATCCTTGAAGATTTACATCTTTGGCATAAAACAAATGTAATGAAAAGGGAAAAAAGCAGCTTTAGCCAACATCATTGATTGAGGAGTTGTCCTTTCCCCACTGTGTGTCCTTGACATCGTTGTCAAAGACCAATTGATCATCAATGTATGTATGGATTTATTTCTGGGCTCTCTATTCTATTGGTCTATATGTCTGCTTTGATGCTACTTGTTTTGAAGATTTATTTATTTGACAGACAGAGATCACAAGTAGGCAGAGAGGCAGGCAGAGAGAGAGGAAGGGAAGCAGGTTCCCTGCTGAGCAAAGAGCTTGATGTGGGGCTCGATTCCAGGACCCTGGGATCATGACCTGAGCCGAAGGCAGAGGTCTTAACCCACTGAGTCACCCAGGTGCCCTATGCTACTTGTTCTGATTATTATAGCTTTGTAGTATATTTTGTAATCAGATAGTGTGATGCCTCCAACTGTTTCTCAGTATTGCCTTGGTTATTTGAGATCTTTTGTAGTTCCATATGAATTTTAGGGTTTTTTTCTATTTCTTTGAAAAACACCAGTGGAATTTTGGTTAGGATTACATTGAATTTGTAAATTGCTTTGAAGAGTACAGACATTTTAACAATATTAAGTCTTTCAATCCATGAACATGCAATATTTTTCCATTTATTTTATCTTCTTCAATTTCTTTCTTCAATGTTTTTAATGTTTTCAATGTATCAATATTTTACACCCTTTGTGAAATTTATTTCTAAATATTTTACTTATTTTTGATGCTATTATACATGGGATTGTTTTCTTCTTTTTTTTTCAGACTCTGCTTTTAGTGTATAGAAATGCAACTGATTTTTGTATTTTAATTTTAAATACTACAACTTTACTGAATTTATTAGTCCTTATAGTTCTTTGATGACGTCATTAGGTTTTCCTGTATATAGTATCATATCTCTTCAAGCAGAAACAATTTTACTTCTTCCTTTCCTATTTCCTTGCCTTCTTCTTTTCCTTGCCTAAAGATGTGTATATGTCAATGGAATATTATTTAGATGTGAGAAAGAAAAAACTCCTACCATTTGCAACAACATCTAGGACATTATGCTGTGAAATAAATGAAAAAAGCCATATGGAGAAAAATAAACAAATGCTGCACAATCTCAATTATATGTGGAATGTAAAAAAAAAAAAAAAAAAAAAAAAAAAAAAAGGTCATAAATACAGTCAGTTGCTGGGAGCTGGGAATATAAAAGTAATAGGGATATTGTGGTCAAAGTTTTTAAATTAGTAGTTATGGAATATAAATAAGTCTAGAGTTTTGGTTTACAGGACTGATGACTATACTTAATAATTCTGTATTAAACACTGGAAATATACCCCAGAGTTAGATTTCAAGTGCACTCATCACACAAGAAAACTGGTTACTATGTGAGGAGATAAAACCCAAATTATCGTGACCATAGTAATCTTGACTATATATATATATATATATATACACACACTAGATATATAAAAATTACTAGATATATACATACAGTCAATATGTTGTATACCTTATATTTATACAATATGTTGTATACCTTATATCTATACAATTTTATATATGATTACATATACTTTATTTATATATAAATTGTATATATGATTATATATATATAATCAATACATTGTACACTATACCTATATAATTTTTGTTTAAAAGAAAAAAAAAACAAAGAGCTCTTCTAATTAAAAAACTAATTCATTGTACTTGAACATTTTAAATGAACTTGCCCCAAGTCCTGATTTCACCCACTAAAAAAAAAAAATCGACAAATTATAAGGCTGGACTTGAAGACTTGTCAAAAGCTAACAAAACTGCTTTCAGATACCAAAGTTTTTTTACACTACATATTTTCAAATAAATGTAAATTATATAAGAAATCAAATACTGGAATGATGAAAGAGGAAGTTCTAAGAAGAAAGAGTGTCTTTTGTGTCTAGACAGCTTAGTATTACCTGTAATATGTAGGAGGAAAATGGTAACCAATGAAAGTGTGTGAAAGCAAAAGTTACAAATGCAAATAAATGTGTCAAGACCTCAGGAAAATGACGGTATAGAATCACTACCCAACATGTAAACTAAGAGAAAGGTTACTTATTCTTATTTTCACATGTCAATTCCCTTCTAGATAAGAAAGGACACTAATAATTTGTCCTGTTTCTTGCTTATTCATAAGTCTCTTGATCAAAATGGAATATTCACTTTGGTTCCCTGGATTGATACTTTGATACTTTGATACAGAAGCTAAAAGAACAGAAAATTAATTTGAGTCAGACACAGAATTGAGGATGGCTGTATAAAGTATTTTCCAACAACAGTCTTGGTTAAAAGAATTGTATAAAATTATTTAAATTTTATAATTAATTATTGGTATAGCATTAAAGTGATACAGATAACTGATCCAACAGATACAATATATCTGGGTGCAGAACTTCTTTTTTTGGGGTGGTAGAATTTCTATATATAGATTCCTTCAAGCTTGTGATGCTTTGTTAAGCTGGACTAAAATCACAGGAGTATGGGCATCAGGAAAAACACTTTTACAAATATTATTTTGTATTCTACTCTTACAACAGGTTTCAGTGGAGTTAACAGTGCAAAATTAGAGACACAGAATCTAGATGATAGATGTTTTATACCTATATTTGTGAATATTTAGTGAAAGTACAATTATTCTCACATTTTTAAGATATTTTTTTCATATTCAGTTCCTGTTGGAGGGCTCTATGATTCATTTTAAGTGTTCTAAGAAGTGTTCTAAGTTTCATTGTAATAGAAGATGCTATCTTTTTTTTTTTTTTTTTTTTTAAGCAAGCAACAATGGAAGCTGATTCTTTTTGACTGCATCCTGGGAAGTAAAGAACATCGTAATCCCCAGAAATTGCCCTAGCACATTTTGAACTCTATCCTTTTTTTATTTTTTTATTTTTTATTTTTTTTGCAGTTTACCATATTACTTTTCTCTGTGTAGATGTATCTACTTTCATCTTAAAAAATATTAAAAGCCATTTATCAACTTTTTAAATTGGATCTTTTTCTGTCTCAATAAATCTGCCTAACCTCAAAAACAACAACAACAACAACAATGAAATTAAAAGCCTGAAATCAAATGAGGAGAAAAAAAAATGGGAGAGAAAATGTAGGCAGGGAAAAGCAGAAGGAGAACAAAGACAAAATTTCTCTCTCGCTGTGGCTTACTCAGACCTCAGTTTCTATCTCTAACTCTGAACCCCTGCTTCCTTCAACACATCCCATGTGCCTTTGCTATTCTACTGTTCCCTAAGTTCCTCTGTAGTGAAAGTAGTCTTTTCATAATTATTTTTCACAGACTGTTCAAATAAATGACAGACAAACTGGAGGATAATCCTTTTAACATTATATGTAATAGCCTAAAGGAAGGAACAAAGGGAGGAAGGTGGGGGAGAGGACACTGCCAGGTGACTTCCCTTTTATTGTCACTTGGGCTTCTAAGGTTAAGTTTCAAGTTAAATTTTGGAATGGTCATACTAAAAAAAAAAAAAAACCTAATAACTACTAATTTGTATGTAAAAAGAAGGGAAGAAGAGTCAAGGGAGGCAAGGAGGAAAAACTAAAGGAAGGAGAAAGAGAAGGAATGAGAGAGGGAGATAAAGAGAAGGTAAAAAAAACTGATTTATCAAGTTTTTATTTCTGGGTAACTTGACCAATGTTATACATACATACAATGATGTATGTATTGTAATGTATGATGCTATTAGGCAATTGATTTGTACTTTCAAAAGAAAACAAGGCATTTCAAAAATACTTAGTGATATGTGAATATTGTTACTATATAATTCATATGCAAACACATACACACACTGTGTGATTCCAATTTTGTAAATAGAGAAAGTGCTATTAGGAAGTGATACCTATTAATGTGGACATTTATTTCTGTGTGACTGAATGATTTTATATTACTACTTGTGTTACTACTTATATTTTTCACAATTTCATGCAATTAAAATACACATTAGTTATTTTCAGAATAAAAATTCAAACAATCTAAACTTATCTTCTACTTCCTCCAGATCTCTACCTTCCTTACAACAGCAATTCAGACTGAAAGTAATATGGCAACATACCATGATTCTACCTTTATGTATCTTTGTAGATGTGAAATCTATAGAATTCCCCATTTCTTTGCATATTTTACCCACTTTTCTATTCTACCCTCCTTTATGATGACTTCATTGACCATTACAACCTTTCCTTATTTCTCTATCCTCTGCTATCTTTCAATACTAATATTAGTCTCTATAAAATTCCTAAATCCTTTCCCAGAAAGAGATTGGAGTTATTTCTTTCAGTTTCCTCTAGTGCAAAGTGGTCACTTAAGTATACAGTTAATATAAATATATAATTTTCCTTGTTCTTTCTTGTCTAGGTCCCTATTACATCCAATGATTTAAATACTAATAATCGAACATCAAGGGGCGTAGGGCCACAATTATTAACATAACTGCCATACTGTGTTTTCTTCGGTCTTCATGCTCCCTAAGTAATTTGCTCTTACAACTAAGTACAAGCAGTAATCTAAGACCAAGATCTTATGTGGGTTACCAATGCAGTCATATAATACCATAGGCAAATTTGCCCTTTGGTATATTTTTTAAAAAAAAGTAAACTTTATATTTATAAATCTTAACAAAAAGTCTATTTTTCAGATCCCCTGTTGTTGATAGCCCTGTCAAGTGACTGTGTCACAAGTTTGAAGACCATTATTTTGTTTAAATATTATAGTGGTGGGTCTTAAATCCTCAAAGATAAATCTGCCAGTCTATCTGCTTCACTTTTACTTCTGCCTTCACAATAGACTCACAGAGGTGTCTGAAATTATTTAGTTCATCTATATGCAAATATACATGGGTTATCTTTCCAGTCTATTACAACAGAGAAAGCCACTGAAATGATACAAAGTGATTTTACTTATTCAAAACTTGGGCTTATAAGAAATAGCTGACTCTGACTCATTTCACTTACTGATTTTTTATATAAAAATTTTAATACTTTTTGAACTCTAGTCTAATGAAAATTTATAAACACAGATGTGAACTAGTGCTTTATATAAAATTAATAAGTGTATTATTTCAATCAATAACCAAGTATGTTATATTTTATCAAGATCAATTGCATTTAGTATTTAGTAAAAACATTTATTATATCTTTAATAGTTTTGTCCTTGCTCTGGCACTAAAAACCCCACAAAATATTATAAATACAGAAAAAGCTGAGAAACTGTGGTTATAAATATTGTATTTGAGGACCACTGTGTTCTGCTCTGTTTGAAACAGGGGCTAAAGTATAAATGAATTTGATGCTTAACTAAGTAGTCTCAGCAATTACAGGTAGTCACTCTTGTAGCAATAAATTCTTAATTATTGATGTTCTAACTTCTTAATAAAGAATTGCTGCTGAGAAGATACTGACCATCCAGGGATTGCATTTTCCATTTTCACCTCATTCCCATCTTCTTTGAATGTTGGTAAGACTATGTAATAGCTCTCTTGAAAAGCATGGAGTTGAAGTGACTTGCAGCAATATGGCACACTTGCAGTTAAAGGAGGTCCTAATGAATGGTAAAAGCATACGTTTCAAGGATACTGGATCCCTGAATTACATGTAGTGAAAAACTGCTTGCTGAACAGAAAAAATCATGTTGGACTACTGCAAGAGCAAAATATAAACCTCTATTGCATAAATCAACTGAAATATTGGGCTTTATTTCTCACAGCAGCTAGCATATTAAAAAAAAATCCCATACATACTTACACCACTGCAATTTCCATTAAGTTCAATAAAGCACAAAATTAATTTAGAATATTCTCAAAAATTATTGAATAAACTCCTGCACAGAGGACTGATAAACTGAGAAAAGAAGTATGTCTATCATAAATTATAACTAAACAGTGAAACATTAGAGGCATTCACATAATCACCAAGCATTATAATTCATATTATCTTGATATTACATGACATTATTCTGGAGATACAGACAATTTGGTAATAAGGAAATAGAATTATAGCATTGAATCATTATAAAGAGACAAATATATCCTACCTTGGTGATGCAATTAAATAATAATAAAAAAAGAAATGGTTAAATTACAAAGACCATAGGATGTATATTTAATGCTCAGCAAATTGACCAAACATAGCAAATATCACAAAGTTAATAGTATTAATATTCAAGCAAAAATAAATAAAAACAATGAAAATAAAATCAATATTGTTTTATGGAATATTATTAATAACAAATGTAGATGAGATAAGTGAAAAAAAATTACATTTAATTTTTTTCAGTGTTCTTTTTTTAAATTTTTAATTCTAGTCAGTTAACATACAGTGTTATATTAGTTTCAGGTATATGATATAGTAAGTCAACACTTGCATACATCACACAGTGCCCATCAAGACAAGTGCATTCCTTAATCTTCATCATCTATTTAACTCATCCCCCACTCCACTACCCTCAGTTTGTTTTCTATAATTAAGAGACTGTTCCTTGCTTTGTCTCTCTCTCACTCTCTAGTCTCTCTCTCTCTCTCTTTTTTTTTCCTTTGCTTGTCTTGGTTCTTAAATTCCACATGAGTGAAATCAGGTGGTATTTGTCTTTCTCTGACTCACTTATTTCACTCAGCATTATACTCTATCTCTATCCACATCCTTGCAAATGACAAGATTTCATTCTTTTTTATGGCTCAGTAATATTCTAATAATATTTATCTTTATAAAAATATAGAGTCTCTTTATTCATTCATCAATCAGTGGATATTTGGGCTTCTTCTATATCTTATCTATTATAAATAATGGTGCTATAATAATAGGGGTACATGTATTTTTTGCATTAGCGTTTTTGTATTTTTTGTGTAAATACCCAGTAGTGTGATTACTGGATCACAGGTGAGGTGTATTTTTTAAAATTTTTGAGAGATCTCCATACTGTTTTTCCACAGTGGCTGCACCAATTTGCATTCCCACCAATAGTGCAAGAGGGTTCCTTTTTCTCCACATCTTCATCAACATCTGTTGTTTCTTGTGTTCTTGAGTTCTGACAGGTGTGAGGTGATTATCTCATGGTAGTTTTGATTTGCACTTCTCTGATGATGAGCGATGTCGAGCATCTTTTCACGTGTCTGTTGGCCACATGTATTTCTTCTTAGGAGAAATGTCTGTTTATGTCTTCTGCCCATTTTTTCACTGAATTATTTGGTTTTTGAGCATTGAGTAGTATCAGTTCTTTATATATTTTGGATACTAACACTTTATCGAATATGTCATTTGCAAATACCTTCTCCCATTCTGTAGGTTGCCTTTTAGTTTTGCTGATTTGTTTCCTTCCCTGTGCAGAAGACTTTTATTTTGACGTCGTTTCAATAGTTTATTTTTGCTTTTGTTTCCCTTGCCTCAGGAAACATATCTAGAAAGAAGTGTTATGGCTGATGTAAAATGAATTATTGCCTCTGTTCTCTTCTAGAATTTTTGTGGCTTCTTGTCTCACACTTAGGTCTCTAATCCATTTTGCATTTATTTTTGTCTATGGTGTAAGAATGGTATAAGAAAGTGGTCCAATATCATTCTTTTATATTTTGTCTCTAGTTTTCCCAACACCATTTGTTGAAGAGACTACTATCTTTTCCCATTAGATATTCTTTCCTGCTTTGTCAAAGATTAACTGACTAATTGTGGGTTTATTTCTGGATTTTCTATTCTGTTTTATTGATCTGTGTGTATATTTTTGTTAAAGATTTTATTTATTTATTTGACAGACAGAGATCACAAGTAGGCAGAGAGGCAGGCAGACAGAGAGAGGAAGAAGCAGGCTCCCTGCGGAGCAGAGAGCCCGATGTGGGGCTCGATCCCAGGACCCTGAGATCATGACCTGAGCCAAAGGCAGAGTCTTTAACCCACTGAGCCACCCGGGCGCCCCTGTGTGTATATTTTTGTGTCAGTGCCATTACTACAGTTTTGTAATATAACTTGAAGTCAAGGATTGTGAGGCCTCTAGCTTTGTTTTTCTTTTTCAAGATTACTTTGGCTAGGGGCACCTGGGTAGCTCAGTCATTAAGCATCTGCCTTGGGCTCAGGTCACGATCCCAGAATCCTGGGATCCAGCCTCACGTCGAGCTCCCTGCTCAAGTGCGGACCCTGCTTCTCCCTCTGCCACTCCCCTAGCTTGTGTTCCCTCTCTTGCTGTGTCTGTCTCTGTCAAATAAATAAAATCTTAAAAAAAAAAAAATCACTTTGGGTATTCAGGGTCTTTTGTGGTTCCATACAAATGTTAGGATTGTTTGTTCTAGTTCTGTGGAAAATGCTATTGGTAATTTGACAGGGATTGCACTGAATGTGTAGACTGCTTTGGGTATTATAGACATTTTACTAATGTTTGTTCTTCCAATCCATGAGCATGGAATATCCTTACATTTCTTTGTGTTGTCTTCAATTTCTTTCATCAAGATTTTATAGTTTTCAGAGTAGAGGTCTTTCACATCTTTGGTCAGACTTATTCCTAAATATATTATTATTTTGGGTGCAACTGTCAGTGGGATTGATTCCTTAATTTCTCCTGCTATTTCATGATCAGGGACATATAGAAATGCAACAAATTTCTGTATAGTGATTTTGTATTCTATGACTTTAATGAATTTGTTTATCCATTCCAGGAGTTTTCTTTGTGGAGTCTTTTAGGTTTTCCATATATAGTATTATGTCATCTGCAAATAGTGGAAATTTTACTTCTTCCCTACCAATTTGGATGTCTTTTATTTCTCTTTGTTTTCTGACTGTTGTGGCTAGAACTTCCGGTACTATGTTGAATAAAAGTGATGAGAGAAGACATCCTTGTCTTGTTCCTAACCTTAGGGGAAAAACTAAGAGCTTTTCCCCATTGAGGATGATGTTATCTGTGGTTTTTCGTAGATGGGTATGTTCCTACTAAATCTACTTTGTTGAGGGTTTTTATCAAGAATGGATGTTGTACTTTGTCAAAAGCTTTTTCTACATCTACTGAAATGATCATATGGTTTTACCCTTTATCTTATTGATGTGATGTATCACATTGATTGATTTGCAAATATCTAACCACCCTTGCAACCCAGGACTAAATCGTACTTGATTTTGGTGAATGATTTTTTTTAAAAGTATTATTGATATTATTGAATTCAATTTGCTAGTGTTCTGCTGAGAACTTTTGCACCTATGTTCATTAGGGATATTGACCTATATAATTCTCTTTTTCAGTGCTGTACTTATCTGCTTTTGGTTATCAGGATAATACTAACCTCATAGAATGAATTTGAAAGTTTTCTTTCCTTTTCTATTTTTTTGGAACAGTTTGGGAAGAATAAATATTAATTCTTCCTTACATTGTTTAAAGATTTATTTATTCTAGAGAAAGAGAGAGCATGTGATGTATGTGTGCATGCAAACAGGGGAGGAACAGAGGGAGAAGAGAATCCCTAGCACACTCCAGCTAAGTGTGGAGCCTGATGTAGGGCTCAATCCTAGGGCCCCAAGATCTTGACCTGAACCACAACTAAGAGTTCGATGCTTAACTGACTGAGCCACCAAGGTGCCTCATTAACTCTTCTTTAAATATTTGGTAGGATTCACCTGTGAAGCTATCAGTCCTGGACTTCTGTTTATTGGGAATTTTTCAAATTTTTTGCTGGCTATATGTCTGCAAATTACACTTAATTTTTTGAAAAGTATTGAAAAGTCACAAGCTCACATTGGAGACACAAAATTTGAAACAAAATTGGAAAATGTCCAATGGTGTGTATAGCCTAATATATATATATATAGTACTTTAATTATAAATTTAATTCATTAATTTAATTCACGAATTAATATTATTCCTTGCATAAATATAATAATTCCCCTATAAATTATAGGATATTATAATATACGTTAAAATAAATTTTTTGCCTCTCTTGTATGTCAGATTTGCTTATTATTAAAATTATACAATTAATTTCAAAGCATACAAGCCAGTGGCATTTAATACATTCATAATGTTGTGCATCAAGATGGTTCAAATCATCAGCAAGATGGTGCAGCAAGCTTCAAAACTCCATCCCCCCAGAAAAACATCCTGTACTCATTAAGTAATCAGTCATTTCCCCTTCCACCCACTCCTTGGTAATCTCAAAACTGCTTTCAGTATTTATGGATTTGCCTATTCCAGATACATAAAAGAATAATAAAATATTAACATTTTGTGCATAGATCCTTTCAGTTAACAAAATGTTTTCATATTCCATCTTTATGCTATCATGTACCAATATTTTGCTCCCTGTTATAGCTAAGTAATATTCCATTTTCTGAATGTCATAAATGTATAACACAATTTGTTTATCTAGTCATAATTTAGTGAACATGGTTTCTAATTTGGGCTATTGTGAACAATGGTTTTATAAATATTTCTATACACATTTCAGCAGCTTACACATGTGTTTTCATTTCTTTGGGGTATAAATCTAGGAATGGAAATATCATGTCATATGTTATTTCTATATTTAACTTCTTGAGAAAGCACCAAAATGTTTTCCACAGTGGCTCTCAATGTTACATTCCTACCAGCAGCATACTGAGATTGCTATTTGTCCACATGTTTGCCAATGCTTACAATTTTATGCTTTTGATTAAAGCCAACCCAGAGATATAAATTGATTATCTTACTACAGTTTTGATTTACAGTTCTATAGTGACCAAGAATCTTAACACATTTTTCTTGTGCCTATTGGCCATGTATGTCTTCTTTGAAGAAATATCTGCCCAAGCCCTTTGCACATATTTTTTACAATTTTATTTATTTATTTGGGAGAGAAAACATGTGAGCAGGGGCAGGGACAGAGGGAGAGAGTCTCAGGCAGACTCTGTACTGTGTGCAAAGTCTGATATGGGCTTAATCTCACAACCCTGAGATCATGACCTGAGCTGAAACCAAGAGTCAGACACTCAACTGACTGAGTCATCCAGGAGACCCCTTTGCAAATTTTTTTTTTAATGGAGTAAGACAAAGTTCCAAATATTTTCTTTTGCATGTATTGATTCAGTTGTCCTAAAATCACTATTTTTTTTAAAAGAAATGATTCCTTACCTAATGAATGGTCTTGGCTCTCTTATCAAATCCACTGACCATAAACACTGAAATTTATTTATTTCTGGATTGCCAGACTTATTCTACTAGTCTTAGGTATGCTTATACCAATACCACACCACTTTGATTACAGTAACTTTGCAGTAACCTTTGAAATCAGAAAGTGTTATTTACCTGTTTTTCATGTCAATATTATTTTGGTTACCCAAGGTCCCTCAGTTTCCTTGGAAGGTAAGAATCAGTTTTTTCATTTCTGCAAAATACACCTTTGGAATTTTGATAGAGATTGCACTGAATTTGTAGATAGTTTGGGGTATATTGCTATCTTAATATATTAAGACTTCTGTTCAGTAAGTAAGGGATAGGTCTTTAACTACTTACAACAATGATCTGTAGCTTTCAACAACCAAGCATTTTACCTGCTTAGTTAAATTTATTCCTAAGCATTATAATCTTTGGATGGAATTTTTAACCTTTATTTCCCTTTCATATTTTCATTGATGGTGTATAGGAAAAATAAGTGACTGTGCAACTTTGCTGAACATGATTGTCAGCTCAAGTAGTTTGTGTGTTGTTTGGGTGTGTACTGGAGGGTGGAGGGGAGGCTCAATAGGATTTTCTTACATAGAATCATGTCATCTGAGAATAAAAATAGTTTTACTTCTCTCTTTTCAATGTGCACCTCCCTCCTCTATTTCTTTTACTTGATTATTTGCTCTTTCTAAGACTTCTATTACAATATGGGATAGTAGTGGTGAAAGTGGTCACCCTTTTCTTGCTCCTGATCTTAGGGGAAAGGTTTTCAGTTTTTAAAATTGAGTGTCATACTGTTTCCTGGTTTCCCTTTGCTCTTTAACTGATGGTTATCAGAGGGGAGGTGAGTGGGGGGATGGGTTAAATAGGGGATAAAGATTAAGGAGGGCACTTACTGTGAGAAGCACTGTTATACAGAAGGGTTGGATTAATATAATGTACAACTAAAACTAATATTATAGTCTGTTAACTAACTAGAATTTTAATAAACATGTAAAATATAACAAAATACAAACACATAATAATCAAAACAGCTACTAAAAAAACTGAGTGTGTTGTTAGCCATGAGTTTCTGACAATGCCCTTATTATGTTAAGGGAGCTCCTAGTTTGGAGAACATTTTTTATAATTAAAGTGCTGGATTTTGTCAAATCATTTTTCTCTATCTGTTGAGATGATCGTGTGATTTCCCCCCCTTTGTTCTATTAACATGATGTGTTACTCTGGCTGGGTTTCTTATGTTGAATCAACTTCACATTTGTGGAATAAATCAGACTCATTCAAGACATATCATTCTTTAAATGTACTGCAGAATATGATTTGTTATACTGTTGAGGTTTGTGTGTCTATATTAATCAGGAATATTGATTGATGTTTACTTTTCTTGTGACATCTTGTGTGTCAGAGTATTACTGGCTTCAGAACTTGTTAGAAGTGTTCTCTCTTCTAATTTTTTTTGGAAGATTTGAGGAGGATTGGCCTTAATTCTTCTTTATTATTTGGTAAAATTCATGGCTCAGTGAAGCCATCTGGTCCTAGACTTTTCTTTGTTGGGAGAATTTTAATTACTTCATCTTTTTACTTGTCATAGATGTGTTTAGATTTTCTGTTGGAGTTAGAATTGGCAATATATGTGTTTTGAGGAATTTTGCTATTTCATCTAGATATCTAGTTTTTTTGATGTACAATTTGTTATAGCATTATCTTACAATCCTTTGAGTTTCTGTAAGGCCAGTAATAATGCCTATGAATTCATTCTTTTATTTTAGTTATTGTGTATTCTCTCTTTTTTTTTTTCAGTCTAAATAAGGACTTAATAATTTTGTTTACCTTTTCAAAAAACCAACATTTGGTTTCATTAATTCTTTCTATAGTTTTTCTATTCCCTGTTTCATTTCTCTCTGCTTTATTCCTTATTATCTCCTCTATTCTGCTTGCTTTGGGTTTAGTTTGCTATTATTTTACTACTTAAGATACATAAAATTAGGTTATTGATTTGAGGTATTGTTTTTTTATGTAGGCATTTATAGCTACACACTTCTCTCTGAGCACTGTTTTTATTGCATCTTATGTTTTTATTTTTATTCATCTCAAAGTATGTTGCAATTTCTCTATTGATTTTTTTCTTGACCTATTGTTTTTAAGACTATGTTATTAGTCTATGTTTGATTTTCACATATTTTCCAGTTTTTCCTCTGCTGTTGATTTTTACTTTTATTCTATTGTGATCATAAAACATATTTTGTATTATTTCAATTTTTTAAAATGCATTGAGAATTATTTTATGGCCTAACATATGGTCTATCCTAGAAAATGTTGCATGTACATCTGAGATGAATGTATATTTTCTGTTGCTGTGTGAAGTTTTCAGTATGTCTGTTAGATATAGTTGGTTTATACTGTTGATCAAATCCCTTATTTCCTTTGATGTTCTGTCAAGATGTTCTCTTCATTATTGAAAGTGCAATAATGAAATCTACTATTATTGTAGAATGGTGTTTCTCCCTTCAGTTCTGTCAATGGTTATTTCAGTGTCCATAATAAGGCTTATTTGGAATATGGCTATATTCAGTTAACATAATGTACTGCTTCTATACTGCAAAAGTCGACTTGGATAGTTGAGTCAGGAATCATATTACCCTCCAAGTTTAAAATATTCATTATCTGGATATTTATTGAACAAATGACAGAACTCCCACAAAGGCAAAAATCAACAAAGGATTTTCACTCATTGTTTCTTTTGACTAATACAGTTGCAGATGAACATGACTAGTAAAATAATATTGGGTAAACAAAAGAGATATTTAAAGGATGAATGAAAAAGTATCTCATTTTCATTATTCAGTGATTGAATAATTAAATAAAGCAAAATCCAAAAAAATTTAAGCAATTAAATAATGTGATTTCTACACAGAATTCAATGGCATTACATATATCAGAAACATAAAGTAGCAAAGGTAATTTTTAAAATTCATTTACAACAGAAATACAAATTAAAAGATACCTAGAAAAAATATATATAATATATATACTCACACAAAATATTTATTGATAAAATTATAAAACTTTTATTAAAGATGTAAAAGAAGACACTGAAAATGGAAACATTCAAGGATAGAGAATTATAAACAATAGGGAGACATAAATTAATACTAAATTAGTCTATAGATCATATGCAAGTCCTACCAAGCATCATAGTTTTCATGAAACCTAATTTGGCAGAGCAACCTGAAGTTCATAGAATGAGTTCAAGAAACAGATATTCCCTCATGAATGGACAGGCATGCAGAAATGAGACAGATGCCATTTAAATGCCACAGCGGAAGACTCCTTTTGGTCAATGAAAAAAAAATGATAAGGCACAGTTCTTTTAAACAACCTACATTTCTCTGATATAAGAGATTTTTTTCCTAGGTGGTAAAATTTTTCTTAAACCGCACTTTACATTAAGTATTAATATACAGAGAAAATGATATGACTGAATGATATTCAAAGGATGGGCATATAAGATGGTTCCTCAATTATTCTGAGAATACCTTGAGAGGACCTCCTTCATTATAAAAACAGCTCCTTATAGACTAGTTCCTAACTACTTAGTAAATTGCATTTCAGAATCCTAGAAAATTATAAATCCAAATTTACTTTATATACTACTTCAATTTTTAAAGAGTCAAACAGTAGACCAACTGAAGAAGACTAATCTTGGTAAGAGTTTTTGTTAATGAAGTTTACAGACTCAGAAATACATGCTTATTGGGTATGATTTCATGTCCTAAATTTTTATCTCTACCTGTTCCATGACCAGCAAGCTTATGCTAATTAAAACAAGGACCAAGCACCCTCCATTCCCTTCCTTTTTTTTCTTTTTCCCCTTATCTGCAGTTTCATTGTTATCGACGATTATAGGGTTAGTCAGAGTTAACTAAACAAACTCGGGATTATCAGAAAGATACAGTGTTACAAATATATGAATGCACATCTGGCTGTTAGTTGCAGGCAATATTAGTTTTTTTTTGTGTCCAAATTCACCTATTCCCTGGTAAGCAGTAGTCACTGATAATTCTGTATCAGTGCCTCTTTTTCAAGTTCCTCATACCTTTCTCAGCTCAGGGGTGTGTGTGTAAGAAATTGAATCATTATATATTCTCCAAACAACTGTATTTTTATCAAAAAGATGGGAGTAAAATTTAGGGTTAATCCTTAGTCATAATTTGTTTGCCAACTCTTACCTTCATTGCAAAATATAGTAAAATGTCCCATTTAAAAGGAACACATGCAAGAGACAACATCAATGTGGGTTGGGGGGGGGCTTTAGGGGATAAGGATTTCATACATACATTTTTTCTATTTTTCAATTATGTTCACTCAGGGAATAGAAGGACATAATGCTTGACATCATTTTCAGACCAAAAGCTAGTATTGCACATTTCAATTATAAGAATCACTATAAGGATGAACTGCAATATTCAAAATTATAATGGGATAAGGCAAACTTGTAACAGCTGAATAAAATCTTTTTTCAATATAATTTACGAAGAAAATTACTTATAATTTGAACTACAGATAAAAATAGGTAATTTGAGTGATAGAATAATCTTATCTAATTGTTTGAATATGATGACTTTATCTTTGATTATACCTCTTCTCTTTGTCAATAAGAAAAACAGAATAATCCTCTAAACCATCAGTTTGCAATTTCTCTTATACTTTTAAATCAGATATTCTTCTCAGTAATATGTAAGCCAACCTCTGTCTTTCTTCTTACTTATCCTCATTTCAGCTTTTCTTAAAGTGCTAATTACTGGGAATGAAATAAAAGAAATAATTGTACCATTTTTTCATACTATCCTCAGGATAAAGAGATTCCTAAGTCTATTGATATCTTTTTTAATGATTTGTAAGTTTAATTTCCAACAGACTAAAATGTTGTAATTCAACATAAAAACATAGCTAACAAATTGATTATTCTACATAATCATATTTGGTAAATTCCTTACACATAAATAATCCATATAAATTAAATTAATCCATGTTTTGTTCAACTATTATAATATTCCTATAATGTCTTATAACTAGTTAAATAGGAATAGTCATGTTTCATATGTTGCTTTCTGTCCTTAAAAAAAAAATAACAAAATCTAAGCATGCATGGTATACCATCCTCAACCTTCCCATAAAAACAATCTTGATTATATTTTTTTTATAAAAAGAAAACACTGTCACCTACATTTCAAATGGAAACCACAGCCCACGCATGGAGATTTTTCATCAATTCCATCATCAAGGCAGAAGCCCTTTCTTAAACAGTCTATCACATTCCCTCTCTGAAACAAAAATGTACAAATTATCTCAAAAGAAGGAATGTTTTATGTCATACGCACTGTCGGTATTTAAACACAAGATAGAAGATTCTAAAAACTGTCTCTCGGCTATGGGAATTCCTGTTTAAGTGAGAAAAAACATTCCTATTCCTCTGCCCTGCACATTATGAGTTCCTATCTCATTCCGAGGGTATAATACTAAGTGTCATACATGACAATGAGCAGAGAGAGATACTCTGAAGTTCTTTTATACTGACACTTTATACAGGAGAGAGGGGTAATCTTCTGAACATTGTTGTTCAGAAAAAAACTTCATACTCCATCGGATTCTCTAGGTAAGTATTTGTAGCAGAAGAATATGCCTTTCTAGAGACAAGCTCAATAGAATTGCTGGATATTGCATATTTAACAACTATAGGTACAAAACTGGCTTCGGAAGAAGTAATTTATGAGTGTTCCTATTTATATCCAGGTGGTTGAGGGGGTTGAAGAGGTGGTAATAGAATACTTAGATCAAAACACACAATTTTGCTCTTATAGGGTCCCTTTTGAGTCTTCACACACCAGCAAACTGCACCAGAAATGAAAAAGCTGATCCTTACATTCATATAGAAGCACAAGGGGCCCCAGATAGCCAAAACAATATTGAACAAAGAAATGTTGGAGGACTCTAATGTCCAGTTTCAAAACTCACTATTAAACTGTAGTCCTCAAAACAGGTGTTAGTAGTAGAAACATACACATATAGACCAATGGAATAGAACTGAGAATCCAGAAGTAAACCCAAACATATATGATCAATTGAGTTAAATTTCATATAATTTTCACATGTGACAAAAGTATTACTGTACCTTCTTTTAAGCTATCTACAACGCAAATATTGTTCTTAACCTACAGGATGTATAGAAATACATAATGGGCTATAGTTTGTCCATTCTCTAATATGATAAACTTCAAAAAATTATTTGGATGTTTTTATGTATTTCAAATAGTTAATTCATCCTGATGATTATGAAAAGCTATATCCAGAAATTACTACTCTTCCTATAAAGTACTTATTAGTTCCCACTGTATTTCTTTACCGGTACTCTGCTTACCACTCTATTATTTCACCTTCTTTCTCACTTTATATTCTAAGTTATAATTCTATAGATTTTACATTCTTCTAATCTGGTTAATGTTTTCAGGGAACTTCTTGTTCCAGAATTTCCTACACCATTCTTACAGCAATGTAGAGACATTAAAAAAAAATAGGAATTATAAAATAACTGAGATTATCCTTCTACTAATAACTTCATATTAAAAATGTAGCATTATAAGTGGATTCTTTTCTATTCTAATCACTAACAAAAAAGAAAGTCGATAAGGTGTAAGACAACTGAAAAGTTCATTTCCAAAAACAACCATTCCAGAAGTACAGATACTTTTTTATTCTGATCACACAAGTTAACATCTGCACTTAGAGACTTGACATAAATCAAATGATCAAATGTTTACTGTCATGATCAATTTAATGCTGAGTTTGTTTTTTGTGATTATATCTTCCAAATTCTGGAATAGGTGAGAAGAGATATGCTAAGAATGAAATTTCTTATACACTTCTAATGAAGACAGTGCTTCTTAATTTAAGGGTGGAAAGGAAAAACTACCTGAAAACTACCCAGCTGTCTCTTAAAGGTGCTGATGCAAAGAGAACTAAAGCCTGTTAATGAAAAGCATACATTTTTCAGAAAATCAAGGTATGACTGGGTTTTGTTTGTTACAGAATAAAATAAGGATTTTATACATAGCAGCTACTCACCAAAAGAACAAAGCATGTCTAAAAGGCCACAGTAACTAATACAATCTTAGTGTCTTGAGAAAAAAAAAAATCTACATTATAGTAACAGAAATAAAGTAAAAAACTCCACAAAAGGTTTTTGTGCTGGTTGTTGTCTTCTGCTTTTGTCCCATATCATTTTTTTAAACAGAAAATGAAGGGTCATAAATTCATTGATCAATTAAACACTTATTTCCTCCATTTCAACAGAAACTTCACTGTGCTCCCAGAGGGACTATTTTTACAGCTGTGCTACTTCCTTTAATGAATAAATTATGAAGTCTCCAAAGAAAGTCATATAACGTAAAGTAAAACAAAATACTTAAATTTTGAACCATTATTGTTCCCAATGTTATATTTTCTAAAAGATAGAGCATTCATATATTAATATCAATGTAAAACATTATTAATTACAGAATTGTGGTTAAATCATTGATATGGCAAACCATATATATTTGTTCTTCTCCTGAGATACACTTGATAGTATGTGCACCAAGAAGGGACATAATGAGTAAAATGTTCTCTAGTGATTACAATTTCCCCTGCATATATGCCCATACTTTTCTTCCTACATAAGTAGAAGACAATGACTACACAGGTGAATAATAGAGAGCTAGATAGATTCTCCAAATAATTCTGATGTTTGAATCAACTATGCCTATTTAATAACTTCAAGTAGAACCTCAAAAACATAAAAAACCTCCTCAAAAAAGACATGAAGTCCATAGCTAATGAATGACCAGAACGAGTGTACACATTTAGCCAGCTAGATTCAGAGGTCAGATGCCAACGGCCAAACGCATTATATTTGACATCATGCTATTTCTTATTTTTACCTTTTGAAATTGTATATGTGAATATTTCACATGGAAGGTAGTAAAAAAATTCCAGAAAACTCACAGTAGAAAATAAATGTAAGTTAGGCATACTCAAAAATGAGGGAGGATTTTACCACTTAAAGCTACTAATTTTAAGAACCACAGAAGTAATCAAATATAAATTATGAGATTATTGAAATATATATATGTATATATAGGAAAAAGAAATATACATGATATTCTTATAACTGAGAGTAACAAAGAAGAAATGCAAGTATACAGAGTATTCAAGCAATCTGTGTATTACTAATGTGGTTTACCTGAAAAGGAGAGAATAATCAGGAAAAGGACGGGCTTTATGAAATACATAAATCAGCTGACTTAGTGTTTCTTGAAACAGGATATTACACTATAGAATTGGGGATTGTAAGAATATAATTTTTTAAAACTACCCAATTGAACATGGAAGAAGAAATACACAAGTCAATAAAGCAAACAACAGCATAAATTTCCCAAATATGTCATCAGTTACAGAACAAGAATGTATTCCTTTTAAGAAATAATGAAGAAAATGCATCAGTAAAATAGATGAATAGTGATAGTAATCATAACAAGTTGGAGGGAGAACACATAAAGAAGACTATCTTTCATGTAAGCATGAGATAAATTATTAAAATTCCAGGTTACGATTAAGATAAGTTAGTGCAACATACTTTAAAAAAATTTTTTTTTGAAGGAACTGGTTTATTAAAAGAAAAGTCACATTGTTAAATCAACACTAGAGAATGTATAATCAATTAAGTGAGAATTGGTTCAGAAAGCCAATATTAGATAGATAAAAGACGAAACTAAGACAGCAATCCCTTGGCTTCCCTGAGTTATGAGAGAGAATTCATTGATTATTTAGAAAACAGGGAAGTCTTGGGGCACCTGGGTGGCTCAGTGGGTTAAGCCTCTGCCTTCGGCTCAGGTCATGATCTCAGGGTCCTAGGATCGAGCCCTGCACCAGGCCTGCTGCTCAGTGGGGAGCCTGCTTCCCTCCTGCCTGCCTGTGATCTTTCTCTCTTTGCAAATAAATAAAATCTATTTTTAAAAAAAGGAAAGAAAGAAAATGGGGAAGTCTTGAGAGAAAACTAAAAGGTGAAGGGCAATTGGCAAGTATGTAGAAAGTCAAAGATGCTCTCCCCTTATTTGTCCAAGAATGGCTCAATGGAAGGCTTCCTGACAAATCTGAAAGGGGTGGGAAAATTAGTGCCTTCTTCACAATTAGTAATTCTCTTGGGCATATATGCAGGGGAAATTGCACATTGAGAAAATGTCAACTGCATCTCCTCAGCTTTTCCAGGAGGATATCTATCCAAAAGATCCTAAAACATCAGTATCCAGCAGACAGGAATCAGGTGCCAGAAAGTGAACATCTATGTAAGTCAACTCAAATCCCACCTGGTCACATCCTTCTTATGTCATGATTCCAGAGTAATGGTTTTCTTCACAAATGCTTATTTATTACAGTGACTCCATGTAAAAGTAACTAGAATGATGCTATTCTGTCAACTCTGAAAAATTCACAAGCTCATAATACTGACAGGTATCCAATTAAGAAAAAAAAATCTGATAATCTTAATGAAAAAGAGCAATGGCAGGAGTAGACATGGAATAGAAAAAGATCTAGAAAACAAGATGTATTTTTCCAAGAAATGTAACTTCATTTCCCTTTCCTCTAGTTTTTCCAACACTGGAAAAAAGGGAAGAGAAAGAAAACAGTGTTCCTATACTATCCCATTTTCCCCAATAACAAGTGAATTAGATCACGGATATGACCACCATTTCATACATACAGAAACTAGAACTAATAAAAGCTAGTGACCAAGCCAGTATTTGCTTGTAAATGGTAGAACTGGAGTTGAAACCCAGGTGATTCTGCCTGTAGTTCAATGAACTAAGATGTTATTAAGCACATGGAGACACAGACAAGACTTATGATTAAAAGCAATGACTTTGAAGCTGGACTGCACAGTTTGAAACCCAGATCAGTCACTTGCAGTTGTGTAACTTGGCAAATTTCTAAACTTCTGTTTGTTTCTTACTTTCTCATCTGTAAAATGGGAATAATAATTCTGCTACTGAAAGGATTTTTATGAAGATTGCATGAGTTATTGTTTTTGAAAATTAAGAAGAATGTCTGGCATATAACAAGTTCTGTATATTTATTAAGTAATTTGTCATCATTTTTGCAGGAGGAGTAATATTTGCAGATGTTGAAAAGAAAGCTGAAAAAGTTTGCTCTATATACTTCATTAGCTGTACTGTATGTACTAAATTCTATTTGATTTTTTTCTTTTACTTTTTTTTGACCAGCTGCCATATCATTCCACATTCACATACATAGGAGGATTTTGTAATTTGACATGAGTCTCAGCCACAATTTAAAGTTGGCACCATTTTTCTGGAAACCTTGGACAGTATATATAAGCAATAACCAGGAAGTGCTTTATAGTATGATCACACCCTTCATCCTCTTTTGGCTAATCCCATTTTTGTAAGTTCTATAGTTGATGGATTATGTATGGATAATGGAATACAATGCTAACAAAAGGGATATCCATCGTCCAGGTGTCTTTGATGTTGAAATATTCCCTGAGAGTGCTAAGAAAAGTTTGTGAATCATGTTTAAGTATCAATGTAAGGTCTCATTCATCAGATGTCTTGATGTCCCTTCCTATTCCATATTTCTCAGGGACTCCTTTGTCATTTGGTATTACTCCATTATTCTATTTTCTTCTTTATATAAAAGAGCATCCCATATGATATTACCATCATTGATTATTATATGTCCTTGAGATGATACAAGTAAAGACTTGACAAAAGCCAATGAATGTATGTTATTTTATATATTATTATATTATATAAAAATGATATTTAATGTACAGTTATATTAAATTATATAAATAATATTGTCAAGTTGCATTCCTGGTTTTATGATCCCCCCAGTGATAAATAAATATTTTATATTTCCAAAACTAGGAAACCCCCTACTGTCTCCCAGGTATAGTTCATTTCTTCCTGCATGATCTTCCATACACTTTTAAGGGAAAAAAAAAAATGAGTGACTTCCGGTTAAGTTTCACCTAGATCATTATTTAACATATGATTGCTGTCATCAAGACCATGTCTATTTCAGAATAGTGGTTACCTTACATTATTGAGTCTGCAAAACATCCTAGTTCATTAGTTCTGGCCAAAAGAAAGACTTGGTTCATTACTCTGAGGAATCAACTAATCCATCATACACAGTAACAGAAAAACTGGACCTCAGCTGCTATTCTATTTTTTACAAATGATCATTTTCCCTCCAATGCTCTCTATCCTATATTGATAACCAATTACTTTTTAGACTATCTGGCAGCTGATTCATAAAAATTTATTCTTGTCAAAACAAAAACTTGATGCTTTGACTAATATTTTAAATATAGTTTTATTCCAATTTTTGTTACATATATTTTCATTGAAACTTCATCCAACTTTCTATTTTTTTTCTTTTTTTTTTTTTTACGATTTTACTTATTTATTTGTCAGAGAGAGAGAGAGGGAAAGAGAGAGTGCATGCACAAGCAGGGGGAGCAGCAGGCAGAGGAGAAGCAGACTCCCCTCCAAGCAAGGGGCCTGATGTGGGACTCGATCCCACATGGCCTGGGTTGAAGGTAGACACTTAACTGACTGAACCAACCAGGCATTCCAAAACTTCACCCAACATTCTAAAAGGATGGATATTATTCCATTAAAATTTGAACAGTCTCCTTCTGCCTCACTTTACTCTGCTGTAAATTGTGATAACAAGTAATTTGTATTTCAGAGAGTTAGTTGTGAAAAAGTGATATAAAAACCCTAGCATAATATCTGCATAGAGCAAATGTACAAAACATTAAATATTGACTAAAATATTAAATAATCATAATTCCTATTTAAAAATAACAGAAGTATGGGGTACCTGGGTGGCTCCGCTGGTTAAGTGTCCAATTCTTGATTTTGGTTCGGGTCATGATCTCAGGGTCATGGGATCCAGCCCTGGGTCTGTCTTTGCACTCTGTGCAGAGCCTGCTTGAGATTTTCTCTCTCCCTCTGCTCCCCCACCAATCATGCACATTCTCACTCTCAAAATAAAAAAAATATTTAAGAAGATAAAAATAAAAATAATAGAAGTATATACTTATTGCAGAAAAATGAAAAATACAGAAAATTGCAATGAAGAATATGTACTTATGATTTATTTAGTGATAAACATGTTTTTTATGTTTCAATCTTAGATCTATTGGTAGGAAGGTATGTATTTGTTTAGCTATGTATATTTGTACTGACACAAATACACATCCATGTGTGCATCTATCTAGCTACCATTATATGTGTGTATAGATAACTATTTAATTAAGATCACATACTGTTAACAAAAATAAGTTAAATAATATACTTAATCAAACATTATACCATGTAAATTTATCTTACATCTAAATATTATTGAAAAAATTTAAATACCTATACCTTAGTCCTATGATATGGATGTATCAGAATTTATTAATTCAATGTCCTCTTACTATATATGTATTTTATTTCCATTATTAACGATTCCAAATAATCCTGCATTGGAATAATTTTATATGAGTTACCTGTAAATTGCCTTTTTTCCCTTAAATTCTTTTACTGAATATATGTGGATAGTGAAAGTCTTTTAAATTAATTTTTCTGAAGGGAGCGTTATAGTGGTCATAATAACAGATTTTTTGAGAGTAAAAATGGATTTTGAGTGGCGTATTTATTGCAAAACTATGATTTTACAGTTAAGGTAACTGATCATCAGACATCTAAGAGGCTTGCTCAGGGTTACACAGATAACAAGTGCATCATTCATACAAAAGTCTAACCTGTTGATTCCCAGAACATTCCCTGATCTTAGCCCTGCACAACATTGCCAAGAATATTTCAGATATTTAAGTGAATAAATATGGCCTTTCTACTTTCCTGAATTTGACCTTAGGTGAAATTTTTTGTTTAATTTTTAATTCAGGAAAATATATATTTTTTAATCTTCAGTCTCATGTACAATTGATACTTTCTATTTAAAATGGGCATGCCTTAGAGGTCTGATTTCCAATCCATTCAGAGGATTTGTTTATACATGATTTATCTTTTTGCTATGAGAACTTCCTCCTTTATGGATAAGTATCATTATCCAGAAGTAAAGACCGTCCAATTATCACTATGGATTAAGCCAATGTAAGCAGACAGACTAAAGTTTTGCTTATTACATCATTTTATAACTATTATTTTACCTTTCTAATGAGCTTCAGGGTAAAGGTCAATGACAAATCCAGCTGATATTTCCTTTTCCCCCAGTTCTAGCAGTGCGCCTTAAGCTGGAGAAAAACAATATATATTTGTCAGATG
This sequence comes from Mustela putorius furo, assembly GCF_011764305.1. NCBI lineage: Eukaryota > Metazoa > Chordata > Mammalia > Carnivora > Mustelidae > Mustela > Mustela putorius. The sequence continues at coordinate 203,843 of NW_025421556.1, forward strand.
AAATTGTATTAATTTTTGGAGGAGGATTTTAATTATAACCAACTTTAAAATTAAAATACAAATTGTGTTTTTATTTTCTAACAATTTAAAAATTACACCAAAATAAAGCCAATAATGCAATTAAAAATAAAAACAATTTACATGACTTTTGTTTACAAATTTTCAATTTCTACTCCCAATTTGTCCATAAAATATCATTTTGCAAGATGCAGAAATCAGTAAGTTAGACATGGGCATGTATCTTGTCTATCCATTTGAAGAAAAGCTTTGACTTTAATGCTTAAGAAGACTTATTTTCATTATGCAAGCTTTTTCAAAAATAAGACGCCTCAGAAAACATCTTGAACTAACTTTCTAAAAAGTATCTTTATTAATTAACATCAATATTTTTCAGGTATTGGTATTTCAATATATCCAATTCTAGGTTCTTTTGTTTTTAAATTTCCCATATCCCCACCTTCTTCCTGACATAGGCTCCTCTCTAACTTTTGATGTATAGTTATTATTTTCATGCCAATCTTAATAATTTCACTAAGGGAACACAGGAATAAAATTTGAAAAAAAATTTCATTTTAATCTATTCTGTGACATAGTACCTTTATTTCCAGTGGCAGTCAATATAGCTGTTTTTTTCCTTTTTCCTTTTGAGTTATTAAATAACTTATTTTTTGGATTGCATTTTTAGAGGCCACAGGAGTAAAGATACATCACAGCATCATAAATAGCCTTTGGGGAGACAACAATCATTACATCGCCCAATATATCACAAGAACAGAATGTCTTCAGCTACAGCTACTGTACAGAGTTAAATAACCCTCATATTAAATATATTTATTTTTTAGTGATTTCATTAAGATTTTGAAATATAATTTTCCTTTTTCATTTTTCTCTAGGCTCAGAATATATCCAGCTTGTTTTAAAAGACAGCCCAAAAAATCCTATTTACCTCATATTTAAAGATAATAAATGTCCTCTGAGTTGAAAAAAATAAATGAAATTTATTTATTTAATGTGGACAAAAATGATGGGTACATTTACAGAAAGCTGATAGAAATTTTAGACATATTTATAAAACTGATGTAGGAAATACAGCCATTAAGGCTTAAAATAAACTGTGCTCATCTAAAATGGACTGTAGCTTAAAGCATTTCAATTTTTCCTCTTTTAAAATTGATCGAAGGTCATCGAAGGCAATTTAATTTCCTTGAGAATTAAAATTCTGGATGTGGTATTTGTCAAGCAGCTCAGAGCTTCTGGAGTTTTCTTCCTATCAAATCAAAAGGGCATTACAGCTATTCTTTGTTTTAGGAGAGCATACCTTCTCAGATTTTTATTGTTTTCAAGGCTATATTGTTGATTCTATTGTCATAAAGTACTCTGATACATGGGCACTGCAATCCATAAATTAATAAATAATAGTGCTTGTCTAACCACAGGCGCCAAGGCTTCTCTGCAGCATTTGTTTCCTAGAGTATATTCAGCACCTTCCTTCCATTATTTCAGACGCTACTTTAATTAAGTGGCAAATGCTAAGAGGCAGATGATTTTCCAGGGTGATGGCCAGGCCCCCCATCTTTCAGCATTTTATTCTAGAATTTCAAAGTGATTACCATTTGGATCTGTATAGTAAGAAAAAAAGAAATGATGCGATTACCAAAAATAGGCGCTGACTGCTCTTAGCACTGAAACTGTGACTGTAATAATATAGACTAAATTCCATCCTATTTCACAACTGTAACTTAACGAACAAATTTTGCATTACATTTTATCAAAATATAAGAAGATACCAAGTTCATGTTTAGGTATAAAATGTGACTATCAAGCCAAAGTCTTGTTTGGACATCATTATTGAAATAACTGCACCAAACTTCTTCAACATTAGACAGGATCTAATACTTTTCATTTCAAAATCCTGGTAGGAACAGAGATATCCTTGGGCATTAGCCATTTGTAATTTAAGTTCTCATGGAAATGCACCTGATTGATGTTGGCAAAAATACCTGGAAAATTAGAGGGCATCATTTTCAACCAAAATAAATCCCCCACAAAATAACATACTATGGTATGAAAAAAATGAACATAAAAATACCTATTTTCCATCTTTCAGTTAGGCCAGTATTACATGTAATGTAAGAAATGTTAATAATCTGTTCATAATCAAATATTAGCCATAACCAAGAAATCTTTGTCTTACATGGGTATGCCAAAGAATAAAATTGCTGTATTGCATTACAGTAAGTAATGCGATCAATATTAAATCTTTCTCAATATTGAATAAAATAGAGCCTATCTTCAAGATTTTGGTAAAATAACTCAGTAAAATTACATTAGCTGGTCAAAGCAGCAAAATACTCATAAACTTGCCATTGACTTAGTCTCTATAATTGTTTTATGCCTAAGGAATGGCTTAGTTAATATCTAGATAATTGTTTCAATTCAGGGATACTTATTTCTAACCACTTTTCCACACCTGCTCTTAGAATAGATTGCCACTCAGCTCATTGCTAAATTTTTGATTTTTTAATCTTAATAAGATTTGGATTAGAACTAAGAAATGGAGCTTTATAGCCCACTGTTATATTTGTATAAACCATGAATCTAAACCAACATTTATATACATTTTCAGGTAATAAAAAATCTGAGCACTAATCTATTTGCTTAAAAATTACAAAATAAAATAAAATCATGGTCATTTTGGACATACAAAACATAAAATCCTGCAACTGCAAGTATCATTAGAGTAGAAATTCCTTGGTAGCAAACCAACTTCAATTAAAGATTTTCATTAAAATAAAAACCTTATTTAACATTACCTTTAGTTTATAGTTACTATTTAAGGGCATATCTTACATTATTCAAAAATAAATTTTAATCTCATTGGCACAACTGTATACATTTTACCAATTTCTTACATGCATCTCCAGTGTTATTCTGAGGAATCTTCCCATGTCAGAATGTAGACGCTTTACAGTATTTTATTTTGTAGAAGATTTTATAGAAATTATTTTATAGAAATTATGACCTATTGGTGGAATTGATGGAAATGTAAAAATGATGGACTGTTATTTCTAATACTGTTTATTATTTATTATTACAAATAATTCTGCAACAAATAGTCTTGAACATTACTTTATAAACTTGCAGATATATCTGAACAATAAATTCCCAGAAGTCAGATTATTAGGTTGAGTGGGTAAATAAACGCCTTTTTAATTTGATATATTTTTCCAAAATATGCTGTACAGGAACTGTAGCATTTTTACACTCACCCCGCAAATTAATGAAAAGACAACCTTGCCAGTGAGTATACTGTCACAGTTTTCATTTCTTTCAATTTCTTCCAATGTCTTAAACAAAAAATGGCATCTCAATATAACTTAACTTGTAATTATCTGATTATGAGTGAAGAAGAGTAAATTTTGTATTTTTTAAACTATTTTTCTTTTTCTTTTTTAAAGATTTTATTTATTTATTTGAGAAGAAGAGAGAGCACAAGTGGTGAGGAAGAGTAGGGGAAGGAGAAGCAAACTCCCCGCTGAAAGCAGGGAGCCCAACATAGGGTTAGATCCCAGGACCCTGAGATCAAGACCTCAGCTGAAGGCAGATGCTGAGCCACCCAGGTGCCCCGATCTTTATTTCTCTGTGTAATGTCCCTTAATATGCAGGTATGTCCTCTCCTTTTTTTTTCAATTGAATTTTGGATTTATTTTATTAATTAGTGGAGTCCTTTGTATATAAGACATTAACCCTTTTGTCTATGATGACTTGCCAGTATTTTTTCACTATCTCTATCATTATCTTTCCATTTGCTTATAGTACTTTGCCTTTTAGATTTTAAATGTAGTAACCATTATCAACATTTAATTTAGGACCTCCAGATTTTGTGTTGTACTTTAAAGATATTTATAATGTCCCAGATTTTTTTTTTTTTTTTGTTTTTCCTCCTAAAATATATACCTACATTTACCTCTGGTACTTTAATTATTTCATATTTTTATGTATTTATCTATTTGGAGTTTATTCTGATATACAATGTGGTGAAGTATGAAATAAAATTTATCTTTTCCTTATGTCTAAATAACCAGTTTTTCACAAAGTTTAATTTTACCTTACAAACTTGAGATAGACCTTTACTGCACAACAAAACCCTATGTATAATTGAGTCCCTTTCTGGACTTTCTATTTTGTTAAATTCTTTTTTCTGTTTACATGTCAATTCAAATTTTAATTATTAAAGAATTATAAGATATCTAGAAAGGCTATTCCAACCCCTTTACTCTTCTTTTTCAAAACTTTTCTGTATATTTGTAATTCTTTGTTTTATAATTTATTGATTAGAAACTACCTCAAGGAAATAAAAACATGATATTTTACTTCTTTTTAGTCACAGGTTTAGCATATTGTTGTGGTTAAGGACACAGATTATGGGTTAAATCCTTTTGTATATCTATAAATAATTACATCAATTATACTACTTATCTTTTGGGATTATTTGGAGGATTACACAAATCAATATAGGTTAAGTTCATAGAAGTACACATAAACCATTGAGAGTATAGAGAGTTTAATTATTATTATATGTTATTTATATTGTATAACATTTAATATTAAAATTATGAATTAATATAAGTAAAATTAAAAACTTAATTATGCTCTCTTCTTACCCAAGAAGATTATTTTTCTTTCCATTTATAGAAAGGAAACAGAATTTTCCATTTTGACCTAGAATTTTTTTAATGTTTTCTGCATCTGAACATATTAAATGTATTCCTAGCCTTTTTCTTTTTATGTTTGATGTGATCAAAATTACACGTTCACAACGATTTCAAGTCTTGCAATAAGTAATAGTGCATGCATTCTTACTGCAGTTTATTATTCCTTATAATCGATATACTATTATTTATCTAGTCTAGTTTTGATTGGCAGTTGAATTGTGTCCTGGGTTGTTAGTACTATCCTCATATGGACATTCTCTTACTTATATTGCACATATAAGAATCTGTATAATGCATAACTAGGAGTGAGTTTGGTAGATTTGTGGAATGCACATTTTCAAATGCATAATTCCATTTGGTTTCCCAAATGGTTGCATCAGTGAATAGTTTCAACACAGTAGCATTTACTAACTTGCTTTGCTCTAGGTTGTTGGAGTTTGGGTAAAAGTATTGTTTGACTTTTAAGTGTTTTAATTTTAATAAAATTGTATCATATTGTATTTTAATTTGAAATTCTGTATTACTAAAATGATGTTTAGATATCATTTAATATTTCATTGGCCTTTCATCTTTCCTGTTCTTTGGAATGACTATAAATTTCCTTTGCCTATTTAATTACTAGGCAGCTTGACTTTTTTACAGAATTTTGAGAGCTCTTTGTATAATCAAGATACCAATCCTTAGTAATATATGTTATAAACATTTTCTAAATTTTTCTTGCTTTTTAACTTTTCTATGATCCATTTTTGTGGATATAACCTCTTAGTTTTAATATAAAGCAATTAAAAATCTTTATTTTATGGCTTTCTATTTTTGTTTTAAGAAATATACCCATAGGGTGCCTGGGTGGCTCAGTGGGTTAAGCCGCTGCCTTTGGCTCAGGTCATGATCTCAGGGTCCTGGGATTGAGCCCCACATTGCACTCTCTGCTCAGCAGGGAGGCTGCTTCCCCCTCTCTCTCTGCCTGCCTCTCTGCCTACTTATAATCTCTGTCAAATAAATAAATAAAATATTTAAAAAAAATTTAATTTTTTGTTTGTGGGGTGTGTGTGTGTGGTGTGTGGTGTGTCTGTTTAGATTGTAACTTGCATCAGAGGGGTTTATATTCTAAGTTGAAACTCCTAAGTTGAAATTGTACTATTAGAAGATCTATATTCTATATCATATACATATATGTATAAATATAGAGCCATGGCTGTGAGCTATGCAACTGGACATATTTGCAAAGGATAATATACAAGGAGTGAATAGCCAGTCTTAGGTACAGAGAGGCTTTGAAATTTATTAGTTAATGAACTATTTAGATCTATTTTTGAGCTTCTGAAGGCAAATTGACAATTTTTCAGCTTCACTTTCCTGCTCAGCAGGGATCCTGCTTCCTCCTCTCTCTCTCTGCCTGCCTCTCTGCCTACTTGTAATTTCAGTCTGTCAAATAAATAAATAAAATCTTAAAAAAAAAAAAATCTACCCATAGTCTGAGGTCAGAAACAATTCATTCATATCAACAATAATAACAACAACAACAAAATCCAAATAAATCATTCCTTTTACCCTTGGCATGATTATGAGCTTTACTAAAGTTAAATACCTTTTGTTTAAAAATATACATAAATATTTGGAAAGAAGTTTGCCCCTATGATAGTCCTATAACTTTATTTTATTGACTTTCTATACTTTACCATTCAGCATACATTCAACAGGGCTACAGCCATCCCATTTGTAAAAGGAGATCAGGAAACTTTAGAATATATGTTCTATCTTCATAAGATCACACACCAACTATCAACCAATGTTTCTTTGGAAGTTAGGAAAGTGAAGCTGAAAAATTGTCAATTTGCCTTCAGAAGCTCAAAAATAGATCTAAATAGTTCACTGACTAATAAATTTCAAACCTCTCTGTACCTAAGACTGGCTATTCACTCCTTGTATATTATCCTTTGCAAATATGTCCAGTTGCATAGCTCACAGCCATGGCTCTATACTTATACATATATGTATATGATATAGAATATAGATCTTCTAATAGTACAATTTCAACTTAGGAGTTTCAACTTAGAATATAAACCCCTCTGATGCAAGTTACAATCTAAAACACACACACACACACACACACACACCCCACAAACAAAAAATTAAATTCTGAAATAAAAAAATCTCTCTTTTCCTCTTTTGAATTAAGAGTAATTAAATTTATACCCAAATTCTTACTATTCTCTTTAGCCCAATAATGCTTGAGTCCTAAGTAGAGCTATGATTCATTCTGTAGCTGCAACCTTATCTTTATGAGATCAAGTATAATTATTTCAAGATTTTATAATGTGAATTATGTCATCCCTACTGCTCTTATATTTCTCACATTTTTTAGTAAAAATTTTATTCATGTTTATCAGGAATACATCAAAGACATATATACATAGCAATAAGTTTTCATGACATTAACATCTCACATAATCAGTACTCACCCAGAGTAGGAAAAGGAGACATCACTGACACCATAAACCCTTATCATGTCCTCCCTGGTCATAATATCCCCCCCCCCCAGAGAACCATTATATTGATATTTAACTTCATAGTTTAGATTTGTCTATTTTTGAAATTCATATTAGTGGAATCATACAATGCATATTCTTTTGTTTCATTCTCAAAGTATGCTCTTCATCTGTATTGAAACAGAGCAATTGCTCATTGATTTTTATTGCCAAAGAGAATTTCACAATATAAACAAACTACAATTTATTTATCCATTGTACAGTTGGTGGACCTTTATTTCCCCCAGGGAGAAATTTATTTTTTTTTAAGATTTTATTTATTTATTTGAGAGAGAGGGAAAGAGTGAACGCAAGCAGGGGGAGAAGCTGAGGGGAAGGGAGAAGAAAGGGGAAAGAATCTCAGTGTGGAGCCTAAGTGGGGCTTGATCTCATGACCCTGAGATCATAACCTGAGCCAAAACCAAGAGTCTGGTGCTTAACCAACTGAGCCACCCAGGGGCCCCAGAGCTATTTTTAATAAAAAGCAAATACATTCCTATATGTCTTTTGGTAATTACATATACACATTAGTATATATGTAAGATTATAATTAACTGATCACAGGGTATGTTTTATGTTTAGTTACAGTAGATAATGCTAAGAGTTTTCCCTACTGACCATACAAAATTTCACTTTACAAGTGGTAAATGAGAGTTTCAGGTGCTGCATTTTTTTTTTTTTGGCCAAAACTTAATATTACCTTTTTAAAATAACTTTTTAAAAGATTATATTTATTTTAGAGAGAGAAAGAGCGAGCAGGGTGAGGAGCAAAAGGAGAGGGGCAAGAAGACTCCACACTGAGTGCAGGGCCTGACACGGGGCTCTATCTCATGACCTTGAGATCATGACCTGAGCAGAAATCAAGTGTCAGACACTTAACAAAATGAGTCACGCTGGCATCCCTATATTACCTGTCTTTTTAATTTTAGACATTCTGATTGATGTGTGGTAGCATTATACTATGGCTGTAACTTATTCATTTGATGTACAGAGAAGTTTGGCATCTTTTTCACCTACAAGTGGCCACCAGAAACCATCCTGTGTAAAGTTCAAGACTTCCGTCTCCTTTTTCATGGTTGTCTACCATTTTCTAATTCATTTGTAGAAATTTTTTATGAATTCTGGCACAGTTCCTCTGTTGGTACATTGCCGTTATGATCTCTGAAATTCTGATTTGCCTTCTCAATGTCTTAATTTTTTTTTTGAATAAACAGAATTTCTTAAACTTACAGTCCAATTAATTTTTAAATTTCTTTTTAAAAATTTTATTTATTTGAGAGGGGAGAGAGAGAGAGAGCATGAGTTGAGAGGGGAGGGGTAGATGGGAGAGAGACAAGCAAACACCCACTGAGCAGGGAGCCCCACCCAGGGCTCGATCCCATGATCCTGTGATCATGACCTGAACCTAATACAGACACTTAACCAAATGAGCCACCCACGTGACCCAATTAATTTTTTATAGTTGAATTTTCTGTCCTTTCACGAAATTTTTGTTCATCAAAAGCTCATGAAAACATAGAAATATTTTTCAACATTTTCCTCTAAAGATTTACCTTTCCTGTTTAGATTTTTTTATCCATATGATATTGATTGTTTCTATGTAGAATAAGAGTGAGAGAAGTCAGTATTCATTCATCCTGCTTCCCAGATTGATATCTATTTGTCTCAGAACTATTTAACTGAGAGATCATGGGTTCCTTTCTTCATTAAAGTGACACCCTTGCCATAAACTGAAGGACTATATACACATGATATATGCACAAGTATATTCCATTGTTCCATTAGGATTGATTGCTCATCTTAAATCAAAGGTGGCATGTATTTCAGAGGAAATACAGATTATTGACCTGTCTTCTTTACAGTTCTTCCTTTTTCTTTAATTATCAAAGTTTTGCTTCCTTATTCTTGGTTGATTCAAGAGTTTGAGATGCTTTAACACACACATGCACAGTTGTACACACACACACACTTTGTATATTTAAATAATATATTATCAATTATATGTAATATAATATACTTATTTTGATATTCTATTCTACAATGCAAGTTGTATAGTAAATGTAGGAGACACAAAGACTTGGCAAACAACCATGCCAGAATTCAGGGCATTTCTGCGAGGCAATGCCAGCTCCAAAGTTCCCTATGGGATTGGCTGAGGCATTTGTGACTTCATGGCAGTCCAACCTTTCCCCCCTGCTCAGTCATGATTCTTTCACTCTCCCACAGGACTTTGTCTCAGAGTCCAATTTCTAGTGACCATGACCTGTGATATAGATAATGTACACATACACACACACAAACACACACATGCACACTATTTGCATTTGTTCATCTGTTTTCCCTAAGCAACTTTATTGTACTTAAAACTCACTATCTCTGTGCTCTGCTTTTCTTACAGTATGAAAAGATAATATGGTATCCAAGATAATGAGAAATCAGATCATTTATCCTATGTTTGCCATTTTTTAGGCAACAAGTCAATCCTTAGCTTCTAGAGAAGTTGCTCCATAAAGATTTTATTTGAAATGCTCAATGCTTGGTAATGGGAGTGGTGGTGGTCCTGGTGGTCAGGACCTATATGAAGTGCCTTTGTTTCTTGTCCAACCTACTCAGTGAAATGTAAGATGTGATTTCAGCCCATTACAGTCAATGAAAACTTTAAGCTAAAACCACACTAGTGCTATTAGTGCATGCTACATGAGCACTTGTTAGTGTGGCATATATTGTTTTGCCCAACAAATCTAAAAAGATATGGTGTTATCTCTGCCAAGCTTACTATCCAGACATAGCTGCACCTGGGTTGCTCTACATCAATGTTCTAGGAAAGTCTCCTTCATTTGGCTAAGATGGTTTGTATGTACCACACAATTTCTGAGGCCAGGGGGACTGGTATACACTTATCCTGCAATGGCTTGTATGTAGTTGCTGAGACAAATAGCCTCTTTTAACTTTTCTGAGGCTAGATATTACATAAGTGAGATCTTCAGCTTTTTTTAAGTTCTGCACTTACAATCTAATGCATGTAGCTCTCTAAAATAGCTAATAGGTTACGGCCAAATATGCCATAAAGTTCACTGATTTGCCAACTTGAAAATGCTGCTTATTTGGCATTTAATGTCTAATGCCACATGTCCAGATTCTAACAGTAAAAACCAAACAGCATAGCCATTTAAGTGAACCTCATGACTACAAAATATTGACAACCCCAACAATTTAAAGGGTAAAACCATGTATTATCCACTCCAAATGAGTCTTTATGTTTTGCAACTTCAAACAGCTATCCCTTATAACACTTTCTGATTTTAATTTATCCCTCAAATCTTCAAAAGTCTACCCCTGTAATGGTATGAAAGAGGGAGGAGAATGCGTGCTACCAATGGCTGGCTCATTCAGAAGAGGAAGAAGAAACAAAAGCTACCTTGATGTATCCATTGTCTCCCTCAAAACTTAACTAGATATGTCACTCTAGATACTTAAACTATAAATTTCTGGACTCTGACTTCAAAGCTATTCTAATCTCACAAAAATATTTCTATATTCTCTGGAAGATTCTGTGGAAAAAATAGTTATCTTTGTTGAATGGTTCAGATTATAAAATTATTTGAAACCAGTATTTTGTGTGTTTGTATGAAAATACATAAAAGCAATGTGTTTGTATAAAATGTATAAAAGGATAATAAATGAAAAAGCATTTTCCTCATTTGGGGCATGTGTTCTTTATGTTAATATATTCATTTTCTCTCACATCAATGACTTTTTTCTCCTAATGTGTTATTTACTGAGAGAGGTAAGCTAAAATCTACTATGATTATGATTTACTGAATTTTCATTAGAAATCTCTCATTTTAGATATCTGCATTTTGAGGTTATTCTATTAGGTATCTAAAAATTTAAGAATGTTGTATTTTCTTCTTAAGTTTAAGTGCTTCTCTTTATTACTATCTTTACCTATATAAGGTGTTTTTCTTTTAATATCTATTTTGTCATATATACTAATATATTTGCAATAGCTTTCATTTGCTAGTATTACCCAGTTATCTCTTTTTCTTTAATCCTTTAATGTCAAGGTTTCAGTGGTCTTAGATTTTAGGCATGTCTCTAGCAAATAGCAAAGAACTAGATTTTTTTTTTTTTTAATCCAGTCTCAAAATATATCCTTACTTATCAGCTACTTTTTCTCCTTTAAAGTGACTGTCATTAGTCACAAGTTTAAATTTCTTGCCTATATCTTATTTTGTATTTTTATTTGTTTCATATTTTCCATATCGTTTATTTTTTTATTCCCACCATATTTTGGCTTCATGGATCACATTTTCTTATTTCATAGTTTTCTACCAACCTGCAAGTCATAAATTCTACCTATTTCTAACATGAATACCTAAAAATTTAACATATATATTTCCCCTAATAGCCCAAAATAAATCAATACTTACTCTGAACAAGAGATTCATGGAAAAAGACAGAGAGAGAGAGAGAGACCAATTCCAGATTTGGTACAGAAAGGTAAAAAGTAATCCTGAAATTTCTTGTCATGCCACAAAGAGAGAAAACACTTAAAGAGGACTAAATTTATCAAAAGAACTCAGGAAACAAAGCAAGATGTCTCCTCCCTTTGAGCAAAGATCAATCTGATCATCAATAGGAATCACAACGGTAAGGAATTTAAAAACATCAAATGTGTGTTAATGCATGAGTTTATAATGATACTAAAACAAAATGTCAACATAGGTGGATATTAAATGTTTAACTCATTATTTTGAAAATTGGTACCATTTTTTTCTGCCTTTTCTAGAGAAAGGGCATCTCAGAGTAACCAAATAGTTGATTATACCAAATAATTTCTTTTTATAAAGTAATTTTGTATGTAAAAATTAATTTTAAAATAAGAATACCATAATTTTGCAACCCCTAGTTAAAAGATATATCTAAACAATAGTATTCGGTGTTGCTAATATCACAAAAATGAAAGAGCCAACTGAAATCAGAACAGCACTTTGAAGTGAACTTGTCAAATTACCAAAGTCTTGAGGTCTATCTACCAATGTACAGAAATTACACAAGACAAAGAAACCTGTTAGATGTGTTAAATAGCAGCATGGGGATATAATTATCAAAATCAGCTCTCAGAAATTCTCTCAAAATTTTGACTCCACTTACTCAATAAGTAAATTGTAACATACATACACACACATTAACACAGAGAGAAAACCCATAGTTTAAATCTACAATGTAATAGTGTAATAGATACTTGTTGCAATGTATGAAACTTCTTTGAACATTCAAATAAATAAACTATTAAAAAGTATGGGTATTAAGGAGGGCACAGATTACACGAGCACTAGGTGTTATACCCAAACAGTGTATCATGGAATACTACATCAAAAACTAACGATGTACTGTATGGTAACTACATAACATTAAAAAAAAAAAAAAGTATGATTTAGTCAGGGAAACTTGGACATGTATTGACTATTTACTGATAAATTCTTTTTAAGCACTGTAACAATGGCTTATTAATAAAAATTCTTACAGTTTATAATATTTTGGATGACATGACGCATGTGCTAAGATTCACTTCAAATTAATCTTTTTTTTTTAAGATTTTATTTACTTATTTGATAGAGAGAGAGCAGAAGTGGGAGGGGGTGGCAGGCAGAGGGAGAGGGAGAAGCAGACTCTCCACAGAATGAGGGGAAGAAGGAGGCCAGACTCAGGGCTCAATTCCAAGACCCTGGGATCATGACCTGAGCCAAAGGTAGATACTTAACCAAATGAGCCACTTGGGAGCTCCAACGTCAAATTAATCTAATAGGGGATTTCTAATGGATGAGGTAACAGATCAAACAAGATAAGCCATTTTTGGTAGTTGCTATAACTATTTGATATATATATGTGAGTTTATCACAATATTTTTCCATTTTAGAATACGTATGAGGTTGTTCATAATAAAATCTTTTTATTTATAAAGGTTTTAAAAATTTATTTATTTTAGTGAAAGATGGAGAGAGAGAGTGTGTGCAGGGGGAGGTGCAGAGCAGGAGGGAGAGAGAGAAAGAATCTTAAACAGATTCTTGTGCTGAGTGCAAGCCTGATGAAGAGCTCAATTTCTGGACTCTGAGATCATGACCTGAGCCAAAACCAAGAGGCAAATGCTTAACAGACTGAGCTATGCAGGTGTCCCAAAGACTTTTATTTCTAAAGATTAATCCTTATATTTACTATTATTTTGTCTACTCATACATTGGGAATTTCTTTGGTCAGAGTTTGATACTAAATTATCTGTTTTTGTTGGTCTGAAATTTTTTTTACCCTCAATCTAAAGTTAATTTTGCTTTTTTTGATAATAGTACATGGAAAGGAGAAATGAGAGTGAAATTATCTGCCTATATCTTTACCATCTCCAATGTGCACTAAATAAAGCTCATTTCTGTGAGGGTTAACTCCTCCCATCCTTTTGGATTATATCATCTGGCAACTACTAAGCAAGATCCTTACTCTAAACTGTAGCATTCTGCTCAAGTCAAAAGCAGATTAGTTAATTGTTTATTGTTTATCTACCCTCCTAGAATGTAAATTCTATGAGAAGGGATTTTTTTTTTTTGCCTTTCTCTAAAACATACCCCTACAAATTAAAACAAAGCTTGCTATATTGTGAACAACAATAACAAAAAAAATTGAACCTGAAGATGAATGAATACACTTTGTTATATAGTGGGAAAATTTCACCCAAAGCCATTTGAATACAATGAGATTTAAATAAATCTCTTTAATGATAGCAAAATCAAAATTATGTTTTTACTATTTCCTGGGTAACTGAAAAAATACAGGAAAAAAGCACCCAAGGCTACTTCTAATTAAATATTATTGTTAGATAAATAATGTTAATATTATCACTCGAGATTTCCTAGTACTTGAGTTATTTTCTTTAAAAGAAATAAGAAACTGTAGAGTTATTTTTAAAATTTTGAAATTAGCAAGAGTAATATGGTCTATGCCAGACATTTTGGATGAAATACCATTGCAAATTCATGCCTGATTTAGTGAGTGAAGAATGCCATTTTCTCCAGCATCACTATGATTCGTGAACCGTGGAAAAATAACAAAAATAGCTTTGGAGAGGACCACAAAGGAATTTTATCTTTATCATAAGTTTGATAGGAATATTTAAGTCCCAGACATGTGGTAATGCTTAGGGGGTAGGGGGACTCATTTAAGGTTTTAATGATTTCCATAAAGAGAAATGCTTGGAATATTTTTAGGGAAAATGAATTTCTGGCACTCTATCAGAGTTTTAAATTCTGGCAACTGAGATTGGTTTGCTTTATATTACTCAAAATACATTTCCCGAAAATCATTAGTATTTTGATAATTTTTTTGATGCCTCTGAAAAAAAGAGGAGGACAAAAGACAATTAGTTCTTGTCAAAAAAACAAAAACAAAAACAAAACAAAACAAAAAAACAACAAAACAAAACAACAAAGAAACCCAACACAAGATAGTTGTGAGATAGTGCTACATTGTTTCTTAAAATAGAAATTAAGCTTTTTGACACCTTATCTTTATAATTATTTGCTATAATTAGTTTTGATAATTTTGAACCTAATCATTGAATAAGTGATGGTTGTATTGTCAATTGTAAACAACCTAAAAACCTCATCAACCACGCTGCAGTCAATTAAACTGTTGTGCATAAATGCAGCAATACCTTCCCATGCTTTATCCTCAGACTATTCATGAGCCTAATAGACCGTGCTATTTCAATGCAAAATGCAGTCAGCTCTTTATTATCCTCACTAATGGTGCAGATAATCCAAAGTGTTAGATAATCCCCAAACCATTTATTGTGGCATAGAAATAGACCTTTTAAGGTTAAAAAAATCCTTTTTAAAATTGGGTCTGATTTATCCTTTGAGAGTTAGACACAATCTGAGACCTTTCTGCCCTTGCATACAGCAGATAGGGCTGAAGGTTCTCCTAGCCCTCTATTAATACTACAACTTTTAGTCCATATTTTTATTCAATGAGGCATTATTTTGCAACACTTTCATGGATTGACGGATTGGTTGATTTTACTTAGTTTCTAAATAAGAGACAGGTATACTTTTTTTTCATAAAAGTAATAGATTCAAATTTCTTCTAAGACCTGTCATTCTGCCCTTGCACCAAATAACTCTCAAAACATTTGAACTGTAGTTTAAAAAAATATTACCTTCATTCTTTCACTACCAGTCTTCTATAGTACTCTACTCTGTTATAATACATAATATATAATATTAACAGTTTTCTATAGTACTCTACTCTGAGTTATAATATAAAATATATATATATATAATATAATATAATATAATATTTCCCTTTACCTAATTGGCACCCAGCAAATGTGCATTATTTTATTTAGAAATTGAACAGCAAGATATGTATTCATTATAAGAATCCCTCCTTTACAAAACCATGCTTGAGAAGGGCACTACAAATTCTTTTATAAGGAAAGTTAACTGAGAAAACTAGGGCGCAAAGATATGAATTAACTTGCTAAAGGTCAAGAAAAGAAATAGTAGGTGCATTTTTTATATGCTTTAAGTTTTACTTAAAACAGATGAATGCAAGAATATTCTACATGTCACAAAATCCCACAGTATTTCTACTTGAGTTTGGATTTAATTTAATTCTAGGTTCTTCCTTCTCCTGTGTGTTCTTCCACCCTAAGAATAGTAAATTCTGGCTGAAAATTTGCATGGCATTTTTTAGCATTAGTTTGTTTCCTGAACAGAAACTCATGGACTATAGCTGAAGATTGTTTCAGAAGTGTACTTGATAGCTGAGGTATATTAGCTGGGGATTTCAAATTAATTATGGGAAATCATAGTAAAAAAAAAATTAATCATTTACTAGAGACCATTTATTTCTCATTTTGCTTCCTTGTGACCACAGAAAAATCTGTATTGAAAATTACATTTTCCATTCAATCATACATAAAGTGTTATGCCCAGTTGAGTGCTTATTCTATAATCAGAGAGAGCAATTAGAAATTGGTGTCCATAATTACTCAATTTAATATTTATCGCATACCAATGTTTTAAAAAAGGAGCTCCATCTGGAACACTGTTAAAATGAGGCTTAGGATATTTAAAATGATCTCATGCTGTAGAAAAGGTACACTGACATTTAGGAAACTCATTAATATTAACTAATAGTAATGTTTTAATCATGAACAATGTGCACAAGAAATAAAATTTACTATTTACTAAGAATTTTATTATTCCTTGATTTTATAACAAACTCAATCCCAAATAAAACCATAAACACAATTTTTAATTATAAAGAAACAATATTTTAAACTACTCACTGAGCAACTTTTAGAAACTAGCTACTGTCCTCCTCACACTAGCAAACATCTTCATCTGTTCTCTTTTTATAAAAGGAGTTCTCATTTTCTAAATACGGTAGAAAAAAGGAAACATATCTCTTTAAAACACTCCCTACCACCATCTTATGATCAAGCAGGTGGTATCATTCATTTTCAGATACTATTAGATGAAAAATATGAAATCATCAGCATTTGGCCATTTTTAACCTAATGAAGCTTGAAAGTTTAGCCTAGCTGAGAATGTGGTCCTTTTAAGACTTTGAAGACTATATGTAAGATTATTACTAAGAATGAAAGTAATTAATAATAACATCACTTATTGCAAATTAACCAAATTCTGGGAATTTTTTATATTAACTATCTCTCTTCATTTACAACTATCTTAGTGGGTAAACATTATTATTGTCCCTAGTCTACTGATAAAAGAAATGATTTTCAGAGAGTTAACTTGACTTAGATTATAAGCTATAAACAAGAGAGAGTGTAAGGGCTTTCAACTCATGCTTTTTTTTTTTTTTCTTTTGTGATACAGATACATTTTCTATATTTCTTCTGTAAATGCGAAGCCATGTTTCATAGTAGTGTTAACCTAATCTGATTTTATATGCAAAATGGAGGGAAAAAACATTCTCTCTGGGACATGGACATATCTAGTAATTTTCTCTTCTCTGGAAGATTCAGAATTTAATATGTACATCCTCTTTGTTATGTAAATTCTGTCTCCCTTCTATTTAAGGTGCCAGAAAAAACAGGTTGGAATTAGCAGGCACCTAAGACTAGGATTGAGAAAAGTGAACTTCATTATTTTATTGAGAGAGATGGGATGAACAGCTGAGAGCATCAGAAATAAGAGGAGTATTGTCTATTCAAAAATAATAGGAGGGGTTCCTGGGTAGCTCAGTTCATAAGCGTCTGCCTTTGGGTCAGGGCATGATCCCAGAGTCCTCAATCATGCCCCTCAAGCCCTGTATAGGGCTCCCTACTTGGCCAGAAGCCTGCTTCTCCCTCTTCCACTTCCCCTGCTTGTGTTCCCTCTCTCGCACACTCTCTCTCTCTTGCTCTCTCTCTGTCAAATAAATAAATAGCTAAAATCTTAAAAAAAAAAAAAAAAAGGATAGGAGAAGGGAAACTGGAGGTAGGGGAAAACATTCATCAGGGACATGCCTCCACAGGCCTAGAAAACACTCAGGCCACTCCTAAAGGCCCAAGGTAACTAAGTGCCTTTGTATGGTAGAAAGGAGCTCTGGGACCAAAGGTTGATTAGATTTTTAAAGAAAAGTAATGCTTTAAATTTTTTTTTAAAGATTTTATTTATTTATTCGACAGAGAGAGATCACAAGTAGGTAGAGAGGCAGACAGAGAGAGAGGAAGGGAAGCAGGCTCTCTGCTCTGCAGAGAGCCCAACGTGGGGCTCGATCCCAGGACCCTGGGATCATGACCTGAGCCGAAGGCAGAGGCTTTAACCCACTGAGCCACCCAGGTGCCCCAATGCTTTAAATTTTATCTAGATACTCTGTCATTCCTGCTCAAGGAAAAAGGTTGAGGTAGTATTCTAAACATTAATGGGGTTAGCCACACTTGATTATCATTTAACACATCTAACCTATACCTGTATTTCAGGCTAGCTGGGGACAAAGAGTGTCTACTACAGTACTGATATTACTTGTAAGAAGATGTGTAAAAATAATCTCTCCTTAGAAGACAGCTAGGAGAAAAGGCAATTGAGAAGAAAGAGGATTAACCTAAAGCTATTTGCTCCCAGGATTTTATTTATTCCTGCTTTCTTTCATATTACTAATTCTCTTGACAGCCCAACTTTCAGGTAGTGTTATGTTAATTTGCTTTTTCTATCCACTCACCTCCGACTCATTGAACTTTACAATTTAGCTACTATACCTATTACAACTCCCAAAAATGTTCTTGCAAGTTAACAATTTTTATTTATTTGTTTTTTGGTTTTTGTTTTGTTTTGTTTTTACTAAATCCAATGTATGCTTCAGTTGTTATCTTTCTTAAATTCTCAATAGTATTAGCAACTTTCTTTCCTTCTTGTAATATTCTCTTACCCAGGTTTGATAATAACTAAGATTTACTGGTTCACTTGACATTTCTCTAGGAGTTCCTTCTTTCTATCTTTCATGGCTTTTCTCTCATCCTTTCCTTTTCTCTTTTGATTAAGAATCTCAGCAAAATTCACGTAAACCTATGATTTCATGTACTGAAATCATCAATTACTTCTTACAAGTAATATCAATTACAAGTAATCAATTACTTCTTTCAAGTAATATCAAGATGTGTACATCTTGACTACACATTTCCAGCTAAACAAAATAAACATCTTAACTTCGACGCCTAGTACTGATGAGGGAGCAGGAGGCTGGCTGAAGACAAAGCAAAAGCTGGCACCTTGCGCCCCCTCTCCATCTGCTTCCCCTCGGTAATATGTGTAACATTCCTCAGGCACCCCTGACCACCATAAAGGAGAAACAAATAGTTAACTTGCAGAGATCACAATCCTGCAAAATAGGAATCTCCCAACTATCTTGATGTTAATGGCTTGCTAAAAGACAACATTGGTCTTCTGGGCACCTTGTAGGCCCTCTTTAGCATAGAAAACTCCCTTGAAACCTCCCTTTCCCTCACCTTCCCCCAACCAGGGTACATAACCTGCCATCCCTCACAACCCAGGGCAGCTGCTCCTCCTGCCCATGGGTCCTGTCCCTGTGCTTTAATAAACCACCATTTTGCACCAAAGATGTCTCAAGAATTCTTTCTTGGTCATCGGCTCTGGACCTCAGCCCACCGAACCTCACCTAGGTTCTAGAAATTCATCAGTACCACCTTAAAGTTTATCTAAAAGAAAACTCATGATCTTCTCCAACAAATCTGCTCCTCCCAAAGTGTTTTTTAGCTGACTATTTTTTTTAATTTTTTATTTTTTATAAACATATATTTTTATTCCTAGGGGTACAAGTCTGTGAATCGCCAGGTTTTACATACTTCACAGCACTCAACCATAGCAAATACCCTCCCCAATTAGCTGACTAATATTAATCCCACCCATCTAAATTGAAAACAAACAAACAAAAAAACACAAAATGCTAAGGGCAATTTTGACTTCTACTTCTCCTTCTATTCCTTTTAACCAAGCTCTCTGCATTTTTTTTTTCTTTTTTAAAGATTTTATTTATTTGTCAGAAAGAGAGAGTGAGCACAAGAAGGGGAATGGCAGGCAGAGGAAGAAGCAGACTCCCCACTGAACAAGGAGCCCAGTGCATGGGAGACTAGATCTCAGGACCCTGGGATCATGACCTGAGCAGAAAGCAGATACTTAACTGACTGAAACACACAAGCATCCCACTCTATGCATTTCTTTTGCTAAATGGTTCTCCAGTTTTCAATAACTCTACTAGTTCAGATAACTGTCATTTTTCATTTGAATTATGTCATCAGTCTCTCTCCAATGCAATCTTTCCCCCTTCAATTCAGATTCTATACTGTGTACAGAACGATGCTCCCAAAAACATACATTTGATTGGATCACTCTTTTTTTTTAAAAAAAAGTCATTCACTGGCTCCCCATCACTCATCTGCGATATCCAAATATGGCACGATCTGGCTCCTATTCATTCACCTTTCTACTTTCATCTCTCATTATCATCCAATCTTCCATATTTAAAATCTATCAGTTATTCAAACATGCCACTGTTTCATTCTGGTTTAGGGTATATGATGTATCCTCTTTTTAGAATACTTCTCCACTTTCTCTGAACTCAGTGATGACCTCTGTTTGTAGTGCATTTATTACATCATTTAGGTATCACTTATTCTCGGGTAGAATCCAAAATCTTGGTCTAGTTTAGATCAGGTATAGCCTAGGTTTACAGGGCCCTCCAATGGTACTTCTTTATACCCATTACACCATATTTTAGCGGTCTCTTTTTCCCTCTATTCAATTCTAAGGAAACATCCATAGGGAATGAAATTTTTCTTATTTTTCATTTTTGTACCTAATCTTAGTCTAAGTGCCAGAACATGGCGAGTATTCAATAAATATATGCTGAGTGAGTAACTGACTGATATTAATAGTTTCTGAAGATTTATGAAAGCAGCATCAGGGAATTTACTTTCTGAGAAAATATAGTATTTAGTATTTGAAAAGATAGTATTTATCTCTGTTAAAGATAATTAAACGCTTTAGTTTTCTTTTTTAGGAAGTACAATAAAATTCCATGCTGCTAAATTCCATGCTTAGCTTTGTTTGTGGTATCCAGAACATCAAGCCCACCAATGAGCATAGATTGAGTCAGATTTAAGAAATGCAAAATAAATAAATGAGTAAATAAGTCATATAAACTAAATAAATAAAAATTTTTAAATGTGTCAACTTCCCCTGGATATCTAAAAAAGTACCCCACTAAGACTAAGATATTATGAAGTTGGCAATCTGCTTCACTGTATAATTTCCAGGGAACTAAATGAATGAAGCCCCAATCATTGTAAGATGATCTTAAGGACTGGACTTCAAAATGCAAAGTTGAGAAAAATAATTTTTAAGATTTATGGTTAATATTATATTTTTATAGTGGTATCTTTGAATGTCCATTAAGTTTATAAACACATTAAATATGGCTAGTCTATACAAAACTTTTCTACTACATGTGTAAACAAAAATACAGATGAGTTTTTAAAAAAGGACACAATAATTTTTGAGATGGATCAGCAGCAGTTAAAAGTACTTAAAGACACACACACATATACACACACATAGATATATATTGATCACACACATAGCCTCCAAATCTACATGTAAATGGTAGTAAAGTTATGATTCAAACCGGGAAGAGTCAAGATACTAAAATACAGCAGGCACCTGCGTGCCTCAGTCAGTTGAGTGTCAGACTCCTGATTTCAACTCAGGTCATGATCTCAGGGTTTTGAGACTGAGCCTGTGAAGACTGACTGTGAAGCCTGCTTAAGATTCTCTCTTCCTCAGGGCACCTGGGTGGCTCAGTGGGTTAAGCCTATGATTTTGGCTCAGGTCATGATCTCAGTGTCCTGGGATCGAGCCTCGCATCAGGCTCTCTGCTCAGTTGGGAGCCTGCTTCCTCCTAATCTCTCTCTCTGCCTGCCTCTCTGCCTACTTGTGATCTCTCTGTGTCAAATAAATAAATAAAATCTTTTAAAGATTCTCTCTTCCTCTCCCATTGCCCCTCCTCACCCTCTGTTCACCTGTTGTGCCTGCACTCTCTTAAAAAAAAAAAAAATTCAAATGCAAAGACAGATCATAATTTATACCAGTGAGTTTTTACTTCATTCCCCAGCTCCATCTGAAATTCCCCCAGAGGAAATTAAGTCCATGTCTAGTAACAAGTAACCCTGAGGAAACCTAAAATTCTCTATTACCATGCCAAAGGAGATTCCACAAAACCATAGAAGTGTGGACAAATCCTTCACAACAATATAACATGCAACACTGTGTACATAGGGAGACAAATCTATTTAAAATTGTATTATGCAACTACAGTATATCTACTCAAAATGAAAGTGATTTTTTTCATGACTTGCTCACTGTAGATGTTATTTCCTTCAGCAACATGTTTAGTAATACATTTGTGATTATTACAAATAAGTAAAATATGTGTACAGCTATCACAATAAAATCACTGGAAAAAATTGCTCAACTATTTTTTTTAGAGTAGAAAGCAATATAGATTTATTTTTTTAAAAAGGCATTGTTCCAGTAAAGATAAAGTTTTAAAAAATTATAGATGTCTTTTTCCCACCTCACTTAATCATATTAGCAATCTAAGTAAAACCTTCTAAATGCTTTCTGAAGTTATTGATTCCTTTTATAAAAATCTATCTGAACTATATCATAGAGTCATTAGCAGGTAATGTTATGCCTCACAAATTATGTACTGACAGAATTTACTGGTGAGGTAAGAGAATCAGGACTCATTGTCCATTCACTCAACTAATTGTTGCTACTGTGTGCATTTTAGTGCATGCAGTTTGTGCAAAACATTTTTAATGAGGCCATTAGTCTTTTTCTTATATTATCTCCCCAATTCCCTTCTATATTCTTTAAAACCCTAATCAGCAAAATCATTTACAAAACCGCTTTATAAAGTGAAACAGTTAACTGTAATGTGGTATCAATGGACTTAAGCATTACACCTTTAATATGTGTATATTGTACTACTCAATGGGAGTCAAGTCCATATATTTATTCAGTAAATAATAATAATGGCCTTAATAAGGTATTATGCATATTTGATGAGTTTTTAATGTAAAGCATATTTCCTACTATAGAAAATATACTAAAAGCCATCTTTCAACTCTAGTAATTATCTTCCCTAGAATCTTAAGAGCAGGAGCTTCCAAATGAATGCTAATGAATTATACATCAATTAATTCTTTAAGAAGTATCCCATACATCCAAACAGTTAATATTGAATATGAAATAGACATGCAAATTAACTGTGGTAAGGTATTAAAAGTATATAAATGTTGGCTAAAATGGTTAACTATTCCCAATGAAAAAGGATAACTACAATTCAACAGAATTAAACTTCAGACCCAAGGGTAACAAAAATATAGATAAAAATAGGATGGTCTTCACTAAAACCTTCCAAGAAATCATTGTTTTATGGGATGACACTATACAAATAGTATTTCTAGGGCCTAATGCTATTATCAACAAAATAGCAAAGTCCAAAGCCAATGCAAAGTCTACATGAACACTTTATATTTTAAATAACACAAAATGCTTATAATCTTGGATATTATGGCTTCATTTCAATAATATTAAAACTTCAATTTGGTTTAAAATATTCCAGTGGGAAAACTTCTATGAATATTTAAGTATTCATTACATATGTTGACTCTAAATTCCTTCTCTACACACTGAAAATCTAAATGATTGCAGTTGAATATCTAAAAACCCAGATATTGTATGTGATTGTGTGTATATGTGCATCTGAATATAATATGAAGTAATATAATTATATTCTGCAACAATTATTCTAATAATTAATAAACAGCTAAATCCTAAATCTGTATGTCTAGAATCCGTATCTTTTTTCCAAACTTTAGTATTGCATGTTCTTCATCTAGATGCCTCACCTGTCTTTGTCCTAATATATGAAAGACCTCCTAATTCCACCCTTCTCCTTGCCCCATACATAATTTTTCACACAAATGTTAGAATGGATAATAAATTGTATATATAATTAACCAATATTTTGGCCATAGTTTGTGCAATAAAGTCTACATTCCCTATCTTAGTCTACAAATTCATACTGGATTTGTCCATGGATGCTCCTCCTACTCCATCAGTCTCATATCACTCTAACTCAGCCAGAGATATTTTAAGCCTTAGTTTCTTTGCAGATGCTCCTCCTCCTTGCCTGGAATGCCAGGCTCATTCCCTTCATGTATCATTGTGCATTGTGCATTTTCAAGGGACATGAAGATCACCTTGTATACAGTATGTTGCCTGATACTCCACTCTCAAGTAGAATATTATTCATCATCTGATATTAAGTTAAATATTTACATCTAACTAGTGTATTAGCCTGTCCGCTACCTGATACAGAAGACTCTGTCTAGCTCATTATTCTACCATTACTATATATTACCACAAACACAATAACTGTTCAATAATAATTCTATGAAAGATGGGCATTTTATAATCTCCTCCACATACATATATTCTGTACTAAGGCCTGAAGAAGCAATTCCAGATTTGGGGGGAAAGAAGTTCTAACTCTTCAAGTCACTCACCTTTTGTATCATAATGACACATTTATTTTTATATTAGAAAGATGAAGCATGTCAACACCTCATATTTTATGGCTACAGAAACAGACTGAGGAATGACCATTGTCCTAATATGGTTCCAAAAAAATATTTTGGGGGGTTGCCTTTTGTTTATGAAAGAGCTTTAATAAATAATTACATTTTCACATAGACAATGGCATATGGAGATGCTGCTAACTTACCAATTCTAATAATCACCAAATAAACTTAGATTTATATTTAGCTTATTACTTACACTAATTTCAACCAAAGTCAGCTGGACATTCAACAGGCTGAGCCAACAATTTAAAAATAATTTCAAATATATGTCTTGTGTAAAGTTTTTATAACCTATCCAAAGTTTTGCCCTCAGTGATCTACTTTTTGTTTTCTGTACTAACCTTTCCCAAATTCTTCCCTTAAACATCCCTCAAATTAGCTGTCTAGATCCCTTTCTGCTTCATCTTAACTGTATATTTTGATTTCATATAGCTGTTGTCATTATCATACAGAGAAGTTCCATTTCAACGGCAACTAAGAGTAGTAAAAAGATTTCTGTCTCAGTTGGGTTTCCTCTATTTAACTGGTCAAATTCAGAACATCTCACAGAATAATAAGTATGTCAGAAAAATGTAAACATTCTTCAGTGTCTTTCTTGGTGTTTTTCTGTTCCTCCACAAGACGTTTTAAACTTGCCTCAACTTTTCAAAATAAACTCGTCTGTCAACTAAACTAACCTAAACTTTTTTTTTTTTTAAGATTTTATTTATTTATTTGACAGACAGAGATCACAAGTAGGCAGAGAGGCAGGCAGAGAGAGAGAGAGAGAGAGAAGCAGGCTCCCTGCTCAGCAGAGAGCCCGACGTGGGGCTTGATCCCAGGACTCTGGGATCCTGACCTGAGCCGAAGGCAGAGGCTTTAACCCACTGAGCCACCCAGGCGCCCCCTAAACTAACCTAAACTTTTATTAAATTAAATAAATTTTATTCTCTATTCAATAATGAAGATCTATATTCTCCATCAATAAATGTAAATTCAGGTTACTATCAAGCTGTGTTTGAAGCTAACATACAGAAAAGGACCAAAAAAATTAGAATCTGTGTGAAATGGAGCTGCAACCTTGACTTCATATACCTGATCACCATCTTCATTCTAAAATTGCTCTGTAACGTGAGTCAGTAAAACTTCTTTCATATCTAAGCTACCTGAAGTTTGGTTTTTCATTGCCAGCAGTTGAAATTATTCCAACAAGTAATGTCAAAAAGTATTACCAGAGATAGGTATAGATATAGAAGATATAAATATCTTATTAGTAGTACAATGTCTGTCTACCTCTCCATGGCATATCATTATTTGTCTTAGGAAGGGAGAAAACAAAAATTATCTTGATAAAAAGAGTGCATAACATTTTTTAAAAGATTTTTAAGTTCTTTTTAAGTTCTTTTTATATGGCTAAATGATATTCCATTATATGGCCATACCACACTTTTTTTTTAAATTCATTCATCAGTTAATAGTCATTTTGATTGTTTCCTTTCTTTCTTTTTTTTTTTTTTTAGTACTAGAAATAATGCTGCTGTGCATATGTGTAAGTTTAGTGTCAGCATCCTGTGTTTTCAATTCTTTTGAGTATATACCTAGGATTGAACTAGCTGGGTCATATGGTAACTATATGCATAAATTTTTTGAGGAACTGCCAAACTGTTTTCCACAGTAGCTTCGCTATTTTATACTCCCACTAGCAATATATGAAGCATCCAGTTTCTCCACACCTTCTCCAACATTTATTATTTTTCATTGTTTCAATTATAGCCGACCTACTGGATGTGAAACATGAGAAACATATATAAACTTGGAAAAAATATGCTAACTGAAAGAACCATGACACAAAAGGCTACATTTCATATGATTCTACTTACATATGAATAGGTAAATCTAGAGAGACAGAAAGTAGATTAGTGGTTTCTCGGAACTGGAGGGTAGACAGAATTAAGAGTGATTGCCAACAGCTGAGAGGGTTCATTTGGTAATAAAAATATTCTGGAATTGAACAGTGGCAATTGTTGCACAACCTCGTGAATATACTAGAAGTTACTAAAAGGTAGTTATGTGAAATTTTATATTATGTGAATATTTCAATAAAAATGAGAAAGAATCAAGCATACAAAGTGAAATAAAAAGTAAAAGAAAGATTCCCTCTTCATTCCCAGTATTCTCTGCAGGGAAAGAAGATAGAGATAAGAAAGAAATATAGCTAGATTTGTGTCATGGTCGTATTTCTGAGTTTCAAAATTTCATAATGGAGAAATTATTTGCTACACTCTGGTTGAAACCCTGGTGGAAGATCAGGAGACTGAAGGCCACTTCTCAATGGTAAAGTCCTCCATGGGCTCTACTACAGCAAGGATCACGGTGACTCCATAAGAGACTTGGGGGCAGTGACTCTCTCAGGGGCTGGATGGAGAAGATGATTAAGACCAGGGCTACCCAGAGTCTCAGTAAGATGTTAAAGGGAATCAATTTGGTCAGAGTGACATAGGCCCTGCCAAAGCCTGGAGAGAAACCAGACTATGAAATATATATTTCAGTCTCAATGCTGAATTTATCCCTTAGTATTCAAGCTAAATACATGAACAGCACAGTAAGTTATAACATGAATGCCATCAGAATATAGAATGACCATTTGATCAAGTGACCTTGTCTTAACCAGAGTAGCAAGTGGCAAGAGGGCAGTCACAGATATGAAAATCTGGACAAAAAGGCCTTTTTTAATTTAATATTCACATTTTGAGGACAGATTGCCACTAATAAATTAAGCTATATTTTTTCTTTCTCCATCTTTCATCCTCATCGCTAGGCAATGGACTTTGGATTGATAAAGGAGATTGGTATTCCCTTATTCCCTTTGATATCAACTATGAGAAGAAAAGGGAATGGGATGAGCTCTGAAAGACCGAGAACATATCCAAAAGTGAACAAATTACTTTAACTGACTATTCAGCTTATGCTTCGAAACCAAATCTATTGCCCTCTAGTATCTGCATTCCCTGAGTTTGAACTAACCTCCTTCAGTAAAGTCACACTGGTAGCTTAAAGTCAGCCACCATCCTTTATGAACAGAGATACTATTGTGGGTAAGAGAAAGTCTAAGGAGAATATCTCGAAAACTGACCTCTTAACCCAAAACACATTGAGTAGTCCAAAGAAATAAGGTATTAGCTTGAAATTATCTTACTGAAAACTCTTATTTTTGTATTTCCCTTGCTTCTTCAGCTCATGAGAAAAATTGGGGCAATTTTAATCAAATAAGGTATCTTTTCATTGTCCATTTGAAGACATTCTGAGTTTTTTCAGCTATACATCAAATAAATAAATGTCGCATTTAAGGAGTTTTAATAAAATTTGGAAGCAAACTACTGCTGGTGTAAAGAAATACAGAATGCTATTTTCTACTTTCTAAACCAAGAGAAAGATGTAAAAAATATCTGAGGGTAAAAGAAGATTTTTAAAAAATTTGATTATAGTTATATATTTTATTGTAGTAAATACATTATTGTAAATATAATAAAAATGCTCAGTCATGGCAGAGGAATGGATAGGACATAACACACACACACACACACACACACATGAATATCATTCAGCCATGAAAAATAAGGAAATTCTGCTATTTGCAATAATGAGGATGAACCGAGAGGATATTATGTTCAAGTGAAATAAGCCAGGCAGAGAAAATCAAATACTGCAGGATCTCATTTACATATGGACTCTGGAAAGAAGAGAAGAGGAGAGGAAGGAGGAGGGGAGGGGAGGGGAAGTCTGGGGAAGGGAGGGGAAAAGGAGGAAAGGGGAGGAAGAGAAGAGAGGAGAAAGAGTTGAACTCTTAGTGGTGGTTACCAGGGGTTGGTGGGGGTAGAAGAAATGGGGAGATGCTGGCCAAAGGGTACAAAATTGCAGTTAAGTAGAACGAGTAAGTCCAGAGATTGAATGTAGAGCCATGATGACATTACTTAATAATACTGACTGTGAGTTCATATGCTAATTAGCTTGACTGCCATAATCACTGCAATGTGTGTGTGTGTGTGTATCTATTTATCTATCTATATATCATACATATATATATAACATATGTTGTACACTTTAAATGTATTCAATTTTTATTACAATATAAATGAGATAAATAAATGAACAGTCCATCAAAATTCTATCAGAAAAATGTAAGGTGGCTACTTCCATGGAGATCATCAAAAATTATCCAATAAATTTGCATAAATGTTTCATTGTTTGCACTCACAGATTAATATTAGGTGATAAACTAAATATTAAGACCAAAGATACAGAGTATAGAATTTTTTCAGAAAAATGAGCTGGCCAGAAAAACATCAAAAGTAAATTGGCCATGTGAATACTGAACTACCTACATACCACTTTTTTAAAAAGTTGTGTTACTTGGTATCATACAAAAACTTATTAACTTAAAGGCTGCTCTGATATGCAGCTATTTTTTTCTCTCAAAATTATTTCCTGGAATGGCATTTCTGTGTACTCGTTCAATAATAATTTTACTGCCAAAAACAAAACTGTAAACAATATATAACAGCAAAGTTTTCCTTGCATGTATATTTTAAACACATCCTCATTATTTGTCTAATATCTGCTATATGTTTTGGATACTGTAATAATAAGCTATAACTTTTTCTTTATTCTATAATATTATACCATTTCAAAGTTTATTGCACTAAATATTAATATCTTGTTTCATCTCATCTCTCAAAAGAACCATATGTCTGCTTTTTCCAGTCCTTTAATTTTCAGAACACAATGAACTAGATCACCCTTTCTCATTGTATTTCTGGCTTCTCATTTTGCATGGCAGCAAATTTCAGCAAATACTCTCATGCTTCTGCCTATGAATAGCTAGACTGCAAAATAAAGAAAACTGACTTTAGAACTAAATAATGTAGCAATATTTGAGTCCTCTCTTGTGCAATGTCTTAACTGCTTTATTTCCCACACTTGCAGATATTATTGATCTATCCAAATAATTCAAAACAAATAAATCAATACAATGATTGTTTTCATTTATGACACATAGAATACTTTTGTCTGTTTGAGATGCTCATGTGAAAAGGTCTATTCCAACAATGGATCATAATTAACCAAAAAAAAATTATGACTAAAAGATTTTAATGGCCAGGGAATTTAAAGAATCACTTGATTAATTCTACTATGAACCAAAAATTCTTGAGCAATTCACAATAAAAGAAAGGGGAAAAAAAAGAAAGAAAAAATAAAAAATAAACATAAAAAGCAAAAAATAAAACTCAGAAATATCAGTGTTAGAAATATGGTCCAATTAATAAAATACAATATAGAATTAACTAATAAAAGAGAAGTTGTCATATATAAGTTTATTAATTCATCAAAATCCTATTGTTAAGAATAATACAGAATATATCTTTGCCCTCAGAAGTATTCATGTTAGAAATATGAGTAATATGCTTTAAAAACATTTACACCAAATTGTTTTATGGATCATCTATTTTACCATCTAAAAACAATCTCAATTTTATTTATATTATTTAAAATTAAAGATAAAAATTTAAGCAAGTATAACACCTTTTTAAACTCCCTCTTGCTTCGCTTGGGATATAAAATCTATAGAGCAACTTGTATTTTTTTTTTTCAATTTTGTCTGAGAGCATTTTGTTTGAGATTTCTATGTCTTTTAACTGAAGAATAGTTGATACACTATTATGTTAGTTTCAGATGTACAACATAAATAATCTGACATGTGCATACATTTGAAAGGCTCACCATAAGTGTAGTTGCCATCTGTCACCATACAAAGTTATTACAATATTATTGACTATATTCCCTATGCTCTACTTTATATTCCTATGACTTATTTAGAACTGGAAGCTACAACTGATGAGAATTAAATTTAACAGAGTGATTAGATAAAAATATAATATTTAGATTTTATTATTACAACTATTTTTAAGATTTATTTATTTTAGAGAAAGAGAGACAGATAGACAGAGTATGCAGAAGTGTGGTGAGAAGCAGAGAGAGATGGAGAGAAGCAGACTTCCCATCGAGTGGGGAGCCTGACACAGGGCTCCCCTCATATAAATCTTGGGGATGGGGGAAGAAACACTTAACTGACTGAGTTACCCAGGTGCCCCTTAGATTTTAATATTTACTGTTATTGTTTTACAATTTTCTCATTCCTAATTTATATTTTCATTTTATCCATTTTTACATTGTGGTATATTGTACATGAAATTCTAATGAAATGAAATGCACACATCTTAAATGCATAGTCACATGAATTTTGAAAACTGCAAACATGCATATAATACACACATTTATCAAGATCTTGAATATTTCTAGCACTCCAGAAAAATTCACCATGCCTCTTCCCAGTCAATACAGCCAGTCAACAGAATACAGAAAGAATACTGTTATGATTAATAACATATATTACAGAAAGAATACTGTTATGATTAATAACATATATTAATTTTACCTGTTCTAGAACTTCATCTCAATGGAATTCTCTTTTTTTAAGATTTTATTTATTTATTTAACAGAGAGAGATCACAAGTAGGCAGAGCAGCCGGCGGACAGAGGGGGAAGCAGGGTCCCTGCTGAGCAGAGAGCCTGATGTGAGGCTCGACCCCAGGACCCTGAGATCATGACTCAAGCTGAAGGCAGAGGCTTAACCTACTGAGCCACCCAGGTGCCCCATGAATGGAATTCTTAAGTACATTATGTATCTGTGTCTGAATTCTTTCACACAGCACAATATTTTGAGTACATCATCTGAATTAGTTGTTTCTCCCTCCACTCCTTAATTAATCACTGTATAGTGTTCTATTATATCTTTACAACATAACTATAAATTTTTCTGTTGAGGGGCATTTGTTGTATTCCCATATTTGACAATATGAATTGAGCTGCCTGACATTCTTGTTTCACATTCATATACATATGTGCATGTTGATAAATTAATAATATATTAATAAATTCATATATATAAATATAGGCTGGCAATATTTCATAGTTTATGTGTATTAGAATTTCAATACACATTTGGTCATTTACATATCTATATGAAATATATGTTCAAGTCTTTCAGCCAATTTTTATTTTGGTTTTGATCTTTGTTCTACTTTTTCTCTTAACTGCTGTATACTGTTGAAATCTTAAACTATAATCTGGATTTGTTAGTACTTTTCTTCAAATCTTTTTATTTTTGTTTTATGTCTTTGAAAGTTCCCTGATTAGGTGCATGGATTTTTGATTGGCATTTTTATTCCTATGAATAAAAATTTGATGGATTTTTGATGGCATTTTTATTCCTATGAAATATCTTTGTTCATTTCTGGGAATATTCATTATCCTGTTTTCTTGGAATGATATTCATATATTTATTTTAGCTTTTAATGATAACTATTTGTAAGTCTTTCTCTATTCTCTTATTTTTAACATCTTTGTCTCATATTAATGTATGCCTTTTTTCAACAGCATAAATCTGGATCTTCCTTTTTTATTCGGTCTGTGTCTACATTAGTTGAAGAGTTTATTCCATTTACATTTATTGTAATTTTCTTATGAGTGGGTAAAACCCAATCTTCTATTGCTTTTCTATTTGCCTTCCTTGTTATTCATTACTTTCCCTTCTTTTCCTATCAGAGAGTTGAAGAAAATATTTGAGTGAAGTGAGGAGACTGTGAGCTCATTTTACTTCCCTTTTTCAGGGATCAAAATCATGCCAGCTTCTTTTCCATATATCATATTTACATATATCATAATTATATATATCATATATATGATATCATATATCATCTATATTTACCTGCCATAATTACATATATCATATTTACATAATCATATATATGATTATATATCAAATATATATCATAATTATATGATTCACATATATATCATATATCATAATTACATAATAGAATAGTTTCAATGCTTTAAAAGTCTTCTATGCTCTTCCTATTCATTCCTCCAACTCCTTCTCCAACTCCTGGCAACCACTAATCTTTTTTACTGTCTATGTATTTTTGATTTTTACAAAATGTTATATAGTTATATAGTATTTACACTTTTCAGATCGTGTCTTTCAGTTAGTAATATGCATTTAAGATTCCTCCATATTTTTTCATGGCTTGACAACTCAATTCCCTCTCTCCCTCTCTCTCTCTTCTTTTTATCATTGGATAATATTCTTTTGACTGGCTGTACCCCAGTCTAATTTATCCATTCACCTCCTGGAGGACATCTTGGTTGCTTCCAAGTTTTGGCAATTATGAATAGGTCTGCTATAATTATAATTATCTAAAGTTTTTGTGTGAATATTAATCTTTAATTTCTTTGAGTAAAAAGCAAGTAATGGGACTGCTAGATTGCATGGTAAGAGTATGTTTGTTTTGTAAGAGGCCATCAAACTGTTTTCTGAAGTGACTGTATCATTTTTATGTTATAACCAACAAGGAATAAGAGTTTCTGCTGCTCCACATTCTTTTTTTTTTTTTTTTTAATTTTTAATTTCTTTTCAGCATAGCAGTATTCATTGTTTTTGCACCACACCCAGTGCTTCATGCAATCTATGCCCTCCCTAATACCCACCCTCTGGTTCCCCCAACCTCCCACCCCCCTGCCCCTTCAAAACCCTCAGATTGTTTTTCAGAGTCCATAGTCTCTCATGGTTCACCCCCCCCTTCCAATTTCCCTCAACTCCTTTCTCCTCTCCATCTCCCCTTGTCCTCCATGTTATTTGTTATGCTCCACAAATAAGTGAAACCATATGATAATTGACTCTCTCTGCTTGACTTATTTCACTCAGCATAATCTCTTCCATTCCTTGGGTATTCATCCTTTCTGATGCTCCACATTCTTGTCAGCATTTGATGGAGACAGTGTTTCAAATTTTGACCATTCTAATAGGTGTGTAGTTATATGTCATTGTTGTTGTTTTAAGTTGCATTTTCCCGATGATGTCAGTTGTGGAGCATCTTTTCTTATGCTTATTTGCCATCTGTAGGACTTAGTTGATGAGGTGTATATTAACGTCTTTGTCCTAGATTTGTTTTTTAAGATTTTATTTATTTATTTGACAGATATCACAAGTAGGCAGAGAGGCAAGCAGAGAGAGAGAGGAGGAAACAGGCTCCCTGAGGAGCAGAGAGCCTGATGCAGGGTTCAAACCCAGGACTCCGGGATCATGACCTGAGCCGAAGGCAGAGGCTTTAACCCACTGAGCCACCCAGGCGCCCCAAGGTCGTTGTCCTAGTTTCAAATCGAGTTGATTGTTTTCTTATTGTTGAGTTTTAAAAGTTCTTTATATTGGTAATATTCTATCAGATGTGTCTTTTGCAAATATTTTTTCAGTTTCTGGCTGTTTTGTCATTATCTCTGCAGAACAGACATTTTTAATTTTAATTAAGTACAGCTTATCAATTATTTTTCTTAGGGTTGTATCTAAATAGTCATAATGATATTCAAGGTCATCTACATTTTTTCCTGTGTTATCTCTACAAGTTTCATAGTTTTGCTTTTTGAATTCATGTCTGTGATCCACTTTTAGTTCATTTTTCTGTAGGGTACATTCTATAGATTCATTTTTTGCAAGTGGATATCTAGTTGTTCCAACACCATTTGTTGAAGAAACTATGCTCCATTCTTTGCTCCATTTTATCATTTTTGCTCCTTTGTCCAAAATCAGTTGGCTACATTATCTCCAGGCTCTCTATTCTGTTTCATTGATTAATATGTTTATACTTGCAACAATATAACACCATATGGATTACTGATTTAAAATAAATCTTGAAGTTGGGAAGGGTCAGTTACCCAACTTTGTTCTTCTCCCTCAATATTAAGTTGGTTTTTGCCTCTCCAAATCAACTTTAGAATCAGTTTGTTGATATCCACAAAATAACTTCCAGGGATTACACTGAATCTACCAATCAAGTTGGGAAGAACTGATATCTTGACAATGTTGAGCCCTCCAATACATGAGCATAAA
Organism: Mustela putorius furo; assembly: GCF_011764305.1. NCBI lineage: Eukaryota > Metazoa > Chordata > Mammalia > Carnivora > Mustelidae > Mustela > Mustela putorius. The sequence goes on from NW_025421556.1 coordinate 238,298, forward strand.
ACATCTCACCATTTATTTAGTTCTTTGATTTATTTCATTAAAGTTTTATAGTTTTACTCATATATATCTTGTACATATTTTGGTTTGACTTATACTTAAGTATTTATTTATGGGGAGTAGTTGTGTACAAGATGTGTTTTATTTTCAAATTAAATTTGAAACTTGGTCATTGATGATATATAAGATAATATTTGACTTCTGCATATTCACTTTATATCTTACAAGCCTGCTTTATGTTATTAGTTCCAGGAGTTTTTGTCGATTTTTTTAAATTATGTACATAAATGATCATGTTATCTATGAATAGTGATGGCTCCCCTCCCCATCTATATACTTTTTCTTTTCTTCTCCTGCTGTGTTAGCTAGAACTTCCAGTACAATATTGAAAAGCAGTGGTAAGAGTAATGAGAGGCAAGAATGTCTTGTACCTGATCTTTATATGAAAACCTCCAGTTTGCAACCATAAATATAATGTTGGCTACAGGTTTGCTATATATATTCTTACCAAGTTGAGGAATTTCCTGTCTATTCATTGTTTTCTGAGAGTTATTGTCATGAAAGGGTATTCAATTTCATCAAATGCCTTTTGTGTCTATTGTTATTATCTATGAAGAAATAATTGCTATGTCTCCTGTATACCAATTCATTCCATCTTGTTTTTATATAAATCCATTAGAAAAAAAACTAAATGGAAGAGTAAGAAAATGATATTCATAGGCAGGACACAGAAAAAATATAAAATTAAACAAAATAAAAATAAAGTTCTTCCAAATGTAGGAAAATGCTCTGTCTCACTCAATCTAAAGAATATGTGAAACAAAATAACAAAGTACTAGGTTTTACAGTTCAGGGTAAAATAAAATTTGCACACATTTGGTAAAACCAAGTGTTTATTCAGATATGAGAAAATAGGCACTGGTATTTTTTTTGTTGTCAGTGTCAACTGTGGCAAACATTTTGGAAGCTGATTTGGAAATCACTAGTAATTCATCCATCTAGGAAGATACATTAGTTTGCTATGATATAAATGAATGGATATTATGGTAGCATCATTTCAATATCATCAGTTTGTAGATAAAAATAAATCTGTCTAACTAGGACTAATTATATTAACCATGGTACAGTTTTTAAGTTGGAATACTGTATATATTTTAAAGCAAATGATTTACCTCTATCTGTTGTGATATGAAAATTTCATAAAATAAGTTGGTAACTGGAAATCAGGTGACACAATAACATGGATAGAATTTTGTTTTAAAATTTTAACATGCAGACATACACAAATTTCTGGTTGAAAAGATCAGTAAGTTCATAGGGGAATTGTGGCATTTATTCTATTTTTTGGTCTAAATTCTTTTATTCCATTTTTTACTATTACTTTCTATTAACTTATAATAAACAAACGGTGATTTAAAACTATATTCCATTTAAATCTATTTAATTTTATGTTACTAAGTAATTTCAAGGTTGGGATAAGGACTAATTGAATGCTTAAGTCAATTTGCTTTTCCCAGTTCATGAGCTGAGCTCTCATGATTTAGTCAGTTAAGACTCCAAAATAAGAGAAGCAAAACAGTACCAGGAAAATATTTTTCCTCAGATAAATCACAAAAGTCGTGACATCTGTTGGCAAATATGTAAAGATAAAGAAAGAATCACACAGAAGAGCATCAAAGAGTAATTCTCCCCCCTCACAAGGAATATATTCCAATTTTCTATCAAACATTAAGTGAAATAAATGGAAATAAAACTGTAATGACCTGGGTAATATGAAACTGTATACATCATTTTATTATGAAGAATACAGAGTGACATCATTAACAAAGATAATAGCAGGCCATTAAGAAGAGGAGATTATAGGGGCACCTGGGTGGCTCAGGGATTAAGCCTCTGCCTTCAGCTCAGGTCATGATCCTAGGGTCCTGGGATTGAGCCCCTCATCACATCAGGATCTCTGCTCAGCAGGGAGCCTACTTCCCCTCCTCTCTCTGCATGCCTCTCTGCCTACTTGAGATCTTTGTCTGTCAAATAAATAAATAAAATCTTTAGGAGAAAAAAAAGAAGAGGAGATTATAACATTTGAATCTCTGGATCATGTCCCTTTCTGTCCTTCCTCTATAATGAGGAATATAATCTATACATATAGAAATGACTCATAGTTTTGGAATATAAACTATCTGAATAGATCCTGGCTCTTGAAAACAATGTTATAAGTGATTCAAAGTTGGAGATGAGGAAGTTGACGTAAAAATAAGAATGCTTATCGAAGTTTATATGTAATATCTTGAATTTAGCTTAAAAATGGCTAATATGCAGAAAAGACAGTTCCAAAAACCATCTTGAATTTACTATTATTAGTAACTATAATAATTTGAGTATTTATTTCCCCTCAAATATCATAAAATATGTAGTTTGTTTCTTCAGAAGCTTATTTCTTGGGATTTTTATCTTTAATAATTTTGTTCCAAATAGGCATATCTTTTATCAAATAGTCTCTTTACAAAATAAGGGATTATTATAAATTCACTTATTTTCAAATATTATGAGTTGGCTATTTTGGTTTCCCTAATACAGTATGGAGATGCACGAGGAGCTAGGGAATCACTATTGGTTGGCTTTCTTTTGTGAGAATTAACTTAGAATTGAAAACAAACATGGCTTACTATTTAGAAATCTGATTCAATAGATTACTACTTGTAGAGCCGGGTTTTAAAGTAGTTGACATTTATAGAGTATTTGTTTTATTCTATGACATTTTTCTTATTCTATGCCAGGCTCTATATATACATAAAGTGATGCCCACTTTATTTATAACAACTCACTTGTTCCTCCATAAACCTTCAGCATTAGGTAACATTATCCTTGCTCACAGATGGGAAAACTGATTTAGAAAAGTAACTTGCCCAAGGTAATAGTACTTATAAGTCACAGAGCCATGTTCAAACCTAGGCATTTTTTATTACAAGGTGCAATCTTGGGCCTTGTAATAAAAGCACTCTATAATGCTTTCTTCAGTTAAACATTCCTAGATCAGTAGACGAACTTATGAATACTGACCCACTGCTGCTGAATACTAGTTTTTCAAACCTCTGTATTATGGACATTTTCAAACATACACGAAAGGGAAGAAAAAATATTATGAGTCCCAAGTGTCCATTATCACCCAGAGTCAACAATCTGTGCAAATTTATACAGATTTAGTATTAGATGATATTAAGAAATTATTAACTTTATGAAGCATTCTAATTTTTTAATATCTTCTAACACCCAATCCCTGTATATTATCCTCAAAATTACCTTTTTTTTTCTTGTTCAAATTTTTAGATCTTTTATGTCTTAGGTGACCCTGAACTTTTCCTCCACTTTTCTTCAAATCATTTATTTAAGGACACTGAGTCACTTCTTTCTTAAATACCCATGGTCTTGATTTGATTTCTTGCATTCCTATGGTATCATTTAACACGTTTCTCTATCTTTCAGATTTCCTGAAAACTGGTAGTTATAGCCTTGAAAAATTCAAGTTCAATTCTTTTAGAAAAAAACATTTCTTAAATGGTGTGTGTTCTTTCTAGAGCATCATATCAGGAGGCACTTAATGTATGTCTGTAACCCTTTGACTAATATTCAGGGGTTGTCATACAGATTCATCTGTCATGAAGTTGCTCAATCAACCCTTCACCTAATAGTTTTAGTAGCCATTGTTGCTTTTACCTAGATGCATTATTTCATTAGTTGTTTTGAAGTATAATTCATATGCCATAAAATTCACACTTTTAAAGTGTATGTTCCAGGTGTTTTTAGTATATTCAAAGGGTTGTGACACTAAGAGCATTATCTAATTCCAGTTTGTTCTAATGTGCTCTCTGTCTCTATGAATCTGCCTATTTTGGATATTTCATATAAATAGAATCATGAAACATGTAGTCTTTTCCGTCTATTTCACCAGCAACTCATGTTGGAGCATGTATCAGTACTTCACTTTTATCGCTGGCAAATATTCTATTGTATGGATATATCACATTTTGTATATTCATTGATCTGTTGACAGAGCTTCAAGTTGTTTCTACTCTTTAGTCTTGAATAATGCTGCTCTTCAAATTTTTCACTAAATTTTCACATAAATGTCTCTCCATGATCCCTTGATTAGGAGGATGAGATTAGGGCTGTAGTCTAAGTTCCACAGCTGCAGATAGGCTCTATTCAAACTGCATAGTAAGATAGAAGTTGGAACTGATGGATAATCTATATTTACTATATTATATTTAGCATCTCTGCTGTCTCCACCTAATCTTGTGTTCTATGTGAAAAGTGTGGTGAATGAACAAATGAGAGCCATTATTACATAAAAGATTATGATCCATGGGATACTTCTCATTGCTATAAAACAACTTGAAAGTCACAAAAACAGGGGAAGGCATATCCCTAAAGCACTAATAAACTTGGTTAGTATTTATTTGACACAACATGCTAACGCAAGGGTGTAGACCATTCCAGCCTGCTTCCTCCATCTTTGTAAGCAACACTATTTGATGAATTATATAGTGCTTACTCAAGGATACTAATCAAGACAGAGACATCTTGTTGCCTGGGATGGGTAGAGCGAGAAGAATTAAGGAAGAATTGGGGGGGAAATTTTCCATAGTAACACAACAAGACTATAATGAAAAAGTTACCAATACTTTCATAGATACTGTAGATAAAATGTTTGTCTTAAAAAGTCTTTAAAAATAGTCATAAGCATTTTAAGAAGACAATATAAAACAAAAAATATATAGATGGTGGAATAATTTTGACTATTATGGTATTAAATTTATAACTAACCACTAATGAGTCCTTGTGGTTTAAAGCTTAAAATTAAGATTTAATATTAAGTGCCAGCATGACATGTTAGAGTATTACAGGGTCCCAATGACCCAGCCACAAGTTACCACTTTTCACCAAGAATGCCCCATTAGAAAAGGCTCTCCACTCAGCTAATTCCACTAACAGCCAGACCAGCCATACTCTACTGGGTCCCCAACCTAATGGATTTCACATCTCCACCAGCCTGTGAAATTACTCATTGAAGCCATTTATGTCTCCCTGTAGAAAACAGGTGTCATCTACCCTCTTGTTACTATAAAGCCAGCCTCCCCTAGTCTTTTCTTGTTTACTCTTCCTAAGTATAACCCCTGTATGGCCCTGCATGGATCCTTGTTCTCCCTGAGGCGAGTATATACACCTAGTAAAACTGCTATTGATATTATCCATCCAGTGTCAGATATTGTGTTTTTAGCCATCTCACACTATTTAGGACAGGGATCCTTCTCTTAAGAACAGAATGAAGAGGAGGTGATTCAAACAATCTTGAGTGCTTCCCAGAAGACATATGTATTATGAGAGGAGTATTAATTATTCTAGTGCTGTGGCTGATTGCTTAATGTATGTTTTTCTTTATACCTAAAAAATCCTCCCCTATTGTCACTTACGACTGAAATACTTGTTTCTTTTAGAAAATGGTAGCTATCTATACAGAACACAATTTCTACGAATATCCAGCTTCACATCTAATTGCTTTATACCCAATACCTTGCCTGCACCCCTATTATTACTGATGAGAAGCAAGGATTCCTAGAAAAGGCCAAACTTGGCACTTGCACACTAGCGTCCATCTCTTCTTTCCTAATCAAGTCACCACTCCTTTTATTATTCCCTTTATCTCCTGCATCTTCACATCCTCTCTTCATAACATTTTTAAAGATCTTATTTATTTATGAGAGAGAGACAGAAAATGCAGAGGGAGGAGTAGAGGGAGAGGGAGAAGAAGACTCTGAGCTGAGTGCCAAGCCCATTGCAGGACAGATCTCATGAGATCATGACCTGAGCCAAAATCAAGAGTCAGATGTTTAACTTATTGAGCCAATCAGGCACCCCCTTCACATTTTTCAAAAAGCAAGCAAAATATCTGATCATTACTGCCATATTAAAAAACAGCAACTGAGGGCCTCTTTTTTTTTTTTTTTTCTAAGAGCCTCTTTTGATCCCAATTTTCCCAAAAGCTTCCATCCAATTTCCATGTACATTTTGTCTTCTCTCTTTCAATGTTCTCTTTCTTACTCAATCCAGGGTTTTACTTCAATGAACAGAGTTGTAATAATCATCATCAATGAACTGTGTGATATTAAATGCAAAGGTCACTAATCAGCCTTAATGTTACTTAATGACATTAAACATGGTAGATTTTTCTCTTCCTTACTGCAACACTTTCTTTTCTTATCAACCAATGTATCACATACTCCTGGTTCTCTTGCTTTTTGAGTATTCCTTCACAATTCCACCAGGTATTCTACTGATGGTTATTTCTCATCTAGAACTACCAGTGCAGAAGGGTTCCAAAATTGTATTTAAACATATTTTATTTTCTATTTCAATTATCTTTTTCCCCAGGGCATGGAAATATCTTTCATTCTTTGGCAATTCCCTAATTTATATTTTAGGTTAGTATCTACTAGGCTTCGAGATCAAATACTCAACAGAGTGACAAGTGCCATGTGTATATTAAATAAACACCTCATAATTAAGAGATCCAAAACTAAACTTATCCTTCCACCACTTTCACCTTATCTTCACACACTCTCTTTTATCTCAGAAAATGGTAACCTAATATGTCTACCTAATTTAGCAAAAAAAAAAAAAAAAAAAAGGAAAACAAATGAAAAATTGAGTCTTTCCTCAATTTTCTCTTTCAAAAATTCCCATTGTCTCTACCAATAATAATTATATATTTATGTCTGAATTATTTTAAAAGCTTTTAAATCAGACTCCATGCTTCCCCTACCTCTTCCCTGTCTTTAATTCCTATTTCCTTTCTTTATGAATTAAAAGAGGTTTAGTTCATACTCAGTGTTTGTTTTTAAAATTTAAATTAGATTATCATTCCTCTCCTCAAACCACTCAAATAATTTCCTATCATCTCAGATAAGGATCTAGAGTCCTTTTAATTTAATTTAAAGCCTTGTTATTTCCTTTCAGCTTATATAATTGCTTAAAAATATAAATACCTAAGGATAAATCTAACAAGTTTGGTATTAATGCAAGGGTTTAAAATGACCAAAGCAATAGTAGAGAGAAAACCCAGAAACAAACTCATACATACACACAAACTTAACATGCAATGGAAGTAGATAAGTTCTAGTCTTTTAAAACAAAAACAAATGCTTTTAGTGAAATTAGTAACCTCCCAACAAGTGAAAATAAAAAATTGGACTACAATCATACACACACAACCACACCGACCACAAAACTTCTCATAGATTTACCAAAAAATATTATTAATACTTTAAATATAAAACAGTACCCTTATGAACTCATGAAATTTTACTAAACAGAACACAAAAATAGAAACCAGGGAAAAAAAGTCTGATGCATTTAGCTACATTAAAATTAAGACCAGGGCACCTGGGTGGCTCAGTGGGATAAAGCTTCTGCCTTCGGCTCAGGTCATGATCCCAGGACCCTTAGATGGAGCCCACATCAGGCTCTCTGCTCAGTAGGGAGCCTGCTTCCCCCTCTCTCTCTGCCCGCCTCTCTGCCTACTTGTGATCTCTGTCAAATAAATAAAATCTTAAAAAAAAATTAAGATCATTTGTTCACAAAAAAGACTAAAAAGACAAATTTGATATTTTAGTTACCTACCAATGGATATAAAGGATCCTAAAACTAAGTGGTTTAGAAAAACAAGAATGTAGTAATTCTTAACTTCTTCTGTTCTACATGATATAGCTAAAGTCACTCAGGCAGTTTGACTTAGTTGGAAGCCTAGCTGGGATTGGAGCATCCTAGATGGCTGCTCATCCTTTACAATCTCTCCCCAATTGGCCTCTTATCATTCTTGGTCCAGCTTATTTATAGTATGGCAGCTGGTATCCAACAGGAAACAATGCAAGAAGATAATTCCAACATACAAGTGTTTATCAGACTTCTGCTTGATAATACCGCATTGGCCAAAACAAGTCAATTGGCTAAGCAAAAACAATGCAGGAGGATATTACTGAAAGGTGTCACTATGGGAGGCCTACTGTTGCAGGACACCATGTAACAGTCTATTGAAATCTGCTCTCTGACTCCTAATGACTCACATCTTTTCCACATATGCAAATCATACTCAGTGTCCACAAATTCCCTAATGTCTCATCCTACTGTAGCATCAGACATCATCCTGCAGTCTAGAATTTCATCATCTAAATCAAGCCCAGATGCACATGAGTTTTTTGTTTGGGGAATTCCTCAAGTGCAGCTCTCTTTATATTATTTTGCAGGAACAAAGATCTTTAGACTAAGAATGAAAAAAAATCTCTGGCCTTCTTAACCCCAACAAAAATTGATGAGTTCAAAATAGAATACAACATGGCTGGTAACCAGTACAGAAAACTTCCAAAAGGTTAAGGTCCAATAAAAAAAAATGCTTATAAAACATACGTTTATATCATCCTAATATAGGATGTCAAGTGATCAAAAATGTACATGGCCAAATTCAGAAAGTGTGGAATGGTACTACATACTCAGAGTTTGAGTACATGAAAGTATGTTTCAGTGGGGAATCACCAAGATAGAAAGTCTACTGTATTTGGTAAAGATATATATTAAACTTATTCCTAAAGATAAATATCCAGAACAAAGAATATCTACAAAACAACAAGAACAAGCAACTCAGTGGGGGAGAAAAACAGGGAAAAGATGTTAATAGGAATTTCAAAGAATACATAACACAAATGGTCCACACACAAAGAAATGATATTTAAAGTAATCAATAGAAAATACAATACAAACTAAATCCACAATTATGTAAAATGTTTCATGTGCCAATTATATATTATGTTTCACTGTCAAAAAAAATTGACAAAGTAAAATGCAGTTGAAGAGATACAAGCTATATGATATATGAGGATATATAGTATATTTATATTTTCTCATTTGGAGGAGCAAAAATTTTTAATAAACTTTAAAAAAAATTTGATATTACCACACAAAGAGGTGAACATGAGTATATCCTAGGATTCAGAAGCTATATTACTAGGCTATATTTACCCTTAATAACTCATACACATAGCCTAAGAAATATATGTAAGAATATTTATAATAACATTGTTCTAAAAAGTAAAATACTTGGAAGACAATGGAATGTTCAACAAGAGTTAAACACATTTTTAAAATATATGAAATATTTACACAATAGAATAATAGCAGTTAAGCTGAATGAACTGGTATATTTATCAGTGTTATTTTCACTTCAAAAATAAAACACTGAGTAAAACAAGCATGTCACAAATGAATATATGGCATGAATTTATTTGCTTGAAAATTTTTGTGTAGTGCTTAGAAATAACAATATATGTAATAATCCTGTAAAAAAACATAATGAACCAGACACAATATTTAGTTTAGTAATGATTACCCAGCAGTGGGGGGGGAATAAGAAGGGAGCTCTTAGGGGGGCCTCTTAGATTTTAGGAAAATTCCACTTATTGGCCTGAGTAGAGATGGTGCACAATTTTTAAAATTTTTTGTTCATTATATTGTTTTTTAATGCAAGCTCCTTTGTTTTATCCTTTATAAACAAAACATATATATATGTGTATATATATATATATATTTGACAGACAGAGATCACAGGTAGGCAGAGAGGCAGGCAGAGAGAGAGGAGAAAGCAGGCTCCCAACCGAGCAGAGAGGCCGATGCAGGGCTCCATCCCAGGACACTGGGATCATGACCCAGACTGAAGGCAGAGGCTTTAACCCACTGAGTCCACCAGGCGCCCCAACAAAACATATATTTTTTAAAATGATAGATACTGAAGGCAAATGAAATCCATTATGTGCTTTAAACTGCTCATATTGAAAAGCAAAATGAAATAGAAACACACACATACATAAGGGGTTAAAAAGAAATAATGGTTGGTGTTTAAAGACTTGAGATAAGTCATAATGAAGTATCATTCACCAGAAAAAAAAAAAAAATGATGATAAACATCAGGAGACTAAGCTTAAAAAAGAAAGAAGAGTCATGAACACATGAACAAGAAAAAAAAGCTAATTAAAGCAGGCAAAATGCTGGTTCACTTCATATTTCTCTATAGCAATATTCAAGGGATTTAATGTAAACTGTAAATTAAAACCTACAATGTTTTATATAAAAACAATTTAAACCAAGAATTTTATTTTCTAAAACTTAATTCTTTTTTTTTTTTTTTTTTGAAAATGTAATTAAATATATTCAATATTTTGTTAAATATTTAAGTAAAAAAGAAACTATTAGCAATTCTAACACTCAGCATCAATTTAATTATATAAACTGAAAAATATTGCATAATTCTTTTCAAATGCCTCATGCAAATGTTTTTGTTTTTGTTTTTGTTTTAAATTTTTTATATTTTATAAACATATATTTTTATCCCCAGGGGTACAGGTCTGTGAATCACCAGGTTTACACACTTCACAGCACTCACCAAAGCACATACCCTCCCCAATTTTCTAAAACTTAATTCTAAGAAAACTATAGCATAAATACATGAAATACACATATAAATGGTTGAATAGATAGATATATAGAAATAAACCAATTAAATTCAGCCATTCAAGATATGATTAAAAGCAGAGGGAAGAGGAAACCATACTGAAAGGGTATTTGTGGTTACTAAATGAATTCAAATAACTAAGATTAAATAACTGTTGGGGGTGGTACCGAGTGGCTCAGTCAGTTAAGTGTCTGCCTTGGGCTCAGATCAGGATTCAGGTTTTAGGACTGAGCTCCCTGCTGGGCAGAATCTGCTTTTCTTGCTGCCCCTTCGCCTCCCCTCCTGCGAGCTCGCGTGCGCGCTCTCTCTCTCTCTACCACTCAAGCTCTCTCTCTCAAACAAATAAAATCTTTTAAAAAATAATTAATCTCACAAAACAAACTGAGGGTTGCTGGGGGCTGGGGGGGGGTTTGGGAGAAGGGGGTGGGATTATGGACATTGGGGAGGGTATGTGCTTTGGTGAGTGCTGTGAAGTGTGTAAAACCTGGTGATTCACAGACCTGTACCCCTGGGGATAAAAATATATGTTTTATAAAAAAATAAAAAATTAATAAAAAAATAAATAATTTTTTTAAAAAATTTAAAAAAAGATAAAAAAATAATTATGATAATTGTTTGATTGATAAAATATATTTAATTCCTGGTCAGTAAAATAAAAATAATAATAATAAAGTAATAACAGCAGTGTAAATCTGCTAATTTCTTCCTTAATGAAGCTGCATGCTTTATAACTATTATATATACAAATAAGCTTTAAATATAAGCTTATAAATGAAAAAGCTTTTAACTTTTTAAATCTTACATAACTTAAAATTTTCATTATAACTTTCCCTGATTTAGATCAGTGATTCTCAACTCTGGTTACATGTTAGAATAACACTTAAAACTCCCGATAATTCAGCCACACCATCCTAGATCAATTAAATCAGAATTTATGGGGTAAAACTCAGGCATCAGTAATTGTAATGTTCTCTCTGATGACCCAATGTAAAGCCACACAGTTCTGGATATGTTTTCTGAATTTAAACAGACATATTACTATATGTCTTGTGGTAAGAAGATTTATCTGAAATTCATCAATTTCTGTACTTTGTCTTTAGCTTTATTTGTTAAATGCCATTGCATTTTAAGAATTTTTCTTCTAAAGCACTATTCTCTTTGTATATCTTCAAATATCTGTCTACCTATATATCTTTATCTTTATAACTTTTTATGTGCAATAGAGAGATATTCTCTATACTATAAATGAATTTTGTCAAAGACTGTCTTCAAGTGTTAGAATTTTGGTGTGAATTTTTAATTTTAGGTACTTTTTTCCCTTTTCTTGACATTTTATAGCATATATGCTTCATTTTTATAAAAATATTAGTCTCTTTGAAATTTTATTTTTGAAGTTATATTGAATTATTTCAGTTTCATATTATTTGTTAGACAACTGCTCATATCTAAATTTATAATTACAGTTCTTTGAAAGATTAAATATTCACTTGCTAAAATTGAAAATATCATTTTATTAAAAGTATTTGACAGTAAAATACCTGTTTGTCTACAATTTTGTTCCTATTTTTTACATGCATGAAACTAGAACAAGGCAATAGGTGTCTGCAGTTAATTTTAACATTTCACAGCTTGCACTGGTGAAAATATATGTATCCATGATGTGATAGTTAAATGGGTATACATCACAGTTAAAAGAAGGAAATGAATATCCATAATTAAATTTTTATATGTTATAGCTTGCAGTGGTGAAATAAATATCTGTCAATGACATGAATGCTAAATGGTTATGTGTCAGCATCTAGAGTACAGAAATTAATATCCTCAATTAAATGTCTATATATTATGTAAGATTTTGACACAGAAATTCTTTACAACATGAAATTCTTTTAAGACCTTTTCTATCTTAGGAAAGATAAGATCGGTGTATTTGCCCCTTTTGAAAACATGGAAAGGGTGATTTGAGGGAATTTAATTTACAGAATGTTTATGATTTTTTTAAATAGTAAATGAGCCATAAGTCACTTCACATCTCCTTATGATTTTAATTTCCTAGCACTAGAAAAGTTGAATCTCTTTTCCTTCTCATTTTTAGCTCTCTATATCAGTCATCTCTGACCATTTTCATTTCATTAAAAGTTAATAGGTTAAAAAGAAAGCTGCATACAATCATAAGAAAGACTCTACATAACAAAATTAATCAAGAGAAAATATTTTGGCATATTACAATTTCTTCTGTATAGTATTAATGCTGTGAAAATAATTCAAAAAATTTTAAAACATCTTGTTCATAGAGAAATGATATGTAAGTATTTAAATATCTTTTAGTACTGCAGAGAACTCCATCTCCCTTAGAACTCTTACTGGTGGACATTTCAAATAGCATTGCCATAGGTTCAGGCACAAAACTGAAATTCACTTCAACACTCTTTAGTTAACAATCTTTTTTTCTTTCTTTCTTTCTTTCTTTTTTTAAAGATTTTATTTATTTATTTGACAGACAGAGATCACAAGTAGGCAGAGAGGCAGGCAGAGAGAGAGAGAGGAGGAAGCAGGCTCCCTGCTGAGCAAAGAGTCCGATGTGGGGCTAATCCCAGGACCCTGAGATCATGATGTGAGCCGAAGGCAGAGGCTTTAACCCACTGAGCCACCCAGGCACTCCATAGTTAACAATCTTTTAAAATGATGTCTGTTTTGAAAATGGTGTGGAAATAGCAAATGGCAAAGTCAGCTCTAGTGGGTTACTTAAGATTCCTCCAGAAATTCTGTTGGGTAATATTTATTAACCAGGAAAATAAGGCAATTGTTACTATAATGTAAGACTAAGCAGGTGGGAAAAACTAATATTGGAAATAATGCAATGTCATTATTCATTGATTCTTAATAGTAAATGCAAACTCTTAACCACATATCAATTATAAATTGTTATTTCTTCTCATGTGCCTTTCACATTAGAAATACATACATACTTATACAACTAAGTTTCAGTATACAGATAGACAAACACACAAAAGCATTTACGCACAGTATCAACTGCTACAAACAGTTTTGTTAATTCACAAGACAATCAGCATTTGCAAATTCTAGTTCCTACTCACCACACCACTTTTGCCTCAAGCTTTCTCCATTTTGATGACAAATCAAGCTATTCCATTGCGGTTTGCATCAGGCAGTGTGTGTGCACATGTATCCTGGCAACCACATGTGCGGTTGCATTGACCCCCTGAAGCACAGGATGAGAAGAAAATTGCTAAGGTCAAGAAACCAGTTTTAAGAAATAATTGCCATAAGTAATAAAATATTTCTGGGTTGTTTTTGAGCCAGTAGTATTCCCACCAGCTGAATTAATAGGCTCTTAATTTTAGAGATATTTGCCTTTACTTCCTAAGTAAGAATGTGAGGTCACAAAAATGAAATGGGTTTTGGTTCTATGACCACGTACTACAGATCTAGACCCCCAGTATGAACACTTTGAATTCATTAGCTGAGTATTTCTTTATTTTGGCTTGGGAAGTTTTTTCCATGTTATGATTCATATACCAAAATATATCTGGACACTTTGAAAATACAAAATAGTCTAGACATCGTTTAGTTTACATGTGCTAAGAATGCTAAAATGCTGTTGATATTGACCCTAATTACCCCAGCATCCACTTTGGACAGATTGCCCTCTCAACTGCATCAATAATGACTCAAAATCATCCAGTCCCAATTTGCCATAAAAACCACATACCTTCTCTGACTTGCTGCTTACAAGTTGGGAGGGGTCAGTAAGAGACCACTACAAGTTTTCAATAGACCACATTCTATCTTCTGTCAATTTAAAAGGCTAAAAAATGTTCCCTTCTCTCTCATCTAGACATTTTTTTTCTAATAAAAACCTTACATATTAATCATGTCTTGGTATTGATTTCTCAGGAAAACTGGGGTTGAGACATTACTCGGGTCTCACATGTACCACTAATTTATAGTAATCATTATCAAAGCACAGTCTGGAGTCCTTCTAAGGAAATCCATTAGAAAAAGATTAGTAAATGTCTTTTATTCAGTTTTGAATGCATTTCAAAAAAAGTTACTCATTAATACAAAGAAGAATGTGCACTGAGGGAATTTTTTTCTTTCTTCAAATTTTTATTTCAATTCCAGTTCGTTGACATACAGTGTAATGTTAGTTTCAGGCGTAGAGTTTAGTGATTTATCACTTACATACCATATCCAGTACTCATCACAAGTGCCCTCCTTAATGCCCATCACTTTATTTAACCTATCCCCTCACCCTCTTCCCTTGTTTGTTCTCTATGGTTATGAGTCTGTTTCCTGGTTTGCCTCTCTCTTTCCCCCCGCCATGTTCATCTATTTTGTTTCTTAAATTCCACATATGAATGAAATCATATGGTATTTGGTCTTCTCTCACTTACTATATGCTTAGTATAACATTCTCTAGCTCCATCCATGTAAATTGAAAATGATGGCTGAGTAATATTCCATTGTGTATATATACCACATCTTTTTTTTTTTTAAAGATTTTATTTATTTATTTGACAGAGAGAAATCACAAGTAGGCAGAGAAGCAGGCAGAGAGAGAGAGAGGAGGAAGCAGGCTCCCTGCTGAGCAGAGAGCCCGATGCGGGACTCAATCCCAGGACCCTGAGATCATGACCTGAGCTGAAGGCAGCAGCTTAACCCACTGAGCCACCCAGGCGCCCCTATATACCACATCTTTACCCATTCATCAGTCAATGGACATTGGAGCTTTTTCCATGAGTTAGCTATTACTGATAAAGGGTGTATGTTTGTATTTTTGTATCCTTTGGGCAAATACCTAGTAGTGCAACTGCTGGATCTTACGGCAGTTCTATTTTTTTTTTTTTAAGATTTTATTTATTTATTTATTTGACAGAGAGAGATCACAAGTAGGCAGAGAGGCAGGCAGAGAGAGGGGGAAGCAGGCTCCCTGCTGAGCAGAGAGCCCGATGCAGGGCTCGATCCCAGGATGCTGGGATCATGACCTGAGCCAAAAGCAGAGGCTTCAACCCACTGAGCTATCCAGGCACCCCAGGGTAGTTCTATTTTTATCTTTTTGAAGAATTTCCATACTGTTTTCCAGAGTGGCTGCACCAGTTTGCATTCCCACCAATAGTACATGAGGATTCTGAGGGAAATTTTATAATGGCCTCTAGCATTGGTCTAAAGTTTGCAACCATTTGGTATCAATGAGAATGGACTGTTTATGTAAGCAATCCAATAATTATATTATTAATTTTAAACACTATAAAATTAACTCAATATTTAATAAAAAGAAAATTAAAATTGCCAGTGTTCTCTAAATTGCAAGACCATCCTAATTATTACATAATGTTCTTTTGAATTTTTGAAGATTATAATTGCCTTTGGAAATGTGTTGAAATTTACAGAATTTCTTTCCAATATAATGCTAATATGTATGATTTTGCCCAGCATGTGTGTGTGTGTGTGTGTGTGTGCCAGGTAATAGCCCTTTACCTTAGAGAGAGGAAGCATACTGCTTTGTAAGTTGATTTTATTTTTCACTGAGTACATTATAATGATTAGTGCATTATTTTTAAATGCATCATTAAATTATATAAAGTATGCAATCAACTTTATTTAACCAATCTTCCACTGTATTATTTCAAAATACTTTGAATATTACTGTAGTTAAGTATTTGAGCATGTTAATAATTATTTAAATAGGATATATTTCTAGCATTAGAATTCTTAAATAAAAATATGCTTATTAAAAATATATAATACAAAACTGCTCTAGAAAAGGTTAAAGTACTTGTTTGAGCTCTCAATGTCACTAAATATAATTTATTTCATCATTAATAAATTAAAGGTGAAATCTTATTGCTTAAGTATGTATTTCATTGATTTCTAGAGAGGTTCATTTAACCTATCTACTTTTCCCCAACAAAGTTTATTGCTACTTTCTTTTGTGAATTGTGTCTATACTGCATTTCCCTTATTTCTATATAAGAAACTGAATTGCATTAATGGGTTTAGTTAGTTTAGAATAGAACAATCTATTCTTATCTTTCTGGAGTGACTTCAATGGTCTATACTGTATTGTTTGAATTACACTTGTTAATATTTAACAAAGTTGCACATCTATAATCAGATTTTAAAAAATATTTTAATATTTATTTTTGTTAGATTTTTGTATTAGTAGTATGCTGCCTCTGTAAAAATAACTTAAGCCTTGAAAGGATTAAATTTTAGCTTCAATTCACCCCTGTAGTTTTTTTGAATTTTATTTTATTTTTTCAGTGTTCCAAGATTCATTATGTACCACACCCAGTGCTCCATGCAATACGTGCCCTCCTTAATGCCCACCACCAGGCTCACCCAACCCTCCCACCAATTCACCCTTGCAACTGTCTCAGCCTAGACTTCTATGGGAAGAATCATGTTGCTTTTCTTATCTTTCATTCTTCTTACATCTTTGTTAAATTTTCTGGTTTTTTTCATGAGTTCTTAAACCCTAGTTTTAAAAGCCTTTCTTTCATCCAGACTTTAATAGACATTACTATAGATTTTTGGGGTACTCTGTTGTCATTTTTATTTCTAATCTCAGGTTTATTTCTAAGATAAGGAACTACAGTTTCCAATTTCAATTAATTAGAAAGTTCCTAAATATTGACAAGTAATTTCCAAGCAATAGCATAGCAAAAAAAAAATAAAATAAATAAATGTGTGTTACACTATCAAGAATAAATTAGAGAGGTGAGATTTGATGAAGAAAAATTAAGAAGATATGTCACTGCTTTTAAGTGTTTGAAACTGAAGATTACTCTATGATTTAGAGTAACTTCACATCAAAAATTAAAATGAGTGATATAAAAGAAGCATAGATTTCTGTTTGGTTTTGCTTTTCTTTTGTCACATCATATGTTATTTTACCACAATTTAATCTCCTATAATAAAAGAGAAGTAAAGAATATGGTCTCTAAGTGTTTATTAATTTTGTAATTCCAAAGTAGAATGTCACTAAATTTATAATGCAAAGTAACATATTCTAGCTATAGATCTGTGTCACCTGTACTGATACAGTAGTTGAAGGACTGGTATAGCATAAATTCTTTGAGGAAAGCATACACAAAGGAATGTGGATGGGCCTGGCATTCAGTTCACAGCAGGGAAAGAAAAAAAAGGGGGGGAAATTAAAAAAGGAAAGAATATATTTTTGATTTGATGCGCTGTTAGCAACATTGATAAAGTTCACCTTAAAACGTATTTTTAACAAAGATGATTATTTTTAATTAAGCCAGGAAACCAGGCAGCAGAGATAATCAATTTATGTTAATTGTTTAAAAATTACAATGAAAGTCCATTTCTTAGATTCATTTAGCAATCAACTAACTAACCCTCTGCTATATTTTATAAATTGAACCTCAATAAGAAATATGAATTTATAAATATATATAACTCAAGAGGAAAGGGGAATAAACTATGTGGGAGGAGATTGCTACTCTTTCCTTCTAAATTATAGAAACAATTGAAGTGATAATATTTTGTATTTAGCCTGTTTCCCTTCTAAAAGCTTAAAGCAAGCACAAAGATTAAACTGGGTGTCCTTTTTTTTTTACCATTCAAGCAAAACACAAAAAAATGCATCAAAAATAAAAGACTCATTCTTATTCTGATTGCTTTTCTGATAAATTCTAATCATTGCCAGTCAGTGATTTACCATTTTCTTCATCATATAACAAGCTCTATTTTCTTTAAAAACTGTGTATGTATCTTATCATTGTTCTCTAGTCACTAAGTACAGGTATTTGGCTACTGTCTTGGTGCTCAGCTGATGTTTGTGTATCTCTGTGTGTGTTGAGGCAAGGCCTATTTTTAAGATAAAGTGTTGACAAAGGGCTACTGACATTCATCTTTAGAGTACCTCTAGTGTATTATTAATAGGGACATTTAACAGAGACCTGAGCTCTTATTAATCAAAATAGCATTCTTATCCAAGAGCTCTTTGGGAGAAGTTATCAATAAAGAATTTTATTGCAACAGAAATTGTGCCAGACCATTAATATAAAACAAATATAGATAGCACTTAGAGATTGAAATTGGAAGTGGATGGGATGTCATTATGAGAAAATGGATTGAAAAATGCTGAATCTCACTAATCCAATTCTTGACAGGCCATAATTTGCAACAGTGACTCTACTTACAAGAGTGCTCTGTAGTGAATTATAGATGGAGGAAAAAAATGTAAATTCTAAACATTTTTGAATTGTCATACCTAATTGTGTGCTGAAGTTTATTGCCTTAACTGGGAACTCTACCTTGAGTTTTTCTCTACAGACAAAGCTTTTCTTCATATGAAATATTTATGTGAATATATAAACCATAATTTCATGTTGCTTTCTAATAAATTGTTGCTTTTTTCACTTAATCTTTAATCCTAAATTACTTTTTAAAACATTTATTCTACAATTATCACTTTTTCTCTCACGTAATTATATTTCACTAAGTGAGGATTCTTTATGTTACAAGTAACAGAAGCCCATTCAACCAGCTTAAGGATAAAAAAGTTTAATATATCTCAAAGAACTTAAAACAAGGATATAACTCACATCAAAATCTACTAGGAACCACACATTTAGATGTCTTCAAGACAATATTACTTCTTTTTTCTTTTCTTGATGCATTTCTGCTTCTTTCTTCACTCTTCCTACAGAAAAATGGCTTCTACTTCTTAGTATAGATGGCATTAACAGTCACTGAGGTACGTTATGCTGTACTGCTGGTACTGAAGAAAAACTTTTCTTTCTTGAGCCATCTCTCTCCATATCTGGGTCTCTCTTTCTGTCTCTGTCTCTCTCTTTCCCTCATGTCTTATGTCTTCTTCCCTCCCTTCATGCCTCCCTCTTTCCCTTTTTCTCTCTTCCTTCCTTCTCTGTCCCTCACTCATTCTTTCCTCCTCGCCACTCCATGTTCCAAAACCCTTTGAACTGGGAATAAGTTTATCCCAGATTGTGCCAGGGTTCGCCATGAAACAATTCCAGAAAGAAAATACCGCTTCATTTTTTTTTTTTAAGATTTTATTTATTTGACAGAGATTACAAGTAGGCAGAGAGACAGGCAGAGAGAGGAAGGGAAGCAGGCTCCCTGCTGAGCAGAGAGCCCGATGCGGGACTCGATCCCAGGACTCTGGGATCATGACCTGAGCGGAAGGCAGAGGCTTTAACCCACTAAGCCAACCAGGCACCCCAATACTGCTTCATTTTTAATGGCTACTTGAGTAGAGGCCAATCAACAAGACTTCTCAGACAAGGTGGGTGAAATTAGGTGAAAGGTCTATTTCACACAAATACTGCAGACAAAACAACTGGTCCATGACTTAAATACATACCACTAGTGCTATGTAAAATTTTTACCTCTTAAAATACCTTCTCCAGATTTCAACTTCTTTTCTAAGTTATATTAATTATACTATTATATTAATATAAAGTGAATTAATTGTATTATAGTATAATATATTAATTTTCATTTTTATATTAAACTCCAAAATATGCCTCTGTTGGTAAATATTAAACCTTTTATTGTTTCATAGATATCTATTGTTTTGATTTTGTTTTCAAGCTCTCAGTTAAATCTTTCCTTTTCCTTTTCAATTTTTGTTTTCTATTCTTGTATACTTTATTTATTGATGCCCAAATTGGTAGCCCAATGCATCATTTAAAATCCCAAACATACTGTACACCAACTTTGCTGAAGCTGCATTTTTAAGATGAGCCTTTGGGGTATTTTTTGTTTTGATTTAAGGGGAAAAAATAACAGGGTCATTCATGCAAAATTCTGCACACCAAACTAAGTATCTAATTATGCTTTCCAACAGCAGATTGTGCTGTGCTCCAGATGTATGCTCTTAAATAGCTCTTTAATGTGCCACAACTCCAAGTAATGGCATTCTGAAACTTCCGTTTTTTCCCTTGGAAAATCAGTTTATCAACTTTAGTCAAAGAATAAACATATCTGTATCATGACACAATCTACTATGTCAATCATACTTGTGCTTGATACTAGGAGAAAGTCAAGCTTGTGTCATTTTGATGTTTAAGTGGCGTGAGAACTTGCATAGAGTAAGAGGAGATTAAATGTTTCTGTCAACATAGAAATACAAATAGGAATATTTTCACAACATTGCTTATGGAAGTCATAAAACGAGTTTTTTTTTTTTTTTAAATACACCAGGTTAAAATGCCTGGTTTCAGAAAAATACAAATCGAGCTTCAATAAAGGCTTTATTCTTCCTAAATAGGGCAATTAACCTGGAATGACCATACTTATGTATATTGTAGGTTAGTACGTATGTATACATGCACATATAAATGATTGCTTATGTAAGAGTTTATTTTTAGTATATTATTGGTTCTTTCATTGGTTTTATACTTAGCCTGTTTCAATATCTACCATAAAATACAAATGATTTATTTTTACTGAAGTACTCTCCAACAGAAAATTCTCTACTGTGGCAATTTTGGAAAAGCATATAATATTCCAGATACAAAAATCTTAGCAGTGAAATCAGTTAACCACAAATTGATCTTGTAATTATAAATGCTGCATGTAGAACTCAATACATTTTTAATGCTCAAATTAAGACACACTAATTACACAGTAACTGCTTAAATAAATGGCATATAATTTAGAGTTATGCCAAAGAGTGCTGCTCAGATTTAGATGCTTCTAATCATGGGGGAAACTTGCTCACCGCTGGTAAAATGTTAACTTTGATGAACAAACTGATGATTACCCAAGAAAAGATCTACTAATGGAAACAGTGAGTTCATATAATTTCAGGTGTCTTTCTTTTCTTTTTTTTTTTATTGACCTATTTTGAAGATTACTTTTAAATTCTTGATTTCAGTTTCTTTTTAATTTATTCAGTGTTTCATAACAATGGGAGATTCCAACTTTGAAAAAGATCTTTCTTAAAAAATCAAATGGATTACTCACAGAAGCAGTATTTTGAATACTAATTATGTTCCAGAGTATAGTAAACAAATAACAGTTTTATTACATGTTGCTTCTAAAACTTAAGAGTTTTCAATGTAATTCAGTGAAAATCTCAAAACAGCATAAGGAAACAGAAAATGTGGATGGGGATTTAAAAAGTATGAATTCTCGTTCTTGAAGGATAAGAGTTTTCATTAAAGGGGAATAAAAGAGGTAGACAGAAGAAAAGACGGCAGATGGAAGTAAAGAAGATTTATACGAGGAATTCTGTTTTTTTTAATATGAGGAATTCTAAGCAATTTCAAAGTTTATCAAATTTAATGTTCGCCTGCTTTTCTTTAAGACTAAATTCACTTCAAATAAATGACTTTTAGTTTCCTTGATGTATGTTTACTATTAGCTTTCTTTTATGCTTATTATATTTCAGGGAGGTCTTTCTTTGACTCACAAATGGAATAAAGATAAAAGGTGGAAAGAAGGAGCGGTCAACAAAGACCTTCCTGGAGAAGAGTTGAAAGGGAAGGGAAAAAAAAAGATAAAAAGTAATGTGTATATAAGTATGAAAAACTGTCTTAACTGAAATAAGCTGAGCTGTAAGTGAGTTTTTAAAAAATGAAGCAAATTATAAGTGCAAACTTTCTTTGAACAGAAATAAAGTGGTTAAAAATGACAAATTAAAGA
The DNA here is from genome assembly GCF_011764305.1 of Mustela putorius furo. NCBI lineage: Eukaryota > Metazoa > Chordata > Mammalia > Carnivora > Mustelidae > Mustela > Mustela putorius. The sequence continues at coordinate 260,511 of NW_025421556.1, forward strand.
GGAGACAAGCCATATAGTCACCAGAATTATTGACTTTTTCTCCAGCTGGAGATGGGGATAGGAGGACCTCAAAATCCCCAAAGCCAGGGAAGGGTGGGGTCACCTATTAATGAAAATGGAGATTCGTCATGTTAGATATTCATTCATCACTGAGTCTGCAGTACGAGAATTGTTAGTTTCTTTCTTATATTTCTCCCAGCAATTTACTGTGGAATTTTGGGAGATTATATAGGAGCCTTTAGGACCTAGTGTTTTGATGTTTTTCTTCAGTTGCAAAGTACAGAAATCCCCTCTAAAAAATTCAAGTAATAAGGAAATTTATTGACAAAATGCAAAGAAAACCCAATACACACAGTAGCAGAAAGAATAATTATTAGGCTTCAGATTCTGGTATAATTTCCAAGCACTTAAGGCCCAGGTGAGGTCACATGGTATAATACCACTTACTTTTATAGAAACTATATATGGGACAGTTTCACTAAAGACAAAAGTATAGGAGTTTAGTCATTATAAAGCTCACTGATTAATATGAATGCATAAAATTAACAATATAATATAATACATTATAGTACCCAAGTATCAAATAAGAAAATTTTAATTATTTTTTTTTTAATTTTTAAAAATGGGCATTCATCCTTCAATCTATCAGTCTATTCTCTTACTACATCAGAAGAATTTAAACCCAACTAAAATTACTAACAATTATGCAATTGATAAACCCTATGCCCTATAGTACATTTTACCTTTTTAAAAAAGATTTTATTTACTTGAGAGAAGAGAGAGAGAGAGAGAGAGCATAAGCAGGGGGTTGGGGGGATGAAGAAGAAGAGGGAGAAGGAGAAGCAGACTCTTCTTACTGAGCAGGTAGCTGGATGTAGGTAGGCTCCAAGGACTTTAGAATCAGGACCAGAGTCCAAGGCAGATGCTTAGTTGACTGAGCCACCCAGGCACCCCAAATTTTTACTTTTACCCAAACTGATTACAGAGTAGCATCTGGCAATGGTGAACTTCCTACTAATATCTACAACTCTTGCCTTTTTTGTTTTCTTCAGCTCTCTTACTCTTAGTAAGCTCTCTTAGTAAGCTCTCTTACTAAGAACTTAGTAAGTTCTTTTTTTCTTTGTGTTGCTTTATTTGTTCTCTTTTTATCTTATGAGATACCTCCTACTTTTGACTCAAGTTCCATTTAAGGTTGTGTTCTTTTCTAACTCAAAATATTTCCTTGGGTAAACTGATATACCTTAATGATTTTAAACAATCAGATATCACTGAAATGGTATTCACCTTTTGGTATGTATATCTGACAGTGTATGTGCATTGAATTAAAAGTGCATAGATTTTACCAGCCTGTTTTTAGGTCTATGAAATTTAGTACCATATCTTTGTATTACACTTATCTTCAAAGTTCCAAACTTATATTCTTGCTCTTCAGCATAACCATGTGGGTGACCTGAAAACACTGCACAATCTCACTCTTTTCAAGTACAAAGCTGAATTTATTACCCAACAAAATGCATTCTCTACTTCCTAGTTCTTAAGACTTGGTAATTGAATTACCTTCCAGTCCACTCCTTAGGTATAATCTTCTTAGTGTGAAACCTAGATTTTTCCTTCTCTCTCATCTCCAGACTTCAACATTGCATGTGAACCCTACATCTATCCATCCCCAATTCTTCTTAGAGAAGGACCCTTTAAGTTGTCTTTTAAATTACTAAAATAATATTCTCCTTAATCATCCTACTTCAGATCATCTTTCACACTGACAATTATAGCAATTCAGTGGATACAAACAAAACAAATCAACCTTATGTCTGCACAAAAATCATGGCAGACTCCTCAGGTTCTTCTGTAGATGCTTGTATATCAGACTTTATGGTGAACGTCTTGTAATTCTCATCATTCTGGAAATAGTCAAGCCTTTTACAGTTTTCTCAAAATGAAGTTACCTATGCTTTCACCCTTTCAAGGTTCTACCTATCCTTTAAAACTCTACTCAACTCTTAATGTTTTCAGTGGGATGTCCCCCAATCCCAAAATAAGGTGGGCTAATCTTATATATGTGGGATCATATAATATATATTTCTCTTAGCATTTAAGCTGCCTTATATTAATTTCCAGGTTATTCTAGCCTATAATTTCTCAATTCCTCATTATGAACTCTTTGAGGACATTGCTTCTCATAATCTCTAAAAGTGTTAGACAATCAAATCATACTATGCTCATCAGGTAAAAATCGGTACTATATGGAGAAGGGGGAGAAACATAAAGAAATATCAAATGATTAGCGTCTGTGGCTTTCTTATCTTGTAAATAACATTTTCACTTTGAATTTTCATAGAGCCACCTTGCTCTAAAAGATACTTATATTGTATATTAATTTATTCCATGAAAGAAAATATCCTATCATCTCTTCAAAACTAAAACTCAATTAATAAAATATGAGAAAAGTTGTTAATTTAATAAGCTAAAAAATCTTAATTATCACTTGATCTGAGAAATTTAATGGTATCAGTGCATACACAAAATAAAAACTAATTCAGATAATAGGAGAACTTAAGTACTTATAAGAAGTAGACACTTTTAGACAATTACATTAAATTCCCTGGATTGACCAAGGTCTTTAATATCTGTATTCTTGTTAGAGTCCCATAACCTGTGCAAAAAATGTATTATAAATCCCTAACGTCTAAATCTGCCATCATCAGAGGAGAGGATATATTATTAAATAAGAATATGGACAACTGGAGAAAATCCATTTAAATTGATTCTCTAAGCCTCAAAAACTTCTGTATGTAAATCTCAGAATAAAAATGGTTAAACCAGTCATTATCTTTTTTAACACAGGATTAAAAAGACAAGTATTTTTTTTCTTTTTTCAGTGACCCTTCAAACTTAAGTTTCATAGTAAAATACATATATATAGATATTCTAATTGGCACTCATAAAATGTTCCATAAAATACTCAAAAATAAAATTATGGATATGTAATTTCTTTCTTTTTTTGGATGTGTAATTTCTATGTCATAAAATTCTGCATTGTAGTTAATATTTCTCAGTTATAATCATAACTACATACATACTCTTAATACTGATAAACCCTTAATCTGAAAATGTTACATATCAAATTTTCCTTTAAAATGTTTCACTTATTTACTGATGTTATCGTATCTGCTTTTATGTAGGGCATAAAGATCTTTAGACGTAAAAATACAAGGCTATGAATTTCCTTTGAATCTTATCTACATACCTCAGAATACTTCACTTAAATATTATTTTGGGGTATATAAAGGGTCAGTAAACCTTTTCTGTAAATGGCAATGTATTAAATATTTTAGACATTAGAGGCCATGTACAGAGTCTCTTGTGTATTCTTTTTTTAACATTTTAAATTTTAAAATAAAAAAGTAAAACTTGGCCTATCTTGGGTATGATGATGGTTTCTTAACCATCATCATACCCAAAGGCTTTATCCAAGAAAAAATCATTGATAAACTAGACTTCATTAATATTAGAAACTCCGATCTGAAACAGAAAATGTCAAGAAAATAAGATAAGCCACAAACTAATAAAGTTTTTGCAAAAGATAACTCTGATAAAGGACTGAAACCAAAATATACAAATAACTCTTAAAACTCAACAATGAGAAATCAGGGTGTTGTCAGCACCATGGCAGTACAGCATCTCCCCCTTTGTCCTCCTTCTTAACAACTAAAAACAAGCATCCCTTCACAAACAGAAGTACCTCTAAAAATTGTGGGATCCAGCACCATATACCCAGGGGCCTGGGAGAAGCCTTGCCCACCTGTGCATTGGATATTAAGCAGACAGACCTCAGTACAGTCTGTGGAACCCAAAGAAGCCAACACACTAGGCCCATCTCTTTTTGGTCATGAAGGGTAAAACCTAGAAAGTACTGATTTGGCCATTTAAAGACAACACAGATTTTGTAGAAGTCTAGCTTTCCTAAGGAGAAATTCCAATATTCCCTTGGGGGAAAACAAAAAAAACAAAGAAACAAAAACACATGAGTTTGAATGTACTAAGGTGGGTTAGAGGAACTTTGCCAGCATTGTCCTTCCACCAGAGCTACACAGAACAGAACAGAATAGAACTGAAATGAATCAGCCAGGAATGACCTCTCTCACGGAGGAAAAGGAGAATAGTGAATGAGCACTCAGATATTCCAGTTGGGTAGGATTCTGAGAAACCCATTTCTCTCCAGCAGCACCCACTACTGAGGCAGGACCTCCATGGCTGGGGGTGGTGGGGAGAGCAGGGAAGCGGCATAAAAGAATATGAAAAGGCATTAGTGGGTTGCAATTCCTTCTGACTGGTAAGGACTCCAACAGGAAGACTCTCCAAAACTGCGGGAAGGCCTTATCCAAGGACACCCAAACCTACCCATTGGTACTCCCAATCCCCAACTAAGTGCTAAACCTACACTTCTTTGCACTCCGTATCTGGCTCCTTGTGAATGCTTATGAGTGCAGTAGCAAGGAAATGCTCACTGAATATAGCATGTGCTCATAAAATCAAAGCAGGCAAAGAGGAAAACACAAACTTAAGCTAAATGTGCCACTTTCCGGAAAACAAAAGAAAGGTTTCCAGCAGCCAGCCCACTGAGCTGTGAAAACAAGAGAAAACATACAAACTAAGAATTCAGCCACAAGAGGGAGAAAGATGTGGGGAGCAGACGTATTCATACAAAGCTGGGGAAAATTCCAGACATAAACGAGACCGATGGAAAAATTCTAACACTGGGAGGACAATAAGTACAGATTTAGGAGGAGGTGTCAAATATGAAAACACCAAAACAAAAAATACAAGAAACGTAAAAGGAAGGTAACATGTCATCACAAAAAGATAACAAAAATCCTCAAATAACCAAACTCAAAGACATAGAATTTTTCAATCTAGCTGATAAAGAATTAAAAATAGCTGTTTTAAGGAAACTCAACAAGAAAGAAAGAAAGAATAGCTGAGAACATTCCAAACTTGGGGAAAGGTTTAGAGATTCAAGTTCACAAAGTGTATAGATCACCTTATTATCTCAACTTAAAACAACTTGCTCCAAGACAAATTATAATGAAATGTCAAAAATCACAGAAATAATAATAATAATAATAGCAGTAGGAGAAAAAAAGGATTGTGACCTACTGAAGGTCTCCCATCAGTCTATCAGCAAATTTGTCAGAAGAAAGCTTAGAGACCAGGAAAGAATATAATGATAAATTGAAAGTGTCAAAAGGGGGGAAAAAAAAGAGCCAATCAAGAATACGCTATCCAGCAATGTTATCATTCAAATATGATGCAGAATAAAGGCTCTTCTAGACTGTAAAAGAGAGAGAGAGAAGGATAATGGTGGTGGGGTGGGAATTCATCACCACTACACCTGTCTTGCAAGAAATGCTGAAAGTTCCTCAGCTAAAATGAAAACATGCTAATTAGTAACATGAATATATACAACACACTAAAAGTAAAATAAATATATGTTAAAAGTAAATAAATATTGGTCATATTTTAAAAACTAATTCTGTAATATAAGTGTGTGAAACAACTATAGTATAATAGTTTAAGAAAAATAGTAAAAAAATAACTATAATCATTATAAATTATTAATGAAAACACAACAAAGAGTGGTAATGTGTTACATTAAAACATGAAAGGAGGAATAAAAGGGTAGCAATTTTGTAAGCAATTGAAATTAGGTTTCCAACAGATTTAAATGGATTGTTATATCTGAAGATGATTTCTGTAAGCCTCATGTAAATAAAGAAAAATTCTAGGGTAGATTCACAAAAGATAAAGATAGGTGAACAAGCATATCATCATAGAAAACCATCAATTCACAAAGGTAGGTAGAAACAGAAGGAAAAACAAAAAACAAAATAAATACAAAACAGCCAGAAAGTAATTAATAAAATATCATTAGTATGTCCTTGCACATCAGTAATTCCTCTAAATTTAAATGAGTTAAATTCACCAATCAAAAGACACAGAGTGACTGTAAGGATAAAAACAAAACAAAACAAAACAAAACAAAAATCCAAGACCCAACTGCAGGCTGTCTGTAAGAGACTTGCTTCAGCTACAAAAACACACATAGTCTCAAAGTGAAGGGCTGGTCTACTGGAAAAACCTACCCTTCTCCTCCTTACTTTTACACAGAACACTACCACACTCACAATACTTCTGACATCAAATGTGTGGAGATTTCCCTACACAAAGCAATTCCTTGCAATACCAGCTGGGTGTCCTACAGTTAATTCTGACACTCTCTACCTGAAGATAGCATCAGATCTCACAGGTTAAGTGTTCAGTTCCATGAGACTGCCTCCCACTTCAGATGCCAATCACAAGTAGTGGTTGCCCAGGTTTCCTACAACTTCTGTCTGTCTTGGGCATGTAAGAGATGTTCCCATGACTTCCTTCCATTTTGGATTACAATAATTTGCTAGAGCAGCTCAAAGAACTTGGGAAAACACCTACTAACATCTACCACCTTATTAAAGGATATGATGAAGGATACATATGAAAAGCAGATGAAGAGATACATAGAATAAAGTCTGGGAAGGTCCCAAGTGCAGCAGCTTCTGTCCCAAAGAATAGGGACCCTCACCGGTATGGGAGGATGTGTTAACAATCTGGAAGCTCTTTGAAACCTACACTATTGTAATTTTTATGGAGGCTTTATCACATAGGCATGATTGATCATTAGCTCAATTTTCAGCTCTTCCATATTGTCAAGAGAATTGGGATAGTGGCAACCAAAAATCCCAAATTTTTAATTACCACTTAGCCCTTCTGGTGACAAGCCCTACCCAGGAGCCATCCAGGAGCCTACTCAGTCACCTTGTTAGAATCTGGAGCAGAGATCAATATATTTTTTCTATTACCGCAAAGACAGAAAAAGATATTCCATGCAAATAGAAAAGCAAAGCAAGTAGAGATAATGATACTTATACTAAAGTAGAGTTTATTCCAAAAATGAAAATGAGAGACAAAACGATTATTACATAATGATAAAGGAGTCAGTTAATCAAAAACAGATAACAACAAACATAAATATACACACCCAACATTGAGATACCTAAATATACTCAGCAAATACTAACAGATCTGAAAGGAGACGTAGACAACAATACAAATACAGTAGGGAACTTCAATAACCCTCTTTCTTCAGTGGATAGATCAGACAGAAAATCACCAAGTTAACACTGAGCTTGAAATAATCACTATACCAAATGCACATCAGAAATTTATAGAACTTTGAATCCAACAAAAGCAGCATAAACATTCTTCTCAAATGTACACAAACATTCTCCAAGACAGATCATATAATAGGCCACAAAACAAGTCTTATTAAATTTAAGAAGAATCAAATTACCATGTTTCTCTTCCAATCACAATGGTATAAACCTAGAAATCAATAACAAAAAGAAAACTGAAAAATCACAAGTGTGTGTAGATTAAACAACATGCTTCTGAACAACAAATGGGTCAAAGAAGAAATCAAAGGAATATCAAGAAGTATCTTGAAATAAACAAAAACAGTATCAAAACATATGAATTCTGCAAAGGTAGTTCTAAGACATTTATAGCAATAAATACTTACATTAAGAAATGAGACATAACTCAAAGAACCTCACTTTCCATCTCAATATAAAGGGAAACAGAAAAAAGGACAAAGTAAGCCAAAACTTAGTAGAATAAAAGAAATAACAAAGATCAGAGTAGAAATAAAATAAATAAAGATCAGAAAAAAGAGTAGGAAAGATCAATGAAACTAAGAGCTGGTAATCTGAAAAGATAAAAAAAAATGAAAAATTTTGAGGTGGACTACGAATAAAAGAAAGAAGACTCAATGAATAAAATAAGAAATGGGAGAGGAGACACTGCAACTGATAACACAAAAATACATAGGATCATAAGAGACTGGAATGCCCAAATTCCGAGAACCCCCCAAAGAGAACCACCAGAGTCCGGAGTCAAAGCCAAAGAGCAGGGGTTGTTTATTACGAGCTCGAACCCGGACCTCCATGCACTCATTGCCGGTGACACTAAGAGGTGCCGAGCTCGGGATCAGAACACCTTTTATACAATATTTTTGGGGAGGCAGGGACTTAGCATACATCATAGCATCTTGTAACAAATTGCCACATACCGTGGGAAAATAAAAAAGCAACTCTATAATATGACTGGCGTGCTACAGAGCAGGAAAAGGCTGGGAAGAGATTATTGGTTAGGTCAAAGGGCTGTCATTCTTCAAACTGCTTAGTTGGTGCCGCTAGGGTATGTGTCACCTCAGGATTGGCCAGGGTCTCCCTGTCAAGCTGCAGGGTGCCAGATGGTTATTATCTCTTGCACCAGAGCTGGGTGAGAGGTCCGGGAGCAGTCATTTTGTCAGGTCCAATTTTGGGTGGGGGTTTCTCTGGCACCAGATGGCTGTTATCTCTCAGCCCACAGCCGGGTGTGGGTCCAGGAGCAGCCACTCTGCCAGGTTCAATTCTGGGCGGGGGTTGGGTGGTTACAGAGTACCTACAGAAAGTCTGCTGGTACTTTTTCATCTCCTCATGGGTTAGCAAGCGAAGGTACAGAAGCAAAAATAGCGGTAATGGTCATAATTTTATTCCCTAAGCATCTCAAGACTACTGCTAGTGATTATATGCCAGCAAATTAAATAAACTAGAAGATATAAATTTCTAGAAATACACAATCTACCAGGACTGAATCATGAAGAAATAAAGTCTGAACAATCCAATAACGAGTAGAGATTGAATCAGTAATCAAAAACCTCCCAACACACAAAAGCCCAGGAGGCATTCTCACTGGTGAATTCATTAAACATTAAAAAAAAAACCCTCCAAACCTTCACAAACTATTCAAAAAACTGAGGACAGGAAGAGGGAACACTTCCAAATGTTTTATGAGGCCATGATTATCTTGATACCAAAGTCAGATAACACTATAAGAAAATAAAACCATAGATCAATATCTCCGATAGTTACAGATGAGAAGATTCTCAACAAAATATTAACAAACTGAATTCAACAGCACACTGAAAGGATCATACACCATGACCAAGTGGGGTTCATTTCTGAGACATAAGGATAGTTGAAAAACCTTAAATTAATGTGATATGCTACATTAAGAGAATAAAAGAAACATCGTATGGTCATCCTAGTAAATGCACATAAAATATCTGACAAAATACAACATCATTTCATGATAAAAATCTTCAACAAATTTGGTATAAAAGGAATACACCTCATCACAATAAAGTCTATATTCAATAAAACTCACAGGTAACATTACATTCAATGGTTAAAGGTTGAAAACTATTTTTCTAAGATCAGGGACAATATAATAGAATGCCCATTGTCATCACCCTATTCAACATAGCACTGGAAGTACTAGCCAGAACAATAAGATAAGATAAATCTAGAAATAAAAGTTATCCAAATTTGAAAGATGAAGTGAAATTGTTATCTGCAGTTGATACAATCTTACATAGATACTCTTTGACTTATTATGGGGTTATGTACCAATAAAACCACTGAATATTGAAAATATTTTTAATCAAAAGGCATTTAATATATCTTGCTTAACTGACTTAAATGTGCTCAGAATACTTACATTAGTCTAACACTGAGCAAACTTACCTACAGCAAAGCCTTTTACATATAATAAAGTATTAAATATTTCACATAATTTATTGAACACTGCTGAAAATGAAAAAAGAGAATGGTTATATGGGCACAGAATGGTTTTAAATGTACTGTTTATTTACCTTCCTGATTGTGTGGGTGACTGGGAGCTGTATCTCACTGCCACTGCTGAGCATCATGAGAAGTAGGATTCTGTATATTGCTAGCTTGGGAAAAGATCAAAAATTAAACTTGAAGTATGGTTTCTACTAAATCTGTACTGCATTCATACCACTGTAAAGTTGAAAATTTGAAATTCTAACCATCATAAGCTGGAAAACATCTATATAGAGAAAATCATAAAGATGCAACCAAGAGCTATTAGAAGTCATCAATGAATTCAGTAAAGCTACATGATATAAAATCAATATTCATAATTTCTATACACTAATAATGACCTTTCGGAAAAAGAAAACTATCCACTTACCATAGCAGAAGAAACAGTAAGATACTTAGGAATACATTTAACCAAGGAAGTGAAAAATATTTACATAGAAAACTGTAAGACTTTAATGAAAGAAGTGGAAGACAACCCAAAGAAATGGAAAGATAGCCTACATTCATTATTAGAATAAATAATACCAGTAGAATGTCCCAAAGCTATTAGGCACCAAAATACATTAAATAGTCATGTTCCAAGGTACATTAAAATGTATTATCCAAAGCCATTTATAGGTTTGATATAATCCCTACAAAATTTCCAATAGCATTTTTCACAGAAATAGAAAAAAATCCTAAAATTTGTATGCAACCACATAAGACCCCAAACAGCCAAAGCAATCCCATTAAAGAAGAACAAAGCTTAAAGCATCACTTTCTGATTTCAAACAATATTACAAAGCTATTATAATTAAAACATTATGGCATCAGCTTAAAAATGGACACACAGACCAACAAAATAGAACAGAAAGCCCAGAAATACCTGTATATATGGTCAATTATATTTGACAAGGGGGCCAATAAAACTTGATGGTGAAAGGATACTTTCTTCAACAAAAAATGCTGAAGACTGGACAGGTAAACACAGAAAAATGAAATTGGGGTCTACTGTACACTTTTACAAAAATTAACTTGAAATCGATTAAAAACTTAAACATAAGTCCTGATACCATAAAACTTTTAGAAAAAAAAAAAAAACATAGGAAAGATGCTCCAAGACATGAACTTTAGTAATGATTTTTCTGATAAAACACAAAAAAGCACAAGTAACAAAAGCAAAAATCAACAAAAGCAAAAATCAACATCAAACTAAACCTTAAGTACAGCAAAAGAAAACATCAACAAAATGAAAAGGCACTTAACAAATAGGATAAAATGCTTGCAAATCATATACTGGATAAAGGGCTAATATCCAAAATATGTAAAGAATTCATTTACCTCATTAGCAAACAAACAGTCTAATTAAAAAGTGGGCAGAGGACTGAATACAATTATTTTTCCAAATAAGACATCCAAATGGCCAAAGGGTACATTAAAAGATGCTCAACATCACTAATCACCAGGGAAATACAAATCAGAACCACAGTGAGGTAATATCTCACAACTGTTAGAAGACAAAAGGTGACAAGTATTATGAGGATGTGGAGGTAAAGGAATCTTTGTTTACTGTTAGTGAGAATATAAATTAGTTCATCACAATGAAAAGAAGTATGGAGTTTCCTCAAAAAATTTTTTTTTAAAAAGTAAATTAAAAATTGCTGCTAACATATGATCCAGTAATCCCACTTCTAGGTATATATTCAAAGAAAATAAATTCAGGATATCAGAGAGATATCTGCACTCTCATGTTTACTGCAGCATTAACAATATGTGTCTGCTTCTGGATGAATGAATAAAGATGTGTTTTACATACAATATGATTCAGCAATGAGAAAGAAGGAAATTCTGCCACTTGTGAAGTATGGATAGAAATTGAAGACGTTATGCTGAGTTAAGCCAGATAGAGAAAGACAAATCTGTACCTTATCACTAATATGTGAAATCTAAAAAAAGCTTAACTCCTAGAAACAGAGTACAGTGATAGTTAGCAAAAGCTGAGGCTGGACGAATTGGGAAGATGCTATTAAAGAATACAAACTTATAACTAAAAGGTGAATAATTTCTGGAAATCTGATGCACAGCACTATGATTATACTCAAATACTGAATTGCATACTTCAAAGTTGTTAAGAGACTAACCCCTCACACCCAGTTTTACTGTAAAATAATTTACATACGTCACTGTATAAATTTAAGGCATAGAGCATGATGGTTTAATTTACATATGTTGTAAAATGATTACCACAGCAGGTTCAACCAGCATCCATCTTGTACAGATATAATAAAGTAAGAAAAAAAAAGAAAAAATCTTTTGTGATGGGAACTCTTTAAGATTTACTCTTAACAACTTTCTTGTATCTTGTATTAGAAGTGTTAACGATAGTGATCATGTTGTACATTAATTATATTTCTAGTACTTATCTTTTAATTGGATGTTTATACTTCATGACCACATTCCACCAACTACCCCATTCCCACCCACCCTACACACTGGGTAACCACAAGTCTGATCTCTTTTTCAGAGTCTCTTTCTTTCCTTTTTTCCTTCCTTCCTTCCATCCTTCCTTCCTCCCACCATCCCTCCCTCCCTCTCTCCCTCTCTCTCTTCCTTTTCTCTTTCCTTTTTTTCTTCCTCCTTCTTTCCTTCCTCCCTTTTTCCTTCCCTCCCTTCCTTCCTTCTTTCGATTTCAATATAAGTGAAATCAAAAAGCATTTCTCTTCTCTGACTTATTGCACTTAGCAGAATTCCTTCAAGTCTATCCAAGTTATTGCAAATGGTAGGATTTCCTCATTTTTTATAGCTCAGTAATATTCCATTGTATATATGTATATCTGTGTGTGTGCACACATGTATGCGTGTGTGCGTGTATGCATGTGTGTCACAAGTGATTTATCCACTCATCCACTGATGGACATTTAGGTTGTTTCCATGTCTTGGCTATTGTGAATAATGCTACTATGAATATGGGGGTGCATGTATCTTTTCAAGTGATTCTCCATACTATTTTCCATAGTGGCTTCATCAATCTACAGTCCCACTAACAGCACACAAGGGTTCCCTTTGCTATACATCCATGCCAGCATTTGCCATCTCTTGTATTTTTGATGATGGCCATTCTAAGAGGCGTGAAGTGATATCTCATACTGGTTTCAATTTGCATTTCCCTACTGATCTGTGATATTGAACATCTGTTCATGTATGTGTTGATTTTCTGTACATCTTCTTTGGAGAATGTCTATTCAAGTCCTTAGTCCATTTTTCAAATTGGTTTGTTTTGTTTTCCAATTGAATGATATGTGTTCTTTATACATTTTGGGTATTAACCCCTTTTCAGATATATGGTTTGCGATTTTTTTGCTATTCTGTAGGTTTTCTTTTCAGTTTGTTGATTGTTTCTTTTCCTGGGCTGAGTCTTTTAGTTTAATGTGGTTCCACTAGTTCATTTTTGGTTTATTGGTTGTGCTTTAGGTGGCATACCTAAATAATCAATACAAAGACCCATGTCAGGGAGCTTTATTTCTATGATTTCTTCTAGTTGTTTCATGGTTTCAGGACTTACATTGAAGTCCTTAATCCATTTTGAGTTAATTTTTATAAGTATTATAAGTCTGGTTTCATTTTTTAAAAATATGTGAAAATCCAATTATTCCAGCACCATTTATTGAACAGACTGTCTTTTCTCCATTAAGTATTCTTGGCTGTCTTGTGAAATATTATTTGCCCAGATATAGTTGGGTTTGTTTCTGGGCTCTGAATTCTGTTCCATTGGACTATTTGTCTGTTTTTATGCTAGTACCATACTTTTTTGATGATGATAGCTTTATAATATAGCTTGAAATCAGGAAGTGTGACCCCTTTTGCTTTATTCTCCTTTTTCAGAATTTCCTTGACTATTTGGGTTGCTTGTGGTTCCATATAAATTTTAGGACTGTTTTTTTCTACTCCTGTAAAAAAAAAATGCACTGCAATCTTGATAGGGATTGCATTAAATCTATAGATGGCTTCATGTATCACTGAAATTTTAATTACAGTAATTCTTCTAATCCATGAACATGGTATACTTCTCTTGTTTATTTGTATCTTCTTAATTTTTTCATTAATGTCTTATCATTTTCAGACTAGAGATCTTTAACCTCCTAAATTTATTTCTAGTATTTATTTCTAGTATTTTACTGTAAATGTTACTAATTTCTTTTATAGAAAATGTGTTATTAGTGTATAGAAATGCTACTGATTTTTGTATGGGTATTCTGCAACTTTACTCAATGTATTAATTAGCTCTAGCAGTTTTCTGTTTTTTTTCTATAATTGTGTCATCTGCAAATAGAGACAATATTTTGGATATGCAATCCCATTCCCTCCTGGCCTGAAAAGTTTGTCAAGAAATCTGTTAAAAGCCTTAAGGAGGTTCCCTTGGATATAACTTTTCTTTTGCTGCTCTTAAAATTCTTTGTCTTTGAATTTTGGCAGTTTAATTATAATATGTCTCAGTCTAGCCCTATTCTATTCAACCTATTTGGAGTCCTTTGGACCTTATGGATCTGGACGTCCATTCCCAACCCTCACCCCTCAAGTTTCAAAATTTTTCAGCAATTATTATTTAAATATACTTTTTACCCCTTTCTTTTTTTTGTGTGTGTCTGTGGTACCCACAATAATATTAATCCATTCATTATGCCCCATTATTCCCATAGGTTTTGTTCAGTTTTGTTGTTGTTGTTGTTGTTTTTTTTTTTTTTTTTTTTTTTTTTTTTTTATTTTTATTTTTTTTTAATTTTTTATTTTTGATAAACATATATTTTTATCCCCAGGGGTACAGGTCTGTGAATCACCAGGTTTACATACTTCACAGCACTCACCAAATCACATACCCTCCCCAATGTCCATAATCCCACCCCCTTCTCCCAAACCCCCTCCCCCCGGCAACCCTCAGTTTGTTTTGTGAGATTAAGAGTCACTTATGGTTTGTCTCCCTCCCAATCCCATCTTGTTTCATTTATTCTTCTTCTACCCACTTAAGCCTCCATGTTGCATCACCACTTCCTCATATCAGGGAGATCATATGATAGTTGTCTTTCTCTGCTTGACTTATTTCGCTAAGCATGATACGCTCTAGTTCCATCCAAATGTTGTTGTTGTTGTTTGGTTTTTGGTTTTTGTTTTTTTGTTGTTGTTTGTTTGTTTTTGCTTCTCTGACTGAATAATTTTCTAAATATTTCAAATATTCTATACTCCAGGTTACTGATTTTTTTCTTCTCATGGGCCAATCTACTTTTGAAACTCTCTATTGAATTCTTAAGTTTAGTTACTGAGTTTTTCAACAGTAGGATTTCTGTTGTTTTTCTTATTGGTGGTGGTGGTGGCAGTGGTGGTGGTTGTGGTTCTTTCCTTGTCAAACTTCTTGTGTTGTTCTTGTACTGTTTTCCTAACTTTGTTTAGTTGTCTGTGTTTTCCGGTAGCTAACTTCCTTAAGAGGATTATTCCTAATTATTTATCTGACAGAGCATAGATTTTCATTTCCTTAGGGTCAGTTATTGTAGCTTTATTTGTTTCCTTTGGTAGTGTCATATTTACCTGATTTTTTGTAATCTTTGATTCTTTACACTGTGCATTTGAGTTATTAGGGCTCCTCTCCCACACTTTACAGGTTTGGTTTGCCAGAGACAGTTCTTCACCAGTCAGCCAAGTTTGGGTTTCTGAGCGTATCCGCCAGTAATCTCTTCAGGCAGCTAAGATCTGCTATTATGATTTATTTTTGGATGAGGTAACTGTTCAATCTCTGAGGATAGGGATGGGAGTTGTGCCATTGGCTGAGAGTATTTGGATAGAACTGCTCACTTGATTTCCCACCCAAATAAGGATATAGGATGGGCTTCTGGTTGCCTGGATTCTCTGGTCAGCTTTACTAGATGGCAAGGACTCAGTGTTGTTTTCAGTTGGAGATGGTGCTGTATATTAGCTTCTCTGCCCTGACAGGGCAGCAGGACAAGAACCAGGACCTATACAGCCCATTATTTATTTGATGATCCAAATCAATCCAGAGTAATCAATGAATTCTTCAGGTGAAGCCCCCAGTTTGGCTCTGCTGATAGGCTGTACTCTCTGTTTAAGTGCCAGTACACATAGGGCTACTGAGTGGGCTATGCAGCTTCCCATGTGCTCTGGTGAGGTCCCCTGCCCAGGACAGGATGAAAGCTGTATTTGGTGATGAGCAGGACTACAAATTAGATCCCCTGCCCAAGTACAGAGCAAGAAGTAGTTCCAAGGCCAGTAAAGTTGTTTGCTTATTGTCTTAATTTAAGCTAGCCTACAACCCCCAAGTCAACCTGACTCAATGGAGGCTTTCTCTGCATACTATCAGCTCTGCCTTCCCTCAAGTCCCACTGGGCCAACACAGCTTCCAAAAGTTGATGTCAGCCCTTCTGGTCAGACAGGGCCTGAAGACACTCTCCAATGCAGGTAAGGTTATGTCTCAGGAACTTTGCCCTGTTGGAAGTGGTCACTTCAGGCTACTCACAATTTCGTAAACAGGGTGTCTGGTTAGGAGAGGCTGGAAGCTACCTTCAGTCTATATATTAATTGCCTTGCCTGTCATAGCATGAGAATGCTCCACATCCAGTACTGGCTTTGCTCTGAGGGTGATCAGCACTGCTCTCATACCTCTTAGCTCAAGTGCTGCTAAGCCACACTTCCAAGATTTGCTGCCAAACCTCTGGTCAGATGGGGCTGGAAGCCACTGTCCATAGTGGGAAGGACTGTGATTCGGCTGCTTGGGCATGGGCAAATTGAGCTCTAAGGCCAACAAAGCTCCTTCTTTGAGGATCTATACCCCCACTGAATTCCCTGGTGATTACAAGCCTCTGACTTGGCTCTGCAGATAAGAAAAATGTCTGGTTAAGATTACTACTTGGGCACACAGTTATGAGTTTGGTCTACCAAGATCCATGTGCTGGTTGTAGTCAGCCCCTCCCCACTTTCTGTCACAACCAAATCTGCCCTAGATTCCCCTGTGATACGGATGGTGTGAGATCACAGTAAGGACTGTAGCCAGCCCCTCCCCACTTTCTGTCACAACCAAATCTGCCCATTCCCCTGTGATACGGATGGTGTGTAAGCTGTTTGACTTCCACAAAGTGATCACAATGCTGCGTAAGCTGTTTGTCCCCTTTCTTTTCCCACTGGAGGAACCAGAGGCTCAGGGGAGACCTCTCCTGTGGTGCTCTGCTAACATGGGGAGGAACATTGCAGTCAATATGTAGCTACTTCTCTTATTCATCTAGCCAGTCTTGGTCTCTTTGGTATGGGGTGGGGGTGGGGGGTGGGGAGGGGCAGTTGCTTCTCCCTCACTCTCATGTTCTAGTATTCTCTCAGTGGTGTCTTATTTTTAAAAAGTTGTTAAAGGGTGCCTGGGTGGCTCAGTGGGTTAAGCCGCTGCCTTCGGCTCAGGTCATGATCTCAGGGTCCTGGGATCGAGTCCCGCATCGGGCTCTCTGCTCAGCAGGAGCCTGCTTCCTCCTCTCTCTCTCTCTGCCTGCCTCTCTGCCTACTCGTGATCTCTCTCTGTCAAATAAATAAATAAAATCTTTAAAAAAATAAAAAATAAAAAAAATAAAAAGTTGTTAGTTGTTCTCATATGAGGGAGCAAATTCAGGAATAACCTATGTCACCATCTTGGTGATGTCTCCTTGAGACTAGATCTTAAATGTTCTCATCACAATAAAGAAATGGTATTATAAGACCCAAAAAATGTGGTAGCTAATGCTATACTGGTAATCATATTGCAATATATAATTATATCAAATCAATGGGTTTTATACCTTAAGCATATGCAAAATTATATCAATTATATCTCAAAGAAATATGCAAGCCTTACAGTCAACTCCAATCTATTTACTTTTAATTACCTCTTGAAGTGCCTATTAATGACTCACTACTTCTAAAAATAAATATATTTACTCTGCACCAAAAAAGTGAAGGAAAAAAGACAACCAATCTGTCTAAAAATAAGTCAAATACCTTAAAAGGCATTGCTACCTTAAAAGACACCTCACCAAAGAAGTTATACAGATGGCAAATAAGCATATGAAAAGATGTTTCACATCATATGCAGTGAAATGCAAATTAAAATAATGATATACCAGTACACAATGAGATACCAGCACACAACTATTAGAAGGCCCAACATACAAAACACCACAGACACAATTGCTGACAAGAATGGAGAGTAATAACAACTCTCACTCATAGCTGGTGGGAATGCAAAATGGGACAGTCATCTTGGGAGACAGTTTGGTGGTTTCTTATAAAACTAAACACCACTCACCATAAGATCTAGTGATCACCCTCCTTGGTATTTACCCAAAGGAGTTGAAAATTTATGTTCATACAAGAACTCATATGCAGATATTTATAGCAGTTGTATTCATAATTGCCAAAAGTTGGAAGCAACCAAGATGTTCTTCACTAGGTGAAGGGATAAATAAATTATGGTATATCTGACAATGGAAACTACTAAGTGCTAAAAAGAAATGAGCTATTAAGCCATGAAAAGAAATGGAAAAAAAAACTTAAATGCATATTATTACACAAGGCAGCATAAAATAGAATAATACAAAAGCATGTAAGTTACTAATTTTCAAATTTTATAGGGATTATGTAAGTTAAAGGCATATGGTAAAATCTTACTTCATTATTAACTTTTATAATTAAAATTTCTTAGAATAATAAGAATTTTTTAAGCAATGTATACTTCCCAAACTACTGCAAAAATAAACTAATAAAAGCAAATGAGTTTTGTGTTAAAATAAAGTAAATTAAACCCAAAGAAATCAAGGTTCAGAAATAGAAAGCATAAAATCAAGTAAGTATGAGTAACCACATCATCTTGTCTAGAATGACCAAATGATTTGAAATTCTGTATTATATTTCAAGGCTTTCCAACTTCAAGTTGAATACTATATATAATATGTACACACACAATACACACACACACACACACACACACACACATATATATATAATGAAAATCTAATTTTAGAAAGTTATATCAGGAAAATTAAAAAATAAAGAACCTGGATTTGACAGCTGGATCAACTGAAAAGCAGGATGTTATAGGGAAAAATGTTTGTGAATAATGAATAAGCACTATCTTAAGAGTATATAAGACATGTTGAAGAATATAAAAAATCAGTAAAGAACAAAGTGCCAAAATATATAAAATAACAACAAAAAAAAAAAAAAAGAGGAGGAGGAGGAGGAGTTGGAGAAGAAGAAGGAGGAGGAGTAAGAAGAGAAGGGGGAGAAGCAGCCGCAGCAGCAACAGCAGAAACTGACCACATAATGAAGAAGACTTTTCCTACTCTTTGCCATAGCAAAAATACATAAATAAATCCAAAAGATCAAATTAATATACAATTGTTTCAACAGACCCATGTCAAAGACTTGTTCTCCAATATAACATTTTGTTTCCAACTGAATACCTTTGGGAAATTTATGTTTATTATAATTAGGTCAAAAAAATTTTAATAAAAGGCAAAAATTAAATATTTACTAAACACCTTCAAGCATCAATGTGAAAAACTAGAAAATCATAATCAAAGGATCCTCAGTAATACCACTAACTTTGAAATTAATAAGTAATAGAATTACTTCTTTGCTTTGAATGAGTCCCTATAGTTTGGATCTGTTGCTTTAATTATCATAATTTTCAAAATGTTGTGCTTGCAGAATTGACTCTCGCTTAGGTACAAGAAGAGTTCTATAATTCTGTAAAATAAAGATCTAACCCAAAATAATGAAAAAAATTGCTTTACTGTAGGAAATAAAACTTGTAAAACACAAATACAGTTCTGTCCATGAATTTGCCACACAGAAGACTGGTAAAACCCAGAGCCTTTTTGTGTGAACCTTTGTTCACTACATCCTAGTCCTTGACCTGGGCCAATTACCCTACCTCTCTGATCTCCAATTTCCTCTTCTGTCACGTAAATATACTAATGAGATTTTGTCTTAAAGTTTTTTTGAATATTAAGTGAGATAAAATGTATAAAACTTATAGAGTTTCGGGCCTATATTATTATCTTATTTAGTTAATTCCTGCCAAGTCAGTAACAGTAAAGTTAGTACTATTATAAACTTGGTCTCACCTAGGCAATTGGAACCTTCTTTAGAAATGCAGTATCCCAACAATTTTGAAACTGTGTCACTCAGATGATGGCACATTAAACACTGCCAATAAGTCTCTACTTCTAAGATAGCCAGAGTTAACTCTGGTTGTTTGATGTCTGAATCAGATTTTTTTTCCACATTTTATCAATTCTGGGAGCTACCCTGTATACTTTCCATAATATGATTCTTTTTCAATTTTTAAATAATTTGATAAATTGATAATCAGATTTTATCGATTGCAATAAAAGAATCCTAATCAGCATCACAGTTGGTACTAGACTGGGTTTTGACAAGATTTGCTTAATTAAAGTGGGGTATTCAGGGGTCCCTGGGTGGTTTAGTGGGTTGAGCATCAGACTCCTGGTTTGGGCTGGGGTTGGGATCTCAGGTACATGGGGTGAGATCAAGCCCTGCATGAAACTCTGCACACCCTGGGGAGTCTGCTAGAGATTCTCTCCTTTTCCCTCTGCTCCTCCCCCTGCTCATGGGTGCTCTCTGTCTCTCTCTCTCTCTCAAATAAATAAACCTTAAAAAAAATGTTAAAAAAAGAAAAGTAGGGTATGCAGAATTGGTTATTAAGAAATAATAAAAGACATGGAATTGGAAGCCTTTACCCATTCATATATTGGTAAAATATGTCATCAAATCATGTAAGTAGATTGATAGTAAAACCCACAGGATACTGGATACTTGTTCCTCCAATTTAACACAAGATCTGTCAGTTGGGACTGAAAACACTGACAGTATCCATTAAGTTGGATAATTTGGTTGCATCAAAAACACTGGATAAGTTAAAGTGGCAAATTCAAATCCTTTAGACATAATCTAGCCATTGTCCTAAGACATAAATAACCATGCTGAAAAAATTATTTTATGGCTATGCTGATAGGACTGGGAACACATTCAGAAACAGACATAGACGCAGACATAGATATAACTGATTGCCAAAGTAGGCTACCTAAATGACTCACAACTTCATCCTATCTTTTTCTATACTGGGAAAAATCACTGGAGTCTAATAATTGTAATAACAACATTAGGAAACTTTGGAGGACTAAGGTAACAAGAATAACTAAATTTCTTTGAAATACTACCCACTGCACTGCTCTTCTTGCAGCAGAAGCCACCTTTTTTTTTTTTTTTAAGATTTTATTTATTTATTTGACAGATAGAGATCACAAGTAGGTAGAGAGGCAGGCAGAGAGAGAGAGGAGGAAGCAGGCTCCTTGCTAAGCAGAGATCCCGATGTGGGGCTCAATCCCAGAACCCTGAGATCATAACCTGAGCCGAAGGCAAAGACTTAACCCACTGAGCCACCCAGGTGCCCCCCCACTTTTTTTTTTTTTTTTTAGAGAGAGAGAGAGCACACAAGTATGTGAGGATAGGAATGACAGAGGGAGAGAATCTCAAAAAGCCTCCATGCCTAGTATAGAGCCCAGTTGGGGGCTTCGTCTCACCCTCGTCATGACCGGAGATCATGACCCAAGCCAAAATCAACAATCAGTCACTTAACTGACTAAGCCACCCAGGCATCCCCACAAGTGATTCTTAAGGACAGAGAACAAACTGAGTATTGATGGTGGGAGGTGGGTGGGGGTGGGCTAGATGGGTGAAGGAAATTAAAGAGGGCACCTCTGATGAGTACTGGGTATTAGATGTAAGTGATGAATCACTGAATTGCCTCCAGAAACCAAATATTGCACTGTACGTTAACTAACAAAACATAAAGAAAAAAATAGAGATTTCCTTCCAAAGCAAATAAATAAATAAATAAATAAATAAATAAATAACATAACATAACATAAATAGATATAAATCAAAACTGTAATATAAGGCAGGAACATTTTACTTGGATCCTGTGGATAGCAAAGTATTTGAAACACAGTATGAATCTAGAGGAATCCAATAAGCTAGGGAAAAGTAAGTGGATCAATGCTGAAGAAAATTATGATAAAAAAGAAGGTGAACTTTCCAAAGGAATTCACCTTGTAGAAAATTGACAGTTCAGCCTTTTTTGCCATCGTGTGATAGAAATCATTGTGAGGACAGTTCTGATCGAAATTTGTGAAGAGCCAACACTCATAATACCTCTAGATTTCTGCCAGTCAAGTTACCATCCTAATAAACTATAAGGTGAAAGCAAATTCAGAATTTAATAATTTTAGGTTAATTATTATATGTGGTTTTATTTTTTATAAGAGATTTTGAAAAGTGGATTTAATGCAAAAACATCCAACATATACCTCTATACTGCTCCCTAGAAACCAAATGAAAACTGTTATGTAAAATTTTTCAAAAAAATACAACTAACCATAAAAATATCACTATAAAATTCATCCTCTCTTCCTCCTTTTCTGCTTTCTTTCTTTCATCCTTCCTTCTTGCCTCCTTTCTTTTCTTAAAATTAACTTTAATTCACATACCATAGGCTTAAAATCTTACAAAACTAGAAAGTGGCTTTTATTTTCTAACAACAGCAGCAACAAAAAAAAGGCAGTCAAAATACATTTCTCAAATTATGTTAACTGTATTTACTGAAGGTTTTTTTCCTGTAGTTTTATCTGGCATGTGAGTAACAACTTTTCTTAACAATGGAAGGACTTCACGGGCAACAGTCTAATTAAATGCCCTTTATCCCTTTCTGCCCCAAACAGGTATCACCATCTGCATTTTCCTCATGCTTGATAGTATACCCAAAACAGTATAGTGATAGGGAAAAAAATATAAACAAAACCTAAAACAGAACCTATGAGACAATTTCGCACATCTGTTCCTGCGGGTGTTCTTTCATTCTTTCTCATTTATAATTAATGAAAAATAATGGTGCTGACACAAGTTAATTACTATGAAAAATTACGGTTTATGCTATTCATTATAATAATGGCAAATTACTCGAGATTTTCAAACACTGTTCCTAAGCAATTAGAAGTGTTCGTAAGGAGTTCACCTGTGAAATTTTTTCATCTGCGTTTGCATTCTGTGAAGTGAAAGAACACCCAATGTTTTTCATTAGCAGCAGAGATAACACAGCAAGAGATATTAATCATGGAGTCCTATACCTGGGAAAACATTTAAAACAAATTGGGATTGTGTAGTTGAAGCAGAGGTCAAAACAATACACAGAGATATTTATTACAACCAAACTTTTCTTAACAGATTCAAAGGGACTATTAAATTTGTTCCATTTAGTAACAATTTGGTATAACTAATTAGAATTACTATCTTGTCCTAGTTTACAAAAATATTAAATTACTGATTTTAAAATTAGAATTAATATCTATCTAATTAGCACATGCAAATTAGGAAATTGTCCCTTCTCGAACTTGCTTTTCTTATAGACCTATAAATTGTAACACTAATGCAATAGTCCTCAGGTTATTAAGAATAACTTATGACTAAAAAATACTAATTAGACCTAATATGCCTGTGTAAATGAGCTAAGTGAAAAACATCCCTGTGAAATATTTGGTCTGCTGTAGTTTCAATAGTAACCTAAACGAGGAAAAGCTAGTTTTGTCTTATTTAGTTTAATGACAAAGTTGCTGTACATATACACAGAATATTTTGTTTCATTTTTTATTCATTAAAGGTAATATAGAAAAAATAAAATTTCAAAACAGTGACAAATGCTTTATTTTTAATAATTTCAATTAAATTATATTTTAGGAATACATTGATTTAAAAACAAACCAACTACTAAGAGAAAAGATAAAAAATATCAATCTCCTTTGAGGAGGCAAAGAAAAAACATAAAAATGTATAAATTTATTAATATGTAGTCAGTAATTGCTGTTGAAATTAGATTTGATAAAATTGTTTAAATATATTCAAAACTCCCTATGTTGTCCCTTTTATCCTCATGACTTACTCATTTCAAAACTGGAAGCCTATATTTCCATCTCTCCTTCACCCATAAAAGGCACAGCATAGAGAATACAGTCAATAGTATTATAATAGCATTGTATGGTGACAGATGGGTAGCTATGTTTATGGTGAGCATAGGGTAATCTACAGCGTTGTCAAAGTACTATGTTGTATGCCTGAAACTAATGTAATATTGTGTGCCAACAACCAACAATTTTAAAAATAATAAAAAAATTAGGGGCGCCTGGGTGGCTCAGTGGGTTAAAGCCTCTGCCTTCGGCTCGGGTCATGATCCCAGGGTCCTGGGATCAAGCCCCACATCAGTCTCTCTGCCCAGCAGGGAGCCTGCTTCCCTTCCTCTCTCTCTGCCTGCCTCCCTGCCTACTTGTGATCTCTGTCTGTCAAATAAATAAATAAAATATTTTAAAAAAAATAATAAAAAATACATAAAATATTCAAAATGCTTTTAAGGATTCATCTATAATATTTCTCTCTATAGCCCAGTATATTTTCCAAAAAGGAATAAAAATTAAATTGTAGATCTTGGGTCAATATCATATAACATCTCCTACAAAATACTAAATGCCACACACTTCAGATGATATTATCATTTTTGTAGTCACATGCAAAAAAAACTTCAAATCAATGAAGAAAATGAGGTTTGTTTCAAGAAAATTAAGAGTACAAGAAAGTAAATATTTACTTAGTAAATCTCATAACCTCAGCATAGAGTACCTGAATTTAAAATTTTTTAAGCAAAAAAGAAAGTTGATTGATTCATATAACTGTACCGAATACATTTTTTTTTCGTACTTTCAGGTACGCTCATTTTAGGTGGTAAAATTGAGGCATCAGTGCTATCTCTTTCTCTGCTTCAGTTAGGCTGCTTATCTTTGGGTGTGTTCCCTTCTCCTCAGGATCTTTCCAGGTGGTTGCCATGATGAACACTAACAGTTGCAATGCACATAAACCCTAAGATTTCCAATGAAGGTGGGTTGGTGGTGTCAGAGTAAAATGGAATAAAAACTCCAGCTCTTTTCAAAGCAACAGTAAATTGAAACAGACTTACAAATTGCCTTTGACATCTAATTTCTATTTCATGGATAGATAAGACTACTTTTTTTTAAAATTTTATTTATTTATTTGACAGACAGAGATCACAAGTAGGCAGAGAGGCAGTCAGAGAGGGGAGGAAGCAGGCTCCCTGCTGAGCAGAGAGCCCGATGCGGGGCTCAATCCCAGGACCCTGGGATCATGACCCGAGTGGAAGGCAGAGGCTTTAACCCACTGAGCCACCCAGGCGCCCTAAGACTACTTTTTTTAAGAAAAAGATTTTATTTATTTGACAGAGAGAGAGAGAGACTGAGAGACACAAGCAGTGGGAGCAGCGGGCACAGGGAGGGGGAGAAGCATGTTCCCCGCTGAGCAGAGAGCCCAAGGGGCTCAATTCCAGGACCCTGAGATCATGACCTGAAGGCAGATGCCTAACAGACTGAGCCATCTGCATGCCCCGATAAGACTATAAGACTTTTTCTATCTTTTACCAATTAGTTAGATATAAATGGATATTTCTTGGTAAAACATCAATAAAAAAATAAACTCTAAGTACAATTTTGGGGACTATGTTAGGTGTATTATGATGAACATATTGTTTTGTACATATACCAGATTATGATGTAGAAAATAACCTCCTATTACTAAAGACATAACTGATAAAATTAGACATGTTAAGTAAATTGCCCAGAGTCAAACAACTGGGAAGCAACTAACCCAGGAACCACACATAGATTTACCATATTACAAGTCTATTTTTACAATATTTTTCCAGTTCCTATTTTGAATAAGCTATATTTAAATAGAATTAGATGCAACATGGAGGCTTAAGTGGGTAGAAGAAGAATAAATGAAACAAGATGGGATTGGGAGGGAGACAAACCATAAGTGACTCCAGGACAAAACAAACATAGATTTGGGAGAGAAGGGGGTGGGATTATGGACATTGGGGAGGGTATGTGATTTGGTGAGTGCTGTGAAGTGTGTAAACCTGGTGATTCACAGACCTGTACCCCTGGGGATAAAAATATATGTTTATAAAAAAATAAAAAAATAAAATAAATAAATAAATAAATAAATAAATAAAAGAATTAGTAGCAAATGATTTTGCTAAGAAGTATAATTATATTTTCTTTATTAAGAGAAATCTTAAATCTTTCCATTCTAAGAATATAAGATTATATATAGATAACTGAAAATTCTGCTTCTTTCTGTCCTATATTTCAGGCTCTCCTTGTTATTAGAGATTGATAAAAACCAGGTGGTATGTAAAGAAAAGTCTGTATACAAAAGGGGTTTATATTTGATTATTCAGAGACTGAGATTATTATCCATATATAACACTATTCTTTTCAAAAAAGACTTTGCTTTATATGGCCAATAGTTTCTCAAGTGAACCAAATTAAATATTTTAATTTTGTGAAAGCACCATGGAATTATAAACTAAAAACTAGATTTTGAAACAAAGGACAATTTTGAAATCATCTGTACATTATGAAATTTTACATTATGAATTCTATATTCATTCTGTGAATTCCTTTCTATATAGGACGTCTTCCCTCATAAAATGGTTTCTCTTTTTTATTTAAGAATTCATGGGTTCAACAATGTGAAAAATAATCGTGTAATATTTACTTGTATCAATTCTTTCAAAACTCTTTCAATATATGTATGTAATACAATACAAAGAAGCAATTTAAGTGTCCAAAATGTTAAAACTCATCCAGAAACTTTATAAATCAAATCCTAGAAATTCAGATGTGCAAAAATTTTGCAATATATTGTTTTCTTCATTTTTTTATTTTATCATTTTTTTACCTTTTTTAAAAATACTGTTTTCTGCAAATGAAATTAAATCTGCATCCTGGCAATTGTTCCACTGTGTTGACACAACATTTTGCTTGTCATTTGGGAATTTGCTCAAGGATCTGGGAGAGAAGGTAGTTCTATAATTATCAAAAATTAGGAGGCGCCTGGATGGCTCAGTGGGTTAAAGCTTCTGCCTTCGGCTCAGGTTATGATTTCAGGGCCCTAGGATGGAGCCCGGCATCGGGCTCTCTGCTCAGCGGGGAGCCTGCTTCCCCCTCTCTCTGCCTGCCTCTCTGCCTACTTGTAATCTCTCTCTCTGTCAAATAAATAAATAAAATCTTTAAAAAAAAATTAGGAAAAGGGCTTTGAGTCTCCAATCTACAATGGTCAGGCTTGTGGAACCATTGTTGAAATCCACAAGGCCTCTGAAAGTGGAACTCCTAATTATCTGGAGGATATGGCCTGGGGATGTTTGGGGTTAAGGGAGCTAGGCAACTCGATTTGGCAGAAGACTTGGATCCTGGAGGACAGAGACTTGCTCCCTTCACCAGGTCATTAGCCACTGTGCTTCACTGTATTCTAAAGGAAATGGTACCTTTTCTTTTCTTTTTTTTAAATATATATAATTTTTTATTTTTTATAAACATATATTTTTATCCCCAGGGGTACAGGTCTGTGAATCACCAGGTTTACACACTTCACAGCACTCACCAAAGCACATACCCTCCCCAATGTCCATAATCCCACCCCCTTCTCCCAAACCCCCTCCCCCCAGCAACCCTCAGTTTGTTTTGTGAGATTAAGAGTCACTTATGGTTTGTCTCCCTCCCAATCCCATCTTGTTTCATTGATTCTTCTCGTACCCACTTAAGCCTCCATGTTGCATCACCACTTCCTCATATCAGGGAGATCATATGATAGTTGTCTTTCTCTGCTTGACTTATTTCGCTAAGCATGATACGCTCTAGTTCCATCCATGTTGTTGCAAATGGTAAGATTTCATTTCTTTTGATGGCTGCATAGTATTCCATTGTGTATATATACCACATCTTCTTGATTCATTCATCTGTTGATGGACATCTAGGTTCTTTCCATAGTTTGGCTATTGTGGACATTGCTGCTATAAACATTCGGGTACACGTGCCCCTTTGGATCACTACGTTTGTATCTTTAGGGTAAATACCCAATAGTGCAATTGCTGGGTCATAGGGCAGTTCTATTTTCAACATTTTGAGGAACCTCCATGCTGTTTTCCAGAGAGGTTGCACCAGCTTGCATTCCCACCAACAGTGTAGGAGGGTTCCCCTTTCTCCGCATCCTCGCCAGCATCTGTCATTTCCTGACTTGTTGATTTTAGCCATGCTGACTGGTGTGAGGTGATATCGCATTGTGGTTTTGATTTGTATTTCCCTGATGCCGAGTGATATGGAGCACTTTTTCATGTGTCTGTTGGCCATCTTGCAGAAATGTCTGTTCATGTCCTCTGCCCATTTCTTGATTGGATTATTTGTTCTTTGGGTGTTGAGTTTGCTAAGTTCTTTATAGATTCTGGACACTAGTCCTTTATCTGATATGTC
The DNA here is from genome assembly GCF_011764305.1 of Mustela putorius furo. Classification (NCBI taxonomy): domain Eukaryota; kingdom Metazoa; phylum Chordata; class Mammalia; order Carnivora; family Mustelidae; genus Mustela; species Mustela putorius. The sequence goes on from NW_025421556.1 coordinate 288,727, forward strand.
ATTTGCAAATATCTTCTCCCATTCTGTCAGTTGTCTTTTGATTTTGTTAACTGTTTCCTTCGCTGTGCAAAAGCTTTTGATCTTGATGAAATCCCAATAGTTCATATTTGCCCTTGCTTCCCTTGCCTTTGGCGTTGTTCCTAGGAAGATGTTGCTGCGGCTGAGGTCGAAGAGGTTGCTGCCTGTGTTCTCCTCAAGGATTTTGATGGATTCCTTTTGCACATTGAGGTCCTTCATCCATTTTGAGTCTATTTTTGTGTGTGGTGTAAGGAAATGGTCCAATTTCATTTTTCTGCATGTGGCTGTCCAATTTTCCCAGCACCATTTATTGAAGAGGCTGTCTTTTTTCCATTGGACATTCTTTCCTGCTTTGTCGAAGATGAGTTGACCATAGAGTTGAGGGTCTATTTCTGGGCTCTCTATTCTGTTCCATTGATCTATGTGTCTGTTTTTGTTCCAGTACCTTTTCTAATGCAATTTTAGGTGCCACGTGCGTGGGCGGCAGTCCTAGTATGACCTACCTAAGTGCACTACCCAGAGGTTCCCTGAAAGTTTCTGCCTTTGCCCAAATTGACACTATGCCCCTTCCTCACAATGCATTCTCCTTAGAGGTGATTTGTTTATACATACACAGCCCTCCAAGAAAAGAAGTTTGCCTTTGAGCTTTCCTACATGAATCTCACAATATAAATACTCCTAACATTTTTCTTGCACTAAGAAAAAGTCAGAATTTTCTTCATGACACAAAATATTATCCCCATTTTTTACAGTGCTTAGTGAAAGAGGACAGGGAGAAAAGAGCTAGTATTTAATGAATGCTTACTGTGTTTAGGTGCTTACTATCATGCAATCTTTTCTAATAGCCTCACTATCCTCAAAGTGTTAAAATTTTTATCATTTTTAGAACAAGAGGAAACTAAATTTCAGCAAAATGAAATAACCAAATCAATGTATGCCTCACTTCTAGTTCCATCTGAATCCTCCACACAATTTTCATCTTATCTTGTTTTGTCTTATGCAAAACTATGATATCTCCACTTCACTAGTGCTCCTCTAAATTATTTATTTGTTATGTACCCAATATACAGATTTTGTCATGGCACTGGACTTCTTAAACATCTCATGTGTCTACCAATTTTTAGATATAAAGTCACAATAGCATCTCCTGGAATGTACTCTCATTCCGTGGAAAGATGTCTTACCAATAACTCTCAACCAACTAAATGTGTGGAAAATCCTCCCATCTGACTCCGGGACTCCAGAACTACACCTGCAGCTTAGGTAACATAAACATCCCCGGAAGAGAACACAATCACAAAGTAAAGAGAGAAAAGCCAAGTCCTCCATTCTCTAGATTCCTCTATTTTTTATTCATCAGAGAGATGTACAATATACCATATCAGAGTCAAAGGTTTGTCTTTTTATTTATTTTAGAGATTAAAAGCCTAGGTTATAAGATTTGAAAATTTTTGAAAAGATTTTCCTCAATCACTCCATAAATAAATGTAGTAGAAGAATGTAGACAGAAGTGAAACATAATACAATAGGGAGTTGAAAAATGGAATTATAGGCAACAGACTAGTGGAAAGGGGATAGAGCCTACAGATAGACACATGCTTGCATGGCTGGTGTTACAAAGGTTGGCACAAAAAGCCAGAGCTGAGCTGTGAAGAAAAACAGTGTGAGCCTAGCAGAAAAGACAGGTTGCCTTGTGAGGGATGGGTGTGGGGCTATTTCATGGATGATCTGCTGAAAGCCAATGAGGTTAAAAATCTGAGTGGAGAGGTAAATCCCATCTAAAGAGAGGGTCAGAATGGGAAAACTGAGCAAACTATAGGAACTGAAGAATAGGAATCAGGCCTAAAAGTCTGAAGGGGGGGAATGCTGCTGAAAACTGAGAGGCTCTAATAATAGGTGCAGGGGCTGGTCAAAAATTCAGTTCCAAAGACAGAATGGGACCCAAAGTGTTAGAGAAAGTAGAGGAGTTGAGGTTTGACTTTAAGGGGAGAACATGGGGCTCTGTTAATGGATCTTGGAAGGTAACAAGCCAGGACATGAGTATAGGAAGCTTGTATAAAATAGTCCATGTGCAAAGGACATGAGAATAAAATGACTCCTCCACTTAGCACCATATGGAACCACATCTCTTGTGCCTCCTCTCATTTATTCATCCATACCTTAGGTTTCTTTGTCTGAGGCTAGTCAGATACTATCCCTATTGCACAGCCAGGCTGAGCAGCCATAGAACCAGAGTTCTTAGCTTCTCTCATTTCTTCTGGACCTAACTGAAACAATAACTACACAGCATAAAAGGTGCCTTTTCTTAGAACCCTCTACAATGGGTCAAATGATTTCACTTGTAATTTCAGGGGAATTCATTGTCCAAGAAACAAATTTTAGCCAATGGGACCTGGGAGACAGAGGAGTCCAGAAGATGTGTTCTCTTTCCTATCTTGCTTCCATGGCTTTCTCTGTGGCTTGGCTCCCCTTGATGTGTGCCCAGAGGTCTTAAATGTACCATCCTAGACACAGCAAGAGACAGTACCTCCTTCCAGCTTCTCTTAAAGTGGTAGTTAGTGCTGTGATGCATGACTGCATTAGTGGACATTCTTTCTTAGTATGCTTCTTCTTCTCCATCTTGGATTTGGGCCACCCCTCTTCTCCTAGTCAATAACATTGTAACTTTCACCTTTGTTTTGAGGTAACTCTAGCTAAGGCAACTACATAAAAACTATCTCCTATATTTGAGATACATTTTAGAAAATACTGCAATGCACCATGTTGATTCTTATAGGTGTAATGGAAAATGGTAATCAAATATGGAATCAAGTTCCAGTACTTTTATTTGTCATGTGGCTTTTCAGTCTTTGCTTTTTAACCTCTAATAGGGACAATATCATAAGATGATTTAACTACACCATAGAGTTGCGGATAATAAAAAAAAGTCAAAGTCTATATTACAAAGCAAATTCAGTCAAAAGCTTTCATAAATAAACTTAGTTCATCAAGTTAATTATAAATTTTACATTTATTTATTACATTAATATACTATATAGAATTATTTTATTTTATATTTTGAAGTTTGAATATAATATTGGAAGTATAGACAAATGGCTGACTTATATTCTAATTCAATATGTAACTATTATTTTTTCCTAATGTAAAAAATAAAAAATGGAAGGAAAGAAGGAAGAAAAGAAGGAAGGCTGGAAGAGAAATAAAGAAGGGAGGAAGAAAGGATATGAGGAACGGAGGAAAGGAGAAAAGCTGGGAGAAACGAAGAAAGATAGAAAAATGTAATGTTTACATTTGGAAGGTAAGTATCAGGAAATACTGCTTTGTTTATTTGTAAGGGAAAAAACAGACTCTTAATTAAGTTAATTTCAAATTTTAAACTAAATTTTGATTGTAAGGATCAAAGCAATCCTAATTTTGCTTGTTGACATCAACTGCATGAGAAAAATATTGTTTTTCTGTTAATCTCAATTTTAACTTTCCACAAATCTACTATTCACTTTGGTTAAAATATAAAGTTGTAATCGAGGTATTTTTCTATTATAACCAAAGACTTCTTGATTAAAATAATTTTAACTCATACACAAGCTCTAACACTGTCTTCTTGACTATAATGGTTTTACTGCATTCTCTGGAACCACTAACATGTAGATACAATGCAGTTAAAATTAATGAGGAATTCTAAGGTACGCTACATAGTAAATTTCCAATTCTATGTTGGTTTCAAAGGATTGATATGTAAAGTGTTCCTCATTCATTTTTTTAGAAAAAGCTAAAAGCAAAGTACATGCTCTCAGGAATAGAAAATAACTACAGAAGCCATTCCTCTGAAATTCTGCTCTAATTAAACACACATTATTTTAGGAAAACTTGTCCACTGCAATTATTTAAGAGGGTTTATCACTAAACCATACTTCTTATTATCTATTCTGTTGTTGTTTGTTTTTTAAACTGTGATATAAGCCCCATTTATTTGGAGATTGCTCCAAAATATGTATTTTAAAATAAGGCAATGAATGTACAGTTTATGTTAGAATAAAAGAAGAGATGCAGGAGTTTATCATCACTTGCATTCAAAACTTAAGAAAACAATGACTGAACTCCAGAACTACCTACTTGGATGTTCATCACTGTGTTTTTCTGTTTTTCTCTGTCTTGAGAGTCCCAAATATATGAGCTTAATCCTCTGGAGTTTATAATCAATTGTGGCAACAAAATACATGGCTTAATTTTCCATTGAATTTTAATGTTTTCCTTGGGCCTCCCCATTATGCCTTCTCGAACTGATTTTATCACTGTAATATAAAGCAATTGAATTAAATATGTAAATCTTTGGCAGCTTACAGGTTTGCTTTTCTTCTGAGCCAAATTAAAATAGCATTAAATTTAAAACTTGTAAGTAGGTTTAGTTAAAATCTTCAAGAACTGAGTTTCCATGCAGTATACTTTATTTTGAAGGTCTCATTTCAAAATTTATATCATGACCATAGTACTTAGTTACAAAAAATATATCAATGGTCCAAAAGTAAATATGAATTACAAAAGAAGTAGAAAAAAGTAGAAAAAATGTTTATAACAGCAATGTCCACAATAGCCAAACTATTGAAAGAGCCCAGATGTCCATCAACAATTGAATGGATAAAGAAGATGTGGTATATTGGGGCACCTGGGTAGCTCAGTGGGTTAAAGCCTCTGCCTTTGGCTCAGGTCATGATCCCAAGGTCCCGGGATCAAGCCCTGCACCAAGCTCTCTGCTCAGCTGGGAACCTGCTTCCCTTCCTCTCTCTGCCTGTCTCTCTGTCTACTTGTAATCTCTGTCTGTCAAATGAATAAATAAAGTCTTAAAAAAAAAAAGATGTGATATTTATTTATACATTGGAATATTACTCTACCATTAAAATAAATGAAATCTTGTCATTTGCAACAATGTGGATGGAACTAGAGGGTAGTATGCTGAGTGAAATAAGTCAATCAGAGAAAGAGAATTATCATATTATCTCACTAATATGTGGAATTAAAGAAACAAAACAGAGGAACATAAGGGAAGAGAGAAAAAAGTAAAACGAGGTGAAACCAGAGAGGGAGACAAGCCATAAGAGACTCTTAATCATAGGAAACAAACTGAGTTTGCTGGAGGGAAGAGGGATTAGAGGGAGGTGTACCTGGGTGGTGGACATTAAGGAGAGCATGTGATGTAAAAAGCACTGGGTATTAGATCATACTGATGAATCACAGACCTGTATCTTTGAAATCAATAGTACCTTATACATTAATAGAAAAAAAAAAAAAAAGGAAAGTCGCATACTGTAAAACCATAAAAAGTATAGCAGATTATTAAAGGCTCAGAAATAAGAAACTTGAAGCCTTCTTCATAGCACCTCCCAGAAGCCATGACCTACCTTGGCACTGAGTTGTCATACTATAGAACCAGATGGGAACTCAGTGATTGTTAAATGCTAAGTACAATTCCTTATTTTAAGAGTTGAGAAAGCTGAGGCCTAGAAAGCAGAATTTGTTCTGAAAAGCTAATTTTCCTCATTACCCACCCAGCTACATTTCTATTCCCCAAAGAATAGTGGCAGAGATTCAGTGAGTTTACTGTAGGAGCAATTGTTCTGTGGATAGTTGAGGATGCAGGGAAAGCTGGAAAATCCAGTCACGGATAGCAATTTAGACTTTTTAACCTTACAGTGAACAAAACTTTATTCATTCCTCCCAGCTCCAATGATTGCCTCTATTTATGTCAGGGATGTTAAGTAATTTTTATTTCATCACAAGTTTTGAACAATTAAGACTGGCTGCTGGGAATATTATGTTAAGGGAAAACTCTGAAAAAGTGCCATGAATGCTTAGCCAAACTAAGCAGAGGAGGGAATGATAGATTTCCTATATCTAACTTAGATACAATTTTAAGAGGATAAAAATAATTGCTTTTAATATTGGCAAATGCAATGAATCAATGTGTTGTTCTGATGACTAACATCTTGATCACTGACAAAAGTAATCGTTGCATATGTATTATAGTTATTTGGGTCACACTATCCTTATATTAAATCCAATTCATGAGGACACCAATTAAAGTGTGGGTTTTAAAAACTTAAGAGACATGAGTGAGATGAATTAAATCTGACTGATTTCTCTGAAGCAGAACACTGTGAGAAGAAAGAGAGCTGACAGCTGACTACTAACTTAGGAAAACATCCTGGAAGATAGTAGCAGTGGGGTGGGGTATTTAGATTTACCAACCGGTCCTCAAAGTTTTCCCTATGTTCAATTTAACTTACACTGAATGCACAAAAGTCAAGAATAGAATGGAAAATGTATACAAATATATAATTTTCCAGGTTCTCACAAGTCTCTAAAAACAAGCAAATATTTTTTAGTATGTTCCATATTTCAATAACTGGTTAGGTAGTAATTTGGACATGATGAAAATATTAAAGGAAGAAAAGAGGTCTGAGGTAACTACTTGTGAGCTGGTGTTGTAAACAGCGCGTTTAGTTTGAAGAAGTTTCGTATATATAGCTAGCTAGCTACTTCCTGGGTATAGGTAATAGCCATACATCATTTTTATACAAAATATACGCAAAATAATGTAAGAGTCAACTATAATTTGTATGAGTCGGTTTCTATTTCTGATAATATATTTTTCCTAAATTAATCACACCAATTACTTTTGTTCCCTTTGGTTTATAAATCAACATGATTTATCTTTATATATGAAATAAAAATATTTCCTCTCAAATCATAATAAGGAAAACTTATCATAAGACATCATTTTGAAAGAAAGAAATGAAAATCACTATGGTAGCTGAACAGACTGTTCTGGTAAGATTTTCCTAGTTCAAAAGCCTATTTCTAATCAATTAGTAGCTATTCTACTAATATCTTTTCAAATTTAAATTTTAAAACACAGTTCCAGAGGAAGAAAATACCTAAACTAAATCTTTACATAATGGCCAATTTCCTTTATATATTCTATTTGATACAGATTCCAACAAAATACCTTCATTTCTTTTGGATACTACTTCATAATAGGTGTCAACCACTATAATAAGCTGGTAGTTTTAATGGTGTCCCTAATCTATTCCATATTTCCAAAGGTTCTCAAAATGTTTCCCTATGTGAATGTGAAGATTAGTTTAATATTAGTATTTCTTGTTTTATTTCCTCAAGATGAAATAAAAGCTCTGTATCTTGCAGCTGGTTCAGCCCTCCAGATAAATGACTCTTGCTTGCCAAGCTGTATACACTCATTAAGCTTAGAATGTGGGGCCAACCTAAATCATACAAAAGGAAAAAAGTACGTGAAGAAGAAAAAAGAGAAAACTATGTCAAGCATAGGGTACAAAAATGCTATCTTTGGCAGGCAAGGGAGTAAATGGAGCTCAGATGCTAGAGCAAGAGGTATCATTCAAAGTGAAATTACTGTATCTTAACCCCAGGCACACTTTGATGAGGACTTTCACTCTCCAAAGGAGAAAAGGGAAAGCAAGTATTGAGAAGCATTTACTAATGCTAAGACTAACACATGTATGCACAAGCATATGCTTCATCAGGCAGGAATATTTCTTTAAAAAATTAATAAACAGGAGAAAATAAGGAAATGGCATTAATTCCATAGAGCATTTAGAATTTTTGGTTGTTAGTTTTGTTAATAAAAACATGTCTCTGATAATCTGAGAAGAGGGAAAAACATAAAAGTTGAAGCTAGTGTTTATTTTATTTAAGGTTACAGGTTTATTTTTCCACAAGTGTGTTAGAGAGTACAGATCTGAGATGACCAGGGGCCCCCAGCAGCCCTTGCCAATTTTAAAATCATCGATGAATAAGAAAACATCTAGAAACATATTTTTTCTTAGTGATGTATAATAATCTTCCAATCTGGTAAAATAGAACATCAAAGGAAAGAGAGCGAGAGAGATGACTGTCATTTAAGAGAAATGTAAAAAAAAAAAAAAAAAAAAAGTATCCAGAACAAGTCATTGTGATTAGGGGCTACTTGTAAAGTCACTGATTATGTAATAATAATTAAATAAATAGCAAAAAATCTAATTTTGCTTTATTTTAAAGTTGACAATAGAAGCGACAGGGAGTGGTAAATTGTGCTTCTCATGTTTTCTCACTCTAGCCACTTAAGCTACTTAATAGTAAACATTTGTTCTACTAAAATGTTAGAAGTCACTAAGACTCTTCTGAAAGATATTTGAGACTGGATAAGCTATTGTTCTGTAAGGGAGGGTCTGGGTGAATATAAGCAGTGCATGATAACTAGCTGAATGATTAGCTTTTACTAACAATCAACACCCAGTGTCCCAAAGGTGTGAATGAATTAAATGGCCAAATAAAATGTACTTAGGCAATCAATGTTTATTTTGGGAGAAGATTACTTCCATGGCACAGAGAAAATCCTTCTCTGTGAAACATTTCAAACCCATGGTTTATTCCTGATGCCTACACATATACACATTGAAAGTCAAGGGAATGCCCAGATGAAACGATGTTTTGTCAGTTTTATCTGGGTGACAGAAAATCAGGAAAACAAAAGTGAAGTGTGGGTTTTAGTAATACGTAATTTGTATTACTTAGTAAGCAGTCTGCACCAGACACCAAAAACAAAACAAAAACAAAAACAAAAAACAGGATAGAATAAAGGTTTGAGTGATTTTCCAAAGGACCTACTACTGCCTTCATTCACCACTTCTCATCCAGTCTTTACTGAAATTAGAGTAAGTTTAGGATCTACCTTAAATTTCTAAATATTTGTTGGTATGCATCTATTGCTATATTGCACTCCATAGCATGTGCATCAACCATGTTTTATAGACCCATTTCCAATTATGGGCTTTTAGGTTATCTGCAAAGTTTCATTTCTACAAAATAAACACACTTTTTAAATCTTTTTTCCATATCAATTTGAAGTTCTTTCTGAAATTGTTTTGTCAGTTGACTCCCTTTCTGTTCACAATATAACAGTCCACAGGTTCTTTCCCTACTCTGTAAGAACAACTTGTTGGCCTCCCATTCCTGAGGGAAGCCTAATGGGAAACAAACCAATTTTAAAAACAGCTGAGGAAATCCACATAAGCCACTGAGAAGAATCAATACAATTCTTCATTCTTAACTACTCTGGCAAGATCCCATATTCTTAATGGTCCAACAAGAATCACCACACTTTAGGGAAACACATATTAATACAGGAGAGAGATTGCAAATAAGAAAAAAATCCCTTGATGGTTGATGAAACAAGAGACCTTTAAAAAGAAAACTTTAAAGATACTGGGATATATAATCTTAGCGTAATTTTGAGAAGATAAAAAGGATGCTAGGAGAAGAGTCTATTTAAAGAATAGGAAAGAGACTTTGGAAATTAGAAGTACAATTAAAGTAAATTTAATAAATTCAATAAAAATCTGTGATACATGTTAAAGAAACATTTAGTAACACAGAAGAATAAATAAAAAAATATGTTATATATGGAAAATAGATATATAAGTGCCATATCAGCAGTTTTGGTTTCCAATTAATAGAAAATGCAAAACATGAAAATGAAAGCTTAAATATTTTGCAATAAAAAATAGAAGATACTGTCTTAGAATGAATAAAATATGTAAATTTTATATTGAAAAAGTCTGTAAGATCTAGTGGAGGATTAAGGAAGAAGTCACATTCCCAGATAGATTAATACTTTCCACTTAAAATCAAAAGGAATATTTCACAGATAATTAAAAGCTGAAATGACTTTTATAGAAAGAGTTTAGTTTTCTGTGTGCTTACAACAGAAAATAAGATGCAGACCAATGTGATAAAATTTCATTGATGCAGACTAGGCTTCCTTTGTTTTCCACTGTGTATAGAAAGAAGAAAGTCAAAGAGCTGCTGAATGTGATAAAATAGTTAAAGGAAATAAAGAATAGTAAGTTACTTTGAAAGGGTGGGCATCAAAAAATGATACCTTAAATATTCCATTTAAGGAGTGTCTGTGCTTATATTAACACTTGACAGTATGTTAATTATTGGGTAGGAAGTTGAAATATCACGTAGTTTATGAAAAAAGTTATAGAAAGTTTAAGAAAAAAATGCAAGATGTGTTGGGCATTTTGATCACTATTTGCCAAGTACAAAAACAACAAATAACTATTGATGAGGTAAGAGATTTTAATTTTGGGATCCATATGTATTCTAGATAAAAATTTATGAAAACAGTCTGATTTTAGAGAACACGGAAGAAACTTTTTTTTTCTTCTATCCTTTTATAGCATTTTATTCCAAGATGAAGAAAACAAACTCTATGATTTCTTTCAGACTTATTTTTCATACTTCAGATTGTTTAATCTGTTGCAGAAGTAAGAGGTTTCAGTAAAAAGCGTAACAGATGTGATTTCATCACAAGAAAGTAAGTATTTAAATGATAAGATGTGATATATGTTGGGAAGAAAATATTAAACCAATGAAAATAAAATCATCTCTATTTGTGATAACTTAAACAAAATTCTATGGGTATCACAGGAATCAAAAAGAAATTATCTTACTTAACCTGTAGTCTGGTACTGCCTGAATCAGTTGCTCAAAATCAAAATTAAAGGACCAAAACCAAAAAGATAAAGGCTGGATTTTTCCCCTTCCTCCACCTAATTATGGTCATAAATATTACATCAACAGAGAGGAATTTATGGTTTCTCAAAGAAGCCATAAGCAACTACATGTGGCTCTTGTTCCACAAATATCTCCCATCAGTCTTACAAATAACCCCAAAGGCTTATTTTGTGAGCAAAAGTTCTTATCAAATAGTAAAGTTCCAACTTTTAAAGGAAAATCTCATCATTGCCACTTATTTTCTTTTTGAATACTGGGGGAAAAAGAATAATGGGGATTTGGCACAGGTATTCTACAGGCAGCTTTCTCTGTTTCAACTGTTTGAGTGGACATTTTTACCTTTTTTTTTTTTTTTTTAACCACGACAAACACTATAGCTACACTTGTCCAATCCTGGATACTTCACTGTGGTTAAATAAAGATAAGACAAGACCAGAAAGTTTCTGAAGATGTAGCAGATTTGCTTGCTACTTTCAACTAATTCAATCCATCTGGGGTCAAAATATACCAATGCAAATTTACACAGCCGATGAGTTTTCTGTTTTATATGCTATGACAAAATGTTCCAGCATGCTGGTCTGTCATGTGAAGAGGAATCACCTTATTTGCCCATAGCAAATATAATCTCACAGAGCATCTTTCAAGTAAACCAAACTTAACAGATAGGAAGCCTGGTATTCCTTTTAGATTCCAAAGCTCCTTTCATTTGTTTTGAGTTCAGGGAATCTGAGGGAGTCCTTGTTTTCATGAATGGCTAGAGTTAATGTATTTATGTTCTTTCTTTTATGAATTGTCTGTGAAACAATGTAGATTTAAACAGTAAGGTTTTTCTTTTCCTTTTATTTTTCACTAACCATTTCTTCTTTTAAGATTTTATTTATTTGAGAGAGAGAGGTCAGCGGGAGAAGCAGACTCCCTGGCGAGCAGAGAGCCCGGTGTGGGACTTGATCCCAGGAGTCCAGGATCATGACCTGAGCTGAAGGCAGTCGCTTAACAACTGAGCCATCCAGGCATCCTTTAACTAGCCATTTAAATGTTACCTATCCTATATAGTTTTACTTATCCACTGCAGAGTTAGTTCACAGTTTTGTGTTTTGCTGAAATTGTTCTTTATATCATTAGTAATAATAAACATGCATAAATCATGTGCCATTCTTTGAGGATTAGAAATTATTTCTGCCCATAAGGAGTTTATAATTTAGTTGCAGAAAAGAAACAGACACCAGATGAAAAACATAAGGCGGCAAATTCTACCTTAAAATGGTCTATGAAGTCTGAGGAAGTTTAAAGGACAGTATTTAAAGTAGTTCTTGAAATTGGACCTGGGAAGTAAGAAGTGCTCAAAAAAAAAAAAAAAAAAAAAAAATCTCTAAGAAGAAGATTTGCATTGTGTGCTGATGAAACCATCTAGACTGGAGGAGTTTTTGGATAACAGAGAACAAGACCTGAGTGTTAAGTAAGGCTGAAAGAGTTATCTCCTAGAGTCTTGGGAGACTTTGGCAGGAAAAAGCCAGAAAATACAAACATGAATATAACATATTTTATTTCAGAATGTATATTTCATATGTATTTCAGAGTACTTCCTCCTTTGTCCTACTTGATTATCAAATGTTATATTCAATAAGTAGGAAGAATTTATATCTTGTGTTTGATAGTTTCATACTAATTGAAAAATCTCTTGATTTGATAATGGTAGATTTTTCTAAGTTATATTTTGATAATTTTATATTTAATTTTAGTAAAATAATTTTTTACCAGAAAAAATCATCCATTCATTATTATCATAAACCATAATTATTATAAGATCCTTCTGGTTTATTTTGAGATGAAAATACTTTTTTTTGTTTTGTTTTACTGTCAATTTAAAATGGAACATACTTTCATATTTTAAGGTAATTTTGTAAAAGTTGGAAAAAGTCTAAATAGTTTCTCTTACCTTTAGATATGATCATGGAAAATTGTTTTTAAAGTATTAAATATTTCAAAACATAAACACATAATTTATCACAAAGTAGAAATGTGTGAGGATTAAAATTAAGAGGGACAAGCTTTTTATATATTTTTTAAGCAATATTCTTCCTAAATAATTTAGAATGAGATCTACTTACTAAAGATATGACCTCTTCTAATAATTTAATAGCTGCATTGGTTGAGATCTGATATGTGGAGATTTCAAAAAGGACAGAACAATAATGGCAAATACAAAAAAATGAACAAAATTTAGCAAGGACGAAGAGCAGCTACCAGATAATTTGGAACCAAGAAGACTACAGTAGCTGTAGGGAAAAGAAAAATATACAATAAAAAATTCTGCAAATTAATTTTTAATTCAAAAGAGTCTATTACATATAATGTCTTGCTAAATGGGCAAAATGAACTCCTTACTCTCTTGAGTCCTGTATTCAAATTCAATTCATCAATAATGATTAAAATTCTTAGGATAATGATAACTGTGTAGTAAGGTAGTACTTTGGAAGGTAGTAAGGATTTGACACTCATGGATTTAAAAAAAAAAAAAAAAAAAAAACCTTACTGACTTACAGAAGGAAAGATTTTAAATGTCCTTTTCAGACTAAAAAGGATACCAGATACACAGGTGGAAGGAGGGGAGTAACAATCACTGAATACCATGAGTACCATGTGCCATCTTCTTTATATAGATTATTTAATTTCACTCAGCAACAGTATTCGGTCAATGAAGCAACTTCAGGTCAGGGTACTTGCCTAAATTCACACATCTGGGTAAGAGAAAAAAACAAAGAATCAAATTTCTCTGCCTGACTGTAATAGTCATATTGATTTTACTCTAATAAAATATTTCTATGCAGGAACCATCTCTTAGATGTTATTCTGATTTCTGGATATAATATGCCCTGAAAATGATGTGAATACTGCAATATTAATAATAAAGTTACTCTGTAAAACTACTGCATAGACTGAGGCAAAGAGTAAAATTTCCATAACCAAAATCCATTTTTTCCTTCTCACTACAAAAATACTCCTAATTGCATCACGGAGAGTAAATCTGTATTTTACACTTTCCCTTGCAGATTGGAGTACTCACATAAAAGGATTCCAGTCAATGTGATATAAACAGAAGTTGCTGATTGTAACTTTAATGAAAATGAAAATTCCTTAAAATGTCTGAGTGAAGGGATGGAGGATGGGTGACTCCAAGGTATGTGACATTTTCCCCGTGCCCTTCCTGTCAGGAAAACTGATTTAATGCCCAGAAGTAAGAAACCATTTTGAAACTACAAGTGAACTTTTCACAAGTTAGGAATAAATGATTAGAATTTCAAAGGAGGGGCACCTGGGTGGCTCAGTGGGTTAAAGCCTCTGCCTTCAGCTCACGTCATGATCCCAGGGTCCTGGGATCGAGCCCCGCATCCGGCTCTCTGCTCAGTGGGGAACCAGCTTCCTCCTCTCTCTCTCTGTCTGCCTCTCCCTACTTGTGATCTCTGTCTGTCAAATAAATAAATAAACTCTTTAAAAAATAAAAAAAAATGAAAAATAGAATAAAATTTCAAAGGATCCTATACCCCTAACAGCATTGTGGAGTCCTTACCAGTTCCAGCTACCTTTTTCCAAATTTCTCATGACAGAGATGAAAAAAAAAGTAAATGTTGAAGACAATAATTTTTTTCAGATTTTTCTATTTATAGCCTAAAACAAAACCCCAAATTACCAATCTACATTAAATCTACCTGCTAATGTACATGAAAAGCTGCCTCTCAATCAGTGTGTCTATATGATATAAAACATCCAGGCAAATGTTTAAAAAAAAAAAAGGCAATTCATGCAATGTTGTTTTTCTCATCTTTCCCATCTTGTTTTTATTTTTGTTTTTCTCATTTTAATGTTATAAAGACACACCCAAAGAATGGTTTTCTATCATGTAATCAAGCCTTCCTTCAGACTGAAACCAACCATAATAAAAAAAAAATTTAAATGCCATTTATAGAAAATGTGTTTAACTTCTAATAATCAGGAAGTTATGGGAATAAAATATATTTGGGTCCTAAATGATCTAATTTATTCCATCACCCTATAGTGCCTATGAATTAAGGTACAATTAGCTATAGACATTATGCAGGTAACAGTTTATGGTACCTCAACTTTCTGCAAAAGAACTTTTATGGGGAATAAGAGTAAACAGTTTATGAAATTCCATGCCAACATACTGCCATATAAATAAGAATATCAATATTTTATAGCAAAAATTATAATAAGGTACCATGTGTTTAGCATGTCATTTATATCTTCAATTATCAGATACAGAGGTATTTCAATCAATTTTTTTTCTTCTATCTGTTGTAGTTTTTATTCTAAGAATTTTTTTTAATTTTTATTTTAATTCCAGTATTGTTATATTAGTTTCAGGTGTACAACAGAGTGATTCAACAATTCTATACATTACTCAAATGTCATCATGTTTAGTATACTCTAATCTTCATCACCTATTTCACCCACTCCCTTATGTACCTCCTCTCTGGTAACCATCAGTTTCTTCTCCATAGTTGACAGTCTTTCTTGGTTTGTTTCTCTCTCTCTTTCTTTTTTCCCTTTGCTCATTTGCTTTGTTTCTTACATTCCACATATGAGTGATATCGTATGATACCTGTTTTTGACTTATTTTGCTTAGCAAGATACTAATTCCATCCACGTTGTTGCAAATGACAAGATTTCATTCTTTTGTATTGCTATATTCCATTGTATGAGTATCTATGTGTGTGTATGCTAGTATATATATATATGTGTTTATATATATATAGATATATATGTTTCACATCTTCTTTATCCATTCATCCTTTGATGGGACACTTGGGCTGCCTCCATAAATTTGGCTATTGTAAATAATGCTGTAATAAATATAGGAATGCATGCATCGCTTTGAATTTTTGTATCTGGGGGGTAAATATCCAGTACTGCAATTACTGGATCCTAGGATAGTTTGGTTTTTAACTTTCTGAGGGACCTCCATACTGTTTTCCATAGTGGTGGCACCAGTTTGCATTCTCACCAACAGTGCACAAGGGTGCCATTTACTCTACATCCTCAGCAACATCTGTTATTTCTTGTGTTGTGGATTTTAGCCATTATGACAGGTGTGTAATGATATCTCATTGGAGTTTTGATTTGCATTTCCCCAATGATGAGTGATGTTTAGAATCTTTTCATGTGTGTGTGTTGGTCATCTGGATGTCTTCTTTGGAGAAATGTCTCTTCATGTCTTCTGCCCACTTTTTAACTTGGTTGTTTGATTTTGAGGTGTTGAGTTGTATCAGTTCTTTATATATTTTGGATACTAACCCTTTATCACATATGTCCTTTGTAAATATATTTTCCCACTCAATAATATGCCTTTTAGTTTTGTTGAGTGATTCCTTTGCTGTGCAGAAGCTTTTTATTTTGACATAGTTTTTTATTTCCCTTGCTTTTATTCCCCTTGCTTCTGGAGACATACCTAGAAAAATGTTGCTATGGCCAATGTCAGAGAAATCACTGCCTGTGCACTCTTCTAGGATTTAATGTTCTCATGTCTCACATTTCTGTTTTTAATTCATTTTGAGTTTCTTTTGCATATGGTGAAAGTGGTCCAGTTTCATTCTTTGCATGTATCTCTCCCAACACCATTTTCCCAACACCATTTGTTGAAGAGACTTTCTTTTTCCCATTGCATATTCTTTCCTGCTTTGTTGAAGAGTAAATGACCATATAAATATAGGTTTGTTCTCGGTTTTCTATTCTGTTCCATTGATCTATATGCCCCTATTTTTGTGCTGGTACCATCCTGCTTTGATTACTAGAGCTTTGTGATATAACTTGAAGTCTGGAATTGTGATACCTCCAGTTTTGTCTTTCTTTTTCAACATTGCCTTGGCTATGCAGAGTCTTTTGTGGTTCCAAATTTTAGGACTTTTTATTCTAGTTCTGTGAAAAATGCTGTTGGTATTTTGACAAGGTTTTATTAAATGCGTAGATTGCTTTGGATAGTACAAACATTTTAACAGTATTTGTTCTTCCAACCCATGAGCATGGAATGATCTGCTATTTCTTGTGTCATCTTCAGTTTCTTTCATCAGTGTTTTATAGTTTTCAGAGTACAGGTCTTTCATCTCTGTATCAGTTCTTGTTATAAATATACTGGCTTTATTCCTATAGTTCTAAAGTACCTTTCATGACATGTAATGTTAGTACTTAATGTGTAGGCAATACAATTCAAATGATTATAGTATCATTAAACTTGTAACATGCTTTTACAATAAATTAAAGACATATTACTTAGTTAATTAAAACTTGAATATATAAAATAAAATTACAAAGATTATGTTCATTTAATCTTTTTAAAATTTATTTTATTTTAGAGAGAAAGAGACAGCAGGCAGAGGGTCAGAGGGAGTAGGAGAGAAAGAATCCTCAAGTAGACTCTCCACTGAGAACAAAGCCCAAAGTGGGGCCTGATCCCAGTACCCTGAGATCATGACCTGAGCCAAAACTAACAGTAGGCCCCTTAACCAACTGAGCCACCCAGCTGCCCCATGTCCATTCAATTTTTACTGAGATATCCGACGATATGTAGAATGCAATGTCATCATGGTAAAATATTTTTTCATTTTGAAAATATAAAAATTTCAAATATTTTCTTGAGTGGCCCAGTTATTTAAAGTAATTTTAATTAGTATCTTTTGGGAATGTAATCCCATAGAATTTCCAAAAATACAGTTAAAAGAAACGTACTTTGTAATTATATTTTCACTCAACAGATGCTATTTAACACAAAGTAATATAGTTATAATTTGTCACCTCCCTACACAGAAGACATTGAATATATAATTTATGTGTTTGTTCAGGAAACTTGTATATAATTTTTAACTAGTTATTAATCAGAGGAGATTGAAAAGACTAATTTATTATCAATTGCATCCTTTCCTAAGGGTTATATCTAAACACTAAGGGAATACTTTGAGAGAGAAATGAAATGGTATGCTATGGAACAGGGAAAGAAACTGAAAGGGACACCCATACTCTAACTTTGCTAAATTAATATATAGTGTCAAGCCATTATATCTTTAAACATAGATAAACAGAATACTGCTCAAAGGTATTCATCTTGCATCATCTTTACAATACATAGCTAAAGCAGACCAACATGTTTTTCTCCAGTTTTATATTTATTTCTTTGGTAAAGTACCAGGTAGTTAGCTGGATGCCACTGATTGTTACTTGTCTTAAATACTTTTCATTTCTTCTCTTATTTATTAGTTACTTTAAATGCATCCAGATCATTAAACTTAACACTGTATATTAAACAAAGTAAAATAATTTATATAGAATTTTTTCTTTAAGTCATATATAATAAACACATAGGATTTACATGTTCTTTCTTATATTTGCTTATATAATATTTGCCTATATGAGGCAGAAATTCTAGTATGTATGTATGTATGTGTGTATACATGTATATCTCATGTGTGTGTGCATTTCTTTTTACAATGGCTCAAACTTTCAAAATCTCAAGTCTGCAAAAATAGAAGGACTAAATTATTTGAAAAACTTTTTGATGTAATACTAATTTATAATATTTTAATTTTCTTACATTCATCCTTTCTTCTTTTTTAAATATTTATTTGACAGGGAGAAAGGGAGAGAGCACAAGCAGGGTTGGGGGCCACAGACAGAGGGAGAGAGAGAAGCCGACTCCCTGCTGAGTAGGAAACCAGAGGCAGGGGCTGGATCCCAGAACCTTGGGATGATCTGGGCTGACGGCAGACATTTAATTGACTGAGCCACCAGGCACCCCTCTTATACTCATCCTCAATCCACACAGAACTCTAATGAATTTGTGTTAATGATTATCAAACATAGTAATACTCAAACATAGCTGGATAAATTTGACATCCTGTTCTCATAAAAGAAATATTTGAACAATATGAAAATTGAGTTAATTTGTTAAAACATAGAAGGCGTTCATAGAGTATTTACTAAGATTCAACTTTAGGGAGATGTCTCCTATTATAGCCATTTAAACTGGTAAAAAAAAAAAAAAACCTCCTAAGTGATTTTTCAAAATCTGTTTTTTCTTAACCAGGTGGGGCAGGTAACGGGTGGGGGTGGGGACTGAAATGTTTTAACAAATGCACTTATTTCACCTGACATATATACATCTTAACTCCTACTAGAAAAGTAGGAAAATCTCCCATTAAATCTACATTTGCATTTTCTCTAATACTCTTAGCTAGCCACTTAATTAGGGTTGAGGAGTTCAGTATTCTAAGAGGAGTACTGGTTTTCTTTCAGCACTGATGTTTATTATATTCTTTCTGGACGACAACTCCATAAGTTTGATGTATCATATTAATTTGTTCTGTAGGAGTTGATCAATTAACTTGAGAAAACTCTATGTAGTGTTGATTCAATCATATAACAAGCATAATTTAATATAAATGGTGCATAAGACATTGATTTTGCCCAACTGCTCTGTAGAATTAGTGTCACTAAAGAAAGCAGCCAAGCTGAACTAACAATATTAAGCATTTGTGCAATTTATCTCTTGCTATAATGAACAGTAAATGATATAATGACCAACAAGATTAATGATAAAACAAACATGCTAGTTAGATTCACGCTATAGAAGACCAATTCACAATGTTACTTGGTAATCAATAATCTGAAGATTAATTTAACCAATAGGAGTATAAAAATCAAGGAACAGAGGAAATGGAAACCTTTCCTGGAACATATTCATTGCTATAGCCGTTTAAAAATGTACTCAAGATTGAATATGCTATAATTTATCTATTTACTTTATGAGAAATTTATTTTCAAGAGTTTTAACCTAAAATTATATACTGTGCCAAGTAATTTATTTAAACGTCCCTAAACTGATGAATCCCCAAATGGTTAGGGATGATTCCTTCCTAGCTCCTACAAATGGAAAGGATATTTATCAACAGTAGTCATTCACAACCAGTATGCTTTCTTTGAGTGGTTTTGCTGAATATAATTAACTAAGGGAAGAAAAGTGTGTCCAAGAGCAATTGCATGGGTGAAAAATAGAAGAAATATCTTAATAGAAAATAATAAAGGTAAGGAAAAACATCTTTTTTATTATCCTTTCTAGTCCTCTCCAATTTATGAACTCTCATACTCTGTCACAAATTCTTAAACCTTATACCCTTAAATTATGGACAATAAGGCAGTAAGCATACATTCAAAAGTAAATTGGAAAGTTTTAAATTTCAAGTTCTATGTTTCCCTAGAAGGATATAATCCAAAGTAGTTCAAAGCCTCACAGTAAGTGGAAATGTTCCCTTTGACTCCATGTCTGCCATGGAATGAAATAGCTGTAAGTTAATACTCAGCAGTTCCTTTACTCAGTGTGTCTATTCGTGACTTGAACGACAGCCAATAGTTACTTCCTCTCCAAAAGAGTTATAAGTATTATTCCCATGGTCAGTTCCACTATAAAAACAAAGAATTTGTATCTTGGCTCTGTTTTCATTCAGTTTTAAACCATATAAACTAATTTTATGTGAATAAGTTCCTATAGAATCAAACACTCATTATTAATGTCAAAGCTATTATTAAGTAAGAGCATCATTTTCTGACACAAAAAGATTAGGACACTTTGTGGTTAAATGTACAAATGGTAAGTATTTTAGCATGTGATTATGATAACAAAAAATAAATAAAAATAACATTCACTGATCTTATATGCCTCAGGTACTCCTCTAAGCACTTCAGCTGTAATAACACTTCTTCATCATATTAACTCTCTGAAATAGGTATGAATTTTATCCCCATTTGTAGCTGTTGAAATAGATACAAGAGGTTTTTAAGTACCTTGCTAAAGATCCCACAGCTATTAAGTGGAAGATTTGTAGTTAGTGCCAAAATTTACTATCTTTGCTACACTAATATTTCTGTTTAGTTAAACTTGAAAAAGAAATCCCCATTTTACTGCATTTTTCTAAAGATAATCAAATGCTCTGTGTTTTTTTTTTTGTTTGTTTGTTTAGCCTATACTTTCAAAAAAAATCTTTACCTTGTCATTTATCTAATTAAGTTCATGTGCTTGTGAAGAAGACAAGTTCAGATGTATTATATGAAGCCAAATATCTTAACCTCAAGTAGGGCCGTAATTGGAGTAGAACACAACTACAGGCTTTTCACTCTGATGTCTGTATTAACAGGCCACTACTCCCTAAACTTATTTCCATTGTGCTACAATCCCCTTGTTTTCCTCCACTGTGTGAGGACATGTGTTTAATTTATAGATTTGGTTTTCTCAAGGTTTTGCCTCTTCATAATTGTAACTTATCTTCTCTCAAAACTTTGGGTTTCTATGAGTACTTAAAAAAAAACATTTTATTTATTCATTTGACAGAGAGAGAGAGCGAGAGAGAGAGAGACAGCGCACAAGCAAGGAGAGTGGCAGGCAAAGGACGAGAGAGAAGCAGGCTCCCCACTGAGCAGGGAGCCCAGTGCTGGACTTGATCCCAGGATCCTGAGGATCATGACCTGAGCCAAAGGCAAACACTTAACTGACTGACCACGTAGGCACCCCTCTACAAGTACTTATAACATCTTTCACCATAAACTGCCCTATCTAAGTACTTAATTTACATTTCCAAGAAAGAATGTCTGAATGACTTAGCCAATATTGGCAGACCAGATCATATCGGGCTGGCTGATATACTGATTGGCTATTTTTTTGGTCAGGTGCCTACTCTTTCTCTAGAAGCATTGTTACAGTGAAGTGGTCATAGGTCCTTTTTGCTCAGGGTCTGTGAGTGAGTTGGGTGAAGATCATTTACAAGAGGCTACAGGATAGCGGACCTCATGCTAACACAAGTATCTAGCACAAAAGCCATTGATCACAGACATCACTATTCATGAACATCATTGTTTGCATGTGTCACATGCCAAAAACCTAAAATAACTTAAAAACAAAACTTATCCAAGAGCTATTTTCAGTGTTTTTTAGTTATATAATGATCATGGCAGAACAACAATAAATTCAAAATAAATATTTCATGAAAACATTTCATTTCATTTGATCCATATAGTTGTATAGTTTTTAAAAGTTACCATTCCTATCCACTATTTATAATATGTCTCAATGAATTAAGTGTTTTATATTTTTGCACTCACACTGGTATTTTAGAATATTGGTATTAAATAATCAGAAAGGATTACATCACTTCAACAAAATTACCTATTTAAAAATCACAAAATCACAATTTGACATTTAAAAGACCCCCAAAACACAATGATTTCTAAAGAGCTCTATCTGTGGGTTTTGAACATGGGTTTTGAACATTGAACATTACAATAACCCCTTCTTGTTTCTATTTTCCTAGTTCTTGCAACTTCTTTAGAATCCTAGAGTAATTAAAAAACAAAAAACAGAGATGTTAAAAAAAAATATGTTCTGTAAACTTTTGTTGCCTTCCTGATGTCCACTGACCATTTAAGTGTAGCATCTCAGCCCAATATTGAGTTAATGTCCAAAATTCATATTTAAATTCTATCATCTTCACATTACCTATTTTTCACAGTCCTTGAATTATCTCTTTCTTTATCCTCTATGATTATCTAACAAGGTAGCCCAATAACAAAATAAGATTAAGTTTAAAAGGAATGCTAGAGATGCCTAGGTGGCTCAGTAGGTTAAGTGTCTGCCTTCAGCTCCAGTCATAATCCCAGGGTCCTGGTATAGAGTCCCTCAGCATTCTCCTTGCTCAGCAGGGAGCCTGCTTCCCCCTCCCTCTACCTGCCACTCCCCCTACTTGTGCTCTCAAACTCTCTCTCTGACAAATAAATAAATAAAATATTTAAAAAAAAAGGAATGCTCTATGGCTAAGAACATATAGAACACCTTTTCAAAGAAAGAGAACGCACATTCTGCCCCTTAACCTGGGTGCATAGTACTACTCTTCACCAGCGAATGCTCTTTTTCAATCTCATGCAATAGGAAATGCTGTAGATTTTTCTGAATAAGTAACAAGCAAAGCCTCAAAAGAGCTTAACAAAATTTGCATAACACTCAAAAAATCTTTCAGATCTGCTTAGCATGTATTTTTCCTTATTAATCTGAAGAACTTCTCTGTACCTAATTTCTTATTTTCAAATTATTAATGTAATACGTTGTACTTATAACATTCTCTCTGTATCTGTTTATAAATATACACATATGTATGCTATAGACATACAGAGTATTAAAAACATGTACACATTTTTCTAAATGAATAAATTACATCTTTATTTAAAATAAGTCCAATGGAAATAGTACTGAATTAAAAATAGAAGGTACTCATAACATTTGATGAAAGATACTATGTGACCTGCTTTGGGGAAACAACTGAAAATCTTCATTAGGAGTTACACAAACTAAAATATGAATGAAACTGTTTCAATTAGACTGGTCCATATTGATTTCACAATCTTAGAAGTATTTATTTTCAAAAGTTAGTTTTTTGATGTTTACATAGCAAGTTAACAAGAAACTGCAGGAAAGTAGATTTTATAGTAGGAAATAGATAATCCCTGTTCAGATAATACAGGGATTTTTTTTAAACGAGGCCATAAGAGATCATGATAATTTTTTTTAAAAGCACTGAAAAACATTGCAAGTATCCAGTATAGGCAATCAGAAGAAAGATATCAATGTGAGGTAAGAGACAATAAAAGAAGCTGTGAAATATTATCCAAAAAAAGCTATCTGATCTTTCGGTTTATCTCTTCTGTTTAAAAATGATTTTTTCCCAGGACTGATTCTCAGATAAAACTTCCTGAATGGGAATATACAAATAGAGCTGACATTTATTTAAATATGATAAGAAAAATATGTTTATAACAAAAGCTGACATAGTTAAATTCTTAAAAAAATACTTTTGTCACAGTAAATTTTTAATCTTATTTTTAAATGTATACATATAGACTATTAAAAGTCCAGTCTGGTACAGAGTAGGAGCTCAACAATTATTAGTGGAGTATACTTTTTTAAAGTTTAGTGGATATCTAATCACTTTCATGTTTTTAAACATAATATTGACATTAGCACTGTGATGTCTATTTTTTTTTAACAGAGTTAGCTTATTCCACTTTTCTGCTTTGTGACATTTAGTAACTCCAGTATTTGTCAAATAAGAGTTATAATGTCATTCAATGAAATTACATGCATAGGGTCTGGTACATAGTATATGTTGAATAAAAACTATTTTCTTTCCATGGTATATATCATCTCTTAATGAAAAATATATATTTTCATGGCATTTAATTCACACACAGCCATTATTTCCCTGAAAATTTATCAATAGTAACAAAAATATGGAAAATTCTTCAGAACACTAATTTTCTTGTGTTTTTCTTTGTACAATATAGTTTTTTTTAGTTTTGTAGTTGATGCCATCATTCAAACACCTGTTTATATAAACAGATATGAAGGCTAAAATAATTTAAGAGAAAATAACTATTACTAGCTGGTGATCTGAAATATTTTAAATCTTAGATCATTAAACTATGTATTACTTAAAAGAGGTATTATTTCAAGAAATTATTAAAAATTTAGACATTGATCTAAAATTAAAAATTCTTTAAAAGATCAAATATTATTTAATAGCTCATATAAGAAAAATTCATGACTGTTCATGCTTTACACACCTTTATAATCCTATCAGTTGGCTCTCTTAAACCATCTTTCTGAATTGCTATCTCTTACTTTAGAACTACACAAAACTGACACCCTATATTTTATATACAGAGTTGTAATCATGGAGACATAATTTGAGAGATATTGGAAAGCTCTTAACCTCTCCTGCAATACACAAATAAATCCCAGTCACACATAGAATTTCATAACACTGAAATTTTAATACTTTTCATTCTTGCTTAGAGAGAATTACTTTTCCCTATTAAACACAATAAAGATATACATTTATAAAATATATTATAGTCTACATTAATTTTATGTATTTATAAACATATTAATAAAACTGATACATATATGATAATACAGATAATTATATATATTTGTTTTTCCTGATTGACTATGATTCACATGTTAGGAATATAGCATTTTAATCACGGTCAACTAGGTAAGGAAAAGCAAATATGTATAATTAATCATAATACTTTATTGAAAGTTGTCTTCTGGCATTTTGAGCAGGGCTTAATGAAACACTAGGGAAGGAAGCAATTAATTTTGCTGGGGATGTAATGAGATGCAGGAAAGTTTTCTTGAAGAATTAGATACAATAAACATGATCTAAAAAGCATTTTTTGGTACTCTATGAAAATGGTATCCTCAATATCTGGTACATTGGGCTACAATATATGAGAAATAAACAAGTAGTAGTTGAGACATCAAAAGTATCTGCTTCAGGCGAGGTCCTGTGTCATTAAGTATTAGACTTACTGCATTAGGTTTTCTTAACTGTGATTGTGGTAACTTATGGAAATCATATTGTTCAGTGCAACCGATGTTTGTGTGTCTTGTTTTCACCTGGACAAATTTCTTGAATTCTTGGGAACAGGTTATCCTGAAAGATGGCTGATCACTTCTACCCCAACCAATCCTTCCGTCATGCCACTCTTGGGTGAGAATATACTGGACAAAAATGGTTTAACTAGAATAATGGACTCAGAAGGAAACAAACTAATGAAAGGCTAGAGATTTGTATTCATCCATTTCTCTTTCCTCACTATTAGGACTGAACTTACACACAGAAAGTATACCCTCTGCTTTGTTTCACACCTCCATACTTTGTTTTACAGGGGTCTTCCGCCATCATGGAGCTTGTGATGGTGCATCAGCTTCCCTAACTGAGCAGGCAAATTGGTCTAGTTCTAGGGTTAACAAACTTGAATTTGCAAATGTCCAAGACACATATTGAAATATCAATTATATTGGTAAAAGAATAATGGTTAAGCCTTTGTCCTCTATTTTACAAAATGAGTCAGAACTAGAGAGGGGGAGGGCGAGTTTTTCACAGGAACCACAAGCCCAACTTATAGCATCCCATACAGATACTAGAGTTAAATAAAATTAAATTGTGGTCAAGACCATTGGAAAAGAATAGGAATAAAAAAATAAAATATTGGGGTGCCTGAGTGGCTCAGTGGGTTAAAGCTTCTGCCTTTGGCTCAGGTCATGATCCTAGGGTCCTGGGATCGAGCCCCACATTGGGCTCTCTGCTCAGTGGGGAACCTGCTTCCTCCTCTGTCTCCGCCTGTCTCTTTGCCTACTTATCTGTCAAATAAATAAACAAAATAAAGCTTGTTTCTAATTCTTAAAGCAGTTCAATGTAATAGTTGAAATTGTATAGTTGGCAGGCAGGTTTCCTTTATGTGATGATTCAGAGACCAAGCTTTTTCCATATGATTTTTCTAACACATCACTCCGCTTGGATGCCTGGAGACAACAGGAGAAGGGTGGATGGTTGGGAAATGTATTCTACTAGACCCTGCTTCACTTATGGAGGAGGGTTTGATTTGTTTTGTGGCTAATTTTACCATCTTTACCATAAAATAATAAGTATGTAAATAAATAAATAAATAAACAAATAAAATCAAGTACCTATAATTTAGTTACCCATAACTGAAGCAAGTGACTCCTGAGGCCATCTTGGTGAAAAAAGAAATACCTGAGAAAGTGAATCTTGGAAACGAGACAATAAGGCCAACTCAAACATGCTCCTTTGTAGGTAATTTTCCCATTATCAACCTTCATTTACTTAGCTTCACTTTATTAAGACAGTTTTCTTGGGTGGGCCCAAATAAAATAGTGTGGAATAAATGTGCATATATACTGGTAGAGCATGAAGTGATACAGAACCTGGGATCTGGTGAACAGAATTAACATTTAGAAAAAGTGAAACTCATAAAAAAGAAAAAATATAGGAAGATCCAAAATAAACTTTATTTTATATTCATATATGGTAGAGAATTCCTCAATTACGAATAGATTTTTCAACAAAAATGTAATTTAAAAATTTTTTACTGAGGTACCTGGGTGGCTCGGTTGTTATGTGTCTGCCTTCAGCTCAGGACATGATCCCAGGGTTTTGGGATTGAGCCCTGCTCCGAGGGAAGCCTGCTTCTCCCTCTCTCATTCCCCCTGCTTGTGTTCCCTTTCTTACTGTGTCTCTCTCTGTCAAATAAATAAATAAAATCTTTAAAAAAAATTTACTAATGACTTAGGGTTTATATTCCTAGAAGTTTTATTGTAATTGTTTCCATTATTTTGTTTTATTTTATTTTACTTTATTTTATCTATTATTTTAATGGAGAAAACAAAATGAATGAAAAGTTCAATAGTTTGCCTAAAATCACATAGTTAGTTAAAGAACACCCTGTTTTTTAGTCCAGATTTTCTGAGTCTTACTTCTTAGTTACTTATATTTTGTCTATTACATTGTGTGCATAGAGTCAGAATAGGAAATACTATGCACTCATCAGTGCAGATCAAAGTGCTGAGTTAACCAGTATAATGTTTTCTTCTTTGGTGTATGTGTGTGTGTGGGGAGGGGGGAGGGTTGGAAGAGGAGGCAATTTACTTTTGTTAGTCCAAAAATAGGAAGAAGACCTTCACCTAAAACTCCCTGGAAGAAAGTGAGCCAAAACTGATAGATTGATGCCTTTACTCTATATGACTAAGTCAGACGGAGTTAATTAAGCACACTCAGGGCCTCCAAGCTAGAAGTGCTTTTGGATGAAGTTCAGAGAAAAGTCCCTGAAGCTAGCATGGAGCTGGCCCCAACTTCCTCATGTTGGCCAATACAAATATTATCATTGGTCTTATTAATCAGTAACAGTTTTGACTCTATGACCTTCTAAAGGCAATATATTTTCACAGTGCTGTGTGAAGTATTTCCTTTTATTTGCTCAAATGTATTTGATAATAATTTCTTCTAAGGCTTTCATATATACTTTGCAAAAACAGTAAAGAAACAATATGGGTCAATTTTTACTATGCTTTCTCGAACTCTTATGACTCATTCAGTTTCCACTTCATTTCCTACTTCTGGAAAACAGGAAAACACTCTCTCTCTAATATATTTCTACACTTACTTTCTCATAAATAGCACTACAAGTACTGATCTTTTCAGGATACCTGATGACATATTCCTTCACAAATTAAATGTAGTACCTTGACTTTTATCTTTATATTAAGTTCAAGTTTTATTTTTATATATTAGGAAGTATTATACTGAACATAACCCTTTTTATAAATCCTTTTATTCTTTTCCCTTTATATATTAGAACCTAATTGTGAAAAAAATCACCTATTTACTTCTACCAACATATCTACATTTTATTGGAATTTTCATATTATGCTGGCCTATGCTATTGGCTATACCTGGGTTTTTTGCAAACTCTATAAATAAGTTTTTAACTAAGAGAAACCACTTAGTAATATCAGCCTACCTCACTATCTGCTTCCTCCTTTAAATCATTAATTTATATAAACATCTGGGTAAATCTTGAGTGGTTTCTCATGTTTCTCATAGATAACATTTCTAGACATGGAAAGACAGAAAAAAGAAACCCCAGGTTTCTACCACACAAGTTGAGTCTATATCAAATGGCATTGATATATGATTGCTTAGCACTGCTTGATATAATGATTATAAAAAGCAAGCAAACCACTAATTTGCACATACTTAAGTTCACCATATTTCAAAATTACTTTATACATGTAACGTCATTTTTAAAAATATTTTTATAAATATGGTGCATACTTTTTGTGCTTTGTAATTAAACACTCTTCAACAAATTTTATGAATAGGAGATGTGATATCAACAAGGCTCAAAATATATTAGAATACATATCTTTCCAAGATTTTTAGAAAAAAATAAAATTATGCAGATTCCTAACTCAAAATGCATTTTAGCTATGCAGCTTCTTTTTTGAAGACGCTTTGCATTATGACTGAGGTTTAAAATCTCTTATACAGATTATTGTTGCTGTTCATTATGTAGTTTTATCTTCAGCATGTGTATGATTCTTAAGATAGTAATAACTAGTCCAAGATACTTCTAAAATTGCACCTAAATATATGCACATATACACATACTTCAAAGTAGGATCTCTGAATTTCATCTTTGGTGATAGGTTAAGGAGTTTCAGGCAGACATATTATTTATCAACTAACTAACATTTGTTGGTATGTTGACCATGCATATAAAAAAATGATTCAGTATGTTTGCTTTGTAATATTTAGGATAATTACAAATTATTTAAACTTCAACATAGTTCAGTAAATACACAGAACAACTCTTAAAACCAATTTTATAAAATGCATAAAGCCATGAAATTTTCATGGGGTCACAGTATGCTTTTAAGTATCTCAAAAGAAAACTCATTCTATAACTTTACCATTATTTCATTGTCTTTTTACCTGTCACAATGTCTCTACAAACAATAACCTAAAAAATATTTATTGAATCAAAAATGAAATGTCTCAAGGATTGAAGGAGCTGTCAGTCAGATAAGACATTTTCAGGTTAAAGTTACAAATGCAATGGAAAATAATCTGAAAAATATCCCATGAGTAGATAATAGGAATTATAGGCTTTTTTAAATATTTTTTTTTCTATTCTCCTTCCTTCCCATGACTAAGGAATCTAAAAAGTTTGGATTCCGATTAAAGTTTCAAATAATTGTTTGCATAACAATTCCAACATTTGGGCAACGAAGGAAAGAATAAACATAGCTTAGGGAATACACAGTATATACCCATATTATCCATAAGAAAAAGGGGGCAGACAAATGTCTCCCATAACTCACCCAAATAGAAGGGTACTAAGAGAAGGCTATAAAGTAAGAATAAAATATAAAATAGTATAGGAGTTTGATACTATTAATGACAAAAGTGGAAATGGTTTAACTCAAAAATTAAGAATCAAAAGGTCTCTGAAGCAGGGGTGAGAAGGAGTACTGATTATAATGGCGTTAAAAAAAAGATTCACCTAAAAAAATCCAAAAAATGTTGAAAACACAAAACAACAAAATTTTATAAGTGAATTGTAAATGAAAGTAATAACATAAATGTAACAAAAGTTTTCTCTGCATTAGTATACCCCATCCCAATATATCCTCAGGTAGTCATAGCTAAGTAAGAAAGTTATAAAGTTTCTTCCATAGGCTTAAATTTATATGGAATGATGAAACAGTAAATCTTCATAGTAATTTTTTAAAAGATTTTATTTATTTATTTGACAGAGAGAAACACAGCGAGAGAGGAAACACAAGCAGGGGGAGAGGCAGGTAGAGAGAAGCAGGCTTCCCCCTGAGCAGGGAGCCCCATGTGGGGCTCGATCCAGGATCATGACCTGAGCCGAAGGCAGATGTTTAACAACTAAGCCACCCAGGCGCTCCTTTATAGTAATTTTTAAGTAAATTTTACCTAAGACTGATTTTTTTTTATTTTTGACAAAAATATACTCTTTATTGTGATTTATATTTAAATTTGGAGTTACTATATTTGCTGTGCCTGTACTCCTTTAATACTCTCAGCTATTATATGCCCACTTTTATGTCAAGAATATATAAACTATTTTAATTGATGGTTCAAACTAGTTTCCAAACTTGGGGGGACTCACAAGATAGGAAGTCGAAATTACTAAAATAAAACTAATCAAAAACTTAAAATAACCAACAAAATATCTATTAAAATCTGTCATCACATTGCTTACAAATTGGATTGACAAAGATAACACAAAATAATGCTTATTTTTGGAGAAGATATGAAAAAACTGACAATGCTTACAGTAAGACTATGAATTGGTTCACTGTGAAGGTGAGTTGATCAATAGACCTTGAGTGAGTAATTTGTGTAGCACTATAAAGCCTAAGGAAATGATTTTTTATAGGTGTGTGTATAAAAGAAAGCAAGCAGCATCATGGTTTATTTAGAAGACTGTAAATGGGCCTTTAGGTAAAATCTAGGAAATCTGCTAAATTATGGCTTACAGACATAAAAATAATACTGTTGGGTAGTTAAGATAATAACAAATGGTTATACTGGAATAAAATATTTTAATGAAATTGTGTGAAAAACAGATTAGATATGTCACATCCTCTACTTGAATGTATGGCTAATCACAAATATTCTGGCTTTCTCTTCAGGAACATGGTAGAATTCATCTTTCTTACCCATTTGAAGTTGAGTTATATGAATTGAAATGGCTTACTGAATATAAACAAAAGTGATACGTATTGCTTTCAAGCAGAAGCTTAAAAAGTCAGCACATGCTGGGGTGCCTGGGTGGCTCAGTTGTTGAGTGTCTGCCTTTGGCTCAGGGCATGATCCCAGGGTCCTGGGATCCAGCCCCATATTGGGCTCCCTGCTCAGCAGGAGGCCTGCTTGTCCCTCTCTCACTCCCCCTACTTGTGTTCCCCCCTCACTGTGTCTCTCCCTGTCAAATAAATAAATAAAATCTTAAAAAAAGAGAGAGAGAAAAAAGAAAAGAAAGTCAGCACATGCTTCATTAACTTCTCTTCTTCTGCTCAGGAAATAATGGTCACTCTGTCAGACTGGATCCCAGAATGAAGAAAACAAGTACATGAAAACAACCTAGTTGACTGGTAACGGACATGTAGCTTATGCAAAGAATTACCTTTTGATCTTTTAAGAAACAAAGGCTGTTGTTCTTATTGCACTATAATCTAGGCAATCCTGGTATTTATTGAAGTGTAATATCAAACAAATATTTTAAAAATAAAATTATTCAGATAAATCTATCAATTTTATGGATTTTGATATGATTATAGAATTACAAATAAATTTGGATGGGTGGAAAAACAAAATTCTGTTCTCTGACCCTGTAATAAGGAGGAAAAATGTAATATTGGGATTGTAAACTTTAAAAATTTTTTATTTTTTGATACCAAGCTTTGGGTAGAGAAGAAACTGGACAAAGTATATTTGGACTATGAAATTTTACAAGTCATAGGACAAGAGAACATAAGAAAACTCGACCTTTGTGGCTGACACAGGGAAGAATTTAGAGACACCTGAATACAAATCATCTCTCTTATATCTCTCCATCTATCATCTATTCATTTATCTATTTATATAGAATTTTTTAAAAGCTAAAACAAATCAAGGCGGTATGAACTGGAAATTATAGCATGGGGATATAATAAAATATCAATATTATTTGAGTCCTATTGTTTCTGTAAAATTTTGCACATTCAAAATGATCTCAAGATCCACAAAGAGCCATATTCCAATTACAAGCAGAAAAAGAAATTCACTTATCATAAAATAATAATAATGTTTAATTTGGGAGTTACGAGTTCAGGTAGTGCTTTTATTTATATATGCTCTATATTTTTTCACAGTACAGCTATTTTAAAAATTCAGTCTACTGTTAATAAGCAATGTGCGCAGTGATTGGTTAAGGTTATAAGTAATTTAGAAATAAATCCTTTCCAATACGCTCCTCTCCCCAACTGAAAAAAAACCTGAAAAACTGATCATATCTTATAGAAACATAAATTAAACTTTTGTTTTTTATTTGTATTTTATTTGGTGAAGTAACATGAATTATAATTTCATTTGGAACTCAGGATTTTGATAGTATGAAATCAAGAGAGTCTTAATATTTGGGAACGGAGTGAACACTGACAGATCCAATGGTTTAGAGGCAGATCCTTTTGCCTGTTGCTATTATCTGACTGACATATCTCTGGAAAGCATAGGTCACTGTGTTTTCAGACTACTGAGGGAAAACAGCTCCTCGGAACCTGGTAGACTTCTCTCTTTCAATGCAGTAGTTAGAGATGTCTTATGCTTTAATTGGGGAATGATGAATTTAGAAATAGGTCTGAACTAATGCATGATCCAGAGGGGAGGTGGATGAAAACCAAACATTTTATGACTACGTAGTCACTGGGTTATTTTAGAAAAGCAACCCTGTTGTGGGGAAATGGCTCTAATTCTAACTTTGGCTCTGAAGAGTGGCTACTTTGTTCTAGTCACTTAAACTCTAAATCTTGGTCCTTTGGAAAATTGGGGAGTAGGCAATTCCTTCTTATATTCTGTATCTCCCAAAGTCATAGTTTGAAACATAACTTAAAGCTACATGAATTCTGAGACTCAAACTTACTTTAGCACAGCAGATCTTTACATGACTTTCATTTCAGCATTCAGAAATCATTAAAGGACTATAAAAACCATCCCTCTAACTTTGTCACTTTTTAAAATACATTTTAAAGGGAGCTGAAGGCTAGACCTACAACTATTTTTGGCTGTTTTATAAGTGATGAGCCATTTTGTTAGTTTACACAGAAATCATTCTCTAGTACAAAAGAGTCGCAGTCACCACCACCACCAACAGCAAAACTTCATACTTGCTATTACAGTGGACATAACAGCAGCTGTAAAAGCAGCTACCAAATTTTGAACAATATTAAAGTGTCAGCTATTATTCTCTGCATTTCTTTTTCTTTTCTTTTTTTTTTTTTTAAGAGTTTATTTATTTGACAGAGATCAAAAGGAGGCAGAGAGAGAGGGGGGAAGCAGGCTCCCTGATGAGCAGAGAGCCCGATGCGGGGCTCAATCCTAGGACCCTGAGATCATGATCTGAGCTGAAGGCAGAGGCTTTAACCCACTGAGCCACCCGGCACCCCTATTCTCTGCATTTCTTACTTAACGTTTTTAGTTCTTTTAAAGGCGGTTTTTTTTTTTTTTTTTTTTTTTTTTTTTTTTTTTTAAAGATTTTATTTATTTATTTGACAGAGAGAAATCACAAGCAGTCGGAGAGGCAGGCAGAGAAAGAGAGAGGGAAGCAGGCTCCCTGCTGAGCAGAGAGCCCGATGCGGGGCTCGATCCCAGGACCCTGAGATCATGACCTGAGCCGAAGGCAGCGGCTTAACCCACTGAGCCACCCAGGTGCCCCTAAAGGCGGTTTTTATTTCCCCATTTTACTGATGAGAGAAAAAGGAATGAAGATAAATCTCTTAAAACATCTATGCCTGATGTCATAGAATTAATAAGGGTTCATCATTTTTAATCCTATGGCATTTCTTTGGACAATGCTGACTCCTAAATACACTCTTTCTACTTTCTTACATGAAGCAAATATTTCAGCAACACATTATTAGGTCAATATAGGGTTGTTGTTACGGGAGAATTATTCATTTTCATGCATGTGCATGGGCTTGTGTGTGTGTTTTAATTAATCCGAACCACTTAACCAGCATTAAGATATATCTTTCAGTAGAACTGATATCTAAAAACACAGCCCTGTCATTCCAAAAAGGTGGATATGATCAACATTTCATAAGACAAGCATCTGAACACTTGCTCACATGTTTTTTCACCTTACCACATAATTTGACTTATTTTCTGCTTGCTAGATTTTGCACCAATATAACTAAGCAATGTATGCTTCTATATTTAGTAAATCAATATTTTGACCTGATATTTTTTAATAACCATCCATGTTGAGACCCATTTGGTTTGATGTAAAGACATAACTACTTTGTTACAATAATTTTTTTTAAGATTTTATTTATTTGACAGAGAGAGAAAGAGAAGGAACACGCACAAGTAAGCAGATTGGCAGGCAGAGGGAGAGGAAGAAGCAGGCTCCCTGCTGATCAAGGAGCCCAGTGTGGGGCTCAATCCCAGGACCCTGACTGGGATCATGATCTGAGCCGAAGGCAGATGCTTAATTGATTGAGCCACCCAGGCACCCCTGTTACAATAATTTTTGTAAAAGGCATTGACATCTTTTTCCACCCATTTCCACCATCAGCAGTATCTGAGATACTGCTTTTAATTAAACTCAAGTGTTAATAGCCATAACCGGTCTATATAAAGCATACAGTTACTTAGGAACTATTACTTAGGTTGCAATTTTAGAATAAAACAAGGCTGATAGTTAAATCAAATAACTCTTTGATATTAAAAAAAACTATAACAGCTAATATTAATTAATATTAACTAATTAATATTAACTAAAAACTAAGGAGTTCCATATAATACAAATAGAACACGGCTATTACAATTTAGGTCAAAAGAGATTACAAAAACTCAGGACTTTTTAATACTGAATAAATAAAATTTTCCATGTATAAGAAAATTTAAGGCTGAATTGCAATATTTCTCAAGATTACAAATAGGAACTTTAAGTTATTTAACTTTAAGTTTTTTTTTTTTTTTTAAAGAAAATTACCCAATACCTTGAGGAAAAAAAATTGCCTGCTATAAATTTTCTTAATCAAACTCAAATAAGCCATGGGCAATTGGAAATGAATATTGCCAATTTGTTTTTCCAAATGTGGACATTTAAAAAGAAACAAGACAAGTTAACAAACAGAACACAGTCCTACTTAAAACAGGTAGGGCACCTGGGTGGCTCAGTTGGTTAAGCAATTGCCTTTGGCTCAGGTCATAATCCAGGAGTCCCGGGATCCAGTCAGGCAATGAGTTCCCAGCTCAACGGGGAGTCTGCTTCTCCCTCTGACCTTCTCCCCTCTCATGTTCTCTCTCATTGTCGGTCAAAGAAATAAATAAAATCTTAAAAAAAAAGGTAGATCGGGACAAGTAGAAAACTGAAATCTTCCAGAAATAGAAGTTTATAAAAGAGGTATTCCTGGGGTGCCTGGGTGGCTCAGTGGGTTAAGCCGCTGCCTTCGGCTCAGGTCATGATCTCAGGGTCCTGGAATCGAGTCCCACATCGGGCTCTCTGCTCAGCAGGGAGCCTGCTTCCCCTCTCTCTCTCTCTCTCTGCCTGCCTCTCCATCTACTTGTGATTTCTCTCTGTCAAATAAATAAATAAAATCTTTAAAAAAAAAAAAAAAGAGGTATTCCTCCACATTACCCCCCTCATATTCTTGGCCTCTTTCCATATCAATTTCTATCTAGTTCAAGAATGGAATAGTTGAAAACAACCTTATTAGTCATAACTGTATTCTTTTGTATTTATATTGTAAAGCAAAATTCTTCAAATGTGACTTCATGTAGATCATTCATTTCCTTTCCCTCTAGATTCAATTCCAAAAAATAAATCAGTACTACAAAATATTTTACTATGTGATTCCTTCCTTTCCAAGGAACTCTTTTTCCCACTTTGAGGGCTCAGAGGTGAGGGAGAGAGGCAGCCTCTGCATCAACAATGAAGAATGTAAACTTCTTTAAGAAATGTTTACAAAACAAAATCCATCAAAGTACCACTTTCCCACAATGCAGTGAAAAAAAAAGAAAAAACTAATCTTCACTTCAAGCAGTTGCTGAAGAGTATAGAAATATTTTAAGTTCTCAAATCTTTTTAGTATTTGAACTTAAATCATGGAATCTTAGATGAACTTAAATATTCTGCATTTATTTCTCTTCTCTGTTAGTAAATATTGTTAGTGAGTACGTAAGAGGTAACTGAATTATAAAAGTAAGATGCTCTAAAAAACTGTCCATCAACTTAAAGTTACCTAATACATGAAATCAAAAGAAGAAAACCAACTGGGGTGCCTGGGTGACTCAGTGTCTTAAAGTCTCTGCCTTCGGCTCAGGTCATGATCCCAGGGGTCTGGGATCAATTCCTGCATCAGGCTCTCTGCTCGACGGGGAGCCTGCTTCTTCCTCTCTCTCTGCCTGCCTCTCTGCCTACTTATGATCTCTGTCTGTCAAATAAATAAATAAATAAAATCTTTGAAAAAAAAAAAAAAAGGATTCCCCTCGCATTGAGCTGATTAACACAGTCATCACCTCATACAGTTGCCATTTTTGAGCGTATGTGGTGAGAATGCTTGAGATTTACTCCTGTAGCAAATTTCAAGCATATAATACAGTATTAACTATAAACTCCCCAAAACTTACTCATCTTGTAACTGGATATTTGTACCTTTGACCAACATCCTCTTTTTCTCTCAACTACTAGACTCTAGAAAGCACAATTCTATTCTGAGTGTTTTTTTTTTTTTTTTTAAAGATTCTATAGTGTGAGTGGGATTTTATGTTATTTGTCTTTCTAGGTCTTATTTACTTCACTTTGCATAATGTTTTCCAGGTTTATCTATATTCTTGAAAATGATGGGATCTCCTTTTTTATGGCTCTATAATATTCTGTCATGTATAAGTACCACACTTCCTTAACCCATCCATCCACCTACAGACACTTATGTGTTTCTGTATCTTGGCTGTTGTGAATAATGCTGCAATGAACACCAGAGTACAGATAATTGTTTTCAATGCCAATATCATTCCTTCAGATATATATCCAGAAGTGGGATTGCTGGGTCACATGGTAATTTTATTTTTAATTTTCTGAAAAACTTTCATACTGTTTTCCATAATGGTCATATTAATTAATATTCCCACCAATGGGGTACAAGGGTTCTCTTTTCTCTACACCCTCACCAAAATTTATCTCCTTTTTGATAATAGTCTTTCTCACTGTGCTTTCATTGGCCATTTGCAGATGATTAGTGATGGTAAGTATGTCTTCATGTAACTGTTGGCCATTTATTTGGATATCTTCTTGGGGAAAATACATATTCAGGTCCATTGCCCATTTTTAAAATCAGTCTATTTGTTTTCTTTTGTGGGGGGTTTGTTTTGTTGTGTTGTATTGTTCTATTGATTGTATGAGTTCTTTATAGATTCTGGATATTAACTCCTTATTAGATCTATAGTTTACAAATATTTTCTCCCATTCCATAGGTTGCCTTTTCATTTTGTGGATGGTTTATCATGCAGAAGCTTTTTAGTTTGATGTGGCCCCACATGTTTATTTTTGCTTTTTATTTGTTTGTTTGTTTGTTTGTTTTTGGCCTGTCCTTTTGGTGTCATAGCAAAAAAAATTAAAAAATCATTTTTTCCCCTATCTTTTGTTCTGAGAGTTCTATGGTATTAGGATTCATATTTAAGTCTTTAATCTATTTTATAAGTGTGTAAGTTAAGGGTCTGGTTTCATTCTTTTGTATGTGGATATATAGTTTTCCCGACATCATTTATTAAAGAAAGTATAATGCTAAGCAATGCAGATATAACAGTAAATGTTTTTCAGACAATTCTGGCATCCTTGTGTTGAATAGGGATAAGGAAAGAATACGTTCAGGGTTTGGTTAGAGAGTTAATGTCTTATATTTCTATACCTCAATTGTACTCTGAACTTTCTAGACAAAGTTCACAAAGTTCATTTGGTTCTTACTATTGATATTAGTGCTTCCTTGAATCAATGTTTCATACATTTGACCAATTAACCTTTGCTTTCAAAAATAGAAGCCAAATACCAAAAACATCATCACTATGATAACTTCCTATAAATTGGATTTTCATATTCTTCACCCAGAGATTTAAGTTATTATAAACCGATATTCAATGAAAAGAATTCCAGTAGCATAAAATAATTGGCAAATAAATGAATGGGATATAATTCTTGTATTATTTATGAAAGGAATGTTTCAGTGCCCACTGTGTTTTTATAGAACTCTATACTTTGAGTATAAACATACAATCAGAAAGTTAAGAACTAGTTGAACAATTAGGTAGTCAGGGCCATACTTCCCAACAACAACAATAACAACAACAACAAAAAGAGAGCTAGAACAACTAATATGAACCCATACTAGCATCCTGTTCTACAGCTTAGACAAAACCACAATAACATCCTGTCTAGCAGCCTCTGCAGAAGTGACTTCTGCAAAACATCTTGAGACAAAACAATTAACCATAAAACACTGGTCACTATCACAAATTGAGGCTCTTAGTCCTGAAACATCAGCCCAAAAGACTACCAGCACATGAACAATAACTTGATAGGTAAAGGGGTATATGATCAAAATCCTGATTGGCATACCTTAGCAGCTTATCTGCAGGGGACCTCCACTCTACTTACTTAAAATAGTTCTGCAAAAGAGCTTATAAAAACCCCTATATTTAAATGCCAAAACAGCAACCCTCTCAGGTCCCCTCCCTCTACAGGAGCTGTGTACTATTGCTCAATAAACTTCGCCTTCCTGCCCACCAATCTTCATCTGGTCTACCTCTTCATTCTTGGAAGCGCTGTGACCCAGAACCATGAGCACTAAGGGAACAGAAATCCTATAATAATAATTGGAATTTCAAATTCTAACTTTCAAAGATTTTAAAAGATTAATACACCTTTCCTCTCCTTTCAATTATCTACAATGTCACTTAACTCTTATTGTTAGCAACAGTAGTTTAGATGTGTTCACTGCTTTCTCTACTTACATGGGAAATAAGGAATTTTTGTAACTTATCAACTTGGGGATATCTATAGAGCCCCAGATGCTTTAGCAAAATTAGCCTAAACAAGGAATATCTATCTAACCTACCTTTCTTTCTACATTTGAATCCTAGCAAGTATGTATTAAGTTCCTTCTCTTAGGAAAAAAAAATTTATAGACCTTATTTTTCCTGTTTTATAATTTTTTTACTTATGAAAATTAATAATGTGATTTTATCAAATGGATCATGCTGAAAATTCTTCACTCTTTTTTCTTCTGCCCATCACATACACTTCATCTCCAAAGTGTCTACTACTCTTCCTCTGCTTCTCTTACAATGGTGAATGCAGCCCACACTGTAGTCATACTTTGAGAAAGATTACTTTCAAATGGTAAATTTTAATGTCAACTATTCTCTTCATTTCTCCTTTAAGAAGTGTCTGATTTCCCAGAGTTAGTGACCTCTCTATTCTACACATACACACACATACATATAAGTATACACGTAATACACCCATGTGCACACATACACATGACTCTTTACCTTAAGATTTAAATAATAAATTTTAAGGACATCAGATGCTTGGTGCTAAATGTCAGGTATAGGTGGATATGCCTATTTTAGTTTTCATATTTCTCCTAACCATCTGTGACAATGAACCCATAAACACTTTTCACCCCAGATTAATGAATGCACTTAAAACATTTTTTGAAAGCACTCTTCCCTAATCTTCTAACCATATTCTCATTTACTTGTTTCAACAAAGCTTCAGGATTAAATGACTGCACAACATTTTTCTGTAGTCCTAGTGTCAAATAATTCTTGTTACTAAATTCCTTTCATTGCAATTGGTAACCATTTCACTTCTTCCAATATTCCCACAGCAATCACTCAAACTCCTAGAGTTACTGCCATCTTCCTTTACAACTAGCTTCCAGAAATATTATATTAATATTATATTTTCCCTGCTTTTTAATTACATTATGCATCTTGGTAATATATAGAGAAGCCAAGCCAAGCCAAACCAAGCCAAGCCAAAAAAAAAAAAAAAAAAAGAAACAAACAAAAACAAAAAAAAACAACTATTGCATGTTATATTACATTAAATGATTCTCTTTTAATGCCATCCACTTCTGTATAAAATATCATAGCAAAACCCATTAAGCCTTAATGAAACATAAAACATTTTTAATATTAGGATGACCGTATTACAACTTTCTGTTTCTAAATCTCTAGAAGCAAAAACAAATATCCTCTAGCTTCTGTATAATAAATTACAATATGATATTATTGAAAGGATGGTACTTACTAGTTACCTATTATGATAAGAACTTCACACATTTACTTATGATGTTCACATTGATTTTATAGGGTATTTCATATTATCCACAATATTATCCATATTCCATATGACATAACCAATTTTAATGGAAGTTAACTAACTCATCTAAATTTACCGAGGTTTAGGTAAAACCAGATGTGAACCCAAAGTGCATCCAACACAGAGGTATATCCTCTTAACTGTTTTATGATCTTAAGGATATTATGTTTTCCTTCTTGTGTACCCCAATCAAGGCTGCACTCAGGTCAGAGTATTCTTTTATTTCCCCACAATTAGGAAGTGATCTTAAATTCTTATGACTCTATTTGTTGCTACTTTAGTACTGCAAAAAAAAAAAAAATCAGTTATGTGTTTCTTTTAAAAATATTATATATTTAACCAAATATAATAGAACAGATAAACAAATGCAATAAAAAGCATATGACACTTAGCTCACTATTTTAATTTAACCTGACATCTTTGAACCTTAGTGTATGAGCTCTCATTTTTATACAACTATCCTCAATACAATCAATTTTTGTGCATTTTAACATGCTTCTACATATACACATTTATTTTTATATACACATCCCACAGTGTTTATTACTTAATAAAATATTTATTTTATCATATGCCACAGATCTGCAAGCATACTTTTAAATTTTATTTCACTATTATAAAACATAATTAAGACTTTTAAAAAATATATTGCTATTTTTTTCAAAAGATTTTATTTATTTATTTGACAGAAAGAGATGACCAGCAGGCAGAGAGGCAGGCAGAGAGAGACAGGGGGAAGCAGACCCCCTGCTGAACAGAGAGCCCGATGCAGGGCTCGATCCCAGGACCCTGAGACAATGACCTGAGCCGAAGGCAGCGGCTTAACCCACTGAGCCACCCAGGGGCCCCTATATTGCTATTTTTTAATCTGAAGTTTATACAAGTCTTTAGACTTAAAGAATTCAATAGAAAATAAAATTTTATCTTTTTATTACATATTTTATGGACAAGGTAAATGAGAATTTGAAGAGTTTATTACTTTGCATCATACAGAATGAGTAGTAGTAACAGACCTGACATTGAGACCCTGGGGGGTCTGCGCCAGTGTTCTGTCTCTGGTATTATAAACTTCATATTGACACTGCCTCAAATGTCTTTTAATCCTAGGCTTATAAATACAAAATATTGGTTTTCTCTTTATTTGTAGCTTAAAAGCTATTCAAAGGGGCACATGCACCCCAGTGTTTATAGCAGCAATGTCCACAATAGCCAAACTGTGGAAAGAACCTAAATGTCCATCAACAGATGAATGGATAAAGAAGATGTGGTATACTGGGGCCCCTGGGTGGCTCAGAGGGTAAAGCCTTTGCCTTCAGCTCGCATCATAATCCCAGGGTCCTGGGATCGAGCCCCACATCGGGCTCTCTCCTTGGTGGGGAGCCTGCTTCCTCCTCTCTCTCTCTGCCTGCCTCTCTGCCTACTTGTGATCTCTGTCTGTCAGATAAATAAATAAAAAATATTAAAAAAAAAGAAGATGTAGTATATATATATACAATTGGATACTATGCAGCCATCAAAAAAACACAAAATTTTGCCATTTGCAACTATGCAGATGGAACTAGAAGGTATTATGCTAAGTGAAATAAGTCAATCAGAGAAAGACAATTATCATATGATCTCTCTGATATGAGGAATTTGAGAGGCAGGGTGAGGGGTCCTGGCAGGGGGAAGGGAGGGAAAAATGAAACACGATGGGACCAGGGAGGGAGACAAACCATAAGAGACTCTTAATCTCAATCTCAAGAAACAAACTGAGTGTGGCTGGGTTATGGACATTGGGAGGGTATGTGCTATGGTGAGTGCTGTGAATTGTGTAAGACTGACGATTCACAGACCTAAACTCCTGAAACAAATAACACGTTATATGTTAATTAAAAATAATATTTTAAAAAGCTATGGGTAATTAAATAAAATGTGTAATATACAATATCTTTCATATTTATTTTGTTTTCTATAATCTCAAGGTTTCTATAAAGCCAAAATAAAACTTTTCCAAGAGACCTGAACTTCTTTTTTCTGAAATAACTGTTGAGCTCCAGACAGACAACATTAATACAATTTATAAGATATGCTAAACATTAGCTACTAAAATCTGCTAATGCAGCATTTAAGCAGAAAAGATAGGTCAGGAAATTCAAAGTGATGACTGTGTACTATTGTTCATGCAAAACTATATTCCAAGTGACCAGGTCACCATAGAAACTAGATATATATGTATACATAATACATATTTTCTAGACTTTATGCATTGAAACTACCAAATTATATTAAGTTTGCTTATATGCATTCTTATTTTTATTATAAGCATAGATCAAATGGTATTCAAAGAGAATTTAGAATACAAGAGGCATACTCAGATAACCAAATGAGAGGAAAATAAAACCTGTGTCTTTTTGGCAGTCATTGAATTTTTTTCAAAATCTTATTTGTTTTTATTTAAATTACCATTTCCTGTATATTCCATTAGGTTGACAATGAATTCAGCACAATTATTTTTAGGCTTTAAAATATGTAGGGCATTGTAATATCACTTTTAAAATATATGGACCAAATTATAATATATTTTTAATAAAATAGGACTTCAGAAAATATAGTAAATATGTACTTTAATTCCAATATATATTTTTTTAATTTGCTTTTTTTGGGGGGTAAATATTTATTTGACTCAATGTGATAACAATTGATTAAAATATTAGTTCTTTGAATAGTCTTACATTCAAATAAGGTAACACATATCAAGGTTATGGCATGTATATAAGAAGAAAATTGTGTTTTTTTATTTTAAATAGCTTTTTTTCCACAGACAAAGCTGTGAAATAGGCAATATTTGACAGACTCTCTATTTTCACTCCCACCTTCCTCCAAACCCTAGTTCTTTACTAGTGTTCTTCATAAGCACATATACACCCTATCTCTCTACATACAAAGCATTTTGAGCATTTTTGCTGCCTATTTTGCACCCACAATTATGCTTGGTGATTGGAGTACAGTGTATATTCTAGATGTTCTAAGTGTTTAGGTGTTCTAGACACACCTAGACACATAATGAAAAATGCTACAATGGCAGCATGTGCAAAGCATTGTAGAACCATGGGGAGGAGGCAAGTAGTTTTTCCTAGAAAGGTCTTGAACTCCTCACAATGGAAGTGACTTTTGATAAAATAGTTGATAGATGAAGTAGTAGAGCTGCAAGGTGGGAAAAATCACTGTTACAAAGGCACGAAACTATGAAAGATTAGAATGAGTCCATGAGTAATAATGTTGGCATCATAAATTATTTGCTATGGGGCACCAGGCTGGCTCAGTTGGTAAAGTATTCAACTTGTCTTGGGGCCTTGAGTTTGAGCTTCACACTGGGTGTAGAGATTGCATAAAAATAAAATCTTTTAAAAAATAAATAATTTGGTATGAATGTATTAATCATGAAGATTTGCAGATGAAATTACAGCATCATAGCAGCATATTAGCAACTGGAGGGAAGAGAGTTTAAGGATGAGAAATGAAACAGGATTTCTAGGTACAAAGGAAAGAATCAAATTGTATACTTAAACTAAATATCTACAGAAATATATCAATCATGAAAGACAGGATTTTTTTCAAGTTCTTTAAGGAAATACTGACAAAACACAC
Source organism: Mustela putorius furo (assembly GCF_011764305.1). Lineage (NCBI taxonomy): Eukaryota > Metazoa > Chordata > Mammalia > Carnivora > Mustelidae > Mustela > Mustela putorius. The sequence continues at coordinate 332,557 of NW_025421556.1, forward strand.
TTTCAAAATATTTTAATGCTGCTACTTCACTAGGTAATTTAAAAAGTGTGTATGATATGCACAGTGAGGAACGGCAGTGATATTTTCCAATAAAATACACTTCATTGGCTAGGAATGGGAAATAATGTTTCTGGCTGGACAGTCCTACTGCCCCTTGCCCTCAGTCTTCTCCTAGCTATTGTTTGTGAAAACTTAACAGCTTATAATCCTTAGTTTCCTCATTTCCCATTGATGAGATGAAGGATATAACAATAGTCATAAAAAATGTTCCCTTTTCAAAAATCTCCATAGCCAGGTCCAGCTTTTTCAAACTCCTCTGTCTCAGCAAGAATAATTTTTAAACAGAAAAGATAAGTGGATGAATAGACAGGAGCGGTTTTATTTGACATACTGCTAAGTATATTAAGAAAAAACTTGCATTTCATCATTTTATCTTTAGTCCATCTGGTTCAAAAATAGGAACTATGCTATATCACCATATATGGCATACAATGTTTTCCCTCTGCGTAGGATTTCCAGTCAAGTCTCTGTAGAAAACAGATCCTAGTTGTGAGGTCTTCAAATTCAAGCATCGTTATGGAAATCTTCCAGCTCAGAAAGGAAGAAGGTAAAGTCTCAGTAACTTAAGTATATTTATTTTATGGTTAAAAGTTCAACCCTCCCAAATTTTCACCAGGATCATATTGTGTATTTTAGTGAAAACAGAATGTTCATCAAAACATAACATTTCCTTTAGTCAGTCATGAATTCTACATTAACTTTAAAAAAAAAATGGCAATTTTGGTGCACAGCCTACATACAAAAGTAAAATTTCAAACATTTGCAAGGTAATTAGTTATACCTATATTTTTACAGCTGCAAGATGCTGAATATATATATGAATATTTGCTTCATTATGGCATTTATCTCTCTCAAACATACACTTTCCCTCCCCTAACCTCCTTTCTCACATTCCCCCACTCTCTGTCTCTGTCTCTGGCTATATACATAAAGAGAGAAAATCAGGGTGCAAAACTTATACTAATTCAATGTTGCCAATGCTTGCATAAAACGCAAGACTTTTATACAAAAACTGAAGGCACTAGGAGTATTATTTTTTAACATAGAACTTTACTTTAAAATAACTGTCTCAAGATCATGTCACTAGTGAGAAGCAAAGCTGGAACTTTAGCATAAGCCTGACAGGAAAATCCCATCTACATTTCATTTCTTATTCTCAATCACTTTCTGCTTTGTAATACTTAAAATTCTTCTTATAGAGTGTCACTACCTTTTAACAACATTTGGTATGTAACTTTTGTTCTTCTTTGGAAAAGAAGGGGCTGGCAGTATAATGGAATAAACTTGTGTACAGTTAATTATTTGTACTTACTCAAAGACTAAAACAAAGATACCCAAATATCTGTATGTTTATATATGTGTGTATCTATATGAATATCTAAAGGGATTTCCATGTATACATATGTAGTCTCAAAGCATAAATCAACTTCTAATTTGCTAGCTCTCAATGAAGAAATAGTTGGCTATGTGGAAATTACTAAAAATCATATAGTTAATGGGAAACTATATGTAATGGACTTTATGACCAATAGAAACAATTTTTTTTTTTAGAAGAGCTGTACATGTATTTTCTTTGTGCCTTGTGGGCTTATAGAGAACCAGACTTGTTGGCAATATAATATACTACTACTAAAGAACAGACACGGCTGGGAATCAAACACAACTGGTTCAAATTCCCTCTAATCTCTTATTAACTATAGAATACAGGTAAACCACTTGCATTCCATATATTCCAAAGTGTAGATGAGTTTAAAAAATGCTTTCTCATAGAATTTTAAAGCATAGTAAAATGTAAAGAATTATAAATTATCAAGCATAGAACTTCATATATTGTAAAAGTCTAGCAGATAGGTAAATGTTTTAATTATTTTCTTTATAAGATGATTATATCTAAAAATTAGTATTTGGAAAGAATTAAAAGGCCTGTTTGTCCATAGCCTTATATAACGACTTATCTAATCTCTTGAAAATATAATCCCCACATATAAAAACATTGGTAAAAATGTAAGCAGAGTATAAATCTTCAATGAATTAATAAATAACTATAAATGAAGGTCAACATATGCTTTCATTTGTCTAGGAGAATTAACTAAGGCATTTTGAATTGGAGTCTTGACAAATTTATTAGATGTATTTGTTAATTCACTTAAGTAAAGCTTTTAGAGCAGATCTTTAATTACAGATACATACATGTACTTACACTTTTTAAAAGAATCTCTTATTATATTAATTTGTTTCTCTAATGAAATGTGGACAGTTTCTATGCAAGTCTTTTCTAAGATATTAGCTTGCATTAGCATGTACCTTATGGTTCTCCAATTTAGAACAAACCAGGAAATTTATCTGTTGACCTTAATTTATCATTTAATAAATAAATTAATTAACAAAAAAAATGATTAGATAACCGTTAATATAGGAAAGTTAGACGACTTTCCTAAATTATTTCTCTGTTGCCTTCACCTTAAATGTAGCTTTCCCACAGAGTTCTGTCCTTTAGACTTCACATTTTTAAACTGATATTTTCTACACTTTTTATGACTTCATGAATTCCTCTAGGTGAATGACTTCCAAATAAGTATCTCTAGCATGGATCATTCCTCTGCACTTCAATCCTATACATTCAACTACCTACCAAGCATGAGTAACTGGTGTTCCATGTGTCTATCAAAACCACAGTATTTACAGTCAAAAGCATTGCTATTTCCTCCAAAAATCAATGCTCTTTCATTACATCACCATCAGTGTGGTCACACAATCATGGAATCTAGAATACGTCTTCACATCTTTTATACTTCTTAGCTGGTATATAAATCGGTAATGCAGTCTTATTTCTTCTACCTTATTAATAACTTATATATCTACACTTTCTACTCCATCTGCACTGGTGCTGTCTATTATCTGGACTATTACTATAGTCTCTTCAATAGATTAGGTATTTTATCTTCCAAAATTTGGCAAAGAAATATTTCTAGAACCAATGATAACAACAATGAAAATGTGATTCCAATTATGTCCCAACTTCAAACTATATTCATGCAGTTGCTTTCTCTTGTCTACTAAAGTGAAAAGTTCTTAATGGAGTATGAAGAACATCATAATCTGGTCACTTTCTAACTCTCTAGAGTTTTTCTCTTCACATTCTGATGCCAATCACCTAGAAAACAATCAAATGGAACTATGTGCTCATCTCAAACTACCTTTATTTTGCAACTACGCCTAGACTACTGAATCCTTATGTTGAGATAAACCAACAATAGGAAGCTGTATAGCAGCTTCCAGTTCAAATAGAAACCTATTTCTTTGCGAACCAATTGAACTCTATTAAATTTAAAAATTCCTTACTTTTTATAATAAAAATATTACATTTGTATATTTTCTAAACTCTCCTTGATTATTAAATTATAGTAAGCTCACTAAAAGCTAACATCATACCTTATCTCTCATTGAGTTTCCTATGCTTAGAATAGTAATTGACACAAAGGAAGTATCTAATAATGTTCATATAATAAATTAATTCAAACCAATATTTTTTAATCCATTTATCAAATGAACTAGACCAATCTTCTTGATGTTCATCCCAGGAGAAAAATAAATTGAGTTTGAAATTCTTGGAATAAAAGGAATAATAGACATTATTATAATGATGGTGTTGGTGAGGATTAAGAAGTGACCCAAAATGCTCTGAAAGAAATGAACTCTGTGGGCTTGGTGGGATGAAAGAGGAAGGATGACAGGTAATGTAATGTGAAAATTATAATAATAGGCAAGTGACCAATTTTCAAGAACATGTTGTGGAGTTCCTATGGTATTTACAAATATGTGTCTGAGCTGCTGGCAACAGCAAACTAGATTCGAGAATTTTAATGTCTTTCATTTTATTTTAAGTTGTATTTTGACCAAGATAAATAGAATTAGTATACTCTTAAATTGATTTTAAGCATTTATGGCTATACCTCATTTATCTCACATTACTGAGAAAGGATATTATTCTTTACATGAATGAAATATTCAGATAACTTTAAGTATTTTTAAAAGAATAAGAATTTATGGGCACCTGGGTGGTTCAGTCAGTTAAGCATCTGCTTTCAGCTCAGGCCATGATCTCAGGGTCCCAGGATTGAGCCCTGCATCTGGCTCCAAGCTCAGCGGGATTCTCCTTCTCCCTTTTCTTCTATCCCTTCCCCAGTGCATGTCTCCCTCTCTCAAATAAGTAAATAAAATCTTAAAAAAAAAAAAAAAAAAAAGAATTTCTTCTATATCTATGATGGCACCATGAGGCACTCTACAGAAATTCTCCATTAAAAAAACAATCAAAGTTGGTGAAAACCATTTATATAAATAAATTATATCTCTAAAAATTGCCCTAAGGGCATACTAAGGGCATATATCAAAGAAAAAATTATTTAAGAAAATCTGAAATTCTACAAGAACAGTGGGAGTTTGTGCATTAGAGCTGCAAATAACTCCCTCCCTCTCACCACCCAGGTCACCTTAATGGAAGGTACACATGTGTAATGTGGGTGTGGTCAAGAGGACAGAGCGTTTCTTGTCCCCATCTCCCAATCAAGAGTTACCATACCTGTGAGGACCAGGCCACCAACTATTCTCATCACCTCCAACACTAAACTGAAGAGATTAAGTGTCTGATGAGTACATCCAACAGGTCAGGAGCTTCCTTCCTCTACCAATTCCTTATACATGGCATAGAGGTTCTATATCAGGCACAGCCAGCCAAAAATATAGTTTCCTTAATGAGCAAAATACCTTCCATGTTGGGAGACACAAGGGGGGAATCATAGGCTACAGTCACGTTCAGCACAAAGACTATTAGCCCAAGGAGTTTTCCCAAAAGATAGGATATCCACAAAAATTGAGAGCTCCAAAGCACTCCCCAAGGTTTGGATTTATTGGAAATGGAGTGTGGGGAAGTTCACTTATAAGGACACTCTTAAAAATAATAATTTAATCAAGAACAATGAGTTAAACCATAAACCGTCTATTTCATCAGAGAGAAAAAGTAAAAGATAGCTAAAAATAGCTCTGCTAGGGTCAGAAGAAATTTCAGACTGGCCTTAATTTAATTCCTGAATTAAACTAGATCTGACTGTTGAGCAATTTGTATACCAAGACACTGCCAAAACTCTATGGCAATCAATCATTAATTAGGGTCGTGTAACATGTGAGATATAATATCAAATGAAACACATGCACTAATAGATCAAGGAAAGAGACTAGAGAAAACAAATGTCAGATTCAACAGGTAGATTTCAAATGTTATGGGGATTTACCTTCCCCTGCTAGGCTCCCCAGTGTAATAGTCTGTTTTTCACCTTTCACTGTGCCCCCAGTTCACTCCCTACCATGGACAGCAATATCCCCTTCTCTCACAAACTACATCTCCCTTCCTACCTTCTTCCATGTGTCCTCTTCTTTACCTTTAGCTGTGAAGTTTGTTCTTCCAGTCTTCTGGTCATTTTCTGAGTTATTTATACTGATGTGAAGGTTGTAAGAACTCCTAAAATTCAGACCCTCCTGCTTTCAAAGCCTCTTGTTCTAAGAACAAATGAGCTTTCAGGAGCCATTTCTCTCCATGCTGCTGGCACACGGTCACCTGAAGGAATAAGCCTGGTGCTCACACTAGCTGTCTAACTTGTTACACCTAGCCCAACTCCCCACACTTTAGTGGATCTACCCTTGCCCATCACACTTGCCTCAGGCCCAGTGCTGAGGTTCCCCTTTCCCAGCACAAACCCTAAAGGTAACCACAAATTAAAAAGCAGTAATATATACAAAGAATAAAGAGAAGTTAATCCAAGTATATCACTAAAGAAAGTCAACAAACCATGGAAGAGATCAAGAGAAGAATCAGAAAAAAAAACAAACAAACAAACAAAAAAAACAACCACAAAGTAACAAAATGGCATTAAATATATATTTATCAATAAGTACCTTGAATATAAATGGAGTAAACACTCCAACCAAAAGATACAGGGTAAGAGGGTGAATAATAAACAAGACCCACCTATATGCTGCCTCCAAGAGACTCACTTCAGACTTAAAAACACCTGCAGGTTGAAAGTGAGAGGATAAAGAATTATTTATCATGCAAAAAGATATCAAAAGAAAGCCAGAGTAGCAATACTTTTATCAGACAAAATATATTTTAAAACAAAAACTGTAACAAGAGATAAAGAAGAACACAAATAATAAAAAAGGGAAGATATAACAATTGTAAATATTTATATACTCAACATGGGAGCATCCAAATAAATAAAAGAGGTAATAACAAACATAAAGGAACTAATCAATACTACTACAATAATAGTAATACAATAATACAATAGTAATACAATAATAGCAATTAACACCCCACTTACATCAATGCACGTATCATCCAAACAGAAAACCAACATGCAAACAGTGGCTTTGAATGACACACCAGACCACACGGATTTTAAGATGTATTCAAAATATTCCATTCTAAAACATTAAAATACACATTCTTTTCAAGTTCACATGAAACATTCTCTACACCACATTAGGCCACAAAACAAGTCTCAACAAATTCACAAAGAAGAAAGTCATAAAATGCAAGTTTTCTGACCACAATGTTATTAAATTAGAAATCAACCACAAAAAAATCTGGAAAGAGCATAAATATGTGGAGGTGAAATAAAATGCTACTAAATGATGAACATACCAACCAAGAAATCATAGAATAAATTAAAAAGTACATGGAAACATGGAGCGCCTGGGTGGCTCGGTGGGTTAAAGCCTCTGTCTTCAGCTCCAGTCATGGTCCTAGGGTCCAGGGATCGAGCCCCACATCTGGGCTCTCTGCTCAGCAGAGAGCCTGCTTCCTTCTCTCTCTGCCTGCTTCTCTGCCTACTTGTTGTCTCTGTCTGGCAAATAAACAAATAATATCTTTTTTTTTTTTAAGATTTTATTTATTTATTTGACAAAAATCACAAGTAGATGGAGAAGCAGGCAGAGAGAGAGAGGGGAAGCAGGCTCCCCACTGAGCAGAGAGCCCGATGCGGGACTCGATCCCAGGACCCTGAGATCATGACCCGAGCTGAAGGCAGCGGCTTAACCCACTGAGCCACCCAGGCACCCAACAAATAATATCTTAAAAAAAAAAAAAGGTACATGGAAACAAATGCAAGAAAAAACCACACATAGTTCAATAATTTTGAGATGCAGCAAAAGCTTTCTTTTTGTTTGTTGTTGTTGTTTAGCAAATATGGGCCTACCTTCAAATGCATGAAAAACCTCAAATAAACAACTTAACTTTACAGCTAAAGAAGCTAGAAAAAGAGCAACAACCAAAACCCAAAACCAGCAGCAGGAAGGAAATAATAAAGATTAAAGCAGAAAGAAATGATATAGAAACTACATAAACAAACAAACTAAACAATAGAACAGCTCAACAAAATCAGGAGCTGATCATTTGGAAAGACTGAGAAAAATTGATCAATCTCCAGCCAGAACAAAAGAACAAATGAAAGAATAAATGAAAGAATAAAAAAAGAAGAAGAAAGAGAGAGAAAAAAGGGGGGGGGGAAGGAGGGAGGAAGGACAGAGAAAGAAAGAAAGAGAAAGGGAGCAAGAAAGAAGAAGAGAGAAAAGAGAGAGAGAGAAACAAAGAAATAAAAAGAATGAGAGAGAGAGAGAAAGAAAGAACGGAGTTGGAAGGAAGGAGAGAGAGAAAGAAAGAAAGAGGAAGAGAGAAAGAGAGAGAAAGAGTGAAAGAAAGAAAGAAACGAAGGAAAGGAGGAAGGAGGGGAGGACTCAAAATCACAAATAAAAGAGGAGAAATTATAACCAATACCACAGGCATACAAAAAAATTTAAGAGAATATTATGAAAACCTACATGTCAACAAATTGGACAACCTAGAAGAAATGAGTAAATTCCTAGAAACATATAAACTACTAAAACTGAAGCAGGAAGATAGAGAAAATGTGAATCAACCAATTATCGGCGATGAAATTGAATCAGTAATCAAACTTACAACAAACAAAAGTCCAGGACCAGATGGTTTCATAGGCAAATTCTCCCAAACATTTAAAGAAGAGTTAATACTTACTCTTCTCAAACTACTTCAAAAAGTAGAAGTAGAAGATAAACTTCTGAATTCAATCTATGAGGCCAATATTACCCTGATATCCATATCAGATAACAACACCACTACTTTAAGAAAGAACTGCAAGCCAGTATCTCTGATAAAGATGCAAAAATCCTCAAAAAAATACCAGCAGACTGAACCCAATAATCCATTTAAAAAAATCATTCAGTAAATTACCAAGATACAAAATCAATATATAAAAATCTGCTGTCTTTGTATACACTAATAATGAAGCAGAGAATGAGAAATTAAGAAAACAATCCTACTTACAATTATACCAAAGATATTAAAATACCTAGGAATAAACATAACCACGGAGGTGAAAGACATGTACCCTGGAAACTATATAACACTGATGAAAGAAATCAAAGAAGATACAAAGAAATGGAAATACATTCCATGCTCATAGAACAAATACTGTTAAAATGTCTATAACACCCAAACCAATCTACACATTTAATGCAATCCTTATCAAAATGCCAATAGTATTTTTCACGGAACTAGAATAAGCAATCATAAAATTTGTCTGGAACCATAAAAGATCCTGAATAGCCAAAGCAATGTTGAAAAAGAAAGACAAAACTGGAGGTATCACAATTCCAGATTTCAAGTTATATTCCAAAGCTGTAGTAATCAAAACAATAGGGTACTGGCACAAAAAACAGGCACAAAGATCAGTGGAACAGAATTTAAAAACCAGAAATAAACTCACAATTAAAAGGTCAATTAATCTTCAACAAGGAAAGAATATGCAATGGGAAAAAGAAAGTCATTCCAATGGTGTTGGCTACGTGCAAAAGAATGAAACGGGACAAATTTCTTTCACCACATGCAAAAATAAACTCAAAATGTACTGAAGACTTAAATATGAGAACTGAAAGCATAAAAATCCTAAAAAAGGGGACAGGCAGTAATTTCTCTGACTTTGGCTACAACAACATTTTTCTCGATATGTCTCCTGAGGCAAGGGAAATAAAAGAAAAATAAACTGTTGGGACTATATCAAAATAAAAAGTTTCTGCACAGCAAAGGAATCACTCAACAAAACTAAAAGGCAGTGTACTGAATGGGAGAAGATATCTGTGAATGACTTATCCAATAAAGGGTTAATATCCAAAATTTATGGAGAATTGACAAAACTCAACACCTAAAAATCAAATAGCTCAGTAAAAAAAGGGTAGAGGACAGACATTTCTCCAAAAAAGACATCCAGATGACCAATACACACATGAAAAGATTTTCAAAATCACTCATCATCATGGAAATGAAAATTCAAAACTCCAATGGGATATCACCACACACCTGTCAAAATGACTCATGTCCACAGCACAAGAAACAACAGATGTTGGTGAGGATGTGGAGAAAAAGGTATCTTTGTGCACTGTTGGTGAGAATGCAAACTGGTGTATTCACTGCGGGAAACAGTTTGGAGGTCCCTCATAAAGTTAAAAATGGGGGCACCTGTTTGGTACAGTTGGAAAAGCATCCAACTCTTGGTTTCAACTCAGGTCATGATCTTAGGGTCTTGGATCGAGCCCTGCATTGGGGACCCTGCTCAGCACAAAGTCTTCTCTCTCCTCTGCCCTTCTTGCTCATGTTCTCTCTCTCTTTCAAATAAATAAATCTCGGGGGGGGGGGGAGGTTAAAAATATAGAACTACCTTAAGATTCAGTAAGCACAGTATTGGATACTTACCACCAAAATAGAAAAACACCAATTCAAAAGGATACATACACCCTACGTTTATTGCAGCATTATTTACACAGCCAAATTATGGAAGCAGCCCAATATCCAACAATAGGAGAATGGATAAAGATGAAATGGTATATATATATATATATATATATATATATATATATATATATATATATACATATATATATATATACACACACACACAATGGAATATTATTTAGTCATAAAGCATGAAATCTTGCCATTTGCAACATCACGGATAGAACTGGAGAGTATAATGCTAGGTGAAGTAAGTCAGTCAAAGATTCAATGATTTCAGTAACATGTGGAATTTAAGAAACAAAAGAAAGGAGCAAAAGAAAAGGATAGGGGTGAAGAGAGAGAGAGAAAAATCAAGAAAGAGACTCTTAAATATAGAGAAAAAGCTGACAGTTACCAAAGGAGAGGTGGGTGGGGTAATGAGTGAAATACGTGATAAAGATTTAAGAGCACATTTATCATGATGACCACAGGGTAATATATAAAAAATTGTTATATCACTATATTGTACACCTGAAATGAATATAAGACTATACGTCAACTATATTGGGATTAAAATTAAAAACTTAATAAAAATAAAAATAATAAAAATTTTAAAAATTAAAAAACTCTAACTCACAGGAATAAATGAACCATAAATGTAAATAAGATGGTACACATAATAAAATATAGAAACACACATTTGTTTCCCTTCTTTTCTCAGTTTATATAATCAACATGAAATTATACAAAGTAGTAGTAATGTAGTGTTGATTTTGTAGCATATATAGATGCAATATGTATAATAGTAGGATATGTATAATAATAATATGTATAATAATAATAATAATTAGTATAAATCTCAAGTAGATTTTAAGATTTTATTTATTTATTTGAAAGTGTGAAAGAAAAAGCATGAGGGGATGTGGGGTGTGGGGAAGGTGAGGGGGAGAGGGAAGGGGGCAAGCAGGGAGCCAGATGAAGGGCTGGATCCCCAGACCCCAGGATCATAATCGGAGCCAAAGGCAGATGCTTAACCAAGAGAGCCACCAGGTGTCCCTCAAATAGATTCTGATAAACTAAAATGTATGTGGTAAACTCTAGGAACAACCATGGGGGGGTGGGGAACACTTCCAAAATACAATGAAAAATTTAAGAATTTAGACCAAAACATAAATATGCTATCCAGAATAAATGTTTATAAATGTACTGCTTTCTTTTTTAACCAAAATTCTGTAAACATAGATTAAATGTTCTCTCGTAACTTGAGGCCATCATTCTGAATACAACTGACAGCGTCAATATGTTCAAATGGCTATGTGAAGTTGAAATATATAAAACTGTTTATTGTTAACACAACTGCCTTCTTGTTTTTCCTTTCGTTATTTGTCAAGTAATAATCCCTTCTTTGTGTTCCTATCACAACATGCATTAAAATGAGGTGTACTCATTTACATACCTGTCTTATTTATCTTTATCTGCCAAGCAGTCAGGTCAGGGCACTATAAACACTAAATACTAAATAAATGTTCGAATAAAGCTTAAATAGAGACTTGGAGATTAATCAGTCGAACCAGCTAACTGTAAGGACTCTTGTTAAAATATTTCCTAAGCCCCTTACTGGCTGAACTTACTCAGAAAAGGTACTGAAACTATTTCTGTTTCAGTTTTCTCATTTATCAAATGGAGATAAACATAGTGCTTATCTCATAAGGTTTTTATGAGGATTAAATGAGTTACTACCTAAAGATAGCTCTCAGAACTGGATCTGATTTACAAAAACACTATATATGCTTGCCCATATTATTCATGTGCATATGCTAACATTTGTTTTGGATGCTCTCATAGATCTTTTGATATTTTATATTCTCTAAATTTCAGATAGCTAAGCTTATCAGATAAATCACTTCTGGATTAAAATTTACATTTACTTAGTTTTTTTGCTATTTGTCTTTCTATTCTCCTTGAGGGCTGCTCTAATAGGAAAGAATAACCACAAAACATGAGACATTTGTCTTTGCAGAGATATGAAAATATGACTAAGAAGATAGGGAGATCTTATTCTGTAATACTAATTTGAGAGGGAAAACTCCGTCAAGACAGAGACTTATAAATAACATGGATCAGGTTTTCTATATTGTTTTTATCTCCTATAAATCGAACTCAATATTCAACATATTTTTGCAATCTTGTCACAATGCCTTCTTCATGCTCATTTATCTGTTCTTTGTTAAATGTTCTGATGGTTCATGTCAGAAAGAGAACTTTGGCATTCATACCAAATGTGGTGTTCTCACTGACTGACAGCTGGTACTAACCTACAGGAATCTTGCACTTTTAGAATGTTTATCTATTATTAAAAATTCTTGGGGCACCTGGGTGGCTCAGTGGGTTAAGCCGCTGCCTTCAGCTCAGGTCATGTTCTCAGGGTCCTGGGATCCAGTCCCGCATCAGGCTCTTCGCTCAGCAGGGAGCCTGCTTCCCTCTCTCTCTCTCTCTCTGCCTGCCTCTCCGTCTACTTGTGATCTCTCTCTGTCAAATAAATAAATAAAATATTTTTTAAAAAAAGTAAAAAAAAATAAATAAAAATTCTTTAAAAACTTGCGATAATCCTAAAGAGTCCACTGAGTAGCAAGAAATCAAGAACAGCATTGATGAAAATGGACTGCAAACTTGTACTCATTTAATGTTTAATTTATCATGTCCAAGAGTTGTAAGTAGTTAAAGCATGTCACTAACTCTCGCTTTTATTTATATGTTTACTATTACAAATCCTTCTGTCTTGTTTATAAGTCTTTGAGGGCCTAAAGAGTCTTTTACTTTGAGATTATAAAAGGTATTATAATCTCCTCTTTATGTGTTCATGGCACCACCCACAAACTTTGGAATTCTGTGGTATGCATCATATTTTTCAAAGAGATATTTTGCCAAGGACCTAGGAAGCTATCCTGATGAGAAAGAAAATGGAATGTGAAGCGAGTGCAGAAGTCAAATACTGAATTTCTTCTTCTATTTAATGCTTCCAAAGAGACCCTGTGAAATGCATATGCACAGAAGAAAAAAAAGAAAGAAAAAAAAACCCTCACACATTTTAAGCATTCTGAGAAAAATGTAATACATATGACCTTTGACTTTCTCATATAGGTGGTAATTTCTTATTAATATCAAAACATAATTTACAACTTAATCCTTCTATGTAAGAAGTGTCAGATTCAGTTTGGAAACTTTGAAAATAATGTTCTCCGTTGGGGAGTATTTAATAGTATCCTGCTATCCCAAGCAAAATTTATATAATTAGTGAAAGTCCCTAATTTATTCCTAGAAAGTTGTTACAGTCTTAAGATTCTAACAAAAGCAGTTTTCCTCCTCCAGCTACAGATGATTCTAATAAAATAGCCTAATCCAGGGCTTCTCAACCCTGACACAACTAACTTCTAGAGCTTCATAATCCTGTGCTTTGAGGGGCTGCCTTGTGCACTGGCGGATGTTTAGCAGCATGCTGGTCTCTTTGTTCTAGATGCAAAAAGACCCTTCCTCAAATTTTAACAGTCTAAAATATATCCAGACAGACCATTGCCGAGTGTCTTCGTTTTCAGTACTATGAAATAGATTACCCTCAGTGGCTTAAACACAAATTATTTTACCTTGTTGTCAATGGTCAGGTGTCTGAGTTAGGAAGGTCCCCTGCTCCAGATATCACTAAGCTGAAATCAAAGTGTTTTGTTTTGGCTGGATCTTCTCTTCATATCTAGGGATCAGGATTCTCTTCCAAGCTCCCTGATTTAGGCACAATCACTTCCTTGTAGTTCTGTGAATAAAGTCCCCATTTTCTTGTCACCTGTAGCAAGAAAGCCAAGAACCACTCTTGGCTTTTAGAGGCCAAGTTCTGGGCTGAATTGTGTTCCCCAAATTTATATATTGAAGTTCTAAAACACCTCATAATGAGACTGTTATCTGGAAACAGGGTCTTTAAATAGGCAGCTAAATTATAACAAGTTTATCAGAGTGAGCTCAAAATCAGTATGACTGCTGTTCTTTTAAGAAGAGTAAATTTAAGCACAGATAGCTACAGAAGGAAGACAAGGTAAAGACAGAAGACAAACATTCATCAACCAAAGAGAAAGGTTTCAGAAGAATACAACCCTACTCAAAAAGTATGTGGTTCTTTGTTATAGAAGCCCTAGCAAGTTAATACATATGGAGAGAGAGAAAGACAGAAAGATGATGGACAGATAGATAAATTGAGAGCAGGGGGAGGAAGAACACACTATAGTCTAGTAGTACAAATTTAAAACTAGGAATTAGACATTTCCATAACTATGCAGAAACTGAGAAAGAAGATAACAGTTCGGTGAAGCACTGTGACAAGTCAGTGAGGCAAACACTGAAGGTCTCAACCTGAAGAACCAAAGTAGTTCTCAGAAGCTCAGTAAAAAGTCACTGAAATTCCTAGAAATTTCTAAGCAAGTGTTAGAGACTAAATTAGGTTCTCTCCAAAACTGGTATGTTAAAACCCTAGCTCCAATACCTAAGAATGTGACTGTACCTTAAGAAACAACCTTTAAAGAAGTAGTTAAATGAAGCCCATTACACTATTCTCGAATCCAATCTTCCTGGTGTCATTCTAAGAGGAGGAGATCAGAACATGCTAAATAAATTTCACAGGTGTCCTTACAAGAAAGAAGACAAGCATTCAGAGAGGTGTGAGGATATCCATCAGGGATGTGAGGGTACAGGGGGATGGTCATGTGAGGGCCAAACAGAAGGTAGCCATCTGCAAGGGAAGGGGCAGGGCTTCAAGCAGAAACCACTTACTTGGTCTGTAGCACTTTATCACGGAAGACCTGGCAAATACAAAAGGGTATTGAACTGCCTCAGTCTGCAGCAGCAAAGCAACGGATTCTCAAGAGAGGGCCAGGGGAAAAAAAAGGCAGGGTTGGGGAAGCAGGAAGGAAAGTAAGAAGGAAGGGAGCAGGGAGGAAAGAAGTGGCCAGGGAGTAAAAGATAATCTCAGGATGCAACTGTCTCAGGAAAACAACGGAATCTCCTTGTCCTATAATTTCCAAATCTCATGTGATTCTGGGTACCCCACAGGAAAGGGGATTCTGGAAGATAGAGTTTCCACCTTCTCTTCTGCATATAGAAGGGACTTTAGAAGATATTATTATTGAATCCAAGTTGAAAACAGACGTGAAATATCGGTATTGATCAGAAAGTATTTCCCAAATCTTAGCTTCCTATTATTTTTGTGGCTGTTTCTTCAGTTCCACAGTTTTATTTTTGCTATACCTAAGACTTCTTTAGTGCTCTTATTATTTCTCTTTTGAGAGGAACTTTCTCCCCAGGTGTTCTATTTTGCTAGGGATCGCCTAATCTGTATTTTGCTTTACTTTTCATTTGCCTACTAGGTCTTCCTGGACCTTTTCTTTTCTCTTTTCTCTCTCTCTCTCCTCTCTTCCTCCTCCTTCTCCTCCTTGCTTTATCTCCCAGGGTAAAAGGATTAATTTCTCCTTTGTCATGGGTTTACTAGTCAATAGTTGTCAGGGCCCATAGCCCGTGAAACACTCCACTTTAAGAAGTCTTCTAAGTGGCAAAGCATAGGATTGAGCATAGAGCATGGAGGACTCAGGGTGCCCAAACTCCAACCCTTGGAAGACGCCTGACACACCAGATACAGGCTCTCTTCAGTATTTGCAGCACATTTTTTTTTTTTTTTTTACTCTCAAAATTCTAAAGTAGTTGAGACTTCAAGCCTTCAAAGCTGACCAGCTCTAGAGAATTTGATAGGTGCATTTCAAAGTGTTAGGTAGAAGCTAGACATGAGCAGGGGAAGGCAAAACTAAAGACAGAGTCCCAAATCTTTAAAAGAGAATGATAGGGCCATGAACTGAAGGCAAGAGCTATAATAAATAAGCAACACATTAAAGCCTGGGGCACAACATCCTGGTATCATGGCTTCCAAGACCTTGAGGCTCACAGATCATGAGCCACAGGTGTGCTCTTCTCTTCCACCTCTGCCCCCAGGAACCCCCAGACTCATTATAGTACATCTGCATTGCAGGTATAGCCCCAAACCTCAGGGAGAAAGGCTGCCATGCCAGTAGGGTCAAAAACTCCCCCTCCCAACCTGTGGGGGGAAGTCCCTCAAATGATTGGAAGTAGCTGCCATTAGAAAGCATCCCAAGGTACCTAACAGCTTCTCCCAGCCCCAAGAGATTGAATTATATCCCATCCCAAAGCAACCTGCAGCCAATTCCACCTCTTGGATCCTTCCTCTTCTCCCATCTCCCACCTTGAGAGTGCACTTTCACTTTAATAAACTGCTTTGTGTTTCTTGGTTTCCTTCCTGCTGTCTTATTCTAGCCCAGATCCCCACATACAAGTTCTGTTGGGGAATTCAAAGACCAGACCTCCACTGAGACAACACAGATTCTCCCACCAGGAACAAAGGGTTGTCACACTATTGTCTTTCTTAGCCATGGAAAAATCAGAAAGTCACAGAGTCTGACATTCAATAACAAAAACAAAACCATAAAACTTTCTTTTCCTATAGCATCAAGTAGGATCTGACATTTTGAATTTCTAATAGTTTCCATAACTTACAGATTGGAATATATGACACAAATGACTAAGTATTTCTTAGACTACAAACTATTCATCAGGCTGCATACACTAGCTAATTATCAGAACTGTTTAGGGTTTTTTTTTTTTTTTCCCCCACTATCTAAAAGTTTAAATTTGTACAAATAAATTAATAAACGAAAGGACCAGATCTCAAAAGGAGAGGGATGAACAGAGAATAAAAAAGGATTCCTCATTTGTCATCTGGCTGAAATTCAAAAAAATCCAAACAAGGAAGAAACCTCCTTTCTGGATAGTAGTTTTCTATTCTTTATACAAGCTGCCTTAATAATAGATAATTAGAGCCTGTCTACAGACTTCCTAGAGCTTAAATTGGGTATCATTTCCTTCATTTCCTGCCTTCAGTCACTTTTAAAATTTGTTGAAAAATTTTAAACATCTGCTTAATTCCACTGAAGAGGTGGCTATGTTTTGTTATAAATGAGGCAATCCATATGTTTAGCTTATTTCTTATATGTGTATATTCAGCATGGCGATTTGATAAAAATGGGCCTATACACTTAAGTCACACATTTATTCACCATTTGAAAGTCCAGAGAATTTTGTAAAATTCAGAAATTTAAGATCATGATTTTATTATGGCTAAAGAGATTATATATGAAGCCAGAGGGTCCTCTTCCATTTGATTTATTGGCTCCAATTACTATCTTCAGATTAAAAATGGGCAACCCACTTGTCCTGGGAGACAGAAGCTTTCGAAGCATCATGTCTTTCTTGCTTGTGAGTCAAACTTAGTTTCATTCTTTTGGCAGCTGCTCAAGCATATTACTACAAAACTGGCACCAACAATTGCCTCTGCTGTGTAAACCATATGAACATCAAGCAATCCAGACTCTCACCATTTCATTTAGTATTAGCTCACTTTTTGTGCAATGAGGTATGCGGTCTGTAGTCACAAAAAAGGAAACCAAAAACAAAAGATGGAGAATCTTACAATCTTGAATTCAGAAAACTTATGGTCCACAAATATTTTTTTTCAGTATTTAAAGCTGACACAGTTTCACGGTTTCCTCAAAGCCATGTATAGACTTACTTCTCTATGTAGTTTTGACTTGCTTGTAAATTTAAGGAAAAAATAAATTTTAAGTTATTTAAAAAAGCAACAATTACAGAGTCAACTTCCACATTCAACCTTAAAAAGCAAATTATAAATCTATCTTTACCTTGTCAAGCACAATTTAAAATAATGAACAGGAAAGACATAAAACTAAGGAAAACTTTATCAAGATATTTCCTTGAGGCATATAGAGTTTCATCCAGTTGATGATGAAGTAAGCTGAAATCTCTAATTCAGAAACATATCTCCAGCATATCTCTTTTTGGTATCATAAACCAAACATTTAGCCATCTGCCCTTTCTGTGGGATGTAGACCTTTGGCCCATAATGGAATTCACCTTAGGTATGTTCTTTAAAAAAACAGATGTTCCTCTTAATCACACTCTGTTAAATGTGCAGTAAGCTTGGGAAATACATTCTGGCTGACAAAGATACATCTAGAGTAAACAAGACCATTCAGTTCTTTGCAACAAGTAACCCTGTCTGATCACTAATTCATTTATTTATGTACTTCCATGTGATAGTATTAAATATCTTTTAGAGTCAATGTATTGAATTAGGGAAAATATACAATATGTGGGTTTGCGCACACATATTCTGGTAACAGATAAATATGAAATTAAATTGAGTAAGTATAAATAGTAAAAATGATTACATATTTGAATGTGCATAATTTAAGTATAACTGTTCAAGTAAAATTGGTCTATTTTTATCTCTCTCATTGAAACACAATTACTTATAGCCTGATTTATTTTTTTCATAATATTGCTTATAACGTTTTTGTACCTATTCATTTTATTATGTATCTTTTAATATCACCACAACTGGGACATCTGGATTTAGCCCTTTTGTAAATGTACTCAAAAATATTTAAAAATATCAGTTAAAATATATCAAAAATTTATATTTTGTTGAAGATGTGTCTGTATCCATGATGGATATCTGTAGTTTTTTTCCTCATAATATCCTTATCCTGTTATGATATATGATTGTTAGATGGTAAATTCAGTTCGGATGTGTTTCCTCCCATTCGATTTTCTGGAGAGATTATACAGAATTGAAATGAGTTCTGTGTTAAATGTTCAGTGGAAGTCACCTGTGAAACAATCAGGAACTGGGATTTACTTTGTTGGATATTGTACTATTCATGGTTGTATTTCATCCGGGATGAATTTTGGTAGCTTGTATCTTTCAAGGAATTTTTTTCATCTAATTGATCTTTATTGGTCCTATTATTTTAATATTTATTGTGTCTGTGTTTTCTCACTCTGGTTTATCAATTTTGTTGATTAAAAAAACTTTTGGTTTATTGACTTTTTTATTCTTTGGCTTTCAATTTCACTGATTTCTACTCCAATCTTTACCTTTTTTCATCTTGCTTTAGGTTTATTTTATTTTTCTCACTCTGGTACTAATGGTGAAAACCAGAGTTATTGATTTTAAATCAGTCTTCTGATACGTGCGTGTAATGTTTTAAGTTTCCCTCTAAGCGTTGTTTTAACTGTATCCCACAGGTGTTGATACATTGTTTTTTTGTTTTCATTTAATTCAAAATATTTTCTTATATTCCTGAGACCTTTGGTTCTTTGGCTTATAGGTTATTTAGAAATGTATTACTTCATTGCCAACTATTTTGGGATTTTCCAGAATATTTTTTTGCTATTTATTTATAATTTCATTCTATTATGGTCAGACATGATTTGTATGGTATCTATTTCTTTAAGTTTTAGATAATTATTATTTTCTTTGCTTTTTCTTCATTCCTGAAGTTATGAGATTTTTTTTCTGGATTTTTTTTTTTTTACCCTGAGCAACTGTCCTTTAGCTTGTTTGGCTTTTTTTTTTTTTTTTCCCCCCTTCCCAATGTGCTAGTCACAGAGTCTTCTAGTTTTCCTTAGTCTAAGACTGTTTTTATTTTGCTGTTTTTATTTTTCCAAAAAGTGTATTATTACTGGATACAGAATTCTAGGTTGGAAGAATTCTTTACTTTTTTTTTTTTTTGTTTTGTTTTGTTTTGATGGTTGATCTGGTTAGAAGTTTGTTGATATGTTAATTAAACTGACATCTCAAATGGTTCTAGCATCACTTTGGTTTTCATACCCTTTGCTGTGCATAATATGTTATTTTATTAAATTCATCAGGAGTGAGCCCAGACTCATTTATATTTATACACAGAATTCAGGAGCTCTCCTCTCTAGCTCACTCTTCTCCAGAATTTCTCTTATACTCTCTGTATCCCAGCAGCCCCTTAACTAGTCTTCTGAACAGAAATATTTTTTGTTTATTTCCTCACTAATTTAGCTTCCCATGCTATAAATAAGCAGGAAAAAAAATAATGGGAATTTCCCCAAAACTCTGTGGCCCATGAGGTATCCTTCCAAACAATTCCTCTGGCCAGGAAAATGGTTTTATCTTGGCTTTTAAGTGCCTGTGATATTCTTTTCTTTTTTTTTTCTTACCCTAAATTTTATTTTGCACACATGAATCCTAAAACCCTGATGTGTATATATTAAACAAATAAAATAATAAAGTATCTTAAGTAAAATTAAATATGATAACATACAATTTGGCAAGGGTGTGAGAGAATGCCATTCTCACATACACTGGATGGAACATAAACTGGTATACCCACTCCCAAGAGCGATTTAGTAATCAATACCTTGAAGAGCTGAAAATATCCACACTTGTACAACTCAGGAAATCCTCATTACAGAATATCTCCCACACTGGGCAAAGAAACACAAATATTATTCATTTTAGAATCATTTACCATAGCTAAAAATTGGAAATAGACTGAATGCCCATCAGCTTGAATGAGATCAAGAACGTCCTGTATATTTATACAGTACTATATAGCTATGAAATTAAATGAAGTAGAATGCACTTCAGCACAGATGAATCTCACAAACATATTAATGAGTTTGAACAGTTGCAGAAGGACTTATAAAGCTAGTTACTTACATGAAATTTTAAAAAAGAAAAATCTGTACTCTTTCTATGGCACTTTATGTAAAAACTGAAGAGTAGAAGAATGCCTTTCAGATTCATACTAATGTTTATCTGTATGTAAAATTCTATGCTACTGGTGACTTTCTCCTTTTTAAGTCTTCTTCTGTCATGCATTCAGGAATATTCTTCTCTTGGGGATTTTATCCTCTTCCAATAACTGCTCTCAGTTCAGTCTTTAAGTGGTATCACTTCTTTCAATTTACCCCATTCTTCTCTGGTCCCTCTTATTTTCCCAAATTCAATAAAAGTTGTGATTGCACAAAAGTGACCCTTAAGCTTTCCTCCCATATTTCCATTTGAATAAAATGTTTCCTGGAAATATTTTCAAAAAGTCTACTTTTTGTTCCTCAGTACATGGTTCTATGATTTCACCATGAGTTACTACTGCTTACATTTACAGTCATTTGGCAGGAAGTGAGCAAGTGAACCAGAAATTTGAAATTTTGCCAAAGAAAGTAAATAGAGATAAGCAAACTGTAAATAAACATAAGCTACATCTTTGCATATACCTATCTATCTTCTTAAATGAAGTTTAAAAAATTCTGTAATTTTAATGTGATTTTAAATGTTTTCTTAGAAAATAAAAATATTACACATGGTATCAATCATAAATTATACTACCTAATATCAGGTTCAAGTGTTTAGAAAGTTAAAAATTATTTCCTATTGTGGAAAAGAACTTTTTATGTTACAGTCTGTCTTATTAGACGAATTTTCTCCCTACACAATAAAAATCTGTTTAATTAAAATTGGAAATGATGATAATTAAGGTGAGCTTACTTAAAACACAAATCTGTACCCTCAAAAGATTACTTTCTAATTAAAGTGTAAATAAGGGTAATATTTTGTCTATTTTCAAGTAAAAGCCAGAAAATTATTTAAGCTGCTTTAGCAGTTTATTATTCAAATACTGAATATAGTAAAAAAATAAACTTTATCTATGAGTATTTTCAGGCTCCAAACAATTTTTTTCTCACATTTAGGATTGATTGTTATATTACTCGATTGCTGTTAGATTATTTCATACATATTTTATCTCATGCCATTTCTTATTATATGTTCTATGATTCAGACTCACCTTTTATTTCCCAAATGGGCACAATTAATGAGATTTTACTATAGATACTGTAGTGTGAAAGTCAATGCTAATTAGCAGCTTTACCATACAGAAAAGTGAACTGAAACTTCCTGTGCTAGAATTATAAGAACATACTAAAATACTGCATGTGGTAAGATATAAAGGAATTGAATGGGAAAGAGAAAGAAAAGTAGAATGAACAGAAGGTGCAATTTTTACACACGTAGAATATAAAATACAACACTTGAAACTAAGGAAATATATAAAGCCTCCACTTACGTTAAAAGTACTGTCAGCAAAATTTGGTTTCACCTGTAATGACTTAGAAAGGTTCTTATTTTTTATTTAAATCTTTTCTCTTAAAATATACAGGAAGAGGGATACCTGGGTGCCTCAGTGGGTTAAAGTCTCTGCCTTCGGCTCAGGTCATGATCTCAGGGTCCTGGAATCGAGCCCCGCATTGGGCTTTCTGCTCAGCAGGGAGCCTGCTTCCCCTGCTCTCTCTGCCTGCCTCTTTGCCTTCTTGTGATCTCTGTCTGTCAAATAAATTAATAAATAAAATCTTAAAAAAATATACAGAAGACAATATTCTAACACTAGACATGTCCAAAAGCTTAAAAAATCTTGACTAATATTGCAGGTCCCATGTACCCAGTTTACAGAATACTCTTGACTACATTATATGTTTTGCCACTATATAAAAGATAAATTCCTTAAGGGAAAATATTTGTATGATTCATCTGTGTATCACGAGTAGTACCTAACACAGTGTCTTGAGCACAGTAGGAACAAAATAAATGCTTGTTGAATGTATGAGCGGACCATATTTTTCAAGGCATTTGACACCTGAAGTTGTTGTGTATACGTATAACATAATTATCTTTTTTTCCTGACTCCCAGCACTTAAAATGTACCTTGCTGCACTACTGGGCATCAATTTTTTTATTATTATTATTAATTGCACTAACCTAGGCCCGCGGAAGAAAGGAGATCTAAGATAAGAATACAGAACTGCAAGAAGGTGTGAAGATTTCCTTCTGAGTTTTTTAAGATTATTAAAATACATGATAATCAATTGATTTTAAAGAAATAATAAAATGTTATCTGTTTTAATGTCTGATCTCAATGCCTCTTGCCCCTCTGAACTGACATGCCAAACAATATTAGTTCCAATTTCTATGAACTGAAATTTACTAACACATATTTATTGATCTCCTAGACTTCAAAAGGAGATAAACACAATATGCTAAATAGATGAAAGAGGATCTCTCGTCCAATTCAGGAAACAAATATTCAGCCTGCCATCTTAGGACAGTATGATCAAAATTAGAAAATTCAGTAGAAACAAACATTGGTCTTCAAAAATCATGCCATGGACTGCTACGGTGACTATGTCAAGAAAAACATATTTTAACCTAGTGTATTTTCATCAATGGAAAAGATTTAAAAGAAAAAAAATGTTAAAACTGCAAAGGCAATTAGGAACAGTATATGTTGCCAAATGAAGAGATTAATTGTATAAAATTATTTTTCACATATAGTCTTAATTTTCCCCAGTAGTAAATAAGAGAGCAATAAAAGAAGAAATAAACTAGAAAAGAAAGGGGTTTGATGAAAAAATCATAGGACTGTAGTAAAAACCTTTATGTTCTATAAACAAAAAAGAATAGTCTCATATGAAATATTATTTTAGTTTTGGCATCTATGTCTGTGAATAAATCTATGACTAATTCTTTTAATTAAATTCCCTCTTTTGTTCAAACTAGACTTTAATTTCATTGATATGATAAAATAAGATCCCAGCATTATATATTTAGATGATTGTGCTTGTCAATTTAAATGTACTCCAAGAAATTCTTATGATTTAAGCCTTTAAGAACGAGACATTCAAACCTGGGAAGGAAATGGTCAAACTGAAAGTTTCTTTCTAGGGCAGACAGCTGATAAACTTTTATATATAACCTATATATGCTCAGTGTCTGTCAACATCTCCACTCAAAGGTCAGTCGTATAGTGACCAAACAGTGTAAAACAAAATACCAGGGTCCTTCTGAAGATTTTCAGATTTGCATATATAATGAAAATATAAAACTAGTCTTCTGAATATTTTATATTGTTACTTTTATTATAATGGACTAATACTTACATTATTTAAAATACTCAAATATTTAAAATATGCTACAGGTAACAGTGAACAAGTTGGCATTCTAAAGCATCTTCATTCCAGTTAAAAGAAGGGAATTTATAAGGATAATTATTGAGATAAGGATTACCAACAATACTTGTTTTTTCTTACTAACTGCCATCCTAACTAAGACCACTGACAGAATTCTTTTGCAGAAACTGACCCAGACTCACATACAGAAAGGGAGAAAAGAGTATTTCTCAGCAGTGAATAGAGTAGCAACACACAGAATTTTCAAAAAGCAAATGTCATTAGATTTTCAAAAATTGCAAATGTCATTAGAGCCTCTATCGGAAAGTCATTGAAAATTGACGAATAGATTGGTTTGCTTGTCAGCGGGGAGCCTGCTTCCTCCATTAATCTCATCGCCTACTTGTACTCAAATAAACAAATAAAATCTTTAAAAAAAAAATTGACAATAGAGTTTGCTTGTCAGAAATGTTTCCATTAATCTCATCGATACTTAACCAGAGAAATGCTCTTATTTGGACATTTCTGCTGCTAACGATGTAGAGTTTATTTTCTTTTATATAAGTATTGAAAATTGAGGTGAGAGAGTATATTAAACCTTCAAGTGTTGAGAATTCCAATTAATCTTCATCTTATGTTGCTATATACTAAGTATTTTTGACCAATGAATATTCAATACTTCTCAAATGTGAAAGACAAAATTAAAATAGTGTGTGAAAAATAAATATTTTGGATAAGAACACATTAAAAACGATTTATAAAACAAACATGATCGAGCCATCATCAATGAAAACTGTTTCAAATGTCAAAAGAAGGCATTGCAAAGATTATCAAAAACACAAATTCAAATGCAGAAAAATGCTGAATCACTTGTGAATTTTAGTAATTGCATACACACACTTTTTTCAATGATGACTCTTTACTATATAATGGTCTTCTAAATGACTCCACAGGATGCTGAGTAAAGTTGGTGGGGACTGTCTTAAATATTACAAAGCTGAAGTAACTACAGAACAGAGGCAGTATACTGAGTATTTCAAATAGAGTGTACCATATGTCTAAGAGCTTATGAAATAGCTAAATGCAAGCTTTTGCCTTAAACCTACAGCTTCCAGGCGAAAGTTCTGAGATAGGATTTATTTCCAATTTTAAAAGAAATCTTTACTTTCAGAAAGTGTTTTAGTTTACCTAAGGGTTCATACTTGGTGTTGGACAAATGTATAATGACATATTCACCATTATATCATAGAGTATTTTTGCTGCCCTAAAAATCCTCTGTGCTTTATCTATTCAACTCTCTCTCTCCCCCACTGGCAACTATTGATCTTTTTATTGTCTCCAAAGTTTTATCTTTTATGGACTATCATATACATGGAATTACACAATATGTAGTCGTTCTCAGACTGGCTTCTTTCACTTAGTAAAATACATTTAGGGTTCATCCATATCAGTGGCTTGATAGTGTGTTTCTCCTTAAGACCAAATACTTCATTATCTGGATGTACCACAGTTTATTTATTCATTCATCTAAAGGACATTCTGGTTGCTTCCAAGTTTGGGCAATTACTAAGAAAGCTGTTATAAACATCCATGTGCAGGTTTTTGTATGGACATAATTTTTACCTCTTTTAGATTAATACCAATAAGCACAATTACTGGACTGTATGATAAGAGTATATTTAGTTTTGTTAGAAACTACCAACATATCTTCCAAAGTAGTGGTACCATTTTACATTCCAGCAGTAATGTATGAAAATTCCCATTTGGTGTTTCTATGTTCCAGATTTTGGCCATTTAAACAGGAAGCATCTCATTGTTTTAAATTGACTTTCTCTGATTATGTGTTATGTGAAACATCTTTTCATTAAGTTTATTTGTCACCTGTATATCTTCTTTGGTGAAGTGTCTGTTAGGGACTTCGACCCCTTTACATCAGGTTATTGATTTTCCTTTTGTTGAGTTTTCAGAGTTCTTTGTATATTTTGGATAACATTTCTTTATCAGATGCTTATTTTGGACTATTTTCTCCCAGAATGTGGCTTGTTTTCTAATTCTCTTCAAATTGCTTACCATAGAATATAAGTTTTTAATTTTAATGAAGTCCAGCTTATCATTTCTTTCATGAATCATATCTTTGGTGGCATATCTAAAAAGTCATCTAGGGTTTCTCCTATGTTATGTGCTAAGATTTTTATAATTTTGCACTTTATGTTTAGCTCTATGATCAACACTGAGTTAATTTTTGTGAAAACTGTAAGATCTATGTCTAGACCCATTTCTTTTTTTTTTTTTTTTTTTTTTTTTTTTTTTGCAGGAGGATGTTCAGTTGTTCCAGCATCACTAGGTGAAGACACTATCTTTGCTCCACTGTATTGCCTTTGCTCATTCTTCTGTTTTTAAGTGTATTTTTTTTTTCTCACTGCTTTTCTCATTTCTCATTTAAGTTTTAGAAGTTTCTTTTGCCGTATCCCAAGCTCAGAGATTCGGTCTCCTAATGATATCATCAACAGCATTCTTCATTTCTGTTACAGTGTTTCTGATCTCTAGCATTTCTTATGGATTCTTTCTTAGAATTTCGATCTCTCTGCTTATATTAACCCCTTGTTCTTATATAATGTCCACTTTTTTCCCATTAACTCCCTTAACAGATTAATTATAGTTTTCTTATCTAATCTAATAATGCCAACATTCTTGCCATATCTGATTCTGGTTTTGATGCTTATGCAGTCAAACTGGTTTTGTTTATTTCATCTCTTAATACATCTTGAAATTTTTTGCTGAGAAGTTAACATGATGTTATGGGTAAAAGGAATTATAATAAAATAAGTCTCTAATAATGCAGTGTCAGAGTGAGAAGAAAGGTGAATCATTATGTGACTTACAAGTTTGTCCCAGTCTTTTGGAAAACCTGTGTCCTTGAACTGTGAATTTCGCCAGAGCTTCTCAAGTTTTGTTTGGTTTGGTTTGGTTTGGGTTTTTTTCTCCCCTTAGCTGGGACCACATGGATGGAGGGGATGGAGTTGTATATTTCCCTTACCAGGAAGGTTAGGCTCTGGAAAAAACCCTGGTAAAGTTAAATCCTGGTAAAAAAAAAGTTTCCCCTAAGGGCAAGCCTAGGTCAGAAGAGCAGAATACTCTGGCATATTTCAAAATGGTTCCTTTCTCATTCATCTCAATAGAAGTTCAAGGGGATTTTTCTCTGACATTCACTATGAAGAGTTGGTAGACCTCCATGAGGTCATATTCATACAAGTGTCAGGACCCTCCTATGACTAGGTCCTCCTAGAGTTTATGACACTCAGATTTCTTCATAAGATTTCTTCATACTGAGCCTCAGAAATTCATCAGAGTCCTGGATCGAGTCCCACATCAGGTTCCCTGCTCAGTGGGGAGCCTGCTTCTCCCTCTGCCTGCAGCTCCCCCTTGCTTGTGTGCTCTCTCTCTCATAAATAAACAAAATCTTTAAAAAATAAAATAAAATATCTGCCTTAATTTTTTTACAAAAAAAAATTGCTTCTAAAATTAGTGAAATTAGACACCAGCATTCAAGTCACTATTTTACCTGATAATCTCCACATTGTTCTTACTAATGTAGAATCAGGATATCGGTTTCACCCTATGAAAGAGTGCACCCAAAAACAACTTCACTAAGGACATTTATCTCACTAATTCTAGTAATAAGTCAAAATCTTAAAAAGTTTATCAGGCAATATTAAAATTGCAAAAAATAAATAAGATTTTTTTTTTCAAAAATAAGTATATATCTTTAAAAAATGAAGAAGAAAAGATGTTAGAAAAAAACTGACAGCCACAGGAAAACGGCAAGAAAAAACATTGCAAAGCGTTATCTACTCTGGGATCCTCAGTATATCGCCATCTGTCTTCCAAAAGGGAAATCTAGTTGTTGGACTCATCGATCTGCCAGTTAATTTCAAAGGCAAATGTAAGATTAGCCCAAATGCTTCCTGCTGCTTTTTTTTGTGACTTATAAAAACATAGTACAGTTGATAGGCATATGATAAAAATATATTACCTGTGATATATAAAATCAACTTTTGCTAGCTTTCATTCTTAGGATGATTACATCAGACTCTTAAGCAAATAATTTGAAACTTTAGAATATCTGATCAATTGAAACTTGAGGTACAATGATGATAACACTAGCTATACTCCCCTAGTTGTAAGAGGGTATGTATTTATTTAATAAACATAGCACGGAATAGAATTATAATAATTTTAGCAAGCAAGACTCTAATTATATGAGCTAAACTAATTTGTTAATTCATCATACAGTATCCATGTGAGTTTTTCTTTGGTAGAATCTCAAAAGTCTATGATACTGTTATTTTGTATTAATTACTTAACTCTTATAAAACTTGTCAGGACTGAAAAGAAATGCTTACCAAAGAAATGTGACACAACCAGGTCTCAGTGACTGCTATTATTATATTAAGAGATAGCATTTATAGTACTTTATAACTTACAAGGAATTCCAAAATGCATTCTTCTATTGACTGAACTAATCCATGAGGAAAAAAAATTGGAAACTGATATACAAAGAGTTAAAATTCCTGCTCAATGTTCCATACAAAAAAAATGACATCTTGGCTCCTCTTACAGCTTCCATTTCCCAACTCTACTTCATATATATGACACAGACCTTTACAGGGTTTTTTTTTAACCTTTAAGTATTTACTGCCATGTTTCTCCTGCATTCTTACAGAAAAATATCTCAAATAAAAGGAAATAATAATATATTCTAACTGCTATGTCATTTTTACAGTGGAGGAACTAAGACACAGAAAAGTTAAGCAACTTAACCAAATTCACACAGTAAATATAGGTCTAGTATTCAGGCTCCAGTGTCCTCACTACTAAGTGCTGGAAGAATCTCCCTTGCAGTTAAATAAATAAACCTCTCCTGCAGCTAAACGATTTTCAAAATGCAATAAGTGAAAATATTTTGATTTTTTATATCTTCTGTTGAGCACAAGTATATATGCAGAGCTGATAGAGATAAAAAACAAGAGCCAACTAAATTGTAACAGAATGATTACCAAACACAAAACTTCTCTAAAAACAATATTCATGTGGGTATAAGTAACACACCTCATACTTAAGTCATAATTTTAGTTATCTCTTTAATATGACATTAAAATAAACATAGTTTTTGGGATGCCTGGGTGGCTCTGTCAGTTAAGTGTCTCACAGACTTAGGTCATGATCTCGGGGTCCTGGGATGGATCCCAGCATCAGGCTCTGCATTCAGTGTGGAGTTTCCTATCCCTCTGCCCCTCCCCCTGCCCCTGCATGTTCTCTCTCTCTCTCAAATAAGCAAAATCTTGACAAAATGAACATACTTTTTAAAAATATTTTATACACATAACAATAAAATGTAAGTACAAGAGAACTGAAATACACATGGCATTAATAAGAGTAATTCTGGTAGCTTAAATTTACATTTGTTTTCAAATGTAATTGAAAATATTAGTAATTTAATATTACCTTAAAATGGCACATACATTTGTTACACATATTTGAAGAAAACAAAAAGTGTTACTTTAAACTGAAACAAAGTATCAAATAGACACTCTTGTGAATCATGCAATTGATCATGCTCTACAGTTTCTAATATAATCTCAAGTGAATATGCTTTTCCTTTCCAGGTTACTGACTTTCAATTAAACAGAATTCAGCATAAATTAAGCAGTTACAGGTGAACAGCTGGACCTTAATTTCTTCATGCGACTTTTAAGTGCTTGTATTTAAGATTATTTAATTAAATTTGCACTGGTGTCTCAAATTGACAAACATACTGAGGGCTTAATGGAAATGAAATTACTCTGAATAACAGTAAAGTTGAAAATAAACTCTTTTTTGCAGAAATTCTATGAAGAGCTAAGATTAAAGGCCTCTGATAAAACCTTGGCGTTTGAAAACCAAGAACCCAAAAAACTCAAATATTATTTTAAATCATTCTGTATACCATGTTGAATGTGTTTCAACAATTCTTCAGAGGATCAAAATAGTAAGAGTTTTCTGAGTTGCATTTCCCCCTTTGCCTGATAGAACCATTGTGTTTGGCTTGAATATCAGACAGGACTTCTGTATCTTTCTTCTGAATATAAGTCTTGCTATGCCTCTGATAAACAAAGCAAATGGAATAAGCAATAGAGCCTTTTAGAACATTGGCTTGTGCTGTGCATCCACAAGTGATTTCTAAGGAAAAATAATATTCTAAGAAACTAATTTGTGTGGATTTTCTTTCTCCCTTGGGTACCACATCACTTCCAATGTATAATCAGGAAGTTTGGCAATTCATTTGACTATGGAACTATAGGACTTTTCATATCCCCTGAACAGACATTTAAGCTTAGAATGGGTTCATCATAATGTTTCCTGGACTTACAACATTTCTTTCTTACTACCTATGAAAATCTTGCATCAACTCTCATTCACTCTTTCTTACTCCTCCTCTTTTATACAAACACAGACAAACATACGCAAAGCCTCATGTAGACATAAGAGCTGTGTGGTAAAGCCAGATCTCATCTGGACAGATCTGTGCAAGACATTTGTGCATTACTATGGCATAACTTATGTCACACTCAGAGTTTTGACACACAAGCTCAAAAATACAAGCACAGAACACTGTGACAAACATACAAAATGCCCCTTTTTACTTTTTTAGGGGAAAGACAGTAGGATTTTACAAATTGAGTTAGAAATAGAAATGTGGAAACAACAAAGAAAGTTTGAGACACGTGAATGACTTAAGACTGTTTTAAAACTTAAAGACTGTTTTAGTCATATTAGCTTCCATTATAAAAAGGAATTTTAGAGTTTTAGAAATTCAGCAAAATAATGATCTCAGGGTCCTGGGATCGAGTCCCGAGCAGGGAGCCTGCTTCCCTCTAAAATAAATAAATAAATAAATAAATAAATAAATAGTGGGTTAAAGCTGCTGCCTTCAGCTCAGGTCATGATCTCAGGGTCCTGGGATCGAGTCCCGAGCAGGGAGCCTGCTTCCCTCTAAAATAAATAAATAAATAAATAAACAGTGATTTAAAGCCGCTTCAGCTCTTCATGATCTCAGGTCCTGGAATGATCTCAGGGTCTAAAATAAATAAATAAATAAATAAATTGGGAGTGCCCTTCAGCTCGGGCTCCCTGCTGAGTCCCGGCAGGGAGCCTGCTTCCCTCTAAAATAAATAAATAAATAAATAAATAAATAGGATGAAGGAGACTATATCCCTGTTAAAAATATAATTTATATTAAGACA
The DNA here is from genome assembly GCF_011764305.1 of Mustela putorius furo. NCBI lineage: Eukaryota > Metazoa > Chordata > Mammalia > Carnivora > Mustelidae > Mustela > Mustela putorius. The sequence goes on from NW_025421556.1 coordinate 363,682, forward strand.
AACTACAGATCACTGTAGTAATTTTTCCAACTACAATAACCAATACAGTTTCAGTAAAAAGAAAAATAAATCATGGAGATGTAATGTATAGCATGGGGACTGTTGTTGATAACATTGTCCTGAATATTTGAAGCTCCTAAGAGATGTAGATCTTAAATGTTCTCATCACAGGAAAAAAAAAAGATTTGTAACTCTATATGGTGACAGCTATTAACTAGACTTACGATGGTGATCATTCTACAACATATACAAATATTGAATCATATTGTACACCTGAAACTAATGTTATATGTCAATTATATCTCAATTAAAAAATAAGTAAGTAAATAAAACCCAGCTCTTCCTCCTTGTTTTTCCCAACCCCAAAGAATGTGAACACCATTTATCCAAAAGCCCAAGTCAGGAATCTTAGTCATACTTGATTCTTCTCTTTTTTCATCCTCTAGATCTGTCAGGATATGCTAGATTATACTGCCGTGTAGCAAACACCCCCAAATACTCAGTAGCTTAATGCAACAGAAGTTTATTTCTCACTCTGATTACTACGCCAGAGGTGGGGCTCTGATCCACTTTGTCACACTGACTCCAGGTCCCGGCTGATAGAGCAGCCACTATCTGGAACATTCTTGGTTACCAGAAGAGAAAGAAAAGAACTCTAAAGGTTTCATGCTGGTAGTCTGGTGCTCAGAGCAGAAGCAGCACACAAAACACCTATCAGAGCTGATAACTGGTCCATCGCTCAACCACAGGAGGCCAATCGCACAACCCTAACTTATACCCAGAGGCAGAGAGTAGAAAAATTAATAAACAGCATTAATGACTACTACACTGTCTTAGGAGGGACTCCTCAGAAGCAGGCCCTAAGAGATGAGGATTCATGTTTAAATGATTTGTTAAGAAATACTGCCAGGAATAAACAGTAAGAGAGTGAGGAGAGATACAGGAAAGAGCAAGAAGGCACACAAATATTCAGCATCAAACAAAATCCCATGGAGGACAATTTAAGCTCAACTCTATGGAAGATTCTGGAGACAGTCATACTTCAGAGCAGCCTGGACCAGGGACAAGGAAGCTGGAGTAGTTATGCTTCTATACCAGGAGCAGTTGGCTAGGGCTTCTCCCAGGGAGATGTAAAATTCCAGTTAACTCTGGCTCTTCTTGTAGATGCTGGCTGTTAGAAGTGAAAGGACAGCATGAAAATGGTAAAGTGATCTGAAAACACACAAGTGGAACATTGGTATCATCTGCTACACACACCCCTCAAACCAAAAATAAATAAATAAATAAATATGTTATAACATTATTTTTCTTTAAAACAGAAACATTTTAGACTTCTAATTAAATATAATCTTTTTCCCTCCTCTATCATCTTTAGGTTTATAATTCAAGTCAGAGTTCAATTTAAAAAAATAATTACAGCCCATTAATTTACTAATTTTGAATTAATTTTCTGCTTAATTCGTTTCAATTTTCATTGTCCTACAGATAATTCAAATCTCTTGACTGAGAACCTTCAGTCTGAAAACATGTTCATATTTAATATAGTATTTCACGTGTATTCAGTTAATAGCTATGACGGTAATGACAAAGATAAATTTTTTTTCAGTCTACAAAATGTGTCAGGCAAACTTAACATCGCCCCTGGAGTTAAGATGGAAGAAAATTTTACTATATATTTTTCTTTCAAAACTTCAGAAGAAGATTCAGAATAGAACCCAATGAAATCAGACTTTCATCTTTAAATTATTTCAGATACGTTTAAAATGTATTCTGTAATGATGATAAATGTAAGTGTTGGTTCTGCTTTGACAGGTCAACATCACCTACAATGAATATTATGAATTACTGGCAAGGTTTCTTCATTATCACTGAGTCTACATCCCTTTAACAAGTTCATGTCAAAAATGTTAAGGAAGGTGTTACCCAGCGTTCTAATAAAACAAACTCTCAATTCAAATGATTTTATCCAAATCAAAACACTTAACTTTAAGGCCTACTATATTGCCATTAATAAGTTTAAACCATAATCATATGCTATAAAGAAATGATTTATAACCTGAAGCATGAAAAGTAGTAATACTGAAATAAAGTCATTCTATTCTATTTGAAATGAGACTTTAACTACAAAGTAAACTTAGTTGTCAAAAGAATGAAATCATTTAAAATGCCTGGATGGTCAGATACATAGTTGGATATCAAGTAAAATTCTTTTATTTAAGCTGAGAGAATAAGGGCCACAGACAAGTCTCCTTCTCTTACTGAAACTAGAAATGATGACTACAAAGATTAACTGACTTAAAGAAAATAACAAAAATGACAAGGATAAATACAATTAATATTATTGATTAACACAAGTAAATTAAGAAGATATAATCTTGCAGGTAAGATATATACTCAGTATTCTTATTAGATGTCTAAAATGTAGTTAAGAAAGAGCCAAAGATATACAGGAGACAACTGCTTTAAATACACACATGAAATTGGTAGGTTACTCAGGTACAGACATGATGATTATCTAGATTGGTAAGGAATTTGTGATTGTACTAAAGCCTCTATTCAGTCATTCCAAGAAAATATTCCACAGATATCTCAATGTTTGCTTTGTTAAGGGAAGATACTATTGGATTTATAGCTAGAGTAACTGATTCCTTGAGCTTCTCCTTCAATGAAAGTAAAAAAAAAATAGCTTCTGGGGAGTAAAGCCAATTCATGAGTTCAAAGCCAAATGAAATAAAATAGAAAGTGTAAAAATATTTAAAGACAAATATTGGGTAAAATATATCAAAACACCATGGTTTATTCTTAAATATTTTACAAATATTATCTGAGCTCCAATATGCACTTGGCCCTCTAAAAAAATCCCTGAGAATTGAGCAGTGAACCCCATTCTTCCCACCTTTCATAAATCCTGTATTTGTGTATGTTTATGAGTCAAATTCTACAAAAGATAATTATAGAATGCTTAAAGAGTATTATACATAAGACGAGGATTTTTCTTTTTCTTTTTCTTTTTTTCTTTTCCAATCAGTGTCCTTCTAATCCATCCCTACAGTATGTTTTTCCTGGATTTAACAAATTCAGTTCCAAGACGCTACTACATCTAACAAAAAGCCCCACAGGAATTCATATGGCCAATTCTTTTCTTTCATTAGAGGGGAAGTTAAAGAAATCAAAATCTTTCCCTTACTTATCTCCTTCAGAGAGTCATTTACACCAAAAAAGTGTTTTCACCTCTGTTTTGAAAGAGTTAATGATGTCATTTTGTGTTTGACTTTCCGCTTCACTACAGGAGACATTAGAGCTTCTTGAGATATTGTCCATTAAGTGCTTTCAAAGAATTACAGTGGAAAGCTGCCTAGTAAAATAAAGTATCACATTAGTATAGAAGGGTATTCTCTACTTTCCTGAGATTTCGGCTTAAGAGGCGGGTCATAATTTTGTTACCTGACTTTCTCAGGCTGGAGTATATGACATGCTTTTTCATTAGCAATCCGTGTATTTTTGACAGAGCAAACTTCCACTATAGCTGACCTCATCTCACACTGACATTGAGAGGGAAACACAAATTTTGCTCATGTGAGTGGTCCTTGTACACAATTTCCTTAACAAGTTTTGGGCCAGTATCACTTTAAGAAAAGTTACTATCAGTTGTGACAAATCAAAAGTCCACCAAAACTGCTTGATGAAATGTGTGGGGTGCAAAAGCCTCAGGTTCAGCAACTAAAACTTTCTTTTTTGATGATGACACAACACACTTATTTTTCAAGCCTATGCTTCCCACCTTGACAGTCTGCTGATAAAAGCGAGATATGAATTATGACTTTGGTAGCTTCCCATTAAGACTTCTATTCCCTTTAAGCAACACAGTCCAGCAAAGCAACTGAGTCAACATAACACTTAGACATTTTAGCATTTTAAAAGGCCACAGTTGGGTTTAAATGCCAGAGCAAGAAACAAATTTTCAGATCTATCTGCTCTTATCTGATATTGTGAAATGGAACTTGTGTCTATTTCAAAAGTATCCCCTAGGCTATTCCACCCCTTATTCGAACCACTATTAAAATAATGTTAATATTTACACAATAGACTTAAATGATATATTAAATAAAATGAATTCAATCTCCAACCTGTTCTATGTATCATGTATCTTAAATGTAATTGTATAGGATCCTGTTTACTCTCTTTTCTGGTTTTGTTTTGTTTTGTTTTAGTAGTTCCATGCCCAGCACTGAGCCCAACATGGGGCTTGAACCCATGGCCCTGAGATCAAGACCCAAATTAAGATCAACAGTCAGATGTTTAACCAAATGAGCCACCCAGATACCCCTCTGTTAAATAATTTTTTTTAAAGATTTTATTTATTTATTTGACAGAGATAGATCACAAGTAGGCAGAGAGGCAGGCAGAGAGAGAGAGGAGGAAGCAGGCTCCCTGCTGAGCAGAGAGCCGGATGTGGGACTCGATCCCAGGACCTGAGATCATGACCTGAGCCTAAGGCAGTGGCTTAACCCACTGAGCTACCCAGGCGCCCTGTTAAATGATTTTAAAAGTCAGTTTGGTGATATCCTGACCATGTCACAAAGTGAATATATATATAATCAACATGATGAGCTTGGTATGATTTAGAAAAAGTAAAATGATACACTTACTTTATAAAAAATTAATGTTTGATTAATTAAGGGTATAGTACTTTTTTTTTTCCTTTTACCAACTTGTCCCAATTTCCCCATCCCCAGCCCCTGGCAACCATTTTTCCACTCTGTTTCTATGGGTCTGGCTTCTTTTGTAAAGACTCCACTTATCACTGATACCATGCAATATTTGTCTTTCTCTTGTCTTGGTTTATTTCACTTGGCATAATGCCCTCTAGATCCATTTGTGTTGTTGCAAATGGCAGGATTCCTTATTTCTCATGGCTGAATAACATTCTGTGTGTGTGTGTGTGTGTGTGTGTGTGTGACATTTTATCCATTCATCCTTGATGGAGACCTAGGTTTTCATATCTTGGCTATTGTGAAAATGCTAAAATGAATACAGGAGGGCAGATTATCTTTTTGATATCTTGTTTATGTATCTTTTGAATACATAACAAGAAGTGGGATTGTTGGATCACAGGGTAGTTCTATTTTTAATTTTTTGAGGAATATCCATACTATTTCCATAGTGGCTGCACCAACTTACATTTCCACCAATAGTGCACTAGGGCTCTCATTCATCCACATCATGACCAACATTACTCTCTTGTCTTCTTGATGACTGCCATTCTAACAGGGATGAGGTGATATTTCACTGTGATTTTGACTTGCATTTTCCTGATTGTTAGTGATGTCAAGAACATTTTACCTATTGGCCATTGGCACATCTTCTTAAAAGGAATGTTTACTTAGTTCTTCTGCCTATTTTTCAAAATGGATTGTTTTGTTTGTTTTCATTTCTTTCCTTTGCTACATTTCTGCAATTGTAAAATGGAGTCTACCTAAGGAAAGGTATGCAAATGGCCATTGTCCCTAGCACACACTGATCACTGCATTATATTTAGCTACAAAAAAAACAAAGCATTTTGTGAGACAGAACTTCTATTTTTCATTAAAATTATTATACTAATTGTCAAGAAAACTGAACATTGAAAATGACCACGCATTTCTTTTTTTTTCTTTAGCTTTTATTCAAATTCCAGTTAGTTAACATACAGTGTAATAATAGTTTCAGGTGTACAATATAGTGACTCAACACTTACATACAACATCTAATGCTCATCACAGCAAGTGTACTTCTTAATCCCCATCATCTATTTAACCCATCCCTCCACCCACCTCCCCTCTGATAACCATCACAGTTTGTTCTCTATAGGTATAGGAGAACATGATATGTGAACATAATTCTCTCTGTTTCTTGCTTTTCCTCTCTCTTTTTTTCACCTATGATCATGTGTTTCTTTAATTCCAAAACAAACGATCATAGGGGAAAATGACCACCTTTTTCAATTTTTATCTTAAAGTCCCTAGAACTATATAATCACTAGTCTTATAGGAATCACTAGTGTGGTCCTTATTTTTATTTATAGGAGTATATGTGAGAACTATGGCACATAGTGTGAACAGACGATCTATGTTCAGGAAGTGGACTGAGCCTTATTCTGTAAGAAGAGGAAGTCATTTATTGCCCCATATGTCCTGGAATATGTTATTTGAAGGACAAAATAATATCAGAAGAAGGAAGGATTTTTCTGACAAGAAAAATATTAGTATTCCCACTTTTTTTTTTTTTTTACTGTGAATTTAAAGTATTTAAAATTTCTGATGTCTGAGGTGACCCTGAGTGAGGCTACTTCAAAGAAGGGAATCCCAAAGGCCCCAAATAAAAAGTTGTAGTAAGAGTGACAGGAGCTCAACAGCTGGACAGGTCTCACTCCAATACTCAAGGCTCCCCACTCACCCCCAAAGACATGATTTGGGTAAGAATGATATGCAGTTGTGGATACAAACTGGAAGAGCTTTGTAGAAAAAGAACTGTAATGTCAGCTAGGTTCAATATGGAATACGTACTGTGACAGGAACACTGGGGAGAATACAAAGTCTTTCTCTGACCCCAGTAGCTTGAAATGTTATTTAAGAATTGGATGTACTTAAGAATTATCAAGGATAATGATTTCTTTTTTTTTTAATTTTTAATTAATTTTTTTTTTTTTATAAACATATATTTTTATCCCCCGGGGTACAGGTCTGTGAATCACCAGGTTTACACACTTCACAGCACTCACCTAAGCACATACCCTCCCCAATGTCCATAATCCCACCCCCTTCTCCCAAACCCCCTCCCCCCAGCAACCCTCAGTTTGTTTTGTGAGGTTAAGAGTCACTTATGGTTTGTCTCCCTCCCAATCCCATCTTGTTTCATTTATTCTTCTCCTACCCACTTAAGCCCCCATGTTGCATCACCACTTCCTCATATCAGGGAGATCATGATAGTTGTCTTTCTCTGCTTGACTTATTTCGCTAAGCATGATACAATGATTTCTATTGGTGGATAAGATCTCAGTGTGACTCTTGCTATATTAGACAGGATCTATAGAGACGCTTCCTGAATTTAGCAGTATCTTGCTTGGGGAACTGAATCCTAGCAGAAAATCCTGTGATCCTGACAGCAGCAAAGGCAGAGGAGAAAGAGTCATATGACAGGTTGACCAGACATTTCAATTCCCTCTCTGTGAATGAGTAGTTATTGTAACTACTTCAACAACGTAATCACATTTGAAATTCTTAATCTTGTTATTAGAGGGTAACCCCACACAGGAAAGAAATATTTAGGAGACTTGGGATCATTATGATTAGGATAATAGAAAATTGAGTTTTATTAGATGATGTAAATGAAAATGTGTTGAGTGCTTGTTGTGTGTGTGTGTGTGTGTGCGCATGTGTATGTGTGCGTGTGTGTGTGTGTGTGTATTGAAAGCAAGTATTTTTTTTTTCCCAGTAATCCTTTCAGCACTTTATTTTTTTTTTTTCCCAGTTATTCATTATTTGACAGAGAGCAGATCACAAGTTAAGAGGCAGGCGGAGAGAGAGAGAGGAGGAACTGGATCTCTGTATGAGCCCGATGCGGGACTCGATCCCAGGACCCTGAGATCATGACCTGAGCCGAAGGCAGCGGCTTAACCCACTGAGCCACCCAGGCACCCCCTTTCAGCACTTAATAACCAAAAGTATAAATGTTGGTGAACTTTATTGAAGCATATCTTTTGCTTTCCAAGTATAAAAACTTTTAAGTTCACATGTTATACCATGTTCTCCTATACCCAATACATTCTTATTTTTTGCTTATTTTTTGAAAAATTAGTGAAAACATGATAATTTTTCTGAAATTGCTTATGTATAATACATTTGCATAATGAATTACACAGTTTCATTTTTTAAAATTCTCAAATATGTAAATGTCTCAAAAGTCATTTCAATTCATACCCTCTCAGTTCTGACACAAAACCACTTTATCTTGCCAGGTTGGACACAGAGATGGGAAATAAATTGAATTTATAATATGTAGATTAGAATTAGTGTATTACTAACTACTCATTATGAACAAAAATTAGATATTACACTAGAAATATATCCTAATTTTAACTTAACAATTGTTCTAATTTCAGTTATTTTTACTTTTTATTATGAGGAATAAATTTTATATAACAGTAAAAAATTCAAAAATTAAAACACGACATAAGCAAAAATTGTACTTGTTTTATATAAAATTACTTACTTGTTCCAGATTTTCAAGGAAACATTAATCACTCAGTGAAAGAGTTCAATAACCATTATTATTATGGAATTGATAGGGTTGAGATTGAGAGGGTTCTTTTAAAATATAATTGTTGAACAAGTTGCAATAATTTGTTCATTCATTTTATTAGTGATAAATCTTCTAATATGTTGTCAAAAAATTAAAACGAGTGGCCCCTGGGTGACTCAGTGGGTTAAAGCCTCTGCCTTCAGCTCAGGTCATGATCTCAGGGTCCTGGGATTGAGCCCTGCATTGGGCTCTCTGCTCAGCAGGGAGCCTGCTTCCTCCTCTCTCTCTCTCCCTCTCTCTCTCTCTGCCTACTTGTGATCTTAATCTGTCAAATAAATAAATAAAAATCTTTTTTAAAAAATTAAAATGAAATTTATCAGAAAATGTAAATATAACATATTAATTATGTGTTCTATATAATTAAAGAGACTGATGATTATTAAATAAATTTTCAACGAAATTTATTTCATCATACAGCTTAATTCAGAAGTCGTTGTTATAATTTAAATTACAAAATTAACTACCTATTTCAACTCGGCAACATACTGTCATATATTTTTCATATACAATCTTGACTCTTCTGGAGAAATGAAAAGAAAAAAATGAAATAACATAAATATTCCAGTTGAGTGAGATCCAAACTGGATTTGTAATAGTGATTAATCCATTCTATTTCATTCTGACACCAGATCTGTATACTAACAAGAAATGGGAAGTTTAGGCTTAATGATGTTCTAAGGTGAGGGGGAGGCAATAGTTCCTTTAGGAAAGGTCTCATAATTGCATATATGATCATATTACAAAATATATACATATATATATTTTCTTCTCATTTACTACTGAAAATTTAGTTTACTATGAAGTATTGAGGTTTATTTAAAAGATCTGAACTCTTGGGGCGCCTGGGTGGCTCAGTGGGTTAAGCCGCTGCCTTCAGCTCAGGTCATGATCTCAGGGTCCTGGGATCGAGTCCCACATCAGGCTCTCTGCTCAGCAGGGAGCCTGCTTCCTCCTCTCTCTCTCTGCCTGCCTCTCTGCCTACTTGTGATCTCTCTCTGTCAAATAAATAAATAAAATCTTTAAAAAATAATAAATAAATAAAAAAAAAAAAAGATCTGAACTCTTGTTCACTATTCCATGGAGAATTTTACCATAAGTCTAGGCAGTTAGTGATGGTGCATATTTGTATTAGTGATGGCATACTTTTAAATTAATTCCTTATTTTGAATTCCAGTACCAAGGGTACTCTTTTTTCCTAAAGTCACTGGAATACAATTAGCATATTTATTAACATGATCTCCTGTTAGCTTCTCTAATAATATTTTATCCTAATATTTGTTGCATTCCTCAGACAAATCTGAAGCTTTTTTAAATGGTGGTTTCGACTGTATTATAAAGACTAATATCTCCCAGGTTGGTTTCACTTTTTACCAATTCAGTGTATAAGTAATTATGAAAAAGTTCATAGGTCATTCACCCTTTGAATTCTATCATCCTTTCTGTAGATACTAGCATTAATTTGTTCAAATAAGGCCACTTACTGAATATCAAGCCAAAAGTAGTCAAAATAACAATGAAATTAATCACGGAAATGTGTGTGCATGTATATACATATATTCTTTCTGTCACAAATTCTTAAAATAAAGACATGAAATCAAATATTTCAGCTAAATGTACATTTTAGGTTGAGTCAAAAATAGATTTTGTATCCTGTTCATATCCATTCATGAACTGCAGGATACTTAAATTTAAGCTGAGTTTATATAACCATTGATTTAGCATTAAAAAAATGAATAACTGAAATTTTATAGAATTCCTATTTATTCTAAACTCCGTATAGAATTTGAAGCTTCTAAAAGAAGTGGTGAGAAGCTGGATAAAGGGAAGCATTTTTTTGGTTGTTATCTTACCAAGTGGGAAAAAATATGGGTTTTTGTAATATAATTTTATAAGTTCAGATTAAAATATTTTTCTGAAATACTTAAAGGATGAGCCATTACATTTATGTTGGTTCATTTATTAATTGTTAATAATTGTGGTTTTTAATAGTGTATCCTAATTATAGAGGAGCATATATGTAAAACAGTCTTTGACTTCAAGAGGGTTATTACCTAAAGGGGAATCTGACATATGAAAGAATGCAATACACTGAGTGACATACACTCTGATAATAGAATATGGGAACACAGAGTATTTGAGTGAAGGTTAGAAAAGATTATTTGGAGGAAGAAAAGTTTCATAGGAATATTAAATAAACAGTAGGCATTATTCAGCCTTGAAAGGGTCATGAGGCATTCCAAACAAAGGGATGAGCATGTATGAAAAGAACAATAAAATGGTAAAACAGTCTGCCACCTTCTGGGACAAAAAATACTGTGTCTTCACTTGGTATGTGTCACTGTGTATCCATTTCTGTGTGTGTGTGTGAAAAAGAGGGAGTGAGTGACAGAAGACAGAGAATGTGACAGACCTAAAGATAGGTCTGAATGTCTAGATATAAAATCAAAGATTAGATTATGATAATTTCTTGATTACCATGCCAAGGTAGGCAATTAGAACTCACAAAATATATTTCAACACAGTTTGTCCCACAGAAAGCACTCAGTAATAACACTGATACTATTTTTATAATATCTGCAATGACGCTATGCTTAGTCAGTATGTCCACACAAGGAAAGCAAAGCTCAGAGAAGATTAATAACTTGCTCAAAGAGGGAATAGAAGAATTTAAACTAATACCAATCTTTTTTCCAAAGTCTGTAATATTTCATAAAGCCCAACCATTTCTCATTATTAAGTGTACCTTTGGAATATTCTCTGATGGAGAATGGACATAAGAAAGATAAGACTACCAGTTATGGGCTCTTTAAGAATTCAAGAAAAGAAACAACAAATGATTAAACTATGATAGTAAGAATGGAGAGAAGTGTATGGGATCTAAACAAGTTTAGGAAATGAATATGCAACGTTGGTCAGCAAAAGCATACTGGACACCTCTTGTGCACCATGTCAAGATCCATCTTCCCTTTTCACCCTAGCCATTATTTCACTATTACCATCAATGCAATCACATATTAAAATTTGGAAATTCATTATTATTTGGGCCACACTGTTCTCCTTTGCCTGCCTTACTTTATTATGTTTCCTCATCTATGAAATGGAATAAAAATTTAAGTAAATACATGCAAACGGCCACTATCCTAGCACACACTAACCACTGTGTTATAATCGGGTAAAGAAAAAGAAAAGAACCTGAAAGAACCTAGTGAGGCAGAATTTTTGTTCTTTATTTATATTATTATTGCTAAATCCCACATTGATGGGTATATGTCAAAAGGACACAGGAACCAAATAAAAGAGCATCCATTATACAAAATGAACAATTCAAACTAGAAAATAAAGTATTGGGTTTATAGCTCCAGGTATAAAATAAAACACCTAGCAGTCTATACTGATACAATATGTAATTACACAAATAAATACAAGCATAAAGGAGAATAGACAAACATTCCATACAGAAGACTTCCAAACAATTCATGTAGATATTTTCCCCCAATGAAGTGGGATGAACTGACCCACTTCCTGAGTGTGGACTGCACATAGTGACATTTTCCCAAAGGCATAGTATAAAAGGAGGGAAAGAGTAACTTCACATGAGAGAAACCAGACAAACATTACCTCAGCCAGTTTGTCCATGTTAATATGAAAATGACTCAAGTTGATAATGTGTGCTCTCTTGATGGTAATGTCACTTTACCTCTAGTTTTCCTCCCCAAAACCATTAATCTCAGATCAACATGATAAAAGGTCAGAAGAATGCCAACTGAAGGATATCCTACAAAATATGTGACCAGTACTCTTCAAAACTGTTAAGGACATCAAAATCAATGAAAGCCTGTAAAACTGTCAACCAAGAGAGCCTAAGAAAACATGACAGCTAAATATAATGTGGTATCTTTGATGAGATCTTAGAAGAAAAAAAGAAGAAATAGGTAAAAACTAATAATATTTGAATAAAGTATGGACTTTAGTTAAGAATGTATCAATATTGGTTTATTAATTTTGAAAAATGTACTATATTAGCATAAGCTCTTAATGACAGAGAAAACTGTATGCTGGGTATATAGGGAGTCTCCCTACTATATTGGCAAATTTCTTGTAAATCTGAAACTATTCTAAAGCAAAATGTTTATCTAAATGCTCCAAAGTTTTGCTTTGACATAGACATTTCCTAGGAAAATGAAAAGATGAAGCTACAGAGTGGGAAAATATTTGTACACCATATATCCAGCAAAGAATTTCTATTCAAAAAATTTAAAGAACTCTCAAAACTAAAGAGTAAGAACAGAAACAATGCAGCTTTTAAAAGGAGGGGGAGATACTTCATCATAGAGGATATATAGATGGCAAATAAGCACATAGAAAGATATCTGACATCATCAATCAACAGGAAAATGCAAAATAAAGCCACAATGGTATACTACCTTTGTTATCTATTAGAATGGGTAACATTAAATACAGAAAGAAAACCAAGGAATTGAAAGGAACTCATATTTGACTGGTAAGAATGCAACACAGCAAGTAGACACTGGAAAACTCTTTGGCAGTTTCTTATAAAGATAAACATGGACATATCATCTGATCCAGTAATCACACTCCTGCGTATTGACAGGAGGGAAAAACAACAACTCTATTCATCATCACTAAAATCTAAAAACAAAGCCCTCTTGCCTTTCAATAGGTAGATGAACAAATTGTGGTACAACCATACTACACAATACTACTAAGCAATAAAAATGGAATGAACTACTGATACAATGCAATGATACATATGTATCTCAAAGGCATTATTCTGAATGTAAGAAGCCTGTTTCAAAAATGTATATACTGATTCTATTCATATGGCATTCTCATATAGACTAAACTGTAGCTGTGAAGAAGAAATCAGTAGTTGCAAGGAGTAAGGGGCTTAGGGTTAATATGATTCTAAAGAAACAGCAAGCAAAAAACTATTTGCCATCTTGATGGTGGTGATGGTATGAAAATCTATACATGTTTTAAGTTCACAGAACTATATACCAAAATAAAGTCAATAAAACATCCAGTGAAATAGGCACTGAACAATTACAAGTGTTACTTGTTACAAAAGGAAAAACAGACATCAACTTGAGAATACATAGCAATATTTAGTACATTCTTTAGTACATTTAGTACATTTGGTACAACACAAAGCTTGAGTGTATAGAAGATAGTTTCAGAGGTATCCCACTGTGGAATGACTGGGAATTGTGCATAAGAGTGCAGAAAATATTATTGGGCAAATGAAAAGACAATGAGAACTAAAACCAAGTGAAGATTTAGAAAACTGAGGGCAAACTAGCATATCTGTAATATAAAGTAGAGGTAAGAGAAGGAGTTAAGGCTGGAAAGATGGGAGGCAGCAGATCTTCAAAGACCCTATAAACCAAGGAAAAGCATGTAAAACTATTGGTGGGTAAATTTATTTTCTTAAAGATTAACCAACTTAGACTACAATATATCTTACTGCATGAAGACATTGCTTAAAGCAGCAATACCCACTGGGCTTAATTTATAAAGCAGTGAAGTGTTACCAAGCTAGTTTTATACCAGTTTATATGGGAAGAAATAGATATATTTTTATTACCAACACTGTTACAGTGGCAACCATGCTCAGACCTAAATATTAATCACCAATATCACATATGCCATACATAATTATGTTCATAAATATGAAAATATGAATACATAAAATGTACAAATAGAAGTACATATATAACGTAAATTTTAGGAAACTATGAAATCTTGTGGCTATAAGGAAGCTTAATGGTCATCTCTTCCAAACTGGAATACTGTTTCATAGGATGGATATGTAAGATAATTTAAGAGGCATGCAGAGGAATATTTGAAACTTCAAGAGCTGTCAATTTATTTTAATATATAATAGAAAAAAATAAGCTATTACTAGCATACAAATGCCTGGATTTCAAGAATATGATAATTTATATTGAAGCCAAGATTTTTATAAGTAAATAAAGCTTATTTTTTTAAAAAAATGTTAATTTAATAATAGAATTCTTCAGGCAATATAAAATGAACTGATTTTTTTTTTCTTGTGACCTACAGAGGTGTGAGCATGAACTGGTTGTAATGTAATTGCTTATGCTGATGAAGACAAACAAGGGATGTTACCATCACTACATTCATATATCTCCCTAATAAGGGAATAGATGTCATTCTGGACTCAATGTAGCAGTTGTCCTCCCCATTAGAATGGGCCAAGGATAACTAACATGGCTACCATAGCCTTCCATCTCCATCTTGTCTATCTCCATGGCAATGAAGAAGAAAACGGTGTTCTAGGAAACAGAGGCTATTCATAGAAAGTATAAAAGGTTCAAGGTTATACAAATGGAGAAACCACTTCCTCATTCAATAACTCATAATAAAGCTATTCTTCCAAGTTCTCATCCCTTTAATGTGAATCCATTTATCCCATGTACTTATTTTTTTTTTTCCTATTTAGTACAACAAACCCCCCCCTCCTCCCACCAAATACTTAAATAGGTGTATGTGTTGTCAAGGGAGAGGTCAAGGTATTAAAGTTATTATTCTGGTGGTTGGAATCACCAGAAAAATAAAACACCTATGAAAATGGCTCGTTACCCAGGACTTTATTCTTTCTATCGATGCCACAAATTAACACTTCCAGATAGCACTCAGTCACAAAAGCAAGATCTTAAAAAGCATATTTCCCCCTATTCATCAACATCAAATTTGTTTCAGTTTGATCATGTAAATATCTCTTATCTCAATTTAGAGTATGATCACTTTTTAAAATTTTATTAAAACTGGATTTCTTGGTTTTAGTATTCTTGCTTACTCACAAATGTGGTCATCAAAATTGAAAAGCTATCTTTAAGCATTCACAAAAACCCACATTTGTTTAGCTACTTAGAAAAGAATTCTGCTCCTTTTTGTAGCCTCTTCTCTCTTGCTATTTCCTATATGAGATTTTGGAAGAGTCAGAAGCACAGCAGAAGAAAGGGTGACAAGGAACACAGTACAAAGAAGATGCTGATCATCCCTTCTCTCTGTACTGCATATTCCCAGCCTCAAGCAAGCCAGAAAGAGATGTTGGGGGAGAGGAAAAATTACCTTTAAATAAAGTCATGAGTTTTTACTTTTACATTTGATGAAGCATTCTAATAACTAAAATTTGGTAATTTTTATGACAAATATTGACCAACTGAATTAGAATTATATAGACACTAAAGTAAGCATGTTTACCTTCCAAGCCTCTTCTTAGAAAGAGATAATAAAATATCAAATTACAAAATAATAAAAATACACACTGTACTATATTCCTGCCATTATGCATGTCCACTATTCTGAAAAGTCATTCTGGTAATAAAGATTTACCTTGATTACCATGCTTACTGACTATCAAATGGATTCTGCCAATGACCAGTCAAATGGAACAATAAAATTCCACATTAAGTGTGTTTGGAAATCTGGTTTTATAATCATGTGATTTGAAAAGGAGAATCTAGACCAAGTGAACAAGATGTCAATAATATGCCAAATATTTTAGGATATTTAGTTTTATATGCCAGATCAGTTCACCTTATAATAGGCACAATTACAGGTTAATGTTTCTGATTCTTCTATTATTTAAAAAAATTCATACCAATTGAAAAATATTCATTTTGATTACATTAAGAGTAACAATATTATATATACATTAAGATTAACAATATTCATTTTGATTACATTAAGGTTCCCATTGACTCAAGACACATTTTAGAAAACCAAACCCTCTTTGTTTTCTCTACGTATTATTCAAAATTTTCAATTCCAAATGTGAAGAAACATTAACAATGACTTACTTTAAAAAGTACTTCATCCATAGACTAAATCAAATTTAGATATTAATAATTACCACATTTTTATAAAATAGAAAAGAAATAATGGGCCATCTAACATCTGAATAGACCCTCCATGATTTACTAACTAAGCCTAATTCTTCTACACTTGGATCAGAGCATTTAGGGGGCTTTGCCATTGAATACTCATGTAGCCTTAGAAAAATATGCCTACTCTAAGTCTCAGTTCCCTCCATTTTAAAGTGAGGAAATTTAACTAATTGACCTTTATGTTAACATTAAAAATATCCACTAGATCTATTTCTAACTTAGTTATGCTTCCTAGTTTAAAAAATTGTGTCTGTGTGTGTGTAACATGCAGTTTAACTTCTTACTCTTAGAAACTATCCTACTAGAAATAAGAAGTTACAAAACCCATGCTACGGAGCAAAACTATAACCTGTACAAAGAGCCTTAGCATGTTTGGAATGTATGTTTGGGAAACATGGATCTTTCTCACTGCATTTTGCCTAATGACATTGCCTTTTTAAACATCAACACAGCATTAATCACAGTGTGGAATACAGATTCTAGGGAAAGTCTGCTAGTCCTCTCCCGTGGATTCACATAAAGGATGTTCCTCTCATCCAAGTAATTCCGAAGGTGACAAATATTACAGATGCTGAATTTATGGGAGTGCTTGCTCCCTGTTTATTAACTCATCCATCTTGTGAGAAATAAAAGGACCAAACAGTGAGACAAGTGGGCTTTTCTTATCCTGTCAGCTCAATGATGTTTTAAAGTAATCAATATCTATAATTACTAAATCCTGCCAAGGAAATTTAACTCTTCACTGCCTCATTGTTGTTTACCCAATTCTTGATAGCAAAGTTAAAACCAAAATTAATTAGAAAGAATATAGTTTCAATTATGACATTAATTTCTTCCACCAAATCCAAGTTAATGTGTCTACATCACATCCCATCTTACTATATGGTTGTGCAGCAGGTGTTCTGAATCTGGGCTCCAAGGCAAAAGGAGGTCCTTCTGTGCATTTTAAGTGTCCAGTCTTAATATATCATATCCTGGAGGTCTTCTAGTCAAGTGATCTCACAATTTCAAGGTCTAGCAGGCTCAAATCAAAGGTCTAAGAGACTTAAAATATTTAGCTTTAGGACCCTCTTGGAGAGAGGGATTTAAAATAATCTTCAATTATTTAAAAGTGGAGGTGATCTGAATTTAAACAAATGTTGAAATTCTGACCCTCAAAGTAGAACAAATTAATTCCATGTTAAGTAAAAAATGCAAATAATAAATGTGTGAGAATAAATCATGAAAGAGGAAATAAGCAAATAATGGCAATCTCCAAAGACAAAAGTAGTGTCTTCACAAGGTCTTTTAAAAATCAGTAACTCCAAGCAAGACTGATTAGGAAATACATAATTCCCAACGTCAATATCATAAAGAGGACAAAAGTGAAGCTTCTGAAGACACTGAAAAGATAAATAAAATATATTATTTACAGTTTTTCTCAATAAATGAGACAACAAAATGGACAGATTCATGACTTATCAAACTGAAATAAGACACAAAAAATAAAAATTACCTCAAATTAAATAGATTGAATGTACAAATTTCAAAACTTTTCATTAAAACAATTTTAAATAACTTTGCTAGTATGTTCTGACAAGTACACACAAGGAAGAAATAACACTAACTTACAGAAACTCCTTCATATAACACAGAAGAAAGAATCTCATTTTATGAGACCATATATCAAAATCTAAAAAAGTTAATTTAGAAAAAGATTATTATAGACCAGTATCACTCATAAGCATACATCTAGAAATGCTTGAGAAAATACCATGTAAAGGAATCCAACAACATATAAAAAGAATAATATGTCATAATCAAGCAGGGTTTGTTACCAGATTTCAAGGTCAATTTAACATTTGAAAACAAGGTAATATAATAAACCATACTAAAAGAACGAAAGAGAAAACCATATTATCAACTCAGTAGATTCAAAGAAAGCATGACTAAAGTCAAAACACTTTCATAAGAAAAAAGAAATCCTCTTTTTGATTTAACAATAAAAATTTAAATATAGAATTACTATATGACCCAGGAATATACTCAAGAAAACTGAAAATATATGTTAAGACAAAAACTAATACACAGTTGTTCCTAGCAGCATTACTCTTAGTACCAAAACTATAGAAATATATGTCTATCAGCATATGAATGGACAAAGTATAGTATATTGAATGAAATATTATTTTAATAAGAAGAAATGAAGTATTAACCTATACTACATCATGATTGAGCCCTGACAACATGCTATGTCAAAGAAACAATGCAAAAGAAACAAACAAAAAAATAAAAACTATCTGATTCATTTTATATAAAATTTCCAGACGGGAAAATTCCAGAGATACAAAAATACATTAGTGGTTGCTGTATGTTATGAGTGGAGATGGAACAGGGATTAACTGTTTAAAGGGTATGGGATTCCTTTGGGGATGATAAAAGTGTTCCAACCTGGCATAGTGGTAATAGTTATATAATCATACAAACACATTAATACCCACTGAACTGTATACTCTGAAGTATAAATTTTATGTTTTGTGAGTTATAAATAAAACTGTTATTCTTTTGAAAATTGCATTTCTGTGTACTAGCAATGAATAAGTGAAGGCCAAAATTTAAAAAAAAAACACACACACACACAATTATTGCAATTGCTCCAAGTGAAATACAACATTTAGTTATTATGTAAAATGTGTATAGTACCTGTTTGACAAAATGCTTAAGAAAGGAACTTTAGAAATATTCAAGTAGAGTGATGATGTTCATAGATTGGAAGATACAAGAGAATAAATGTCAGCTATTACAAAATTAATGTATCCCTATCAAAACTGCAGCAAAGTTGGGGCACCAGGGTGGTACAGTCAGTTGAGCAACCAACTTGATTTCTGCTCAGCTGTGATTTCACTGTAGTGAGACTAAGGCTCCATGCTCAGTGTGCAATCAGCTTGAGATTTTCTCTCCCTCTCCCTCTGTCCCTCTGGCTTGGGCTTACTCTCACACTCTCTCTCTAAAATTAATAAATAAATATATTTTTAAAAAATTGTAGCAAAGTTTTTTTGTAGAAACAGACAAGCTTTTCTGTAAAATTTAGGTTAAGCCACAAGTCCTAGAAGAAATAAAACAATTGCGTCAAGCAGACTAGTGCCCCTCAAAGATGTTTATATCATAATCCCCAGAATTGGTGAATATGTTGAATTAAAAGGCATAAGGAAATTAAAGTTATGGATGTTATTATAGTTGCTAATAGCTGACTCTGAAATGGAACTGCCACGTGATCTAGCAACTGCATACTTGGGTATTTATTCCAGAGAGATAAAAAGTTATGTTTATAAAAATACCTGTATGCTAATGTTTATAGTTGCTCCATTTGTTATATTCCCAAACTGGAAACATTCCAGATATCCTTAAACAGGTCAATAAACAAACTGTGGTAGATAAACAGGCTGAGAGATTGATAGCTATATATAAAGACATTATGGAATACTGCTGACTAATCCAAAGGAATTATGTAGACACATCTACATATGCCAGGTGATACCTAAATCTTCAGAGAACTGTTCTGAGAAAAAATATATATAAATCCCAACAAGTTATATTGAATAGGATTCCATCTAAGTAGCATTTCAAAAGACAAAATTTAGATATGAATGACAGATTAGTGATAGATTAGGGATGGGGTGAATAGGAAAGTGGTGCTTATGATTAATGGGTAACATGAGGGATTTTGTGTTTTGGAACTGTTCAGGATCATAACTACCTAAATGATAAATTGTACAGAGCTTAATACACACACCACAAACACATATATACAAGCATAATTAAAACTGGTGAAAAGTGAATATGATCATTGGATTTTGTCAATAACCTGGTTATGATATTATAGTTTTGTAAAATGCTACATTCAGGCAAAACTGGATGAAGTGTACAAAGGTATCTCTTTGTATTGTATTTTGCAACTGCATATGAATCTACAACAATTTCAATAAACCTTTATTTAAAATATTTATTATATTCCATACTTAAAATCAGTATACTCTGATTTTATATATATATATGACAATTAAATATATTTTAAAAATGAAATGAAAGACACATCCTGCAGATCTCAGATAGCCCTTTTTTCAGATTAATTTTCTTGATCATTTTAGTCTTATGTGAGTGATCCAACATCTGCTTAAGTGTTCATTTCTTCTTTTTTGGACAATAACTGTTAATTCTAATTTATGCTATTGTTACTAATAAACATGTTAAATTCTACTAAAATTATTAATCAGGTTATTAAGTGTAACTTTTACAAAAACCAATTCTCCCACTGTGCTTTTATTATTTCCTAGGTCTATAGTAACAAAGTACCACGTACTAGATGCATAAAACAACAGAAATTTATTGTCTCATAGTTCTAGAAACTAGAAGTTTGAAATCAAGTGTTGCTAGAGTTGGTTCTTTCTGACTCCTCTGAGAAAGAATCTCTTCCATGCCCTTCTCTAGCTCCTGGTGAGGGCCAAAAATCTTTGCAGTTCCTTGGTTTGTAATGCATCACTCTGATTTCTGCCTCTATCTTCACATGGCATTCTCCCTTTGTCTATATCCAAATTTCTCACTTCTTATAAGGACACCAGTCATGTTGGATTAGGACCTACCATAATAGCCCCATTTTAATTTAATTATATCTGCCAAATAAGGTCACATACTGCAGTACTGGGGGTTAGGACTTCAACATATATCCATCCTTAGGCAACACAAGTCAATCCATGAGAATCTTTCTTCTGGTTTCCCAAAATTCATGTCCTTCTACATGCAAAATAGATTCTTTCATCCTAATACCTCCAGAAGTGCCCATTCTATTGTCAACCTTAAATCCAAAATCTCTTCTAAATATCAACTCAAAGTTCCAAATCTCATGCTCTATTTCACCTGACTCAGTCATGGAAGAAACAGCGTACAATTTATTCTGGAGCAAAATTCTTCTATGTCTGTGAATCCTTGAAACAAGACAAGTTATGTACTTTCTAAATGCAATGGTAGAAAAAGGCAAAGGATGAACACTCTCATTCTAAAAGAGAAAAAAGAGAGAGAGAGAAAGAAAAGAAATTCTAAAAGGAACATAAGATAAAAGGGACCAAAATTTTCCAGAAAGTCCAAAACTGAGCAGATCAAATTCCATTAGATTTCAAGGCCTGAGAATAATTTTCTGTTGCTTGGTGTTCTATCCTCTGAGCCTAAAGGTGTGGCCTTAATTCCTTAGTCCTGGGCCCTGGCCTCACCCTCTGGAAGCCCAAAGATACAGTTGGCCTAGGTCTCTATTCTAGGGCTCTGCCTGGGGAGTCACTCTTCTTCCATTTTGCCAAGTCTCTGTTTTTTTTCAAATCAGGATGGCACTGTTTCTGCTGGTATAAAATTTTCTTTTTTTTAAATATTTTATTTAACAGAGAGAGAGAGAGAGAGTGAGAGAGGGAACACAAGCAGGGGGAGTGGGAGATAGAGAAATAGTCTCCCCACTGAGCACTGAGCAGGAAACCTGATATGGGGATAGATTCCAGGACCCTGGGATCATGACCTGAGCTGAAGGCAGATGCTTAACAACTGAGCCACCCAGGTGCCCCTGGTATAAAAGTTTCAAAAACCTTGTAGGTCATCTGTGGAGTGTCAAAGGAATTCACATTACTACATATAAGGGTTCTCTTAAAGTTCTGGTTTTTACCACTGAACATCAGAGCCCAAGTCCAGTCTCTGTTCCTTTATAACAAAGATCACCTTTCCTCCAATGTCCAATAATATTTTCATTATTTCCACCTGAGATTTTACCAGAAGCATCTTTTAACATTTAAATGTCTAGTAACAATCTGTTCATGGTGATATATGCATCTAAACAATGGTATATGTATGTTTATATATTAGAGATGATAAGCTTCCTCCAGAGATCTCAACACTTGTCTCTGAGCCCTGAGCAGAATTCACATTAACATTCATATTTTTAACCACAGTCTCTTCAAAGCATCTAAACATTTTCTATCACATACTTCAAAACTCTTCCAGCCTTTGCCCAACACCCAATTCCAAACCCACTTCTATGTTTTTAGTTATTTGTTACAACAAATAACTTGCTTTTAGGTATCCGAATTCTTATTAGTTTCCTAGGACCATGATAACAAAGTACCACAAACTGATGTTTAAAATAATAGAAATGTCTTGTCTCACACTTCTGAAGGTTAAAATTACCAAATCAAGGTGCTGGCAGGATTGTTTCCTTCTGAGAACTCAGAAGAAGTTTCTTCTAAGCCTCATTCTTAGCTTCTGGTGATGAAGGGAAACCTTTGCTATTCCTTGGCTTGTAGAGGCATCACTTTGATTTCATCCTCCATCATTACATGGCATCTTCCTGTGTCTCTATGCTCAAGTTTCTCACTTTTTCTAAGGCTTATGGGTTATGACTCACCCTAATGACTCTATCTTAGCTAATTACATTACTCTGTTTCCAAATACGGTCACATCCTGATGTAATGAAAGTAAGGACTAACATCATACATTTTCCGGGGGACACAATTCAACTCATACAATGTTCTTTACGTTATCTTAAACAAAGTGGTTCTCAGTAATTATTTTCTGAATTCATAAATTTAATGTCAAAATGGGATTGTACCATTTTCACTAGTAAGGACACAGCATACACTTTAAGTTTATATTTTCTCTTGGAAATCCAATGGGTAAGATTGAAACAATGGAAAAAGAGAAACGCCTCCATTTTGGAGACTAGTTGAGATTGGTGTAAAGAAGGCTAGCAGTGTTGTCCTAAAAACTGCATTCCTATACTGGTATGTCTGAGTCACTGGCAATTTAAATAAATAGAATAGAATAGAATAGAATAGAATAGAATAGAATAGAATGAAATAAAAACACAGATATAAACCCTTCAGAAATCATTCGGAACAATGTAATACCAGAAGTTCTGATCATTATCATTGACAGAATCCAAGCATAAATTTTCTGAAACATTGCTTACATTGTGATTTTTGAAGAAATTAGACCAGCATCATTCTAGACTTCAAAGTTCCAAAATGACCCCGCATATCCTCTGTAAAGGGTTCAGGTTTGGTTTGGGTTTATTTGTTTGTTATTGTTTGTTTGTTATTGTTGTTGTTGTTTTTTTCCCTGATCACTATATAAAATGCCCAGTTACTTGCATTATCTGTCATCTAAACTGTGTTATTTGAAAACAAGAATATTAGGGGCACCTGGGTGGCTCAGTGGGTTAAAGCCTCTGCCTTTGGCTCAGGTCATGATCTCAGGGTCCTGGGATTAAGCCCTGCATTGGGCTTTCTGCTCAACAGGGAGCCTGCTTCCCCCTCTTTCTCTGACTGCCTCTCTGTCTACTTGTGTTCTCTCTCTCTCTCTTTCTCTTTGTCTCTGTCAAATATATAAATAAAATATTTAAAAAAAAAAATAAATAAAAACAAGAATAGTAATTAATAACAAATTTCCATTTACAAAGGTATAACATAAGCACACTTTTAAAAGGACGTATAGATTTGGTAAGTAGTATTTTATTTGGATCATATTGTTCTGTGAATGTGTGGAACAGTTCAGCCTAAAAGGTAAATGTAGTAAAATCATTCCCAAAGACTGTGATAAAGCCACCTATCTCTACTTGTATCTGATTCTGTATCTTTATCTTTGTCTATCATCAACTATCCACATAGTCAAATTAATTATTCAAAAGTCAAATTTTTCACCATAATGTGTAGATTAGTTAAAGATCAAAGATTTCACCTTAAAAGAGGTACTGTAAGTCATAATTTATATGTAAATTTTTCTGTAGAAAAGCTAAATTTAACTATGTACAGGTGATAAAAATAACTGAACTGGAAAACACATTTGACATACTCATTCTTTTCATCCTCTGGACTTAGGAGAATATCTTGTACTAAATATGGGCTTAAAAATGATTGTTTAGGAATAAAGAAAGTTCTGTTATTTTCATTATGGTTAACCCCAATGTCTGTGATAAAGAGATTAATCATCTTAGGAATTAAATAAGCCCATAGAGGGAAAAATGTACTTGCAGAATTTATTGAGTAATATTAAGAATGGTTTCTCTTTATATCTTTCTTTAAAATTCACAGAAAGCAAATTTCACATACAGATTTTGTATGTCTCATAAATTAAACGAGGTATGTATACTATATATATTCATTCTTAAATTACAGATGACTAACTCTATGCTCAAAATTTCAAACCTCCCCTGAGACAGAAACTTATACAAAGCAGAGCCTACACTGTAACCCAGGTCATCTGACTCAACTCAAGTACCTTCTTTCTCAACCCTATCATACACATAGATGCTGTCTCAAAAGTCTTTCTCTACTGAAATGAAGTTTATACCAAAAAAAAGAACGAACTTACATAATTTCAAAATAATTTATAAAATGCTCCTCATTATATAGAATAAAATGAAGTTATAATGAACTAATAGTATATTTCTGTATGTATATGCTCAACATGACAACTCTAGAACATATACTGAAGGAATCAGATACATGCACCAATATGTAGGGTCACTATGAATGCTGACTGAAACAAATTTACAAAGCTGAACACTCCCAAGATCTCAATGGTGAATAATTATGTAAAATTCCAAACATAACACAGTAAAATTTTCTAATATATATTAGGTTTCGAATATAAATGTAATATAATACTAGTTGTATTCAGAAAAAATTTACTGTAGATCAATATTCAGCTAACTTTACTTTGTAATTACAAATAGGCTTTGCATCTACTTGAATAGTAGTATTGCATCTACTTTTTACTTATTACTTTGCATCTACTTGAATATTGTAATTGTTCCAGTTACAGATGTTACAATGCATGTAACATCTTCAGCCTCTGCATCTAACATCCTCTGCCTTTGTTCACTACATGCCAGTAGAACACCCAAATATTACAGCAAGCAACACTGCACCCTACATTTCACAATGACACCTAGGGGTGATATCTCTATTGTGCATTGCTGAACATAGCATGGGCATTAGGCAGTGTGACTGGAAGTTTCGGCTGCTTCACATTTCCCCCAGTAGATGGTCAATACTGTTAGGACTTGCTATATTCTCCCTATATGCCTCCCTCAGAAATTTTTGGAAACAGTTTGAAGCACACTGCACTGCTTATACTCAGGCACTCTACCCTGCTTATACTCAGAAGAATAAAGAAGAAGGAAAAGATGTAGATTTTTTTTAATCCTAAATTATATACACCTTCTCAAGAAAATAAGGAATTAACTCATTTTGCTATCATTCAATAGACTTTCATTAAATATCACAAATTCAATTATATGAATGCCTAAAATGATGAAATTGTTTTTTAAAAAACAGTTCTAATTCAAACAACCAAAAGTGCTTACCTATTCATGAGCATCTCCGCAAGGGTCAAAGGCAGAAGCTTTTATTATTAAACTGTGTGGAAGCTAATTCAAGTCCTATGGTCAGAGTTATGGTGACAGGCCAAGATATCAGTTGTAGACTGCCAACTGCAGTTTTTGTTATTGCACTTGTCAAAATATCCCAGTGGGATGGAAGATTTATTAGAATTTTCTTTCCAGATAAATCCCTGTTGCGAATCAAATTATTCATTTTGTATTGAATAGTATTTTAAGAAACAATTCTGGAGTCACTTAGAGATTATTATTAAGACACATGTCATATATTTTTATAACAGAACCAGAATGCCCCAAAACTCAAATAAGCAACGGGTTTTATAAGTTGACTTTTCGTTGTTTAATGTTATTTAACTTTCCTGTAATTTTTTTTATCTTATTTGCCTCAGAAACTACAAACTGTACTTATAATTTCACAATAAATACCTTTCTTTTTGATGTATGAAAATAGTTAAGGATTTCAATGAAAGATTGGGTTTACTCACAATTAATGGTCTTAAGAATTCTGTGTTTTACTTCAATATTTTGTCTGTGTATCTAATGTCTATAACTAGAGAAGCAGAACAAGAGAGTTTAAGCAATGTTAGTAATCCCTGTTTGTTACTGGACCCTTGGGTGTTTTCCCAAATGTGATGGATGAGGTAGATAAAAAAGAAAGGCCTTGGATTCTCTGAGGGAGGATCATCTCACTAGGTAAGTGATGGTCCAGATCTCCCTATGGGTCTTCTCTGAGTGAGGTCTGGAGCCACTGTAACTTTTCACCAGAAACTAAGCAGGTATCCTCAGGCACTTCATCTTTTAATGAAGCACAACATCTGTGTAATTTGAGTTCTTCTGCTTTTATTTAATTGAATCACAATGGTTCAAATGTGCATACATACACATATAAACATTAATTTGCTGCATTCAGAGGTCTGTGAAAATGAAACATTAATAATGAGAGTTGATAAACTTCTGAAAGCTTATTAAGGAAGGTTTTAAACTGCATGTTAACTTATCAAAAGTTGCAATGTGGCAAACTGCACTTGTAAAGAGCCTATGAAAAAATCCCATGGTTACTCACACAACCCCATTAATGAAAACAGACTTAAAAAATATGTTTAGAGGCTCTATTGCCCCCACACATATTCAAAATGACCCTAAAACAAACATGTGTTTCTCACCTCCTAACTAAATCTCTCTGACACTCCATTTACTTCACTAATCTTAAAAACACACTTTATAAAGTTACAATTCATTAAATCTGAGATTGCTTAATATAGAGGACATCTGGGAATGGGTTAACTTAACATCTGGGACACATCACATCATTAGTCAAAAGAAAACATTGATGAGTCCCTGAGTGCTCAATATGGCTGAACTTCATAGGTCCATGGATCATTTCAGACTGATTTTATATACGTGAACACACACATAAAATCCACACACACACACATTAATCAAGGACTAAGAGAAATAGAAAGAATAAAAGAGAGGAAATGAAAAAGAGAAAAATAAAAGTGTGCTTCTTAAAAACTTACCTTAGATCATCTTATTCTATTACTTACGGTTCCCTAATGAATGTTCACTGTGCACAGAATAAAATTCCAGTTCCCTGACATAGCCAGCATAATGCCACATGACTTGGGTCCTGACTTCCTTTGAAACCTCATCAACTGCTACACTTCCCTTGGTATACTATAGTATAGTAAAAACACTGGCCTTTTCCCTCTGAATCTATAAAATTTCCAGGTCTTTCATGCATTATGATCTTTACACTCACTGTTCCCGTTGCATGAATTTTCTGATAACCAAGCTTTCACGTGGTCAGTTATTTTTATTCAGATCTGATCAAATGTTACTTCTTCAGAGATGTTATCTTGCCTAAAATTATGTCACCCTATCTAAAGTATTTAACCCTATTTATTCATCCTTTCTCCCCATGTCAGCTCTGTTTGATTACCTTCATAATATTTAATGACATTGAAGATTATCATATTCACTAAATAATTAATTTTTCTCTCTTCCATGTTGCATTTTAAGCACCATGTGAACACATACCTTGCCTTTACCATCCTAATATCCCTCAACCTCAAATGTAGTAGGCACTCAACAAGTAGTTTGAAAAAATAATCACAGATATGTATGAAGTGGTCACATATTTTCAATGGAAATTATGGTCATTTTTGTTGAGACTCAGTCCATTGTATGGTCCCACAAATGTGGAAGGCTCAGATTCAACAATGTTCATTCAAACCTGAGGGGAATTACTCTTAACAGACTGACTGAGGAATTTACCAGTTCAGTAAGATAGCCCTAAAAAAGATTAGTGTCTCATTAAAGTCTCCATTAAAACTTGCCACAGACTTCAGTGCATCTTGACATAAAATGATGATGCTGTTGGACTACTGACTTTACTGTATGGCATTGCTTATGGATAGCTTCATTGTAGCAGCAAAGGGAAGATGACAGAAGAGAAGGACAGAGAGACTTTTGCATTACAATTTGCTGTCACAGAAGACAAGGAACTTCTATTTTTTGAATTAGTCATGGTTTCTTTGGGAAAAGATTTTGAATAAAACTTTCTTCTTTAACAAATAGATACAAAATATTTTGCTGAAGCAAAGGAAACAAAACTCACCACTATTACTTTGTGATATACGTTTCGCAAACACATGGCCTCAGAATGTCCTGAAAACAGGAAAAGAAATTAAATCCTTTACAGCATAAAAATGAAAAAAAATCACCAGAGTCCAAAGTTTAGGAAATCAAGAGGAACACTTTGAAGATCTCTCTGATTTTTCTTTCTTTTCACAAGGGAAATCTGTCTGGAACTCCATAGGACATCTAGCAACTATTCTCTTCCATTCCTTGTTACTTTTTGAAAGGCAGAGTTTAGCCTCAGAAAAACAAATCGCCAACATGTATTTCAAACCTGACCTAATTCTGACGAGGCCACAAGAGCACTTAAAGTACATATTTACCCTACAAGATTGATCTCATTTTGAGCAGTTATTCAGATGTGTAGATGTCAGCACATTAAACCAAACTCACTCAGTAACTATAATTGCACTTTAAGTTCTAGACACAGACTGACTAGCAAGTGTAACTTTACATAACATATGCTTAACAATTGTTTTTCCTCTTACCACGTTTAAACATAAATAAAATTTTATTCATGAAAACAACATTCTGGTCAATAGGGTTACTGATTTATATTTATTTCTTTAACTTCTAAAATTTTTTGGCTTACCATGGAGATAGCTAGGTACATGAAATTATCATAGTCTATTGTCATTTTTTTCTGAATCTGACTTTAATAAAAAAGTTCCAAAATAGTACTTTCCTAAATACATTTTATTTAGGGATAAAGAAGACACATTTGGATGCCCTCAGTAGTTACACTTTCATTTTAATTTTAAAGATTTTATATTTATTTGTTTATTTATTTATTTATTTATTTATTTCTCTGAGAAAGAGAGAGAGAGAGAGTAAGAAAACAGAGAGGGAGAGTGAGAGGGAGAAGCAAACTCCCCCCTGAGCAGGGAGCCTAATGTAGGAATTGATCCCAGGACCCTGAGATCACAACCTGAGGCAAAAGCAGACACTCAACCAACTGAGCCATCCAGTGTTCCACACTTTCATTTTAAATCAATAAATTGCCATACAGGTTATCATAATAGATCCATGCATCATTTACTCTCCCTGAGCCTAGTCATCCAGGATAACATGTAAAATTGTACTCATGGACAAAAGAAAAAAAATTGAAAATAGAACCACGGACTTGGGGTGACTCCAATAAGAAGTAGATAACACTGAGCTTGTGTCTGATCAATCACCTAGTCACTCTATCTCTCTGTACTATTTAATCTGTACCAGTACCTAACAGACTCATTTAATAAAATTATTTAAAAATAAATATGATACAGACATGTCAAAAATCCTTGACATTCTTTATATTAATTCTATTTGTAAGAGGTGAGGAGAGAAACAAGCATATTTAAGTCCTATTATTATTAAATATTAAGGTTAATTTTAAATAGTATTAGAATAAGTTATTAATTTGGAGAGTGTTTAATGATTTCTACTCTTTATTATATGATCTTATTTGTTTTTATTCAGTTAACATCTACCCTAAATCTGTAATATACCCACCTTCCTGTCCATCATACCATTTATAATGTCCTGTGTAGTACTTTTCCATTACGGAGAAATAGTTCCCTATCTTTATTCTAATTTCTAGTTCTTTCACCACCATTCCTATCACAGTATGTACCTGGATTTTCTAATGATTCAGTGAGTGACTTTACAAGTTTTTATGAGTCTGGTCTATGGCAATAGCTCTTCAACCACTGAGAATACAGTGGTTAAAAGAGATAATATGTCTGCTTACATGAAGTATATATTACAGTGGGGAAAGGCAAAGAAGAAAAGAAAGAAGAATAAAATTAAAAAGAACTTATAAAGAGAAAAAAAGAGATAGGAAGGCAAAAAAAGGAAGAATAAAAGAAAGAACAGATATGTAGGAAAGAGTTCGAGGCAAGATGGCAGACGAGTAGCAGACTGAAATGACATCAGATACCAGAAGTTCAGCTAGATAGGTATCAAACTATTCTGAAAACCTACCAACTCAACAGGAGATAGAGGAGAAGAAGGGCAGAAATTCTAGGAACAGAAAATCAACCACTTTCTGAAAGGTAGGGCATACAGAGAAGTCAATCCAAAGTGACAGGAAGATAGACCACGGTGGGGAGGAGCTGGCTTCCAGCAAACACTGGAGCAGTGGAGAAAATCTGAACATTTAGAAGTCTGCTCCACTGAGGGACATCATTCCAGATGCAAAGCAGGGGTGGCGCCCTGCAGGGACAGTGTGATCTCAGGTCCCGTGGGGCCACAGAAATATGGGGGTGTCTGAGAGTGGCAGAGCTGCCAGGTATCAAGAGCAGGGAAGCCGACGACAGAGACAGAGCCAAAGAGTGAGCTTTCAGCTCAGGGTTACCTTAAACTGTGATCCAAAGCACAGTCGGATCACTTATCTTCGAGCAGAAACCCCACAAGGGGCAGATCCAGGGAAACTCACCTTCCTCCTCAGGAGGAGCAGCGCAGCAGGAATCTGCTGAGCTTGGAGACTACAAATGGGGCTAGCACCAGAGATAGGATGCTTGGTCACAGACCGGGAGAGCTCAGAGTGCGGTGGGAGACCAGGGAGATAGGAGTGATTGACTGCTTATCTCTGAGGGCACACTGAGGAGTGGGGCCCCGAGCTCTCGGCACCTCCAGGCCAGAGATTGGGAGGCCACCATTTTCATGGTGGTTTAGAAGCATTCAGGAAACAAAAGCTCCGAGAACTAACACCAACAGATTACTTAGCCTGGTCCCTGGCAAGGGTGGTGCAATATGTCTTAGCCAAAGACATCTGAAAATCACTGCAACAGACCCCTCCTGCAGAAGGTCAGCAAGAACATCCAGCCAAGACCAAGCTCACCTATCAAGGAGAACAGCGAAACTCCAGAGCTAGGGAAAAGCAATGCATAGAATTTATGGCTTTTCCCCACAATCCTTCAGTCTTGCAAAGTTAAATTTTTTTTAATTTTATTTTTTTCTTACTCTATTTTCTAAATGTTTCCTCTTTTCTCTTATAATGTTTTTTAACTAGTTTATCTCAACAATACCTTTCTGTTAAAAAAGATCTTTTTAAGCCTTCATTGTCATAGTCATATTTTATCCCTTCATTGTATTTAACCTTATTTTTTGGATACATATAGGGGTTTTTTTTCCTTACAAATTTTGGGATACAATTTCTTCTAATAGATCAAAATATACCCTAATCTAGCACATGGCTTTGTTCTGGCCTACAGCCTCAGCACATTCCGTCTTTTTTTTTTCCAACCAAGTTACCTTATCAATTCCCTTTTTTAGAATTTTTTAAAATTTTCATCTTTGCAGTCATATTCCATTCCTTTAACATGTTTATCCTTACTTTTATATATTTAAGTTTTTCTTTCTTTAAAATTTTGGGAGGTAGTTTCTTCTAAGAGACCAAAATATACCAAAATCAATCAAGTGGGTGGCTCTGTTCTATTCACCAGTCTAATATATATATATATATTAGACTGAGAAAAAAAGAGACAAACAACTACTGGACCATGATGGGAGAAATAAATAAATAAACAAACAAATAAATACATAAATTCATTTTTTTATTTTTTTAATTTTTATTTCTTTTTTCTACTTTCTTCTACCCCTGGTTTTGGATCTCTTCTGACTTGCTTAGCATACATTTTTCTGGGGTCTCTGCCACCCTTTTAGTATTTTTTTTTTATTTGAGAGAGAGAGAGAGAGAGAGAGAGAGCATGAGAGGGGTGAAGGTCAGAGGGAGAAACAGACTCCCTGCGGAGCTGGGAGCCTGATGTGGGACTCGATCCCAGAACTCCAGGATTATGACCTGAGCCGAAAGCAGTGGCTTAACCAACTGAGCCATCCAGGCATCCCCCCTTTTAGTATTTATTCTCTCATTCATATATTCTTATCTGGATAAAATGATAAGGTGGAAAAAAATCACCACAAAAAAAAAAAAAAAAAAAGAACAGGAGGCAGTACCAACGGCTAGGGAACTAATCAATACAGACATTAGTAATATGTCAGAACTAGAGTTCAGAACAATTCTCAAAGTGCTAACTGGGCTTGAAAAAGCATGGGAGAGATTAAAGAAACACTTCTGGAGGAAATAAAATTCCTTTCTCGTGAAATAAAAGGACTAACCAAGTTGAAATCAAGAAAGCTATTAATGAGGTGCAATAAAAAATGGAGGCTCTTACTGCTAGGATAAATGAGGCAGAAAAGAGAATTAGTGATATAGAAGACCAAATGATGGAGAATAAAGAAGCTGAGCAAAAGAGAGACAAACAACTACTGGACCATGATGGGAGAATTCAATGAGACAAAACATTATTAGAATAACTGGCATTCCAGAACAAGAAGAAAGAGAGGGGGGCAGAACATATATTGGAGTGAATTATAGTAGAGAATTTCCCTAATATGGCAATGGGAACAAGCATCAAAATCCAGGGGGCACAGAGAGCCCCCCTCAAAATCAATAAAAATAGGTCCACATCCCGTCATCTAATAGTAAAACTTACAAGTCTTATTGACAAAGAGAAAATACTGAAAGCAGCTCAGGACAAGAAGTCTGTAACATACAATGGTAGAATATTAGATTGACAGCAGACTTATCCACAGAGACCTGGCAGGCCAGAAAGAACTGGCATGATACATTCAGAGCACTATATGAGAAAAATATGCAGCCAAGAATACGATATCCAGCTAGGCTATCATTGAAAATAGAAGGAGAGATAAAAAGCTTCCAAGACAAACAAAAACTAAAAGAATTTGCAAACACTAAACCAGCCCTACAGGAAATACTGAAAGGGGGTCCTCTAAGCAAAGAGAGAGCCTAAAAGTAGTAGACCAGAAAGGAATAGAGGCAATGTACAGTAACAGTCACTTTATAGGCAATACAATGGCACTAAATTCATATCTTTTAATAGTTATCCTGAATGTAAATGGGTTAAAGGCCCCAATCAAAAGACACAGGGCATCAGAATGGATAATCACCCAAAACCCATCAGTATGATGTCTGCAAGAAACTCCTTTTAGACCCAAAGACACCTCCAGATTTAAAGTGAGGGGCTAGAAAACCATTAACCATGCTGACGGACATCAAAAGACACCTGGAATGGTAGTCCTTATATCAGATCAATTAGACTTTAAGCCAAAGGCTATAATAAGAGATGAGAAAGGACACTTCATCATACTTAAGGGTCTGCCCAACAAGAAGATGTAAGAATTTTAAGCATCTATGCCCCTACGATGGAAGCAGCCAACTATATAAACCAATTAATAACAAAATCAAAGAAACACATCAACAATAATACAATAATAGTAGGGGACATTAACACCCGCCTCACTGAAATGGACAGATCATCCAAGCAAAAGATCAACAAGGAAATAAAGGCCTTAAATGACACACTTGACCACATGGACATCACAGATATATTCAGAACATTCTATCCCAAAGCAACAGAGCACACTTTCTCCTCTAGTGCATATGGAACATTCTCCAGAATAGATCACATCCTGGGTCACAAATCAGGTCTCAACTGGTACCAAAAGATTGGGATCATTCACTGCATATTTTCAGACCACAATGCTCTGAAGCTAGAACTCAATCACAAGAGGAAAGCTAAAAAGAACTCAAATACATGGAGGCTAAAGAGCATCCTATTAAAGAATGAATGGGTCAACCAGGAAATTGAAGAATTTTTAAAGAAATCATGGAAACAAATGAAAATGAAAACAAAAATGTTTAAAAATGTGGAACACAGCAAAGGTGGTCCTAAGAGGAAAGTATATAGTGATAAAAGACTTTCTCAAGAAACAAGAAAGGTCTCAAGCACACAACCTAACCATGCACCTAAAGGAGCTGGAGAAAGAACAGCAAAGAAAGCATAAAACCAGTAGGAGAAGAGAAATCATAAAAATCAGAGCAGAAGTCAATGAAATAGAAATGAAAAGAACAGTAGAAGAGATCAATGAAACTAGGAGTTGGTTCTTTGAAAAAATTAATAAGATTGATAAACCCCTGGCCAGACTTATGAAAAAGAAAAGAGAAAGGACCCAAACAAATAAAATCATGAATGAAAGAGGAGAGATCACAGCCAACATCAAAGAAATACAAACAATTATAAGAACATATTATGAGCAACTCTATGCCAGCAAATTTGACAATCCAGAAGAAATGGATGCATTCCTACAGACGTATAAACTACCAAAACTGAACCAGGAAGAAACAGAAAACCTGAACAGAACCATAACCATGAAGGAGATTAAAGCAGTCATCAAATATCTACCAACAAACAAGAGCCCAGGGCCAGACAGCTTCCTAGGGGAATTCTACCAAACATTTAAGGAAGAATTAATACCTATTGTCCTGAAACTGTTCCAAAAAAATAGAAATGGATGGGAAACTTCCAAACTCATTTTATGAGGCCAGCATCACCTTGATCCCAAAACCAAACAAAGACCCCACCAAAAAGGAGAATTACAGACCAATATCCTTGATAAATACAGATGTCAAAATTCTCACCAAAACACTAGCCAATAGGATCCAACAGTATATTAAAAGGATTATTCACCACGACCAAGTGGGATTTATTCCTGGGCTGCAAGGTTGGTTCAACATCCACAAATCAATCAATGTGATACAATACATTAATAAAAGAAAGAACAAAAACCACATGATACTCTCAATAGATGCTGAAAAAGCATTTGACCAAGTACAGCATGTTTTTTTGATCAAAACCCTTTGAAGTGTAGGGATAGAGGGAACATACCTCAATATCATCAAAGCCATCTATGAAAAACCCACAGTGAATATAATTCTCAATGGAAAAAAACCAAGAGCTTTTCCCCTAAGGTCAGGAACATGAAAAGGATGTCCACTACCACCACTGCTATTCAACATGGTACTAGAAGAACTAGCCTTAGCAATCAGACAACAAAAAGAAATAAAAGGCATCCGAATCGGCAAAGAAGAAGTCAAACTCTCACTCTTTGCAGATGATAGGATACTTGATGTGGAAAACCCAAGAGACTCCATTCCAAAATTGTTAGAACTCATATGGGATTTCAGTTAAGGTGTCAGGATATAAAATCAATGCACAAAAATCTGTTGCATTTCTATACACCAATAGCAAGACAGAAGAAAGAGAAATTAAGGAGTCATTCCCACTTACAACTACACCCAAAACCATAAGAGAGCTAGGAATAAACCTAACCAAAGAGGCAAAGAATCTGTACTCAGAAAACTATAAAGTACTCACGAAAGAAATGAGGAAGACACAAAGAAATGGAAAAAATGTTCCATGTTCATGGATTGGAAGAACAAATATTGTGAAAATGTCTAGGCTACCTAAAGTAATCTATATATTTAATGCAATCCCTATCAAAATACCATCAATTGTTTTAAAGAAATGGAACAAATAATCCTAAAATTTATATGGAACCAGAAAAGACCTCGAATAGCCAGAGGAATACTGAAAAAGAAAGTCAAAGTTGGTGGCATCACAATTCCAGACTTCAAGCTCTATTACAAAGCTGTCATCATCAAGACAGTATGGTACTGGCACAAAAACAGACACACAGATCAATGGAACAGAATAGAGAGCCCAGAAATAGACCCTCAACTCTATGGTCAACTAATCTTTGACAAAGCAGGAAAGAATGTCTAATGGAAAAAAGTCTCTTCAACAGATGGTGTTGGGAAAATTGGATAGTCATAGGCAGAAGAATGAAAGTGGACCATTTCCTTACACCACACACAAAAACAGACACCAGATGGATGAAAGACCTCAATGTGAGACAGGAATCCATGAAAATCCTTGAGGAGAACACAGGCAGCAAACTCTTCAACCTCAGCCATAGCACCTTCTTCCTAATAACATTGCCAAAGGCAAGGGAAACAAGGGCAAAAACGAACTATTGGGACATCATCAAGATCAAAAGCTTTTGCACAGCAAAGGAAACAGTCATCAAAACCAAAGGAAACTGTCAGAACAGGAGAAGATATTCACAAATATCATATCAGATAAAATCTATAAAGAAATTCTCAAACTCAACATCCAAAGAACAAATAATCCAATCAAGAAATGGGGAGAGGACATGAATAGACATTTCTACAAAGAAGACATCCAGATGGCCAACAGACACAAGAAAAAGTGCTCCACATCACTAGGCATCAGGGAAATACAAATCAAAACCACCTCACACCAGTCAGAATGGCTAAAATTAACAAGTCAGGAAACGATAGATGTTGGAGAGGATGCCCAGAAAGGGGAACCCTCCTACACTATTGTTGGGAATGCAAGCTGGTATAGCCACTCTGAAAAACAGCATGGAGTTTCCTAAAAAAGTTGAAAATAGAACTACCCTACAACTCAGCAATTGCACTACTGGGTATTTACTATAAAGATACAAATATAGTGATCCAAAGGGGCACGTGCTCCCAAATGTTTATAGCCAGCAATGTCCAAACAGCCAAACTATGGGAAGAACCTAGATGCCCATCAACAGATGAATGGATAAAGAAGATGTGGTACACACACACACACACACACACACACACACACACAATGGAATACTATGCAGCCATCAAAAGAAATGAAATCCTGCCATTTGCAATGATATGGATGGAACTAGAGGGTATTATGTGGAGCAAAATAAGTCAATCATAGGAAAATAACTGCCATACGATCTCCCTGATACGAGGAATTTGAGAGGCAGAGTGGGAGGTCTGGGGTGTGGGGAAGGAAAAAAATGAAACAAGATTGGATCAGGAGGGAGACAAACCATAAGAGACTCTTAATCTCACAAAACAAACTAAGCAGGTTTCTGGGGTAGGGAGGGTGTGCAGAGGGTAACTGTGTTACAAACACTGGGGAGGGTATGTGATATGGTGAGTGCTGTGAAGAATATAAGCCTGACGATTCACAGACCTGTACCCCTTGGTGCAAATAATACATTATATGTTAATAAAAATAATTAATTTAAAAAAAGAAATGTAGAAAAGATTATTAAAGCTGCCTGGCAATGTAAGTTTTACATAGATAAGTAAATTAATCTGAAGGCAATGATAGGAACTGGGTGACTAGATTGAATGATGTAGTTATACCTTGTTAAAAATATATATCCTGACACTTTCTGAAATAAGTAAGACTTTACTCAAGATTATTCAATAAGAATACTGTAATAGGGAAGAGAGATTTGGCTCAACTGTGAACCAGAAAAGACAGCTGGGGATTTATGGCTAATGAGCAGAGTTGAAGGGATCAGTGGGTAGGAAATTCTAAGAGGAGACACCAAGGGTTGGAGGATTCTTGCTAAACTGACTTGATAAAATTCTTGCTGAAGGCAGGACAAGGTGATCAGATATCAAGGATAAGGGATTCTGTCTCTGCTGGCTTAATAGGATTGTTGCTAAAATTGAGGCAGGCAGGCCAGGCAAGGACTGGAGCCAAAATGCAAGACTAGTTGAGAGGAGAGCTTTAAAAAGTCTTTCTAAAGTTTGATCAAGGAGAATGTCCTTGTCAAGCTCTTTCTGGTTCAATTTAAATGAAATTAGTTAAGTAAGGGTAGTGCTTAATTTGAGATCTGAATATCAGTTAAGGGCCAGTTAAGCAAATAACAAGGATAAGAACATTACAAAGAGAGCAACTACAATAAAGCCTCCTTTAAAACTAGTTTGGCTTAATAAAGAAAGTAAAAAAATCTATACAACTGGACCAAAGAGAACGAGGTAGGCAATGTCTATAAAACTAGGACAAATAGCTTGGACAGATTTATTATATGTTTTGGGAAAAAAAAATCAATGGGAATTGAGTCAGATATAGGCATTTAGGGAAAAATCAAAGATCAGGAATATCTTCTAGATTGTAGCCTTTAACAAAATTTGGTGAATGATGGTAACATTGGCTGAGATTGGTAGACTGTGGAAGAAAGTCTTAGTAAGTTTGAGATGCTTTTCTAATCATAATGGGCAAGTCAGTTGGTAGTTAGAGATACCAGTCTGGATTTTATTGTTTGTGTCCAGGGTTTCAGATGCATGACAAGTAGATTTCACCTAATACCTTCAAATCAAATGATGATGATAGAGAAATCAGGAAGAGGGCACAGGACAAAGAATCTAGGGTACTCTGACTTTTAGAGGTCAAACCCCAAAGAGAGGCAAGCAAGAAAGCATGAATAAGTGTGTACTGTGAGGTAGAATGAAATTCAGAAGAATGTGGCATCCCAGAGGGTTTTAAAAGGATAAATTTCAAGAAGGAACAAGAGGTCAATTATACCAATTTCTCCTGAAGGATTAAATAAGAGAGATATCCACTGATATATCTACTATAATAATTGTCACTGGTTTATTAGATTAGAATTCATCTAAAGTTTATTAGATTAGATTAGAATTCATGTAAAGGATGCAGGAAAAGGTAAGAATTTATTCAAGTATTTTAAGAATCTGAATTGTGGAATAAAGATATGGTATGGTAGCTATGGGAGGATATAGAATTAGTAGAGAGTATTAATTTTTAAGACAAGAAATAGCATGTTTGTTTGCTAATGGGAATGATCCAATAAAGAGGGAAGTGCCTAATTAATGAGTTAGACAAAGGGAGAAGTGCTTAAGGTTAAATTGGTGGATCCCCAGAAAGGCTAGCCTTATACAGGATCAAAGACAATCTATTAGCACCTAAGGAAAGGGAGAAATTAGGAAAACAGGTTAGCAAATTTTTTGGTGGAAATATTAGACAGGTTTTGAAACATGGCCCTATTTTTTCATTAATTAATTAATTAATTTGTTTGTTTGTTTACTTATTTATTTATTATTTTAGATGGCCCTATTTTTAGATTAAGTTCATCAGCTGCAGTTAAGGAGAATGTGTATAGGCTTAAGAATTCAGCGGTGTTATTTAAAATCATAGGAAATCAACATATTTGGTAAGTGGTATGATAACCAGGTAATTTTGAGTGAATATGAATGACTCACGGTGAGCCATTGTCAGAAATTCCCATTAACATATACTTATGTGTGTGTGTGTTGGAGAGTCTTGTTATTCTGATTTTCATGGTTCAGTATGCTCAAGTTTTAAAAAGCATTTTTCTTATTTTCTTATTTAAGGAACTAAACTAATGTTTGAATGGTGGCATATATAGGTAAAAGACAAGGTCTAGCATCCACCAAGTGTGGTCAATCTGAAATTAAGAGTAAAATCTCAAGGAGATCTATGGGGTCTACTATACGATCAGAAACAGATAAGGTGGGAAAATACTATATATGAACTTGAAGCATTTAACTGAAGAAACAATTTTATGGAAACATAAATGAGAAAGTCTATCTATAATTTTTCTATCATTTATCCATTATATATTGGGAAATTATAGGGAAAAAAAAGCACAAAGATTTCACGCTATTTGATGTGGATCTTGAAGCTTCAAAAGAAGAATAGTATAAAAAACAATTAAGCTATGACTCAGTTCCTCTCTCTGTATTCTTACCAGGTCAGAAATATTCTGCTTTTGTTATTTTAGTTGAATTGCTATTGCCTCTATGCTAATAACATCTATATTCTTAACTCTAGCCTCAAGCTCTTATTTTATAATTTCAGCTCTCTAGAGGAAATTTGCACTTGAAAGTTTGATTTTTATCTTAAAATAAAAGCATCTAAAATATGACTGATCATGTTACTCCATAACAACGATCATCTATCATCATTCTAAATCTCTTCTCCTAACACTGTTTTCTCATTCCTGGAACTGAAAAATTAAGATTATCTTTTACTTCTCTTTCAAGATGACCATTCTATCCAGTTAAACAATAAGGTTTTTGAAGTCTTCTTAGAAATATTTCTTGAAACGTTGATGTTTTCTTTATCTTCCTAGAATGCCCCTTTATTCACTCTAAATTTAATTAACACTTCATTCAAATACGGCCAATGACATGGTCCACTTCTCCTCCAAACCAGTCAGCATATCACTATCAAATTTAACTTCTGTAATCTCTTTAATTTCATTTATGCCTTTTTAACAAGTCAGTAATTTATCCATAAAATAACTATT
Source organism: Mustela putorius furo (assembly GCF_011764305.1). Classification (NCBI taxonomy): domain Eukaryota; kingdom Metazoa; phylum Chordata; class Mammalia; order Carnivora; family Mustelidae; genus Mustela; species Mustela putorius. The sequence goes on from NW_025421556.1 coordinate 404,008, forward strand.
TGTGTAATTACAATTTTTTCTAAAGTAGTACACAATATTGTAAGCAATGATGCCTACATGAATGCCTCCATTATCAATTTGATGAGTCAATATTTAATCCTGAATCCTGAGTTTATATTTATTCCTGGGTTATATTGAGTTCTGGAGATTCACTCCTACATTTTTTTACCGGACAAATAATGTTATCTGATTATATTTCAGTAAGTCACTCTGGGAACAGCAAAAAGTGAATAAATATATAAATAACTAAGCTGGATGAAGCAAAATAAAAGTTTTGTTAAGACACAAATAGAGTATTTCAGAAAAAAATTATGAGAATGTGGAAAGGTTAATATTTATAAGAATCTTAAATGTTAAAAATTTCTTTTCTTCCTTCTAACAAATGCAATAGTCTCTATCTCTGTTCATTCTTTTGACAAATCTACTGTTGTTGCTTACTCAATCATCTCTGTGCCACTTTTCAAATACATAGTAAGAGAATACGGACTTTCTTATTAGACTTTGCATCTAATTCCTGAAGATATCACCAGCCTGGAGTGGGTTTTCTGCAGTGTCTAAAATAAGTGTCAGCATGTAGGAGCCCCTATGGTATTGTTACCTCTTTAAGCAGTAGATAATGAAGCCATTAATTCATTTATGAGACACCCACATTATACTCTGAACTGATATGTACCACACATTTTAATAAACTGTGCAATGCCGTAACAATTTTTATTTCCTCCCTTTTCCACCTAGGAAAAAAAGCTGGAAATCTTCCACTTATAAATCTGGTAATTTGTGTGTACTGCTTTCTTTACATAGATATTGCAAAAAATGCTTAACTTCTGTTGCAAATAAAAACTAAAACAATAGCTTTTCTCTATCATCATGAGCTAAACTTAATCCTAAGTAAGGTATTTATTAAGCAAAATACATAAATAGAAATAATGCAGTATAATTATATTGTTATAGAATGTATATAAATAAAAATCCTATGGTTAGTTTATACTTAATTTTTCAATGATAAATACAGAAAATATATAGTAAATGGATCAAAGCATGAAAGAAATTAATTCCAACATAGATTTTATTCTTTTTCTATAATTAATTCCTTCTTTATACTTTTGTTAGGTGAGAATATTTATAAATACATAATATTAAATGAAAATTCAACTGCTATATACAAATATGTAATCAAGCTACAGATGGCCTCATATTTGGCCACAGTAACATGTAACAATATCAAATGATGGCCTAAGTTAACATTTGCATCTGTCTTAATAATTGAATCATTTTATTTGCTATGCACAATCACTAACTTAACGATTAAACAATACCAACAAAAGATTCAATGCTAAATATATACACATGCACAAACCACGTGCATACCATTTGATTAAAATGTTACTTTCAAAAAGTTAAATAGAGGGGCACCTGGGTAGCTCAGTGGGTTAAGCCTCTGCCTTTGGCTTGGGTCATGATCCCAGGGTCCTGGGATCAAGCCCCACATCGAGCTCTCTCTCAGCGGGGAGCCTGCTTCTTCCTCTCTCTGCCTGCCTCTCTGCCTGCTTGTGATCTCTGTCTGTCAAATACATAAATAAAATCTTAAAAAAAAAAAAAGTTAGATTTCTTTGGACTACATAGAAACAAGAGATATAATCTCTCTATTCTGCAATAATATAAGGAGACACTGAAACACTGAATTGAAAAAATAAACAAAGACAGTAGTCACTAATTGAGAACATTTGTTAGCAAGTATTGAGAACTAACAACTTGGCCAAGTTAAGACATTATAACAACCTCAAACTGATGCTTCATCCTCTTTGGTCCTATACTTACTATCTAGTCACTCTTTTTCTCCTCTTTTATTTGTTTATTTATTTTAGATTCACTCTTGACCCTTTTCCACCAAGCCCTGTGGTCCAGAGTTTTGAAGCTTGTCACACTACATCATTAGGATGATCCCTTTGCTTTCTGGCTTTTGAGTGGGTATGACTAATAAGATGCACCAAAAGGAGAACCAAAGGTCCAAAGGTCCAAGATATTCTTGTCTTAGTTCCTTCCCAATGGCCCACTGTGGGTTGGCACTGTCTGCATTTCTTTATTTAAGACTGCAGGTTCTATATTCATGGCTCTCTCCTAACAGCTACCAGTTTTCCCTGAGTTTTGGTAGCTCCTGCTTCTCCTTTTTTTTTTTCCCCATGAATCAATGTGGCCATTAGTTTCTCTCTGTTAGCCTAAAAGTACTCCATGATTCTTGATTTCTGTCAACCTGTCCCACACCTTTGTAATCATTTTATTAAAATTTTATCATCCATCTTTTTCCCCCTTTTATTCTGCCAGTCCATTATCTTCTGGGATGCTGACACACAAAATAATTAAATGGCATGAATTTGCTGTTTAACCTAAGTTGACAATGGCAATATAGAGTGAAGATGTAATAAAAAAAAACACATCATGACAAACCAGTTATTTACATTAAAATACAAATATCTCTAGCTCCTCCATTTAGCTTTCATATTTTACCCTTTCATTGTCTTAATAAATTAATATATAAATATTTGTAAAATACTAAATAAGAGAATAAGACTATAATAATAAGATTTATAGATTTCTTGCTTTCATTATGAAGGGAGGAATGATGTGATCAGATTTGCATTTTTGATGCCTCTGACAGCTGTATTAGAAGTGGACAGAGAAAGCAAAGAATGGACGTGGAGAGAGAAGACCAGTACATCTGGACAGGGGGAGATTATGACATAATCCTTACATTAACCAACTATAGCTTGGTCATTTTAATGTTTTGTTTTGTTTTGTTTTTTTAAGATTTTTTCTTTATTTATCTGACAGAGATCACAAGTAGGCAGAGAGGCAGGCAGAGAGAGAGGGGGAAGCAGGCTCCCTGCTGAGCAGAAAGCCCGATGCGGGGCTCAATCCCAGGACCCTGGGATCATGACCCAAGCCGAAGGCAGAGGCTTAACCCACTGAGCCACCCAGGTGCCCCTCATTTTAATGTTTTAATGACCATTTCCCCCTCATTTTTTTTGTTAATTTTAATTGGCTTTCTTTATACTTAATTTTTCCAATCACTTCAATGCAAAGATTCTTGGTGTTTTGTGTGTCATAGTTCCCTGTGAGAAACTGATGAAAATATTGTTGCTCAGAAAATGATTAATGGGGCGCCTGGGTGGCTCAGTTGGTTAAAGCCTCTGCTTTCGGCTCGGGTCATGATCCCAGGGTCCTGGGATCGAGCCCCACATCGGGCTCTCTGCTCAGCGGGGAGCCTGCTTCCTCCTCTCTCTCTGCCTGCCTCTCTGCCTACTTGTGATCTCTGTCTGTCAAATAAATAAATAAAATATTTAAAAAAAAATGATTAATGAATGCACATACACAAAAACTTCTCCATTTAGATTTAGAAGACTCAGCCAAAATCCATTCATATAGTCATAAGCAAACAATATATGAAACACAAGAGAATAGGTCTGGTAAATACTCTCACTAGTAAGTAGAATCAGGTTTATATTACTGTTTTAACACTCATATCATAAAAATAATCTGAATCAGGGATATAAATATACAATATACAAAATGTAAAAAATATATGGGTAATAATTTGAGAAATATTAATGGATCTTTGCTGATATACTTTTCTGCTAGTTAGCCTGAGGCATTCAATTTTTGGAGATTTCTGTCTTTTTGTTTAGTTTGTTTTTGATAAGACAGGTAGGGCAGAGAAAAAGGGAAGGCTTTAGAGTTATTTTAATAGTAATGAATAGAAAATATATTCAAATTCTAACACAAGAGGATTTTTAATCCCTTAATATGGTTAAAATTTTATTTCTTTTCTTTTCTTTTTTCTTTCTTTCTTTTTTTTTTTTTTTTTTTAGACAGAGAGAGAACATGCATGTAAGCAGGTTTGGGGAGGGGGCTGGGACAGGAGAGGAGAGGAAGAGACAGAATCTTAAGCAGGCTCCATACCCAGCATGGAGCCTGATGCAGGGCTCCACCTTACAACCCTGAGATCATGATCTCAGCCAAAAATCAAGAGTTAGATGCTTAATGGACTGAGTCATCCAGGCACCCTAGTTAAAATTTTAAATACAGAAATTCTTGTATCTAAAGTCCTATTTTACAGTACCACTATATGCTTTAAAGTCATGCATATATAGAGAGAAATGATTCTGTATTTCCTTATCCTATCAATTCAACACTGCATGGCTCACTTCAACTTTCAGCCTCAATGTAGAAAGGACAGATCTTATGCCCATTGTATAAGCCATGAGGGCCTCTGTCCTAGGGGAAGAGGATACAAAATCAATCAGTCCCAATTAAGAATGGCAAGAGGAACAACAGAGTATTTTTTTTTTTTTTTTTTTAATTTAACAGAGATCACAAGTAGGCAGAGAGGCAGAGAGAGAGAGAGGAGGAAGCAGGCCCCCCACAGAGCAGAGAGCTTGATGTGGCACTTGATCCCAGGACCCTGGGATCACGACCCAAGCTGAAAGCAGAGGCCTCAACCCACTGAGACACCCAGGCACCCCAACTACAGAGTATCTTATAGCAAGGGTGATTATGTTATATAAGAAAGAAATTCAAGAGGGAAGGAAAGGATACACATGTAAGTGATCTCTGTTCATTGGTCTTCAATGCAATGTGACCAAGGTATGTTAGGTTACTTTAAGAAAAATGATAAGTACAAGGGCTTTTGCTTGAATTCAGACTTTTGTTTGAGACTCTTGAAAGAGATCATGTTACAGGCTCTCCAGAGCAGCTTGGATGGTGGGACAGCAAAATAAAATAGTTGATACACTATGCCAGGTCTAGATCTTGAGATTTCCTTTTTGCCTAGTTCCCAGGACTCATAGAAGAGACCAAGATGTTCCTGATTGTCCCTGTGGGAGGCATGGTATTTAGCTGAAGGTCTCCAGCCAGAAAATTTTCCATAAGGGAATTTCCACCATCAGGTATAAAGTGGTGGTGTAATGGAGGGCAGCGGAGCAGAAACCCTGAGCTGGGTACTATGTGAATTAAAAAAAAAAAAAAAAAAAAAAAAAAAATCCACAGCACTAGTAGCAGAAGCAAAAACAAAGCCTTTCTTAAGAGGCTATAGTGTCATACTAAGCAGAAAGAGAGAGCACAGACCATGAAATCCTTCTGCTTCAACTTTTAGAAGCTAATTTTGACCTAATTCTCAGGAAAGAAAGCAGTCACAATAGGTACCAGGACTGAGAACGTTGCACCAATATTAAGCACATATCAGAGGCACTTTCTCTCCCTCAACCAATGGGACCCAAGAGAGAGCTTAACTTGGAGAAAAGAGGGGTTTTTAAAGACTGAACATTAATTTAAAAGAGAAAGAGTTACTTAAAAAGAACACTCAAACTGCAGGATCAAACTAAAATTATTGTAGTCGACTAAAACTTATATTTTCTTGTACTGAAATAAATTAGAATAGTTTCAGGGAAATGAAGAAATGGTATTTTCGGATGAGCACTGCAGTAGGATGAATAAGTCTGTGAACATATTTAAATGGTTTACAACACATTAAATAATATCTTTTTTTTCTGTTGAGTGGACAGTTCTCATCATAAAATATTTCAGAGGAGAAAATAAGCTGTACTAAAACAAGAAATTTAACTATATGTAACAGAGTATCTGCTGAGTCTGATCCATGCATACACTAACTCTGTACCCTGGGAATGAGGCACCTATCTATGATAATGGCTTTATGACTGAAAACTCATAAAAAATATAATTAGATAGTAATTAGAGGTAGAATAACACATGGTTTAGTTAGTTCTACCTTGGTTAAAAAGAACTGGAAAGATATTTGGGTGGAGTTTGTACAACAAAATACAATATGATTCAATTAAGAATAAAATCTAAACTACATATGGAAAAATAAAAACTTCATAATTAAAGATACTTAAATAAATTATATATCTATTCATTGTTATTGCTTTTGTTTTATTTCAGATTTCTTCCACTTAACTTGGTTGAAGTCACCCAAAATGTCAGTTCCTATAAGTTGCATATCCATATGTTTCATTTGATTTACCAATGTTCCCTACTACCGGGAAACATCCATGAATTGAAAAATGGTGGAAGATTATTTTCTTTCCCTGCTAAAAACTCTTAATCTGTTGCTTATGTGCTCTCATTTTCCCTTTAGTATCACCCCGAAGGGTTGGGCATATAGGCCATGATTTGATTGGAATACTTTTTAACCTGCACATAAAATTTAACTTGGTATTTGACACTAAAATGTGACCCTCTTATGAATACATTACATAGGCATTTCATATTTTACCACTTGTTTATCTGGTGTGCTTACAGAACATGTCCTAAATATAAGGTTTATCAAAGAAAAACAGAACTGGCTACAGAAAATGGGAATATGAAGTGACAAGGGGTTTAAAAAGGAGTATAGGCTCCATAGCTCAGTGGTTAGAGCACTGGTCTTGTAAAAGGAGTATACTGGCATATTTTATTTCCATTATGCCCATTTGACCTGGATTACATCTTCCATTGTTTCACCTACTTTCACCCATGAAACCACAGAAGCCAGAACCTTGGGTTTAACTCCACTCTCTATAGCTCCTGATTATACAGCATTCACTCTCTCTGGGAGAATGTGTATCAATTTCAAAATTTTGAAGATGTTCTTATGCAGAACGAAACTTTGTTATATATGCAATGCTACTTAAACTCGGAAGCTTGCCATCAGTTACAAAATAGCTCCTGCAGGTTAAGTCTTCTATGACCACACAAAGAATGAGAATAGAGGCACTCTGGAAACGAATGGGCTCCAGCTCAAATATTTTCCAATCACGGAAATGAAAGAAAGAAGACTGTCCATATCTCGTTTCACTACCACAGCTTTATCATGCTATCTTAAGTACTGGGAGAGAAATATGGAAAATCAGGGAAATCTCTCTTTGGCCCTATATTCCATTGTTCCACGGAAGACAGCACTAACACCAGAGTATAGATATGAAGACTCAATATTTTGGCAATATTGTGAACTAACTAGAACTTAAATGCTGGCATAAAACACTGCCATTCAGCCAACTGGCCATTTAACCGAGAAAGGTGAATATTTTCCTGGATTTCATCCTCTCTCTTTAAAACATCCCACTGCCCTAATTTCTTTCACAAACAAAAGCAAAAACAAAACATTCCTTTTACTCCCATGATACTGCCTTAGTTCATGTTTTCACCATTTTTTTGTTCGTGGCGATTGTGAAAGCCTCTTAACAGCTTCCTATGCTTTTATAATCTTTTCCCCATAGGAACACTGATCCTTTGGTATCATATTCCTCCAGTGCATAAAACTTTTCAGTGACTCCCCAATGAATTATTATCTGGCCTAAGTTTCTGCCAATTTTCCTTTCCCTCAATCACAACAAATTCTTTTTGCACAAATATGTCATTGTCAAATCACCTAGACTTTTGCATGGGCTCTATCCTCCATCTGATACGCTCTTTCTCAGTCCCTTCCTATCTAAGTCTACCTGTAATAGTCCACAAACTTTGAAGAGTGGCATTACCATTGACTGTTTTGTATAGACTTTTTTGTCTACCTCAGTAGAGAAAAGCACTGGCCTCTCTATTTCCATTGCACTTCAATTATACATATATTATATTATATTATGAATTTGACAGGCTAGGTTGATTGATTTGCTGGCATGTGTTTTCTCCTCCACTTAAACTATAAAATGGTATTTTTTCAGAAAAAAATTTTTCATTTTTTTATTAGTAATATTTAACAAAGTCACTAAATATATACTCAACAAAGGTTTAAATGAATAGGGAATAAATTCAATTTTTGTTATTTTAATGAGAAACAAGTATCTAGCTTATGTCACCGGTTTATGTGGCTTTTAGAAACCCAACCCCTTTGTAAGCCTCCTCTTGTTCTTTTCTTTAACTTTTTCAATTAAATATTAATAATTCAATTTAGAACATGCTATTTGAAAATTCTGCACAGAGTGTATATTATGGTTCCAAAGACACCATTCTTGACCTTAGTGTTCACAATGTCATTTATGTGCCAAAGAAATACGACTTATAAATAAAAGGACACATTGACTTAAAACAATTTAATTCCTATTGAAGCTCCTTTATTCTACATCCTCCTTGACACAGCCAATTGATTGCTGTGTTTCCTGTGATGGCATTGTATGAAATTCTATTTTCAGTTTTCTGGCACTAGTCTATAGTAATTCGTTGATTCTGTATACTAAACATATACCCTAAATGTCAAGATGGTTCAGATTTGTTATCACAGCAATAACCTTTATGACCTTAAAGTAATTCTGAAATACAGGAACAGTAATCTTACTGATACCATATATGCACACATGTTTTTTGATGTCAGTCTAAGAAGGAGCAGAAATGAATGCAACACATATGTAGACCCTTTTTTCTTTGTTCCTTGAAGGAAGTGGTGGGATTTAGCCCATCAGTGACCTCTGTGATGTGGTTGCAATGAAAAGAAATCTGTATGCAATGTGACCGGAACATCTGTGACTCCTTTTCAATAACAATTAAAAAAACTAAATCTTTAATATTTTTAGGGTGTCCACTTCAGGACCACACTAAAATTGTTACTTAACTTTCTTCTCTGAACTATTTCTTTACCTTGTAAATACCATTTAGTAATGCTGTGGCCATGCCCCATCTTTATAAGTCCAGTTCTGTTCATATCAATTCTGTAATTCAAAAGTCTATCAAATAATTCTGCTCTCTAAAAGACAATAATTCTTGAGCCTATTATGCAAAAGCTTCTATAATTTCCTTTCTACTGTTTGTTTGCTTGGTTTTTTTCTACACAACAGTACCCAACTCCAGTCTAACCTGGCCTACTGTTCACACTGCACATGCGTTTCACATCTCTGCTATCATACACTGATAATACTTAACTTTTGTATTAATTTTTTTTAAAAAGTATCCTATGCCTGTTTGTCTTTGTAGTTGTTGGTATATTTGTTTCAATTCACATATGTTTAAACAAATTTGTTAGGTTCTGAATTATTTTGTATGTTACCTTATGCATGCTGAAACCATTCTCCTCCACATACAACTGCTCCCCAAGACAATAAATCAACAATACCACCACATCTCTGAGGTGAAGGACAGAGATTAGTGTTGCTTTCAATGGCTTGAGTATTCTCTCCAAAATAAAGGTAATGGGTATCACCTATGTATGCACTCATGAAAAATACTACAGCAGGGTCTGCAGTTTGTCCTACAAAATCTACTGCAGAAAGCTTTTCCAGATTATCATGATGAAATAAGACTACTACCACATATTTATGCAAAAAATGAAAGAAAATATTCTGGAGTATAATCAGCTATTTTATATAAAATATTTCATTGATTTAGAGAAAAAATATGTTATAATATATTTTTGGTTTAGCTTTTTTTGATTTAGCTCTTCTGCTACATTTGTACTCTTTGGCATGTGTTAAAACAAAAACTTAACAAAATGGAATAGCTATCACAATGTGTTAGGCAGTTTTATTATTTCCAGTCTGTAAAAATGTTTGGATATTTTACTCAGAAATTATGTTTCAGTCTCTGTTCACATGTTTCTTTCTTTGGCCAGTAAACTCTGAGTTAGGCATCTTGAGGTACAAAAATCATAAAATAATGAATCTGACACTACCATGTTTCTAATTTCATTAATAGGAAAAATAAAATGCATGTGGAGTAGTTTGAAAATCAACTAGCAGCACTTATAAACACTCAAATATAAGTTCTAATAATTCAGAAAGTCTAGGTAAAGCCAAGAAAGGGAATATTTAACTAATGGAGAATTGCTATTCAAAGAATGAACATGCAGAAACCCTTTACCTGCTGCTGTGTTAGCTAATAACTCCAAGTTACTCCCCTGTCCAGCAAATTGCCCTTAGACAAATGAGCGCTACATGTTTTGGGATTCGGCTTCCTTTTCCTGTCCTGAAGCAGCCTTGAGCCAACTAACTGATGCAAAGGTATAAAAAGTTTGCCTCTTGTTTCAAGGTGGTACTAACTCCATGGTGCAATTTAGACTTCAGCACATTCCTGTATGATCAATCTTCAGCTAGTTTCCAGCTAAAAAAGCATTCTTACTTTGCTTTTTTTTCCTTCTTCCACCTGCTTCCCTCATTCCCCTGCTACTGGGAATTACCCCCCAGTACAGCACTTGATCAAGATTCCCCATCTCAGGCTCTACTTCTAGGGAACCTTACTTGTTGTAAATCTTTGGCAAACACTTTATAGTAACCCAGTCAAAATTCCCTAACTGACATGACATAATTCTTTGATATCCAGAATGTTATCAAATTACAGGAACAGTGGGTTTGGAATAGATAATTCATGTAGTATCTGCTCTAAGACTTTTTATACCAACAGAATCCAAAAGTAAGAGGCGGTTCCTAAAATCTTTAGTTTTGATTCATTTTTAGCATTCAGAACTTACTGAGAAGGAATATTACTGACCTTCAGTACACATTTAAATATCAGTTTCCTTGAAGTAAGCCTCCAAATTTTTTTATTTATAGTTCTACAACTGTGTCAGGTCTTTTATTACAGGCAATATGAAGATGAATATTGTTACTAATGTTGTTATTAAACATAAAATGTTATTAACCAAAAAAAAAGCAAGAGGAAAAGCAGATATGTAAAGAAAAAAGCATAAAAACACTGGATTAAAATTAAAATTAAGAGGAAAAAAATGCAACCACAGCTGCAACTGGAACTGAAGGCATCATGAAGGCATCACTGCATGAAAACCAAAAGTCTTTTATCTCAACAAAATTTTTGCTTTGTTCTTTCCTCTTTGTTCTACTACAACATGATGTCAACAGTCTTTGAAAACTGAGCAAGTATCTATTATCAACTTGAACCTCCAGCTTTGAAGGAAACAAAAGAATGAGAATTTTACCTACACAAGAACTACATAAAGGTTTTATAGTCTCTCTAGAATTTTATTTTATACATCACATTTCTACGTCCTGTACAGAAATGTGTACTACTTACATATAATGAAGTCAGTTATGAGATATTTAAAAATGTCTATGTTATATATCAATAAAATAAAGCATCAGCATGAGAAAGTGCTATTCCCTGCATTAAATAATCCTAAATGAAATTGTTTAATATTCCTTTCCTTTACTAACTAATTAAGGCATTTGTTAAACTTGTATAATTTTAAGGTAACAAGGAGAACCTAATGGAGTTCTATTGAATTTTTTCCCATTAAGTTAACATTATAGACTTTTAATGAATGTCTTAATTAGATACTCTTATTAACAGGGTTGAGGCACAAATGAAAATCAGTCTCAGTGTATGCAATATACCTCATTAGCATTCACTGCAAGACACTGACCAAAAACCCTCTTAATTAAAACTTTGTCTAATCCTCCTATGTATAGCTGCCCATTCAACAATGTGTATATGTGTTCAGAAATGCCCTATTAAATCAACAAAGATACAGCATTTGAACTTAAATTTTATAAATCTGCCCTTCTTTGATGCCTACTTTTTCTTGTGCCCTTCAATTTTCCCACATTATTCCATCATCCCATTTAGCATACACATACACACACACACACACACCCCACACACACAAAAGCTAATTCTATACTTTGCTTTTACTAAAACTCACATTTTGCCTTCCTTTTGTTGCAAGTAACTTAACATTTTTCACTAGCTCCTTTCTCCTTCACTCCTCAACATACTTTGATCTAATTTCTGTCTAATCATTCCAATTGCTATTCTCAATATGGCCATTCTGATCTTTGTAGTGACACCAGGATCAGCAAGACCCTTTTTTCCTCTTTTCCTTATGGGGTCTCTTGGTAGCCATTGACTTAATTCTGATGAATTTTATGAAACTTTCTTTTTCTTTACCTCTGGTTAAAAAAAAAAAAATCCAATTTCTGGATTCCCATTTATCTCAGTCTATTTCTCTTCAAATTTCATTTGTATATAATGGGATTGACATTACATAAATGTTCATTTTCCTGATGGCTGTGCTCTTGGCCCTCCATTCTTCTCATTCTATATAATCTTCTCAAGTGATCTCATCAACACCTATAAACTAAATACCAAAATACAAACTGATTTATTCATTCAACATATATTTTTACTGACTGCCTAATTAGGGAAGATACTTTACTAAGTGCTGAAAAGACAGTAGTAAACAAAGCAGACATAGTCTTTGCCTCTCATTAAGCTTATATTCTAAGTTTCAGAAAAAAAATGATAATTAGCAAATTATATTTAGTACAGGTCTCTCTTGTGGGCTTAAAATGTGTATATCTGCCTACTTTAAATAGGTCCTGAGAAATTTCATAGGTACTCAAATTCAGCATGTTGAAAGCATAATCATTATCTGTTTATGTTATTCTGCTCCCCTTTCTATAGCTCTCACCTGAGTGAATTTCATTAAGGTCCATAAATTTTTCCAAGAAAAAATTTAGGAAATTTCCTAGTCTCTTTTATCTTTCTCATCCCTGCACATCCAATCATCTCTTAATCCCTGAAATTCCTCTTTCCATTTCCATAGCTATCATTTTGTTTAAACTCACATCATTTCCTGCATACACTTAAATAATTAATTTTCCTGCTTCTTTATAGAACTACCAACTGCTTCTAAAAATAGTAGTTGTGGAGAATGGAGGATCTTTTTGAACACATCTAATCCAGTCATTTATCTGCATAAAATACTAGGTTTTACTTTCCTATGGCTATTAAAAACAAAGTAAATTTCCTTTATTGAACATATATTTTCCTTCAAACGTGATAATCTACAGCTTGCTAGTATCCTCAAATTAGCACTCACAGACATACATCTCTTTAGCCATAGTAAACCACTTGGATTTTGCTGAAAGTGTATCATATCATTTTCAATTTCTTCCAATGTACTTCCCTTTTTATCTTTATTCATACAACTTATCCTTCAAAACTCAACCACTTCTTGAAATACATCTACAAAGTATCAAACTAAAATTTATATTCTTTGTTTCCTGTATCACCCAGGATAAAGGTGTATAAAAGATTTTTGAAAAGTGTATGACAGTCACTGAATTACCAGTCTTACTCCTCAATAAAACCTAGTTCTTACAACGCTGGAATATAGATTTTAAGACCTTTCATTTCCCCCCGAAGATTTTAATTTCCCACAGATGTCCACATCCTACTCCCTGGAACCTGTTTCCTTGTAGGATGGAACTGAGTTAAATTTACAAATGGTATTAAGGTTCCTAATCAGCTTACTTTAAAATAGGGAAAATATTTTGGACTATTGGGATGAACCCAACCTAACCACATAAGTTTTAAAGATAGAGGATACTGGAAAGTGGGTCATAATTATAGAATGGGAAAAGTACTCCAATCTCCTTTGCTGACTGAGAATGAAGGAAGAGGATCACTGCCTTGGGAATGTGGCAGTATTTAGAATCTGGGTATGGAAAAACAGCAGTATTACAACATTAGAAGAGGCTAAAACTCTATGAGAATCACATTTTTTTTTTAAATTTTTGAAAATCACATCTTTTTAGAAGAACAACGAATGGTTTCAGAAACTATGGAATGAATCCCAAAGATAAAGGCAGCCCCTAATTTTGCTCATGGATTGACATAATCCTGGCCTTTCAATCAAGCTGTGCACATATGTAACCCTAAACACACACAGCATAATAAAGACATGAGGAACTGAAATATCTTATATACCAGTGATCAAATCCCAGTTTAACTTCTGAGTGGTATATATGCTGGTGAATCCAAACATCATACCAAAGAAATTGAAAAATATACTTACACTGCAGCTACCACTCACAAAATGTAGGATAAAATTTTGAGTCTAAACCAGTTGACTATCTACTGTATTGGTCTGCCAAAACAAGATAGCACCCACTTAGGATGCTTAAACAACCTAAGGGTGGCTTAAACAACAGAAATTAATTTTTTCACAGTTCTGGAGGCAAGAAGTCCTATATTCAAATGCAGCCAAACTAATCTAGATTAACATAAACCCCAGCAAGTCCCTTTCCTGGCTTTCAGGTAGCCATCTTCTTGCTGTGTCTCCATATGCCCCTTCTTCCATGTTTATGTGGAAAGAGCGAGCTATGGGTCTCCTTCTCTTATAAAGACACTATTCCTAATGGATTAGGTTCTAACTTAACCTTAATTACCTGCTTAAGGCCCCATCTCTAAATATAGTCACACTGAGAATTAAGACTTTGACTTAAGAATTTTGGGGAGACATGAAGCACCTAGGTGGCTCAGTGGGTTAAACCTCTGCCTTTGGCTCTGCCTTTGGCTCAGGTCATGATCCCAGAGTCCTGGAATCGAGCCCCACATCAGGCTCTCTGCTCAGCAGGGAGCCTGCTTCACCCCCCCTCTCTCTGCCAGCCTCTCTGTCTACTTGTGATCTCTGTCAAATAAATAAATAAAATCTTAAAAAAAAAAAAGAATTTTGGGAAGACACAATTCAGTCATAGCATCTCATAAAATAAAAATAAAATTTTCTGTAGGATAGAAAAGGGTTCAGGTTACCAAGAAATAATGGTCAGAATTTCTAAGAGAGAATCCAAAATTTCTGAAATACAAAGAATTGTGAAATCTGAACATATTTAAGAGAAAGGGCAATCAAAAGATACTAACACCTAGATTATGTCATTTCTCTTTAACTTGAATACCATCCTTTAGCATTTAACTTGGAGCATTATGATGGATCATCTGAGATGACTCAGAGGTAGAATTATTAAAAAAAAATCTTTAAATCAGCTATCATAATTATCCTTTATAATACAAAACTGAACAATATTAACATGAATGTAAAGTGGAAAACTTTCAGAAGAAAATTAGAAAATAAAAGGAATAATTGAGATTTTTAACTGAAAGTTATAATATCTGAAATAAAAAATTCACTGTAATGGGCTCAATATCAGAATGGAAATGACAAAGAAAGATTCAGTGGACCAGAGGAATTTTCCATATATTAGTAGAAATTACACAATTTTTTCCTAGGCTAAATAATATTCCCCCCAAAATTCATGTCTTTCTCAGAACCATAGGATGTGACTTTATTGGAGATAGAGTCATTGCAGATGTTATTAGTCAAGATGAGTCATACTAGGATAGAGTGAGCCCCTAACCCAATAGGACGTGTCCTTATAAAAAGGATAGACAGACACAGGAAGACTACCATGTGATGACAGAGGCAGAGATTGGAGTGATGTAGCTGTAAATCAAGGATGCCAATGACTAATTGCTACCACCACAAAATATAAAGAAGCAAGGAAGGATGCTACCCAGAGTCTCAGAGGGAGCATTACCCTGCTGCCATCCTGATTTTTTACTCCTAGCCTCTAAAACCATGAAAGGATATGTTTCTGCTATTTTAAGTCAGATAGTTTGTGGCACTTTGTTACAGAAGCCCTAAGAAACTAATACATACATGACAAGCAGAGTGAAACAAACAAAAGAATGATCAGATTTACAAAGACCTTAGGACAATATGAAAAGGTCTAATACTCTTGTCACTGAAGTCCTAGAGAGACAGGAGAAGGTGACTGGCATATCATAAGCAGTTGAAGAAATACATTCCATACATCTTACAAATTGGATAAAAATTATATACTGAATGATTCAAGAAGCTCAGCAGATCCCACAGAGGATAAAATATATGGATTTTATCCATATATGGATTTATTATATATATATATAAATATTTTTTTTATTTTTATATTTATTATATACACAAATATATATATATATATATATATACACATACCTATTCAGCCATAATATAATCAAATTGCAGAAAATAAAATATAAATTTAAAAATGTTGAAGCAATGAAAGAAAATTGGCATACTGTATATAAAGGTGTTATGACCTAAAAGGCAGTAGATTTTCGATAGAAACCATGGTAGCATTAGAAGAATAGCATCTAGGGGCTCCTGGGTGGCTCAGTGGGTTAAAGCCTCTGCCTTCAGCTCAGGTTGTGATCAAGCCCCATATCAGGCTCTCTGCTCAGCGGGGAGCCTGCTTCCCTCCTCTCTCTCTGCCTACCTGTGATCTCTGTTTGTTAAATAAATAAACAAAATCTTAAAGAAAAAAAAAGGAGAGTGTCTATAAACTGTTAGATGAAATGTCAACATAAATTTTTATATCAAATGAAAATATGCTTTAGATATAAACTGAAATAAAGATGACAGAAAACTAAGAGGATCTATAATAAGCAAAACTGCTCTAAAATAAATGCTAATTTGTTTATATCTTGAAGTTGAAGGAAAATGATTCCAAAGAGAAATATTGAACTTTATGAGTAAGAAAGCAACAGGAAATGGTAAATATCTCAGTAAATATGAGTCTATAGTTCACCTTTTAAGTTTTCTAGTATGTATGGCTGATAAAAACAAAATAAAATTGTGCAGGTGATTCTCAAGGTATATATATCAGGTTCTATGTTTTACTTGTGATTGTATAGTATTAACTCTAATTAGACTAAAGTATGTGTATTTATCCCTTACAAATGA
Organism: Mustela putorius furo; assembly: GCF_011764305.1. Classification (NCBI taxonomy): domain Eukaryota; kingdom Metazoa; phylum Chordata; class Mammalia; order Carnivora; family Mustelidae; genus Mustela; species Mustela putorius. The sequence continues at coordinate 420,521 of NW_025421556.1, forward strand.
CCACCAGAAATACAAAATATAGCCAAAAAGCCAGTAAATATATTAAAATCAGATAATAAAATATAAATATTAAAAAAAATCTAAGTTAAACAAGGAGCAGGGGATAAAATATAAACAAGACAAATAATAAAATGGTAGACCTATATCATGCCATATCAATAATGATATTAAATACAAATGGTGCAAGCACACCAACTCAAAGACTGAGATTCTCAAATTGGATTTTTAGAAAATTGCAACCAATTTTATGCTGCCTACAGAAACCCGCTTTAATTATAATAATATAAATAGGTTAAAAGTTAATAATAGAAAGGTTATGGTATGTGAACACTGATCAAAAGAAAGGAGGAGGCTATATGAATATCAGAGTATACTTAGAACAAACAATATTAAAAGATGAAATCAAATAATTTCATAATCTTAAATGGCTCAGTTATGAAAATGAACAATCATGAATGTGTGTGCAGCTCACAGAGCTTCATAGTATGTGAAGCAATAACTGATATAACAAGGAAAATGCATGAGGGTTTAGACAAGACAATTACACACTATTAGACAAGACAATGGCAGATGCTGCACATACAAAATAAAGGTCTATCAAACCAACTGAGTTTATTTGAATGAAAACATGATAAAAACAAACATCATTAAAAAATTAAAATCTAGAAAGGATACTCAAGCAGTTGGAATACAGGACCTTCTTAGGCAAACTGAGATGACATATATGGCCATCTCTCCCATGACTCATATCTATGACTTCCATATTCTACCTTAATAAATGTCACATAATTTACCTAGTACTCATGCTAAGAACCTATGACTCACTTTCACATCTTCCCTTCACACCCTATATCCAATATATCATTAAGTTCTATTAGTTCTAACATGAGAATATAATGAAAATATCCAAATGCTTCTCATTATCTCCACAACCTCTCTTAATCCAAGCTGCTATAAGTTCTCACCTCCATTACTAAAATAGCTTTATAACTGCTCTTCTAACTTTCACTATTGTAATTCTTCTACATTTTATTTTCTCTGTAACAGCCAGATTGATCTGTATAAAATTTCAATTGGATTCTGTCACCCTTATGCTCAATATTTTCCTATAGTTTCTCCATGACAAAATAGAATGAAATAGAAACTCCATAACATCATCTACAAGACAGTGAATGATCTGGCTGGCCTCTTTTACTCTCTTAGAAAGGCTTCTCATAACTACTTTATGTAGGATAATGTTCCTTCCCTACTCAACTCTCCTATCCAGGATCATTTTTCTATTTTTCTTCATAATATAACATGGGATACTCCCAACACATATCACATATTTATTAGTTCACTACCTGTCTTTTCATGAGGATGGGGAATGTGCCTGTATTGTGCATCTGTGTATTCACCACATCTAAAAGAATACCTAAACATAGAACTGAATAAGCATGCTTTGAATAAATGAATGTGCTGTAAGTATTCACTTACTATGTTTCGAGAGTTAAACTAAGAAATAACATAAATAACCCTATTTGACCATCACATGAATATTTTAAAGTAAATGTAATTTTTGTTTTATAATGAATAAACTATAAATACAAAATTTTTTGTATTTTCCTAAAGTTCAAACAGCTAGCTAGTGACAGAAATAGGATTCAGTCTAGACATCTTTATTATTCCTACATTTCAACAAATGTGTTACACATGTCCAAACTATTAAAAGGAGGATTTTATGAAACACACAGGTACATGCCTTTGTAAGTACATGTATTTTTCTTAAGTGTACTTTAAAATAACATATTTACTAGAATACCAACTGGTGATTTCACAGATATTACTGCTTAAGACAAGACTAAATTCATTTCAGCATAAAATATGAGGAACCCCTTTCAGGAGTACGATGTCTAGTTATCTGCAGGAAAAATTTTCACTATCAAACACTTAAAATTGTTTCATAAGATCTTTTAAAATGTTTTTACAATACCTGAATGAGGGGGGCGGAGTCAAGATGGCGGAGAAGTAGCAGGCTGAGACTACTTCAGCTAGCCAGAGATCAGCTAGATAGCTAATCTAAAGATTGCAAACACCTGCAAATCCATCGGCAGATCGAAGAGAAGAAGAACAGCAATTCTGGAAACAGAAAAACAACCACTTTCTGAAAGGTAAGACCAGAGGAGAACTGAATCCAAAGTGACGGGAAGATAGACCCCGGGGGGAGGGGCCGGCTCCTGGCAAGCGGAGGAGCAACGGCACACAAAATCAGGACTTTTAAAAGTCTGTTCCGCTGAGGGACATCGCTCCAGAGGCTAAACCGGGGCGAAGCCCACGCGGAGTCAGCATGGCCTCAGGTCCCGCAGGGTCACAGAAGGATCGGGGGTGTCTGAGTGTCGCAGAGCTTGCGGGTATTGCAACGGGAAAGCCGGCTACAGAGACAGAGCCGACAGTAAGCTCGCAGCTCGGTGTTACCTTGAACCGGCCGCAGGCTCGGTGAGCTCGGAGCGCGGCCGGAGGTCAGGCAGACGGGAGTAACTGGGCGCTGTTCTCTGAGGGCACACTGAGGAGTGGGGCCCTGGGCTCTCGGCTCCTCCGGGCCGGAGACCGGGAGGCCACCATTTGTATTCCCGTCCTCTGGAACTCTACGGAAAGTGCTCAGGGAACAAAAGCTCCTGAAAGCAAACCCAAGCGGATTATTCACCCCGGCCCATGGTAAGGGCGGTGTAATTCCGCCTGGGGCAAAGACACTTGAGAATCACTACACCAGGCCCCTCCCCCAGAAGATCAACAAGAAATCCAGCCGAGACCAAGTTTCAACTACCAAGGAGTGCGGTTTCAATACCAAGGAGAGCAGCAGAATTCCAGAGGAGGAGAAAGCAAAGCACGGAACTCATGGCTTTTTCCCTGTGATTTTTTTTTAGTCTTGCAGTTAATTTGATTTTTTTCTTTTTCATTTTTTGTTTTTTTTCCTCGCCTTCTGGTAATTTTTTTTTTAAACTTTTACCTTTTTCTTTTTTAACGTTTTTTAAATAGTTTATCAAATATATATATTTTACTTTTTTATATTTTTCTTATTTGTTTTCTTTTTTTAATTCTTTTCTTTTCTTTTTTTTTTTCTTTTTTCTTTTTTTTTTCTTTCTTCCTTTTTGAACCTCTTTTTATCCCCTTTATCCCCCCTCATGATTTGGGATCTCTTCTAATTTGGTTAAAGCATATTTTCCTGGGGTTGTTACCACCCTTTTAGTATTTTACTTGTCCCTTCATATACTCTTATCTGGACAAAATGACAAGATGGAAAAATTCAACACAAAAAAAAGAACAAGAGGCATTACCGAAGGCTAGGGACCTAATCAATACAGACATTGGTAATATGTCAGATCTAGAGTTCAGAATGACAATTATCAAGGTTCTAGCCGGGCTCGAAAAAGGCATGGAAGATATTAGAGAAACCCTCTCGAGAGATATAAAAGCCCTTTCTGGAGAAATAAAAGAACTAAAATCTAACCAAGTTGAAATCAAAAAAGCTATTAATGAGGTGCAATCAAAAATGGAGGCTCTCACTGCTAGGATAAATGAGGCAGAAGAAAGAATTAGTGATATAGAAGACCAAATGACAGAGAATAAAGAAGCTGAGCAAAAGAGGGACAAACACCTACTGGACCACGAGGGGAGAATTCGAGAGATAAGTGACACCATAAGATGAAACATTAGAATAATTGGGATTCCAGAAGAAGAAGAAAGAGAGAGGGGAGCAGAAGGTATACTGGAGAGAATAATTGGGGAGAATTTCTCCAATATGGCAAAAGGAACGAGCATCAAAATTCAGGAGGTTCAGAGAACGCCCCTCAAAATCAGTAAGAATAGGCCCACACCCCGTCACCTAATAGTAAAATTTACAAGTCTCAGTGACAAAGAGAAAATCCTGAAAGCAGCCCGGGAAAAGAAGTCTGTAACATACAATGGTAAAAATATTAGATTGGCAGATGATTTATCCACAGAGACCTGGCAGGCCAGAAAGAGCTGGCATGATATTTTCAGAGCACTAAACGAGAAAAACATGCAGCCAAGAATACTATATCCAGCTAGGCTATCATTGAAAATAGAAGGAGAGATTAAAAGCTTCCAGGACAAACAAAACCTGAAAGAATTTGCAAACACCAAACCAGCTCTACAGGAAATATTGAAAGGGGTCCTCTAAGCAAAGAGAGAGCCTACAAGTGGTAGATCAGAAAGGAACAGAGACCATATACAGTAACAGTCACCTTACAGACAATATAATGGCACTAAATTCATATCTCTCAATAGTTACCCTGAATGTTAATGGGCTAAATGCCCCTGTCAAAAGACACAGGGTATCAGAATGGATAAAAAAACAAAACCCATCTATATGTTGCCTCCAAGAAACTCATTTTAAACCCGAAGACACCTCCAGATTTAAAGTGAGGGGGTGGAAAAGAATTTACCATGCTAATGGACATCAGAAGAAAGCAGGAGTGGCAATCCTTATATCAGATCAATTAGATTTTAAGCCAAAGACTATAATAAGAGAAGAGGAAGGACACTATATCATACTCAAAGGGTCTGTTCAACAAGAAGATCTAACAATTTTAAATATCTATGCCCCCAACGTGGGAGCAGCCAACTATATAAAGCAATTAATAACAAAATCAAAGAAACACATCAACAGTAATACAATAATAGTAGGGGACTTTAACACTCCCCTCACTGAAATGGACAGATCATCCAAGCAAAAGATCAGCAAGGAAATAAAGGCCTTAAACGACACACTGGACCAGATGGACATCACAGATATATTCAGAACATTTCATCCCAAAGCAACAGAATACACATTCTTCTCTAGTGCATGTGGAACATTCTCCAGAATAGATCACATCCTCGGTCCTATATCAGGACTCAACCAGTATCAAAAGATTGGGATCATTCCTTGCATATTTTCAGACCACAGTGCTCTAAAGCTAGAACTCAACCGCAAAAGGAAGTTTGAGAAGAACCCACTACATGGAGACTAAACAGCATCCTTCTAAAGAATGAATGGGTCAACCGGGAAATTAAAGAAGAATTGAAAAAAATCATGGAAACAAATGATAATGAAAATACAACGGTTCAAAATCTGTGGGACACAACAAAGGCAGTCCTGAGAGGAAAATATATAGCGGTACAAGCCTTTCTCAAGAAACAAGAAAGGTCTCAGGTACACAACCTAACCCTACACCTAAAGGAGCAGGAGAAAGAACAAGAAAGAAAGCCTAAGCCAAGCAGGAGAAGAGAAATCATAAAGATCAGTGCAGAAATCAATGAAATAGAAACCAGAAAGACAATAGAGCAAATCAACAAAACTAGGAGCTGGTTCTTTGAAAGAATTATTAAAATTGATAAACCCCTGGCCAGACTTATCAAAAAGAAAAGAGAAAGGACCCAAATAAATAAAATCATGAATGAAAGAGGAGAGATCACCACTAACACCAAAGAAATACAAACTATTATAAGAACATACTATGAGCAACTCTACGCCAACAAATTTGACAACCTGGAAGAAATGGATGCATTCCTAGAAACATATAAACTACCACAACTGAACCAGGAAGTAATAGAAAGCCTGAACAGACCCATAACCAGTAAGGAGATTGAAACAGTCATTAAAAATCTCAAAACAAACAAAAGCCCAGGACCAGACGGCTTCCCGGGGGAATTCTACCAGACATTTAAAGAAGAACTAATTCCTATTCTCCTGAAACTGTTCCAAAAAATAGAAATGGAAGGAAAACTTCCAAACTCATTTTATGAGGCCAGCATCACCTTGATCCCAAAACCAGACAAGGATCCCATCAAAAAAGAGAGCTATAGACCAATATCCTTGATGAACACAGATGCGAAAATACTCAACAAAATACTAGCCAATAGGATTCAACAGTACATTAAAAGGATTATTCACCACGACCAAGTGGGATTTATTCCAGGGCTGCAAGGTTGGTTCAACATCCGCAAATCAGTCAATGTGATACAACACATCAATAAAAGAAAGAACAAGAACCATATGATACTCTCAATAGATGCTGAAAAAGCATTTGACAAAGTACAGCATCCCTTCCTGATCAAAACTCTTCAAAGTGTAGGGATAGAGGGCACATACCTCAATATCATCAAAGCCATCTATGAAAAACCCACCGCAAATATCATTCTCAATGGAGAAAAACTGAAAGCTTTTTCGCTAAGGTCAGGAACATGGCAGGGATGTCCATTATCACCACTGCTATTCAACATAGTACTAGAGGTCCTAGCCTCAGCAATCAGACAACAAAAGGAAATTAAAGGCATCCAAATCAGCAAAGAAGAAGTCAAATTATCACTCTTCGCAGATGATATGATACTATATGTGGAAAACCCAAAAGACTCCACTCCAAAACTGCTAGAACTTATACAGGAATTCGGTAAAGTGTCAGGATATAAAATCAATGCACAGAAATCAGTTGCATTTCTCTACACCAACAGTAAGACAGAAGAAAGAGAAATTAAGGAGTCAATCCCATTTACAATTGCATCCAAAACCATTAGATACCTAGGAATAAACCTAACCAAAGAGGCACAGAATCTATACTCAGAAAACTATAAAGTACTCATGAAAGAAATTGAGGAAGACACAAAGAAATGGAAAAATGTTCCATGCTCCTGGATTGGAAGAATAAATATTATGAAAATGTCTATGCTACCTAAAGCAATCTACACATTTAATGCAATTCCTATCAAAGTACCATCCATCTTTTTCAAAGAAATGGAACAAATAATGCAAAAATTTATATGGAACCAGAAAAGACCTCGAATAGCCAAAGGAATATTGAAAAAGAAAGCCAACGTTGGTGGCATCACAATTCCGGACTTCAAGCTCTATTACAAAGCTGTCATCATCAAGACAGCATGGTACTGGCACAAAAACAGACACATAGATCAATGGAACAGAATAGAGAGCCCAGAAATAGACCCTCAACTCTACAGTCAACTAATCTTCGACAAAGCAGGAAAGAGTGTCCAATGGAAGAAAGACAGCCTCTTCAATAAATGGTGCTGGGAAAATTGGACAGCCACATGCAGAAAAATGAAATTGGACCATTTCCTTACACCACACACAAAAATAGACTCAAAATGGATGAAGGACCTCAATGTGAGAAAGGAATCCATCAGAATCCTTGAGGAGAACACAGGCAGCAACCTCTTCGACCTCAGCCACAGCAACATCTTCCTAGGAACAACGCCAAAAGCAAGGGAAGCAAGGGCAAAAATGAACTATTGGGATTTCATCAAGATCAAAAGCTTTTGCACAGCAAAGGAAACAGTTAACAAAATCAAAAGACAACTGACAGAATGGGAGAAGATATTTGCAAACGACATATCAGATAAAGGACTAGTGTCCAGAATCTATAAAGAACTTAGCAAACTCAACACCCAAAGAACAAATAATCCAATCAAGAAATGGGCAGAGGACATGAACAGACATTTCTGCAAAGAAGACATCCAGATGGCCAACAGACACATGAAAAAGTGCTCCATATCACTCGGTATCAGGGAAATACAAATCAAAACCACAATGAGATATCACCTCACACCAGTCAGAATGGCTAAAATCAACAAGTCAGGAAATGACAGATGCTGGCGAGGATGCAGAGAAAGGGGAACCCTCCTACACTGTTGGTGGGAATGCAAGCTGGTGCAATCACTCTGGAAAACAGCATGGAGGTTCCTCAAAATGTTGAAAATAGAACTGCCCTATGACCCAGCAATTGCACTATTGTGTATTTACCCTAAAGATACAAACATAGTGATCCAAAGGGGCACATGCACCCGAATGTTTATAGCAGCAATGTCCACAATAGCCAAACTATGGAAAGAACCTAGATGTCCATCAACAGATGAATGGATCAAGAAGATGTGGTATATATACACAATGGAATACTATGAAGCCATCAAAAGAAATGAAATCTTGCCATTTGCGACAACATGGATGGAACTAGAGCGTATCATGCTTAGTGAAATAAGTCAAGCAGAGAAAGACAACTATCATATGATCTCCCTGATATGAGGAAGTGGTGATGCAACATGGGGGCTTAAGTGGGTAGGAGAAGAATCAAAGAAACAAGATGGGATTGGGAGGGAGACAAACCTAAGTGACTCTTAATCTCACAAAAGAAACTGAGGGTTGCTGGGGGTGGGGGTTTGGGAGAAGAGGGTGGGATTATGGACATTGGGGAGGGTATGTGCTTTGGTGAGTGCTGTGAAGTGTGTAAACCTGGTGATTCACAGACCTGTACCCCTGGGGATAAAAACATATGTTTATAAAAAATAAAAAATTAAAAAAAATAAAAATAAAAAAAATAAAAAAAAAAAAAAAAAAAACAATACCTGAATGAACTAACTGAGAGTAAGAGAAATTTTGGAGCCCAGAAGGGATGGCAAATAAAATACAGAAAGGTAAATGAAAGGTAATAGGCAGTGCACTATAGACATATACTAATTCCTGACAGCCTAGAGCTTGGGTTTCCATGTAGGATTAGAGATCAAGTTGGGATCCATGCCATATGGCAAGATACGCGTTGAAGTTCCTCATCTAGACATGACTCTCCAGTGGGGAATAAGTAACAAATCTACCCTGCAGATGAAGCTATGAGAAGCCTGCCAATTTTGACTTTAGCTTTAAATTAAACAGAAATAAAAAAGCATCCTCTGAGAGCTCCCAACAACATGGTTCTCAGGCAGGAATTTATTCTACTTGTGAGGTCTGAAAAATGAGAGCTTAAAATTTCATTGAAGTGATCTTGGTTTGTAATGTCCCTGGAAGCCTGATATAGGCAAAGGCAAACCCTAACTGGAAAACACATTTAAAATCTATGGATTAAAGATTACTCTCAGATAAAAGTCAAAGTTTTGGGACGCCTGGGTGGCTCAGTGGGTTAAAGCCTCTGCCTTCGGCTCAGGTCATGATCTCAGGGTCCTGGGATCGAGTCCCACATCGGGTTCTCTGCTCAGCAGGGAGCCTGCTTCCCTCTCTCTCTCTGCCTGCCTCTCCATCTACTTGTGATTTCTCTCTGTCAAATAAATAAATGAAGAATTAAAAAATCTCTTAAGTAAAATATTAGAAAAAAAAAAAAAAAAAAAAAAAAGTCAAAGTTTTATAATCTCAAGAAAGAAAATACCAATCAATAAAGACATTACACTCAAGAAATAACCTGTAAAATAAGATTCCAAAAATACAAATATTAATATTTTATATAAAAAATATGAAATGAGGGGCGCCTGGGTGGCTCAGTCATTAAGTGTGTGCCTTCGGTTCAGGACATCATCCCACAGTCCTGGGATCAAGCCCCCATCCAGCTCCCTGCTCGGCAGAACTCTGCTTCTCCATCTCCTACTCTCCCTGCTTGTGTTTCCTTTCTTGCTGTGTCTCTCTATGTCAAATAAATAAATAAAATCACTGAAAAAAAAATATGAAATGAAATTAGTAAGGAATAAGAAATGGTAAAACATGATTTAAAAAATTAAAGAAAATCCCTATATTTCTGGAAATGAAGAATTAAAAATCATCTCTCAAGTGATAGGTTAAGTAAAATATTAGACTAGACACAGTGGAAGAGAAAATAGAGTTGAAGAAATTAGCCAGAAAGAATCACAGTGGTTCAAACTATATATAGTTTGTTGTAAGATTTGCAACAATAATTCCATTATTACACTATAATAATGCCAAGAGGTAAACTAGGTGTGATAATAAATTAACTTTATTTACATGGCATGTTTGTAAGTGAAGACAATCTAATTATATCAACTTTAATTATCTCTTGAAGGAAAGAGTAGTTATTGATTGGTTTGTGAAAGGACAGTAAGATAATTCATTAAAGTTGTTTTCTTATTTGCCAACTTTAACTATAAAAGGCTTAAAGGACAACTTTGGTTAGAACTAAATCCTATTTCTATGAAGGTATCAAAAAGAAACACCCCTTCCCTTCCTTTGTTTCTCAATTTAGGCATGATTTCCTTATAACTTCTTTTGTCTTACCTTAAGGGGACTTATAAATGACCATATCCTCATTTTGATCTCAATTCAGAATTTGGATGTGGGTGTACCACATATAAATTTCAAATCTTAAAGTGAATTTGGTATTCAATATGATGAAAAGTTTGATAGCTCCTCTGTAGGCCACTTTTAACAGACATAAATGAATACTTAGGCTCAAATACATATGCCACATATTTCATTTATTTTATTTTTGAAAATGTTTTAAATTCTAAGAGAGCCTCTCTACATCTTTAGTGTAGATTTTATGTTATTCAAAATCAGGATAAGCTGTAAAATAATCTATCAGAGGGATTGTCTAATTTCCTTTTGGTAATTCTAATTTGGTTTCTTTGTCAGTCACATTGACTAAGGTCCCATCTATGCCTACTTTGGCTGATTATTAATCATAAACTCCCTTCTCTCCACTGTTTTAATATAGAGGGCAACAGTGAAAAAGGAAGTATAGAGGAGTAGTATGATTTTGAAGTTCAAGAGGAAAAACTTAGTAAGCAAATAGGGTCATCAGAGAATTATCAATGATTATTCAACTATTGAGCTACTCTGATATACTTTGCCTCTTCAGAATAGTTATTTTGAATACTATTTATTCTCAATACATATTAGATTTGGAAAGGGAATTTATGCAACAGCTACTAAACTGGTTGACAAGGTGATATTCACTACGTTTTGCCATTCAGAAATTCTTTCACTCTATGATGATGAAACCACTTCAGTATCAAAGTAATTATTAATTTGGCCTAAGAAAGATACTCTTTGTGTGAATCTTCCCAAGATAATTATTGAATATGCAAATATTCCACTGAGATCTTTGAAGTCTGATGAAAGGTATTAAGGGATTTCACCATAATGTCCAAAGGGGTGATTTAATGTAATAACTATAGAATTATGCATCTAGATAACAGTGAGATTTTAAAAGTGTGGCTTTTACATTTGGAATTTATATTTGGATATTGAAATTTTATACCCTTACCATAATTTTAAGAGCTGATTATTAGGCCATTAAACTTAAGAAAACTCATTTTGGAAATACTATCCTACCAACCACGCATACTATTCCTTTATGACTTAACAATCAATTTTATTTTTTCATTTCAATATTTTTTTTGATTGTTCCTCTCAGCTTAACTGTGATAAAATGATATGATTACCCTGACAGTAAAATAAAAACACTCATTATCTACATATAAGGTATAAAAAATCTGTTATATAACTTTCTCTCTGTTAAAATAAATTGAATATGGTTATCTAATAGTATCAGTGGAGAGCAGGCAGAGTTGAACAAGAGGTCAGATTGTTCACATGTGCCATTTAAAGAAATCAAAGATTTTATTAAAATATTTTCAGAAATAAAATATTTTCTTTTCAAATAACAAAAAGCTACATAGTAACTATAAGGAAGGTAAAAGAAAAATTTTTCATAATTTTTGTAGCTATTAGAAATGAAAATGCCAGAAACTGTCTTAGATGATTTTTCTTATTAGTTTTGTATAACTGCAGGTGACTTTTAGTGTCTTGACATCAGATTCTGTGTTAACTTAAATGTAACTATCCTAATCTCATATTCAGAGAACTCAACTCATCAGGGCCAACCATAAGTAGAGTCTTTTTAGGCACTATACATGCTGTAAAAAAAAAGTATTACAGATTGAACTGTGTCCCTCAGAAAGATACGTTGACATAATAATTCCCAGTACCTCAGAATGTGACTTTATTTGGGAAAAAAGTCTTCATAGATGTAATTAGTTAAGTCAACATTGGTCACAACGGAGTAAGATAGGCCCTTAATCCAATACGTAACTGTTGTCATTATTAGAGATACAAGGAGAAGATGGCATGTGAAAATGCAGACATACAGGGAGAATACCATCTGAAAATATAGGCAGAGACAGAAATGATGTGGCTGTAAGCCAAGGAACACCATGCACAGCCACCCTCTGAAGCTAGTAGAGACAAGGAAGAATTCTTTCCTATAGGTATCAGAGAAGGTATGGCCTGCCAACACACTGATTTTCCACTTCTAAACTCTAAAGCTATGAGACAATAATTTCTTTTGCTGAGGCCCCCCCAAATCTGTGGTATTTTGTCATGGCAGTAAGTCTTCAGTGGAATTTTATATATACTAACTTCAGATACTGTCAAATAAGCCAATTTATCTTTGGACTCAGTATACTCACAAAGTTACTGATTCCAGTAACATCAGAGATAAATTCATGTTGCAAAGAAGTCTACAAGAATGAGGATAAATGTGTGAAAGGGACAGGGAAACCAAAGTGACCTCATGAAAGGAAAAAGCTATTTTTTCCCTTTGCTTCTTTTGGTGCTTCTATTCTTACTAGGACCAGTACCCCCAGCTTAACACATGCCTCTGTGAATGATCACTTTACAAAGGTCAAGGAGTTAATGATTTCTTTGGAGTCTTCCAACACAAACGATAACATGTAAGGAGTGTTTGGGTGAGATTACCATGAACATTTTTCAAGACCACTGACTGACTCCACATATCTTGACACCAAGACCCCTGGCTCCAGGCATAAATGACTTAAGGAGGACACTTGAGCACTCATTCTTGTTGGATCAGTTCCTGGATCCCTAGAGGACATCTACACCAGATCACTGTTCTCAAAAAAATTTGCAGATCCCAAGCAAAGATGAGGCTCTTGTACCTTTTCCTTTGTGAGTCTCCCAGACACTCTGTCTGTAACAGTTCTATGTCTTCAATAAACTCTGCTCTTACTTCATCTAAGCTCACGGTGTTTATTTCCATTCTGCAAGAAGCTAAGGACCCTCTTGGCTAGTCCTGCGGGATCCACTCTAGATCCTTGAACCTGGCCTGCCTGCATTAAAACTACCCAAAAACCTTTTCTCACAGACTGGAAGATCGCAACATGTAAGTATTAACGGTGCTATAATATAGGTTTGTTTTGATATTATGATTTAATTTTTTTTCTCTAAATCTCCCTGATAAATTCCATGCGAATGGATTAGCAATAATTTTTTACATATTTTACATACTTATATTCTCATAAAATAAAATTCAAAATAAAGGAGATGATTACCCATAAACTTCTGCAATCTAAAATCTATGCATATAACTCAATTTAAATGGAAATATGAGATGAAATATATTCCTAGGGGCGCCTGGGTGGCTCAATCATTAAGAGTCTGCCTTCAGCTCAGGTCATAATCCCAGTGTTCAGGGGGTGAGCCCCATAGTGGGCTCCCCACTCAGCGGGAGCCTCCTTCTCCCTCTCTAACTCCCCCATGCTTTTGTTCCTTCTCTCGCTATCTCTCTCTGTCATAAATAAATAAAATCTTTTTTAAAAAAAAGTATTCCTAGAACCCCTCTTTGCAGATGTCATGCTATGCAAATATGATAGTATTTCTTATGTCAGCAATCTTCCAACATGAGAGGACACAAAGGAATTTCAGCAAACAATTTTATTTATTTACTTTTTTCTTGTACTAAGCACTAGACTTTAAAGTTATTCTAGATTTATACATATCTTGTTATAGTGAGAGGGACCATCCTGATTTTTATTATTAAAATGGAAAAAAAAGGAAGGAATAAACCAATTTTTGAGTTTTTAAAAGTATAACCCAGTTAAGAAAACAGATGAACACTGAGTATATATAACAATTTATTAGGCTTTGAAGAAAAGATAAAGGAAAAAACTTAAGCTAAAGTATCTACTCTCTATTCACTACAACCTCCTGGCCAAGTTTGCTTAACATAGCATCCATTCATACCCACAGTCAGAAAAATTTGGATTTGATTTCTCCCTCTGTCATTTACCAGTTGTGTCCATGTTGGCAATTTATATAACCTAAGAGTCTCAATTTCCTTCTGTAAAGTAGATACATTCATAATAATGTACAGATTTTTTTTATGAGAAATGAGGAATTTTTTTGAGAAATACATGTAAAGAACATAGCTCAATTACTGATGTGAAAATATTCTCTCCAATAAAAATCAACTACAATTATAAAATAGCAAAATATTTTAAAAAGGAAAATAACTTCACAAGAGCTTATGGGACAGGAGAGAAAAATGAAAGCTAGCAACTTCCTGGTTCTATTTTTTTACATTAAAACAACTATAAGACAGGAAATGAAACAATTAGCTGATCACTGTTTAACAGAAGTCACCCTAGGAGACAAGATCAGTTGATCTGAATCACTTCCCCAACACAAACACCATAATTGTTGACTAAATAAGAACAAGGTAGAAGGGATTGGCTTCTGAAGAACAGTACCAATGTCAAATCAAACCAAATCAAAAGTATGCAACTGCTTTCTACTGAGAAACTGCTTCTTTCAAGGACTGCCTTTGGCCTCCAAGCTAAGTGATGAATAGGAAGGCAAATGAAAGGAGTTTGTGGAAAGATCTCCAGATCACCAGAGGTTAGCCCCAGATACTTACTGCTTGGAGAAGGAGTGTTGGTATTATAAACAGCAATCTTCTTCCCACCTCATTCAATTTCCAAGCATCAAACACAATTACTTATAGTTTGATCCTTATGACCAACAGTTATAAAAAAAAAAAAAACTATGCATATATATATATATTAAGTACTAAAATTAAATAATTATACTGAATAGAGGCTGTCATTAAAACTGTTGATTATTATGAGACATGAGCTCATGATATCCCAAGAAAGGATAGGAAAGAAAATGGAAAATAGATAATCCTAAAGAATGAAGACAAATAAAGGAAAGTCATTAGCAAATATAGAATTTCAGGTCATTTATAGAGAAAACAAATGTGGTACAAAACACAGAAAGAATTTATGGAAGAAATTTATGGAAAATGGAAAGCAAATGCAGCAAATGCAACACAGGAAGCCAAGGCCATGAGTTCACATAACAAAATGTAGCAGGAAAGAGGTTACTTAAGAAATGCAAACATTGAACTGATTCACCTATTCTTTAAAATGTTCTGCAGATACTGAAGCAGAACTCTCTATATATTGTATTACTCAAAGATGTTTCAAATACAAATCTTCCACAGAAAATTCACATGTAGAAGGGAAAATGACTTTCTTCTCGTTTCAAGAGGATTAAAAGAAAATGTGTTGAAGCTATGAAACAAGATTAAAATGAATTAAATTCTACCATAGTAAAATTTAAAGTGACACTGGTGGTCTTATCTGGTATAATCAATATAAAAATAATCACTTATTAAAACACATAATAATAAAATATATAAAAATATATAAAACACATATAATAATAAAATATGCAAACAAAGTGGGAAATACACATAATTCAAAAGAAACTAATGGAATGCTGAATAGATTGGAAGGAAAGATCAAAGGCAAAGGTACAGAATATTAATTCTCAACATTCAAGTCATTTTGTTATGGAGCTAGGAGACAGAACAAAAATGAAGAAAACCAATATAGAGTAAACTAAAAAATACTTCGTAAAAATTTAAGCAAATTACTACAAATCATAGATATTTGCACCTATCCCATGTAAGAGGAACAAAGAGAAACTATTACCAAAGTATGTCCTATTATTTTATAAGGAAAAGTAAAGAATTATCCAAACTTACAAAAGAAGTTTGGTTGCCTTCAAAACCTGTTATCTCAAATTTATTAATTATATCAACCTAAGACAACACAGTATACCTTAAAAATGTAGGATATGATGCAAAAATATTTCCCAGACCAAACTGACATTTACTTGTGATTATAACAGAAAGTCATTCTCAGGAATGCAAAATTAATTAATTATTTAATTAATTATTTGCAAGCAAAATTTAAAAATGAGCAATCAAACTTCACAAACATGCACTCTGCTAAAAGCAATGGAAGGAATGTTAGAGAATCAAGTAAAACAGAAAAATTGGTAAGTAATAAATAAATGTAGAAACACAAATGCATGCAAACATGAAATGTATTCTTAATCAAAGGTATTACGATCTAAATATGTATGATTACTTATAAAAGCAGTTATATATTTTAAAGGTAATTAATAGTAATTAAATAACATTATAGAAGTGTTTTAAACAGGTCAAGAATAAATTCAAACATCAGAAAAGGAATTTTCACTTTATAGTTCACTGCAAATACCTAGATATTAGTTGATGAACTGATAGGCCCAAAAGAAAGCACAATGAGGGATAACACTGATGGTTAAGTAATGAAGAGCAAGTCAGAATTTGGGATCGGTTAAGTAATGAAGAGCAAATCAGAATGTGGTATCAAGAAAAGAGAAATGTCAAAAAGAGGAAAACATTTTACCAACCATGAAAACAGCCCAAATTCTTCCTGTGGTTTAGATTGTGTGGGGGGGGTCTGCAACTTTTTCTCTAAGGGTTCAAATTGTAAATATGTTGAGCTTTATGAACTATATGGTTTCTATCCCAACTATTCAACTCCACTCTTCTAGCATTAGAATAACAAAGAGTATGTAAACCAAAGAATGACTGTATTCCAATAAAGCTTTCTTTATGCACACTAAATTTAGACTTCATACAATTTTACATAGCAGAAAATAGTAATCTTTTGGGCGCCTGGGTGGCTCAGTGGGTTAAAGCCTCCGCCTTCGGCTCGGGTCGTGATCCCAGGGTCCTGGGATCGAGCCCCACATCGGGCTCTCTGCTCCACAGGGAGCCTGCTTCCTCCTCTCTCTCTGCCTGCCTCTCTGCCTACCTGTGATCTCTGTCTGTTAAATAAATAAAATCTTTAAAAAAAAAAAAAAAAGAAAAGAAAATAGTAATCTTTTGATTTTTTCAATCACATAAAAATGTAAAAAAAAAAGTTGCTGTGAGCATTCAAAAAAATGTAAAAAAACACTCAGCTTATAAAAACAGGCTGTGGATCTGTTTAATTTGACTAATAAAATGTAATTTGCCAGTTCCTGATTATGATAAAAATTGATTATATAACATTGATCATCTATCTTAATCAAAAGATGTATTATATATAAAACAACTATGAAAGCACATTAAATATGTTATAAAGTTGGTATACAATGAATAAAATAAAGACACCTTTTAGGCGATATCTTAAAAATCATACCTTAGGGGCACCTAGGTGGCTCAGTGGGTTGGGTCTCTGCCTTCGGCCCAGGTCATGATCCCAGGGTCCTGGGATCGAACCCCACATCAGGCTCTCTGCTCAGCAGGGAGCCTGCTTCCCCCCCACCCCCCGCCTGCCTCTCTGCCTACTTATGATCTCTGTCAAATAAATAAATAAAGTATTTTTAAAAAATTAAAAAAAAAATCGTACCTTAGATTCCTGTGTGCTTGACTGAGTGGCAGTCCTGCCCTCATGGAAAAGGTTCGACACAAATACTTTTCAGAACTCCCATTGTGTATATGTGTAATCTAAAGCCCTTCAAATATCCCATGCTCTGTTCTTCCAGGGTTTTAGACAGAGTCACTGAGGACTGTCACAAAGAGTTTAGTAGGCACTGCTTTCAGGTCTATGGAACAACTAATGACTGTTTTCTGCTTGTTCACTTAGATCATTTCTTAACTGAGCAATTCTAAATTTCTGTATTTAGTGTCAAAATGTGTATTATTACTAACTTGCTCAAACATCATGAACTCTTCTAAATTCCAAGCACAGAATTAGCAAGGAAATATCATTTTTTTCAGCTCAGCTGCTTCAGGAATTGAGTACGCAAAAAAAATTTGGGATCCATAATGCAAAATTATGAAGGGTGATTTGGTAATATAAATTGAAAATCCTAAAATACCGTAAAATCTCTGAACCACCATTTAATTCCTAGAAATTATCCTAAAGTAACCGTTCTGAATAGAGCAATTATTTTATTCAGCTGAATATTCAGAATAACAATTTTTATAAATCCTTAAAATTATAAACCACAAATTTTTTTCAGCAATAATAATAATTAAAATACAGTACACATGGTAGAATGTATTTGCAGAATTTAGGATGATGGCACAACCAGTAAAGATTATAGAAACAGAATACGTAAAAAACATCCTGTACCCCGAAAAACAACATGCTTACACAGTTCTATATGCACAATATAACAAAAATTCATGAACTAGACTCTCTATATTATATGAACTGGTTCAGGAAATTTATAAGAGAAAAATCCAACCAATTCACTATAGCACATGAAGAAAAATTTGAATACATAGCTGAAAAATAAAATTGGGTCTGATCCAAACTATTAAATAACATGAAAGAGGAGAAAAGGGGAAACAGTTCAATATTAGGAAAGTTCATGGTACAAATTAACTTTTGAATAATCTTCCCTCTCATTTACTTAGACACCCTTACTAAATTTAAGGAGCATTTTGATAAAATTTAGTAAAAATTTTAATAAAAATTAGGCAAGAAATATCTGCCAAATACTTAGCACAACATCATACTAATCTGTCAAGAGGTATCTACCAAAACCTTAGCACAAACATCATACTAAATGGTGTAACTTTCCAAACATAAAACTAAAATTAGTAACAAAGCAAGGTGTTCATTATCAGTACTATTCAACAGTGTTTTTGAGAGCTTACCCAATGCATGACAATGCCCAAGAAAAGAAATGATTTCTCATAAACATAATTATTTATTTGAGAAACAGAAGAAAACATTTATTTGGGGATTCTAAGAGTCTCTTCCATAAAGGAACAAAATCTAACAAATATCAAATTATACTGTGAAGACACAGTGTTAAGCCAACATGTTGATGTAATTTGTGCAGTTACCTCAGCAGTATTGGGAAAATTGATTAACTGAACAGAATAGAAAGCCTGGAAACTGAAACAGATATAAAGACTTTCTATATAAATATGTTAGCATCTCAAATCAGTGCATTAAGAATAACAATTCAGCAAGAGGTGAGAGAATCCCAAATGCAGGCAAGTTTGTAGGAAAAAAAGAATTCACATGCATTGCTATTGACAGTGTAAAGTGGTAAGTTTGCCATGGATGACAAAAATTGATTGGAACAGAAGGAATAATAAAATCATTATTGAAAGACATTTATGAAGCCTAAAAGGGTTCACTGCATTCCAGGCAAACTTAAGAAATACTTATTTTTAAAAATATAAGGTGCCTGCCAATTAAGATAGTTTTGCCTGGGAAATTTTAGACTACCTGCCACACTCAATCCCTTCTTGAAAGTTTTTTTTCCCCCCACAAAGTTCACTGTACTTTCATCACATATTCCAATTACCTGTGTAAATATTATTTGTTAAAAAAGTGAACACCAACCCAGTCAGAAGGATAATGGGATGCTGACATTTTATTTAATATTTAATAATTATGATGACATGTGAACCAATCAGACCTATCCTGTTTGGATGTTTACAGTGAAAAAAATCTGGCCAGGAATCCAGAATAATGGAAAAAATAACATTGAGTTCATGGATTTGCATCATCAAGGAGACTAAAGTAAGGAGTGATGGTGGTCTGAGAGGGCAACATATAATGGGGTCACTTCAGGTATGCTGTATTCTAAGCAATGTTATATCTCTGTACATATATGTATTTATCACATCTTAATCCATTCATCTGTTGGACATAAAGGTTTTCTTCCTATCTTGGCTATTGGGAATAAGGCCGCAATGAACATAGCAGTGCGTATCTCTCTGAGGTACTGATTTTGTTTCCCTTGGAAATATACCCAAAGAGGGACTGCTGGATCATATGGTAGTTGTATTTTTAATTTTTTTGAGAAAACTCCATACTGTTTTCTGTAATAGCTATACCAACCTACATTCCCACCAACAGCATCCAAAAGTTCCCTTTACTCCCACCTTCACGGAAATTTGAAATCTCTGGTCTTTTTTATAATCTCCATCCCTGAATGGCATGAAGTGCTATCTCATTATGGTTTTAATTTGCATTTACATGGTGATTGGTATTGTTGAGCACCTTTATGTGTACCTGTTTACCACTTATTAAACATCTTTGGAAAAAGGTCTATACTAGCCTTTTGCTCATTTTTTAATTGGGTATTTAGTTTTTTGCTACTGAACTGTTTGAGTTCCTTACATATTTTGGATATTAACCCTTTATCTGGTATGTGGTTGGCAAATATTTGCTCCTATTCTGTAGGTCGCATTTTCACTTATTGTTGGTTCCCTTTACAGTGAAGAAGCTTTTTAGCTTAATGTAGTTGCACTTTGTTTTTGCTTTTGTTGCTTGTGCTTTTTGTGTCATATCCAAAACAAAAACAAACAAAACACAACCTGCATTGCCAAGACCAATGTCAAGGAGGTTTTATCTCGGTTTTCTTCAAGGTGTCTTATGGTTTTATAATTCAGGTCTTACACTTAAGTCTTTAATATATTTCAAGTAAATTTTTATAAGCAGTATAAGATAGGGGTCTGATTTTATTCTGCATGTGTATATCCAGTTTTCTCAGCACCATTTATAGAAAAGACTATTCTTTCCCCATTGCATGTTCTTGGCACCTTTGTCAAAGATTATCTGACTATACATGCGTGGTTTATTTCTGTGCTTTTTATTTTGTTCCACTGGCATATGTTTTCGTTTTTAACCATAATACTACAAAAACTAGAAGTCTGTAATATAGTATCAAATCAGTAAGTATGACAGCTGCAGTTTTGTTCTTGCTGAAGACTGCTTTTGCTATTTGGAGTCTTTTGTGGTTCCATACAAATTTCAGAATTCTTTTTTCTATTTGTGTAAAAAATATCATAAGAAAACCCAGCAGGTGTGCAAACACTTGTGATGGAAGCAAGACCAATGGGCCTGAGGAGTATAAAAAGGCCAGTATAGCTGGAACATAGCATGGAGTGAAGGAGTATGAGAGGAGATTAGAAAGTCAGGTGGGGCAAAAATATGAAGTGCCTTTGTGAGCCATGTTTGAAAATCAGGATTATATTCTGATTGTAACAGAAAGCCATTTGAAGCTTTAAACAAGGGAAAAGTGTGATTTGATTGTAGCTTTACAAAAATCAGTATGGCTGTTCTATAGAGAAAAGGTTTTATGTGGACAGAATGAAAGAAAGACACCAATTAAGAGATGACTGCACCAGTAAAGACAAGAAAAAAATATTGATGGGGACTGCACTGACTCGGTAGGTCACTTTGAGCAAATGGACATTTTAATATGAATTTTAATTGATAAATGGACATTTTAATATTAATTCTTCCAATTAAAGACACAAGATATGTTTCCATTTATTTACATCTTCTTTAATTTCTTTCATCGGTGTCTTCCAGTTTTCAGTATATAGATCTTCCAACCTCTGTGGTTAAATTTATTCATAAAGATTTTATCATTTTCAATACTATTATAAATGGGATTTTCTTAATTTATAAATCTTAATGGATTTTCTTGTTGCTCTTTTAGATAGCTTACTATTACTAGGTAAAAACAAATAATATGTATATTAATTTTGTATACTGCAACTTTAGGAATTTTTTTTAAAAGATTTTATTTATTTTTTTGACAGAGAGAAACAGTGAGAGAGGGAACAGCAGGGAGAGTGGGAGAGGGAGAAGCAGGCTTCCCACTGCGCAGGGAGCCTGTTGCCGGGCTCTGTCCCAGAACCCTGGGATCATGACCTGAGCCTAAAGGAAGTTTTTATTTGTTCTAAGAGGTGTGTGTGTTTTATTGGAGTCTACATGGTTTTCAACATGTAAGATCATGTCACCTGCAAATAGAAACAATTTTTTTTGTTTTCTTTCCTTCTGATTTGGATTTGTATTGCTTTTCCCTTACATATCATGTGTCTTTCTGTTTTCTCTCTGCTGAATACTTAAAAATTTTTCTCTTTAGCTGGTTTTCTGTGATGTGATTTGGGGAGCCTATACATGTCTTTCTTTATATTTATTCTGTGTATGCTTGCTGTGGTTTGTTGTTTACTTGTTTGTTTGTTTTCTGTTTAAAATATTTCCGCAGTTTTGGAAAATCCCTTTCACAGATTTTTCAAAAATATCTTATTCTGTCTCTTCTGTTATTTGACTCAATTGCAGATACATTATATCAACTGTTATTGACCATATATCTCAAATATACAGTTTTATATTCTTCACATCTTTCTACTGATATTTCACTTTTATAATTTCAATTGACTCTACACTCATCCACACAGATTCATTCATTTTATGTATCAGTTCACTATTAAGTCCATCTTTTTTATCAAGCCAATTCAAACATTAATGATCTGGCCATCTTTTCCTTGTGATTAGCTACTGTTATTTTCCTAATATCCCATTTTTCTTTTAAACTTATAGCTGTATTTGTTTCTCTTTAGGATGTGATTATTGGACAGTTAATTCCAACACCATACTTGATTTTAGTGCCTGAAAATTATTTAACAATCTAATCAGACTCATATGTTGTAGAGACCCACGTACTACAGATTCCACCTTGTCCCGTCATTCTAATGGCTGAAAAGAGTTGTAGTTCATCTCTATCCTGGAAAGTTACTCTCTGCATTTTAGTTCTTTGGATTTTTGGTTTTATTTTAATCTTATGCTCTCTAATAAGCTCATAATACTTATGATTTTGTAGTATATCTGTCTTGTTCTTTGTTTTACATTGAGGACAAGGCTTTCATAACTTTCTACATACTATTCAGAATTTAACAATTCATCCACCTCCTTCTTCTGTTAAATAAACAGGTTAGTGTAATTGTCATTATTTTCTGATCCCTCCTTCTGTTGTCCTATTAAAATAGGAAAAACAAATGTCATTTAATTTTTTTTTCTTTTAAGTCAGTGTTTTTTTTTTTTTTAAGATTTTATTTATTTATTTGACAGAGAGAGATCACAAGTAGGCAGAGAGGCAGGCAGAGAGAGAGAGGAGGAAGCAGGCTCCCTGCTGAGCAGAGAGCCCGATGCAGGACTCCATCCCAGGACCCTGAAATCATGACCTGATTCGAAGGCAGCGGCTTAACCCACTGAGCCACCCAGGCGCCCCTAAGTCAGTGGTTTTTGATGAGAATTCTATTCCTCTGTGGGGCTTCCTACTTTATCCACCGTACCAAGGAAAGGTGCTTTAAGAATTATCTTGATTCTGAAGTCATCCCTTTTTTCTCAATAAAGAACATGTCTAAGTTTATTTTGTGGTAATTATTCTTTCCTTAGCTTGAGAGTTTCTAGTATTTTCTTTGATCTAGTTTTATTCTCTTTGTTCATATTTTAATTTCATCAGATTTTATATGAAGGGTTTTTATAAACTGGTTTCATTTCTCTATTTGAATCCGGAAACAACTAGTCATTAAAAACACACACACACACACAAAACAGAATTTATCATGTAATCCATGTGACTGTATGTGTGTGTAAAAAGTTAACCAATGTATAGACTAAAAAATTAGTAATTTAGTTTTATTATACTTGAATAAGATATATCACTTTTGGCCACATTTCTTTTGCTAAAGTTAGTTTGACACCACTTGTACAAGGAAGTATAATGCCTGCTATACCACATAATTTTATACACACACACACACACACACACACACACACGCTATTACCACATAATATTATATATATATACGAAATAATAAGATAATTAAATTAAAGGTGGATCCAAATTAAAAGCCTATCAGACAAAATAGTCCAAATGTTTACATTCTCTTTAGTACCACCTTAAAACTTAAGAAATCAGAGATAAGAATCAGGTTTTTTGCTAAGGCACAGTTACAAATTAACAATCAAGTCAAAAATTTGTGCCAAAACATAGAAATCAGTACCTACAGTAAGAATAACTGAAAGATAGAAATTAAATACAGATTAAGTTTCATATTTATAACTCAGAGTAACTGTCTACAATGAGGATATGTCCAATCTCCATTTCCAGTCATTTAATCACATGTGCTTATATCAGGCAGACTTCAAAGCTTTAGAGGAAAAATAAATCCAAATTTTTTAAAAAGTTCTAATTTCTAAGCATAAAATAACCTGTTTAATTTTCATAATAACCCTAAAAAGTTCTTTTCCACCAAGGATGTTTAAAATATATTAATTGTTCAGATGAAAGAACTGAAGCACAGATTCTCAAAATGGGAGTTTCAGCTGAGATATTTAGCAAATACCAAGCGAAATATAAGAAACTCATCATTGGGTATTTTCAAAATAAGGCCAAGACCCAATTAGGTGATTGATTCTCAGGAAGAAGCATAGTAAGAATTTGATGCAAGGATGTTCATTTGTAGAGAACTGTGCTTACAAAAGTTGCTGGTGGGTTGTTGAGTTCCACCTTCCCTTCGTTCCCCCAATCTCAACCAGGGAAACCACATCTCAGTTGATATATCATGGAAAGCTCTCTTTAAGAAAACTCATCTAAGAATGTGATGTAGATGCCCTGAAGTAAGCTAGAAAATCAGACTGTAGTCTGACTCCTGCATGGAAAACCTAATCTCTGAGAGTGAGCTAGTACATCACTTTCACAGTAAAATGGAAGAGAATAATTGTTAGGAATCAGCCAGGATTACATTGGTTAAGGTTAAGGACATCTTGAACAGTGATCAAAATGCCCATTTTTCTAGACTCCTTAACTCCAGAGTTGCCACACAATCTCATCAAATGGGAATACATCTGTAAGATTCAGGTTTCCTGGCTTTTTCACAAGAGTACCAAATTGTGTTTTATTTTAGGAAAATAAAGTAATGACAAAATTTAGCTGCAGTGAGTTGAAATGAATATTCATTCTACAAAAACGAGAATCAGTATTATTATAAAATCATGAAAGCCAGAATCCTTTCAACAAGTTCGATTTTGTATTTTTCAACAATTTGTTATTATGACATATACTATTTTTAAAATACATGTAGAGCTTCTCAATGCCAATATAAGTATATTTATGTGTTGAGAAGCTTCATAAAAAGATCAATTAGGGACAAAAAGTCAACTCTAATTTAGCTACAAAGCCTTATCAAAAAATGCCATATTACTATGTAATATATTTTTTTAAAAATTTCTGAGCAGTGAATAGCATTTGTATTAGCAGTTAAAACAAATGTGATAAAATAATACTGTGAAGGAAATATCTATAGAAACATAAATAATCTGGAAGGACCATCTAATAACCAAATTTCCAAAGTAAGAATATAATCAGTTAAATGAATAAATTTATTCTAAATGATTAGGGATACATTTCTAAGGCAGTAATTTCTCTAAATTATCCTTTTATAAAAATTATAAATTATTGGCCTGGATAATTATTGTAAATTGTCAACTCATCAGTTAGGTCTTGGCAAATGGTAATAATGATAACCAAAATGAGAGACCAAATTTGTGAGGCCATGTTTTGTTTGAAGGACTGAAGATAAATATGGCAATGAAATGTCTTGTTTTCATCATATTTATCCATGAAATCATTTGGTGTATCAAATATATTATTGCTCTGTCAGCACAGCACAGCACGAAGTGGATATTTGGCAACTTTTCAATTAACTCAGCCAATGCAGTAAACCAAACCAGATAATTCAGGTTAAACACACACACACACACACACACACACACACACACACACACTCTTCTGAATTATCAGATCTGGCTGTCTACATTAGGGACTAATTGAAAGCAGAAAGGACTGCTTGTCAAACACAGTCACTTAAAATTATTACAACTGATTAAACAGATCCCTCATTGCCTAAATTACAAGACAAGTTAAATTTTAATAGCTATAAGGGGAACCTAAGGCAGGATCTTTATAATAAAATGGATTGGCTATTTAATGTCAAATACCAAGTACTCAATCTTATTAAAATCAGCTGATTCAAGTGAGTAGTTCTAATATTTAAGTGAATAAAATAACTAGGCCATTATTGTGGGCAGTAAGAAGATGAAATCAGATAAAATTATACCTTTATAAACTTAAGTACTGAACTACTTTCACCAAATTGAAACGCTCTGTGATTTTACTAGAAAGAACAATATATGGTTATTGATTGTACTGTTCAACAGGTTATTGGATCATAAAGTGACTTATAACACAGAATTTCCTAGAATAATTTATTAAATTCATTCTGAATTTGTTAAAATTAAGTAACTTTATGTAAGGTAAATGCAGCTTTCGGTTACTATTATGACTTTTTTTAGACTATAGTTTTAGTAATAAGGATTCTTTTTGATCATCTATCTTAACATCATTTGGATTGATGCACCAATTCACTCAACCTCTTATTCTCTAAAACATTCAAATTTATAGTCTAGAAATTTCAGGGTTATGTAATCTTTACAAATATTTAAGATAAAAGATAATAATCTCATATATCAATCTGTTTTTTCATAATTATGAATTCTGTGATTTACGGTTTTTCTGGAACCAATTATATAGGATTGTACAGTTGTTGCTTCATGCATCCAAAAGGCTAGAATGTTTATTTACCTGATAGTATACTTTGATCAATTTCGTGGTTTTTTGCAATCTGATAAATATTACTGACATTTAGAGCACATTCTCTTTGACTACAATATTAGTTAACCCTTACTTACACTTGAAGCACTAACTGATTTTAATTTATAGCAGATTAAATTAGATGCAGATCTGATAAAACCCAATTTCTTATTTTCTTCTTGAATTTCTATTTATGGCTTGGTTCTCTTTTAATATGATACTCTATAGAAATGATCCTGTCAGATGAGCAGTTAAGTGGAATCTCATTGATTTGTAATCTGAATGAAACTAACTAACAGAGACCTATAGTTTCCAATGCTACTAAAATCTTCAGTCACAGAGTAATACAAGAGAGTAACACTGGAGACTTTCATGTGTGAGACGACAGAATGTTAAATGCCCTATATTTTTTATTCAATTAGGAAAACTGTTTCATGACTTGCCTGAACATATAGACTTTCTCTGACCTGAATGTTCCATCAATGAATGCCAACAATGTAACTTGGTGAGCTTTATCTATTTTAATTTTTTCAAATCTTAGTGGACACTCTAGTCCCATTTCACACAGTACACATTTTACATACATAAGAGAAGGGTCAGCAAATGATTTGGGGTACATGCTGAGGCATCAGGGGCTTCTTTGGATGTATTATTCTGTCATTTATTCTTGTAACATTAACTCGCAGGATTGCTAGAAATTCACCAGATCCAAGATGGACAAAAAGCCCACCAAAGATTATGTATAGGACCAAGTATCTATACTTCACTGTAAATACCATTTATCATGTAATGAGTGACCTGTCTGACCTGACCTAGCTGCACTGGATAATGGGAGCTAGTACATCCCATTAGAGGTTGCATGACCAACTAGGGGTGACAGCTGAAAGAATCCCAAGATGATAGCTTCACTGACATGGGCTAGTGCATACCCAGTTAGCCTCATCCTTGTGACATGTGTTCAGCATGACAGGGACACCAGAAGCTATTCCTAGAAGTCACAAGATATTTATTATGCTATTAATGTATATCATCTTTTGTTCTCAGATCTGTATATATGTTTTAATTCTAAGTGAGCTTGAACTGGAGAAAACCAGTTATATAATATATTATATTTGATGTGTTTGACTACCTGAAATCAAGGATACTCACTGCTTCTCACAGAGCAGAGGAGGTTTGAAAAAACTAACTTCTGTAACAGGAAAATAATATTATCCATAAAATATCAAGTTTATATCCAACTACATAAACAAAAAGTCCAAGATAACAAAAAATAATATGTACTTTAAACATCCAAATAAATTAATAACCTACTCTATTTTTCTAATACTCTGGAACTTTCCTTTTCAGATTATATTTAATATGTTTATAGGACCAAAATGATTACTTTTTTGGATGCTATTTCACTCATACACTTCCTTTTGGGTTAGTGGGATTTGGGGGAAAATGCTTTTGCTAATTTCTAAAAAGTGTTTGAATTAATTCAAAAGTCAATTCAAATACCTTGTGAGATTTACTATGTATAGATATTACACCTGTTGCTGAAGATATATAATTCATGTTTCTCAAGAGCTTAACTTCAATGAATGGCAATTTCTGAATGCATGTGCAGAAAAATTAAGTATGAAATCTACAATTTCATAGAAAAATACACAGTGAGATGACTAAATATATTTTTATTGTTCAAATACTGATTGATTTAAAAGAAAATAATTTCTATTAGTTTTATTTGGTTTGCTTTAGAACACTACATTCTGTTCATTTCCCTGTATATATTATTACAGATACACCTCTCAAGAACAAATGAGGAAACAAGCTTACTTGAAAATCAATATTCAGTTAATCCTGCAAGGATGTATTAGGTTAAATATCAAATATCCAAATTGGAAGGGGAGGTGAATCATGAGAGACTATGGACTCTGAAAAACAATCTGAGGGGTCTGAAGGGGCGGGAGGGTGGGAGGTTGGGGTCCCAGGTGGTGGGTATTTAGAGGGCACGGATTGCATGGAGCACTGGGTGTGGTGAAAAAATAATGAATACTGTTATGCTAAAAATAAATAAATTTAATTTAAAAAAATATCAAATATCCAGTGGTTATCCCAACAGGTTTTTATGGTTAAACCTAATATGCGTATTTCATAAAACTGAAGGAACTCAACAACTGAGGTCTATATATTTGAGAAACTACAGCACAATATAGCTGCAAATTTGGGTGGAATTCAAAGACAAGATAAAAATTAATAAAAATTTGACCTTATACCTAATAAATAGATGTAAACTTTTAAATAAACCTTCCTTAGCTACTAAAAACAAAAATCCTCCTTAACTTCACAACACCATTCTCTAAGAAAATGGTCCCATTAGCCAAATTATATTTTATAAAGATGAAGTTCCATGCTCTATCTTTGCAACATAAATCACAGCATATACAAAATCTCTAGAAACACCATAATCACAGTGCAGTGAGTACAGCTTTGATCCAAAAAAGTCAGTTACTTCGAAATTAGTATCATCTTATAGTTAGAACAGAAGGAAAACTTCTATTATCAGAAAATAAAATTCATTATTAAGTTATACACTTGACCTCTATGTGTCTCTTGGGTTATTCTCAGAATATATTTGTTGTATGTAGTTTTGAAGTTTTACAGAAAACAGAATAGTGTAAGACATGTGAAATTTACAATCTAACATTGCATTTTTGGCTCTCCTTTATGCATCATCTTTGGGATTTAATTTACTTATCAGATGGTACCAAATCAGAGTCTGAACAATATTATTCCAGAAGGAGTAAATTATATTATGCAGCTATAATTCTGACAGTAGAGAAAGAATTATTTGTAAATAATTAATGGCATTTTCCCCCTTTCTTTCTTTATCTGAAAGATTGCTCAAGTCGTGTTCCCTGAAGATTTCACTGTTCCATGGAGACGAAGTTGACAGGTGATGGCTAGATATTTTTAATTAGAAGAAACCCCAAAGTAGAGAGCTTTCCAGAAAGAATAGCAGCTAGCCCCAGTAAACAATATTTGACACCTGCTTTGTTAAATTACAATGAACACCTGCCATTTGCCACTCAGAATGCTTACCGCTCACTAATTTCAAGTAAAAACTAAGAAGTTAGACTTTAAATTGGTTGAAGTTTTAAAGTTAAATAAACTATAATCTGAACTTTTATTTGCCTTAATTAAATCTTATTCCACAAGTAGCATACAAAAGTATTAAAGTTTTACATTAAAGCTAAGATCTCATTTGACCACCAACTTTGATCTTATTTTGAATATTAACTTAAAAGGTTAGAGGCCTAAAACTTGCCATTTGGCTAAAATGATATTTCCTATAGAAAAAATCATGAATAATTTACCCTGTATCTCCCTAGACTTTGTTTCTAGAGGGTAATTCAGTCCTTCTCTCAATAAATAATTATGGGGTAGACAGACCATAAACTAATTAAGAAAAAGATGTAATATGGTAGAAGTACCATAAATTTCTAAGAAAAAGTAATTGAGTGTTCCTTTGTTAAGAAAGATTACACTTTAAACAGAGTGGACAGGGATGGGTTTATAGGAAAGTTTTATTAGAAGAAACAATGGGGCCAACATGAGGAAGCCTGCCATGGACATTTGGAAAGGTAGCAGGCTAGGTAGAGGCAAGAGTAAATTTAAATGCCTTATGATAGAAATCCTGGCATGTTTGAGGAAAAGCAAGACACCAAGTGAGGCTGCATAAGGGTGAGGTAGTTAGAAAGGAACTGGTAGGCCTGGTTACAAAATCTGCATGGCCCATTGCAAAATGAAAATGTGAGGTCCCTTGTTTAAAAACCTGAAGAGGGGTGCCTAGGTGGCTCAGTAGGTTAAGCGTCTGCCTTCGGCTCAGGTCATGATCCCAGGACCCAGGGGACTGAGCCTACACTGGGCTCCCTGCTCAGTGGGGAGCCTGCTTCTCCCTTCCCTCCCCACTCGTGCTCTCTCTTGCTATCTCTCTTGCTATTTCTTTCTCTCTAATAAATATAATTTTTAAAAAATAAAATAAATAAAATCCTGAAAAAAGTACTGATAAGGATCCTGCAATTTAAAACTTTTCCTTTCTTCCCATGATCTCGCTTGATTTGTCATGATATTTCTTATTTACTTTTTAATATTGACCTAGGTAAAGAAAAATTAAACTTCTAAATTACCACTAATTTTACAGACTATATTGTGCAACAGCAGTTTTAAATGCAAATAAAAGGATATTGAACTTTTATGTGGAATCACTGAAGTTACACAATGTATAATTTGTATCTCAAACATGCATATATATTCATATTTTAATGTAGATTTTGATGTGGATTATATCAGAACAATGAAGACAGTGTAACAAACTCAACTGTTATTTCACTTCCTGATATACAAAACTTCTCCCAGTCCTCTCTACCTTCAGCTTAATGACAAATATAGATGGACTGAAAAGGAAAGAAACTCTGAGTTGCCCTATCTAACCTATTCTACACCCATCATTTTTAGCATAAGAAGTTAGTTAATACAGGAGTGCTTTATGTGAATTTGAACATGAGGACACAGGAATGATAAGTTTCCTTAATCATGTGTGTTTCCTAAATGTAACACCCTTGCCTTTTTTTCCCTTTCAAAGTAACTTCCTGTTCAAAGAGAAGAGTAGCTTCTTAGGGATGTCAGCACAATACTGCTTGCTCAGTCACAGACAGAACACACTTACCTTGTCCCCATTTTGGATCCTGTGAAGATCCATGCACCATGGAACCACTGGAATTCTGTATTCATGGACCACTGCAAAGGCTATACGAGAATACCAAGGGAAGAGGTGGTGCTGCAAGGAACAGTGTACATATTGTGCAAATCTCCTCACTTGCTTCCTAATCCATTGGACTTCACTTATAAATCTAATGTTCAAGGATAAAATTATTAAGAACTTTAAGATGGCAGTAGAATGTTATATCAAACACAGGCTATGTGTGGCTACATAAGTCAGATGCCCATGAAGCTTGCCCTGGCAGGAGTAGTGAAAACTGAAAGAGAATGAAGGGGCCAGTTGAGTTGGGCCTTATAAACCATTATAAGATTTTGGATTTACCCAAAATGAGACTGAAATCCACTCTAGAGTCTAATGGGCAGAGTGGTCGTACTGATATGTTACATCAACATTTACTGACAGTTCTATTTGCTGAAACTTTAGCAATTTAGCTTTCTGCAAAATACCTCAGTTATTTTGGAGGCCAACAGGGTATTCTTCCCATATTTTGTGCTTATAGAAATTTCTGGTGTTCCACGAGGTCATTTTGACACTTCTAATTTTTTTTTTCTAGTCATGGCGATTCATAAATACCATTTCAGGAATCTCGAGCTATGCAGAAATCTGTAAGTGAGGGCTCCCAATACAATACTGACTATGCCCCAGTGTACTTCAGAGTTTAATAAAATCACTCTTGCATTTTTTAAAAATTTGTGTTCTAACTCTCCACAGAACTAAAACCCACATGTAGGAAGCAAAAGAAGGGTTAGATTTGAAAAATTAGTATTACATTATACTCATAATCCTATTCCTTTGTTACAATCATCCTACATGATATATTCCCTCTAAAGCAGCTCTTGAAGCAAACTTGGACATGATTTTTTTGTCATTTTCTGAAGGGATGAACATTTCTATTAAAATTAGCTCGAGCAATTCCTTTCTTTCTCAGTCAGGCTTTAGCAAAGAGAAGTTGCCCATTCTGGTCCTTAATTCTAGATTTCCGATGGCTTTATAAAAATATTATTGATCTCAGATGTAAAGTAATTGAATTTGGTTGAATTAAAAAAGCTTGTTTCTCTTCATTCTTGCAACTAGCTTTCAGAGTAGAATGTCTTTAAACTAGATCCTTGTAGATCCAATCAAGAAGACTTCTAGAAACTACCTAAAGTGTTAAGTTTGGGGCAATTTAATCTCCAAAACTGTTGTTTCTTCAAGTTTCAGATATTAACACTTTGCAGCCATCACATCATAGTACCAGTGAGTTTCTGACAGAGAATTCTCCACATAGCCAACATTCAGGAGGTATCCACTGGTCATGACCATGGCCTGCATGTCAGACCAAAAAAAAAAAAAGGCAAATGGGTTTGAACTGGCTTGTTTATATGTCATCGCAGTAATAATTACTAAGGAGCTTAGATTTTGACAGGTGACCAGGATTATAATTATAATTGTTGAGCTAGTTCTCTAACTCTTTTTCTATAACACCTTCTTTTCCTGAATTTTCTAAATGTACTTCATTTCTGTTCCCCTTGAAAACAAGTACTTTGTTCTAGAACCTTCAATGGCTGTTATCACCTATAGATTATAAAGTATACATCATCTTTCTCATTATGGTTTTCAGGGACTCCATGCATAGACCCACATTCTGCCTTCCAGATTTATCTCCCATATGGTTTACCACAAATATACAGATGGTCAGCCATTTCCAAGTCTTCTGCTTACGTTCATACTGTTTTCCATAAATTCTGTTGATTGAAAGTATAATTTCCCCAAGGCTCACCCCAAATTAAAATTGTTGATAAAGGCTTTCTCAAATTCCTCATATTTCAATTCTGTGATGAAGACCTTTAGGATATTTACTATGTGCTACTCATTGTTTCAAACACTTAATCCTCCTGCTAATATGTCACAGATACTGTCAACTCCCCATTTTATAGACAAAGAGACTCAAATACAAAAAAGTTAAGTTACTTGCTTAAAGATAATGCAACTTTTCTGCTTCAATTTCAAGCTCTTAATAAATGTTCTATTATTCCTCAAAATAAAACTTTCTTAACTTGTACTTATTACTTTGCTCCTTCACAGTACTTACTTAATTTTCCTTGAATTATAGGAAATAATAAAACTCCTACTCCAATGGTATTTTAAGCACATGAAATCAGAAACTGTATCTTATACTTAGTAGTATTTCCCACAACATTTAATTCAGTTTTACTGAATCAAAATGAATAAGCAAATCAAAAAGTAACTTTCAAGTTTTATACATTCATTACTTTCTATAATTTCATAGTATAAGTTTTTGCAATATAATGGTGTCTGGGGTTTGTTCTGTTTTATGTTGCTTATTTTGCTTATTGATTTATTCAGGAAAGTGGTACTGTACAATATTAGACAATTGTGCTAAGGTGCTTTTTATTATATAATACTACGGTTATTACTGTGTTTATGTATAGAAAGACATGTTAAAGAAGTTAAGTAATTTGCCTACTGTATATACAGGTATGTATATATTTTATAATATGTAACTGTATAATATTAATATTAATGATAATAGATAAAATAATTTCTGAAAAGACATTAATGTAATATTATATACACTATAACCAGAGAGGTAGAAATACCAATAAAAACTATTCTATCCCCTGCTATAAGAAAATGTACTGCAGAAGATATATTTAACTATTTAACTATTTAGACTATTTAAATATTAAATATTAAAATTTATATTAATACAATCTAACTTATTTTAATTTAATTTAATAATTAAATATTAAATATTTAGACTATTTGAAATAGTCGATGAAAATTTAAAATAAAATTTTATTATTATTAATGGACTTAACATACCACTTCACATTTGTATAGATTTTAATACTCGAGAAAATGCATTTTAGTGATAGTAAGTTCATCTTTGAGACCTCTATCCTAAAAGTCAGAGAAAGACTGAGGTACTGACAGTGCCAACTCTATAAAAAAATGAGGAATCTTGACTGCCAGTCCCAAGATCTTTCCAAGTAATTCTCCATCCACAAAAATAATTTACACAAATTTCTAGGGAAATAATTCATTTCCCTTTTATTCTGAAGAAAGCAACATTCCTGCTGGGTGGCTGACAGCAGGTGTTAATTCTGCAAGTACTAATTTAACATAGCAGGTGTCAAATACACTGGGTATTAACTGCATGGTTGCTACAAAGTGATGACAATCACTAAATGAGCTCCGATTAGGTGGCCACTGGCACTTGCAGGCCTTCTGCTCAATTTTATTACTCACCTGAGCTTCGTCCGATGGGATAACATCCCATGGAAGCCTGTCATTCAGGAATTTATAAAGTAATGAACATCTACTTGAGGGATATGGACATTTTCTCCATCTCCATCATTTCCTCTTTTCAGTCACATATGATGTGACATATCAGGGTAATTATAATCATTTTAATTTTTTAAAATGATGAATAATACTGTAGGAAAATTGCCAGCAGCTGCTTCAAAATTAACTTATTTCCCAAAATATTGCCAACCACCTGCTTCCATTCCATTCCTCTCCCCACTACTTATAAGTAATCCAGAAAAGTATGCACACACACACACTCACACACACACATTCACACACTTAAAACTTGCCATAATTTATGAGAAATACAATTTCATGGAAGAACAATTTAAATTTATGCCTTGTCTTTTAATCTATATTTTTGGTGTTGGTGAAATTTTCTTCTACTTTGTTTTTTAATCTATAACTTATAGATGTTTTCCACAACTGATGACATTTTTTTTTACAATTGTCATGCTAATAATATCTCACAACATTTTGTTTAATTACTGTGTTTTCATGAGTAGTTAACTTTTATGCTTCCATGTTCAAGCTTTGGTTATTCTTTTCCAGCAATATATTTGTTCTTAAAAAGTCCACTGTGTATTCTTTCTTAAACCCTTGTCACAAGTCTCTCATTTCTGTACTCCATCTTCACCTAGCAACTTATGTTTACTTTGTTTTGTCCTTTTCTTTAAGGATAGCTAGAACCAGAGGAGTCAGAGACCAGTGCTGTTGGTAGATGGGACAGGCATTTTGAGATGTTACTGAGTTCTGGAGGAAGTCAACAAATGACTGAGATATGATATTTTCAAATTACTTTCCTTTAACACAAAGAAATTTTACTGTTCACGTTCATTTGACCTAGCCCTAAATCTCCCCAACCTTAAAGTATTAAGCTACAGCTGATATAACAATATATGGTATAAATTAATTCAGTTTTCATCTAAATCATCAGGCTCAGATTCTTTGAAACATCTACTTGCAGATAAAATCTATGCAAAGCCTGTCAGCTGTCAGCTTTTTACTATTCTTGTATAGTTGGTTAACAACCGTGTTCAGAGGCTGAGCTAAAGCTGAATTTGTCAGGCTTTTGTGAAACAAAGAACTCAAATTCACAAGCCTTACCATGAGAATAAAGCCACCTACAGGGATGTTTTATACCAGTTTGATCTCAAAGAAATGAGATGGGGTGCTGAGAGAGCTCCCAAAGGCAGGTAAGGGCAAAAGTCAGTGGTAAGAATACCAACATCCAGGGGAGCAAATCCCAATGTTACCTTTTATTTTTCTCTAATCAACCAATATGCAGTTTATGACCCAGTGCATGACAGCCCATTTGTGATACTCTTTAGAGAGGTCTTACTTCATGAGAGGAAAGTAAGCCTGATATCTTTGAAATGGAGATCTAAAAATGTAATGAGAATGTACTCTTCAAATCATAAATGTATTTTATGTAAGATCCTCTTTCATCTCAAAGAGCTTATTGTGTAGACAAAAAAGAGGGCTATGGAACCCTTATTTTAAAGGACTTCTAAACATAGCTACCCTCCCCCCATCCCCAAACTGTGAAATGAGATGAATTAGCTAGCCAAGGCTTCTTTAGCAGTGGTTATCACATTTATGGAATCATGCCATTTTAACAGGCTTTCTAAATCATAACGGGAAGCTGAGCCTTGACTACAGTATTGGCAAATGGCAAATGTGGGCCAAGAAGTCTCTAGATAAACTGACTGACTTAGAAATTGTTAGCAACTACACTTTCATATAATATATATAATGTATTTAATATATATTAAATATATTTAATGTATAGATGTATAATTTAACATAAACATATTAAATATATACATAAAATCATAAAAACTGTTTAGTCTATGAGGTTTAAATTCATTTATCATGGAACTGAGATGATGTCATAGTGCTGAAAGTCAATTAAGCCAGGCTCTGACCAGTAATTATGATTTCATCAACAATATCTAGCTGTTATCTATGATAGGAAGTAAGAGAATATACCTTCATAGGGGTTTCATGTAAATACTGTGGTTGATGCCCAGCAAACTATACTTCCTGATATTAAATGAGGTATTAAACAAGTAATACTCTTGTGAAAAATACACACTTCCTTTTAATGTAAAAACTGAATCTTAAATGCAGAAATCACCAGAATTCCATTCTGCATACAAGATCTGAAGACAGCTATTTCACGAGAAACCACATACTTCCTCAAACATTTTATTTTATTTTCTCTTATTTCCCAAAGCATGCTCTTACTATTTTTGTCTTGTTGCTTATTTTCCTTATTTCATACTAAGTCAAATCTTACTCAAATGCCAACCAAATCTTAGATAAAACTCCAGACTACAATGAAGGCAAATATTCCTATATAGATATAGAAGTCAGACTCAAAGAAACACACTGACACAAGGAGACACAGTACAGCACACTTTCTTTGTCAATTTGCATACAGATTTAGGCACAGACAATGATTACTCGTATTATAATATGGAAAATCAATAGCATAACAAAGAGACCTTTGAAAACAACTGACCCCATAATTTCCTGGTTCATTTCTTCAATTTCAGAGAAGTAAGTAATTATATAATCCAGGATAAATCGCTACTTTATCTTTCCAGACTATCTTCACAAGGTCCTTAAATCTTTTTTTTCTTATTTCATCATTCATAAATACTGAACTTTATCCTTGTTTGCATCCAATTTAGAACAAACTCAAAAATTACATAGAAGATTATCAGGATGTGTGATATCCTGATAAAAACATCATGATACAGGTTTGCAAGTATGATAAGAGTTTG
Organism: Mustela putorius furo; assembly: GCF_011764305.1. Classification (NCBI taxonomy): domain Eukaryota; kingdom Metazoa; phylum Chordata; class Mammalia; order Carnivora; family Mustelidae; genus Mustela; species Mustela putorius. Next base: position 457,758 of record NW_025421556.1, read on the forward strand.
CAATTTAAAAAAAAAAGAGTTTGCAATTTTTATAAGCAATGTCTATAAGCAATTGTCTATCTGTGGAAAGAATATAAATTAGCTTTGGCATACAAAATAAAATGACTAAAAGGAAAAACATTTTTTAAAGATGATACTTATTATTAAGAGTTAATTGCTATAGTTCTCCACTACTGAAAGTAATACCTTTCCTTAACCTCACTTAAGTCATTATCACTATTCTCATGCCACTAGCATTTACACGTAAGTTTGACACTCCCCTGCAAACTCTGTGAAAACAAGATCATTATCTAATCAATCTCTGTACCCTTCACAATCTCTGTACCCAGTCTCTATCCTCTATATTACAGACTTTTCACAAATATTCAATATAGTTTTAAGCTCTACAGAAGATAGGCAGGTAAGAAAAGACAGACAGTAAAAAAAGGAAAGCTATACAGAAGACAAGGAAGCATCTAAGACAAGTAGGGAAGAAAAAGAAAAGATGGGCTTACGTTGTTCTCATTAAAAACAACAACAATAATAGCATCAAAGTTAATGTGTAAAACACATATTTTCCTCACTGGGTTCTAAAAAACTATGTCAAATAGGTACTCATGTAAGGGGGAACAGAACTTAACAAACAATATATTTAATTATAACTTCCTAAGATAAAAGACATCTTTCAGGTAGATATTTTTCAAAAACATTTCATTATAAATTAAGTCAAGGACAACTAACAACTTCACTCAGAGATATCATTTTGGTGAGTTAACTCTTGACAAGGACAGAACTTTCAGAATATAGAAAGCCTGCCTCTCTTAAATGTCAGTCTCAGAAAACTTGTGACAAGTGTTTCAAGTCAATGTATCGATCAATTCTTTGCTGGGCTCATTTAACATTTTTGTTAATGTATTTTGTTGCTGTATACAAAGGTTCCAGATATTTGATTCATTTATTCTTATTGCATTTAGATTTTCAATGAACATTTGCCAACCACTTAAGCGGAGAAATATGAGCACATGATGGAAATAAATTGTAAATTCCAAGAGCTATGAGGAGATCCAGGAGGATGTACTCTTAGATGTAAGAGTAAAGAATTTCAAGGAGTAAATAATACACAAATTTAGTCACTAATGTACATAAGATACGTACCCCAACCATCTACCAACACTCTTCCTCAAGGCAGTAAAATTTAGCTTTTAGGACTCAAAGACTCTTTGAAGAACTTAATAAAATAATATGCCATTAACTTAGGAAAATACACAAACATATGAAATATTTCAAACACTTTGATACCTTATGCTTACCTTGGCATACTTCACTCTAGCCATGGCAGCCTCTTTGCTGTTTTCTGAACAACCAGAACCACCTAGTGACTTTGCAGTGACAATTCCACTGCCAGTAATGATCCTCATGGAGTTATCTTTCTGGCTTGCCCTCTTACCTCCTTCAAGTCCTTGCTCAAATGGCCCCTTCTCATACGAATGGCCTCAAAAGATCTATTTAAAACTTTATTCTTTTCACCATCCCCCACTCTCGAAAGACACCCATATTTTGTTCTATATTTTATAGCACCATGTAAATATTATACATTTTATTGTATTATTAACATATGAGACATGTTATTTTTACTCTTTATTTTGTATTCCCTAATTGAAAACCTGACCTATAAGGTCTGGAATTTTTACATAGTTTTCTGTTAATTCCTGTATCCTTGGTACATAGTAGATCACTCCCAATATGTACTGAATGAATGAATACTATTTAAAGCAGGCAGGCAGTGAAATAAGGTGCTAAAGATAATTTTTTTTTAATCAAATGGATCTGGATGAGTCTTGGTATAGACCTTTAGTGAGTCTATGGGCAAGCAGCCCTATATATTTAGCTTTTGTTTGTGCTAAGTTACAGAAGGATACTAAGAAAGCCTATCATTATTTAGGGTTCAGAAACAGAATGCTGCCTCTTTCCACATACTCCCTCCTCTCTCTTCCAACTTGTATAGAAAACTGATCTTCCTCAGACAAATCATGAATTTTTGTGCAATATAATATGACCGGCACAAAAAGTCAGAGTCATTAACACTTGAAGAGAAAGAAAATTACTTAGATAAAGAGATTAAGCCAATCTAAATTACTAAATTCTGAGGACAAAAAAAGATGAAAGTAAATAGAGTCAGTAGAGGGCAGTTCTAGGGGAGAGAAATTAAGATGTTATCAGTGAATAAAAAGTTTTGGACAAGTTCAAATTGTGAAAATTAAGGTGCTGAGAAATGTTGCTGGAAGTTATGAATTGCACTGTTTTTTAAGTGTTCTGAGTAAGGACTGGAATGACTGTCTTTTTCTTTGTAGCTGTTTGAACTGACCTGGTTTGAATACTGACCAGATAATAATGAACAGATACTGACTCTAAATGCATGCAAGTTACACACACACATATATAAAAAGCCTAGTACATTGCATGGTCTACTATTACTATTCAATAAATTCTAGTTATTAATATGGTAAAAAATACTCATCATATTCCATGGCAACAAGGGCGCCGATTCATTCATTTAACAGCTGCCTATTAGTAAGTGTTACTGCCTATTAGTGTGTGTATATCTATGTATATACATATATATTTGGCTTAATAATGTCAATTAGCTTCTGGAAACTATGCTTGTTGTTAAAGATATGCTACAGAAAAATATAGTTGCAGCTCCTGAATTTATAGATTTTACTTTTGATATATTTAATTGAGGATTAATTCATGTCAGGGCAGACACAAATATAGCCCTCTGCCAGATTTTATTTATAAGTATACTGTGGGTACACGCATTTTTCCCCTGGGACCTAGACCTTACATCTTTAAATAGATCCCAGAGAAAAGTGTTACTTTACTACCTAAAAAAATCCCCTGCTTCAGTGAGAGAAGTTGGAGTCAAAAACAAATTACAGTCAACTGAAGAGTCAAATGCATGGCAGATAGGAAAATAAAAACCCCAAGAAGCAAAAGAGAGTAAATAATAGCTAAGGAACATTTCCTTTGTTAAATCGGCCATTAGTTTTATATGAGAGAGGAAGTGAACATGTTTAGAAGTTGAGGGACAAGACTCACTGTAGAGAGACAAGAGAGAGAAGTACAAAGAAATTAAAAAGAAAAAAATTCAAGGAAGAAAAGCTTCAGAGAGGGTAAGAGAAGGAACAATCATGAATTTAATGTTTTCATCTGAAGGAACAGGACTCATTTGACATTTCGTAGTGAAGTTTTTGAATCTTTATTTGAATTATTTGCTTAGGGCTCTGAAGAAGAATTCAACTCTTAATTTTCAGATACTTTCATCAGTAACTGTGAAATACTTACTTCAGGTTACCAAAAGAGCAAAACCAACCAAACAAACAAAAGCAATTACATTTTCATCAAGTAGGAGCTGATCTTTAGATTCATCTTGTATTCAGTAGGGATCTTGCCCCTATAGACTATGACTGCATAGAGGGGGAAATCCAGAATCAGAAGGGAGAACAGGGGAAAATTCACCTGCCCCTATAGACTATGACTGGGGAGACAGGGAGATCCAGAACCAGAAGGCAGTAGAAGAGAAAACTCACTGGGGACTTAATAAGAAGTGTTACTTTGGTTGTATCACCAAGGGCTTTGGAGTTCTGATTCAAAATGCAGTTCTGGGGAGACTAAGGAGAAACTTGTCCAAGACTGAGCTTGCCTGAATATAAATGCATTGTTTATTCAGGCCATCGACACTTGGCAGTCCTTGAGCCAGAGATTCTCTGGTCAGATAAGAAATTCATTTACTGGGGCACCTGGGTGGCTCAGTGGGTTAAAGCCTCTGCCTTCATCTCATTTCATGATCCCAGGATCCCAGGATCAAGCCCCACATCAGGCTCTCTGCTCAGTGGGGAGCCTGCTTCCTCCTATTTCTCTCTGCCTGCCTCTCTGCCTACTTGTGATCTGTCTGTCAAATAAAATCTTCAAAAAAAAAAAAGAAAGAAATTTATTTACCCCCATTTTACTCCAGATGACACCTAAAGGTGCAATCAATCTCTGCACCTTGCCCAACAGAGGGCACATTCGAATGAAGCAGCCCTCCTGTAACACTGGCCCATGGAACTGATATTGCAACTTGAGCTTTCCGAGGGAAGTTTATAGAAAAAAGAGATATATTGAGCAAGAAGGCCTACTGTTTGTGTACTGCTTTAGAAGATAATCTGTAATTATGTAATAACAAGTAAAGATTTTTTTTAAAAAGTCTCCTGAACAGCCCTGGCCCCTTCATATGGCCACTTATAATTACCTCTTAAATTCTCATGGGTTCAGCAAGATAGGTAGAAAATTAATTTGATTTATATAAGAGATACTTAAATAAATTTCTGTAAAAAAAAAAAATCATTAGATAAATGTCCTTTTGATCAGCATACCCAGTCTGATTCCCTTCCTTACTCCTCAGAGGAAAGCATTTTTCTGAGCTTGCTCGGTAATTTTTCTGTCCTTTCTGTTGTATGCATTTAGTTCATTTAGTACCCAAATCACAAACATTGTACTTATAGGAGAATTTCATTACTAATGTTAAAGTAAAAATACTATTTTGAGGCCATCTATTTATTTACTGTAATATCTTGGGGATTTTTCCACAGACCCACTTCCTTATCTGAGTAGCTTGCTGTAGTATACATATACATTACCATGGTTTATTTAGTCATCTCCTTTGATGGATTTTTAGATTGGTTTGGTTACTATTTGTTTGTTTTGGAGCTGAAATAAACTTATTAGATAGGGCTCTTGTGGCATGTTGGAGGTCATTCTCTTAGCCTTTTCAGAAAACACAGAAATGATTTTGTAACCTTATGATTGGAATATTTGGACTAACTCAAACTGCTAGTGGCTTTTTTCTGTAGATCAAATCCTCAGCAAAGCCAAGAATGAGGACTCACAAGATCAGATATTAAAAAGAAAATGTCAAAGTAGTGGAGAAAAAGAGGGCACATGCCACACAGTAACTTCAACTGACAGACTAATTTGTGTGTGTGATTTGGGGACCTCTCTTGAAACTCCTAGTAACTGAGAATGTGTTAACAGAAGTTAATTTGTGTCAGTGAAGCTGATGGGGGCTTGTTTCACTATAGAATTAGTGTAAGAAGAAAGTACAAAAATTAGGAGGAAAAAGGTGACCTCTAGCTGGCAAAGCCTAAGACACGTTCAACTACTTTATTTTAGGAAAAGTGATAGATATTGAGAAGATGGTTTTGAACTAAAAGCACAAACCAAGAAAGGTTAAAACTCCCAACAAATACTTAAGCCTTAAACTCTCTTTTTTCACATACAAAATGAAGGGTTTGATGAAAATTATAGTATCCTCCTAATTCTATGCTTTCTAAATAAATTTAAGCAAATTCATATTTTCTTTAAAATAGCCATAATAAAACCTCTGATTTAAATTTGATATTCAATAATATTATAACCCTTTAGGAAAACAAACAATTAGGAAAATCAGAGGAGAACCGCAGAGATTCATTATAGGTTATCTGGCAATAACCTAACTGGGACTAGGAACTTGTATTTCCCCTTTGAGGGGAAAGGATCTGCCCATATTCAGCCTGTCCACAGGAGCTAAAGACCCCTAATGTCTGCAAGTATCAGGCAGATGGCATTTCCTTGCAGTCTTCTCAAAACTGGCAACTAGGCTAACCTGGATTAAAACCCAAAATATTTATTCTCTGAAAACAAATCTGATTTTACTCTTGCCTCTCCCCACCCCAAAAAAGTGAGAGTAATAAAGAAGGAAAGTCCCATAGCTCGGATACAGTCCCAAATAAAGTCCCACATAATATGTTATCTCTGTAGTCAACAATGAATGCTCCCCAACAATCTGCCACTAGTCGATCCTTATGTCTGGCACTTCTACCAAATAACCTGTACTACTAATTACAGCAATATACTAAAGTTGCTCTCAGAAATTATTTCTGAAACTAGCCTCCTGTTTACTTTCTACTTTTACACACTATTAATTACTTTTTACTTTCTTACAAATCTCTACATTCTAACTTACATAGGAATATCAAAATATTTGTCTAATGCTTTTTAATAATTATTCATCCATATTCAATATTAATAAAGCCATTTATAATTTAACTCAGTAAGCCACCAAAAGTAACTTGGGACTTGCTCTTACAGGAATATATCTTATTTATTTATTTATTTATTACTCAAATAAGCCAAGAAAGTAAGGAAACTGCCACATACTTTAGACAAACATTAGGTACTTGTGTGTATGTATGTGGTGAATCATGTAGTGGTATATTTGGTAAGGGGAGAGCTATAGTATGAATGAAAAGCTATAAGGAAAAGTTTAAAATTATTCATACAGTTCAATTTTTACCGTATCTTCCAGCTCTTTGATTATAGGTATATTATGTAAAAGCACTGTCTTGAAAATGAACAGTTTTTGAGCCAGTTTAAAAATTGCATACACTGAAGCCAACACCAGTACAAAGAGAACAGACTACCCTGTCTTTCTCCCTTGTCCTGCTTTTACTTAAATAGTCATTCAGGTGGAAAAATGCCAGCCTTCCTGCCCTGGGGCTTTGTTGAGTTCACTCACAGATGTCTGGCTCAGATTACAAATACATACAATGGCACTGATGCCAGGCTAAGCCTGGGAATTTCCTTGACCTCATAGTGAAATATAAAAGTTTGAATGATCACATGAAACAGGTCTAGGATGGCTTTTGCTAATTTTAAAGTAGATCTTACCTTTCTTAAAAGGAATCTTTCTTTAAAAAAAAAAATCTACTCATCACTCTATCATATTTTGGTAGGGAAAAATACTAAAGGGTGGTGGAAGAATGACTCGTAATGGCAATAGGCAGAACTCTCTATTAATGTGACGCTGATGGGGAATGATCTGTACACATACGCTAATTTCACAGATAATTGAAACTTAACTTTTCAAGCACTGAAAGTAACCATTTTAATAGAAATATTTCTAAAACACATTATAAACATTTATGCTTTCTAAAGCAGGACAAATTTAATATAATTTTACCCTTCCATCACAGCTCAAAGTTTCTACCTACATGAATGCCAATCTGTTCTTGAATAGGATAGTGGACTGGATCAGTGTGTCTTGGAGAGCTACATAACAGGTCATAGTCAAGCATTTTTCAGTTTTTCTGTATCCTTGACATGTCAGCTATAACTTTTACTATAGCTTATGTCCCTAACTAGCAATCTCCAAGCTCGAGTCCAATTTACTTTTTCCATTTTTGCTGAATCTTGGTAAATTAAATATTTAGCCTTATTAGAAAAGGAGTTATGAAGATATCTTAACAAACGCACAGTATTTCTTTAAAGGAAGATCATGGGTTATGTATATTTATTGTATTCTTCCCCCTTCCAGATGTGAAAGATAAAAAAAGGAAAATGACATATCCTCAAGAAAGGGGAACCCGTACTAATAAAATTAAAGGAAAGGAAATACAAAATTTCAATATTAAGGTTATATTATGGATCAAGAGCTTCAGATGAAATCACAAAAAACTTCAAACGAACATAAAGTAATATTTTTCTATTTAACAGATGAAGGGAATAAAACTTGAGTTTAAGTAACTTACCAGTGTCATAAATGGCAGAGCCAAGATGCGAAACTTTGTGTCTCTGAACTTAAAACCTATGAACTTTTTCTTATACAAATCCTCTCCATTTCTCTTCCTTTTTCTCCCCACTTCCCTTCCAATAACACACACAAGAGTATGAAAAGTGGTCCTAAGTGATAGGATAATTTGCTCAAAGCAGCAATGCTTCTGACAGTCTATCTTTACTTCTTTCCCTTATAGCACTACGCTGACCTGCCCTCACTTATAAATCTCAACTTATCCAATGACTTTTTCTTCCACATTTGGGGTTGTTCATAGCCAGATCATGTAGAATTAAGACAGAAAGAAAACTGGTATCTGGGTAAGTGAGATGGCATTAACTTCTTTGGGACAATCTTCTGACCAATTGGTTGATTTATTAATTTTAGGAAGGCAGAAAAAGAACAGGCATACAATGGCAATGCCATAAACAGAAGGAAAGCAGCAGGGTCAATAAATTCCAGGTACAATGTGCATGCATTCAAGCTTGTAAAGGACATGGATTCAGCCATATGGATGTTGAGGCATTAGCTCTAAGCAGCATGTTCTTGGAGCTTCCTGTGGTAAGCTCCCCAGCCCAGAGAATAAAAGGCAAGGCAGTTCAGAGACAGCAGAACCCTAATGTCAAGGACAACTACTTATATTAAAAAATAGGTGCTGAAAAAAAAAATAGATGTTGAATCTAGGGACTACAGAAAAAAATCAGCAACTGAGAATAGGTATTTTGGGCTATGAAACACACTTCGTGTATACTGTTTCCATTAGTCTCCAGGCTTGGTTTGCTTACCTTCTTTCTTATAGTAAATGTTCTTCTTGTTAAATCATTAATAATATTCAAAAACCTGATTTTATAACATTTGTACAAGAAACACATCCAAATCTGGGTTTTTCTTAAACCAATTCAAAACATGCTCTAGAATAATTTATGCTTCTTAAAGCAAAGCAAATTACCTAGCATATAAATCATTAAGATTTACATAATGGTTTTGCCTTCAAGATTAGAGCAAAGCATATATGTAATTCTGAGTTCAACATTTGGAGCATCAAGAGTCTTCTAAAATTTCCCTCACCTCTCTTTATGTTTAGTAGAATGGATGAAAGAAAGTTTCTCTTGCCCTGACATTCAGACCAAATGGATATGATCTCAGTATAAAAGCAAAGAAGTGAGAGAACAATGAGAAAGTCAGGGAACACTAAGAGGTCACTAAGATTTGTCTTAAGTCAACTGATCTTCAGGGACTCCTTATTTCTTATCAGGTTAAGATGAGACACCACATATCACCATCATCCAACCTAAACACCAGCTATAATAGCTATGTTAGCTAGAAGACACTATGCAATCATAGAAAACAACACCAAGATTTGATAATTACCTATTGTTCTGTTCACATTTACTTGAAAGGAAATGAAGTTCTTTAGAGCAGAGCCAATGAACATCGCTCGCAAAAACAATAGAAATGAGATATTAATCAAACATATTCTAATGCCTCTAGTGAAAGAATGATATGAATAATAAAATGATTAATAGGAGACAACAAACCTTTTAGTCCCTGTCAGCATTTGTATGCAGCATGCTTGAATAATTTAATGAATTAATATATCCTCCATGAAAGCCTGGAAGCCAGAATTATCTTCAGCAGGGTCACACCTTATTTTCAAGAGTTTCCAAACTCTGTGCTAATTCCCTGAATTGGTATGCGAACCAGAATTGTTGATTTAATATTCATTGCAGAACTGAAGTCTAAACATTAAAACATATCACAACCTAGTGGACTTTTAGTGAAGCACTAGACAGACAATGTCAGTTTTGATTGAGTTCTTCTTCTATCACAGGCAATTTAGCACATGCCACCTCACTTAAACAACAACAACAAAATCTTTGTCACCCTGACTGTAATGAAATCTTGGAAGAAAAGCTGTACAAAGAAAACAGAAGATAATACAAAACAAGTTTATCAGAGAAACGTCAAGGAAGCAACCATGATTGTGAAAGGACATTCTTCTTCTTCTAGATAATCTTTGAGCCATGCAGAACTTACTGCCAAAAAAGATAACTTAATAATAATGAATCAGGTTGCTTCTTTGCAAGATATATGCTGGAATTAAAGTAGTGTTTGGCAGCCAAGTACCAAAAACATGGCAGCACATTAAAACTGGCCATAAAAACAGTAAATGGTCTTAGAGAGACATTTAAGGAGACAAGCTACAGCATCTAAATTGCCATATGTTAAAACAAGCATTTGAGTGGGCAAGGCAAAGGAGTCTAATTGTCTCCTGTGAAGACAACCAGCTCTGAATGGGGCCTAAGGGAAAGAACTAGATATAAAGGAAGGAAGGTTCTCTGTGCTTCCTCAGCAGTTTCAGTTTTTAAACTTTTCATTACTACCTTCTACTTCCCGTTAAGTTTCTGTTACCTGGTTAAGAAAAGTACAGAAGGGTGGGTCTAAGTTCTGGTCTAATCCTTTTGCACTATACCCTGATCTTTCATAAGAATCAATTTTCTCTTCATTCATACAGTTTACAGGCCATGACTGTAGAGTGATATAGAAGGATACCCTCTGTTGTTGAATGCTAGGAAAGGAAAAAGAAAAAAACAAAACAAACAAACAAACAAAAAAAGAAAAACTCTCCCACAGATTCCCATGCTGAGATGTATGATAGCTTCCAACTGCTTTGGAAGTTGAAGATAAGTCATGGCCAGCTCAGGAGAATCTCTGCCAATTTTGCAGAAACATCTTTAGGAGAGAAATACTGGGAACTTAGAGGGTACCCCTATTTTTCATGCCCTCTTTGTGCTAACAGAAAGTTCTACGTACCCCCCTCCCACCAAAACACTATTTCTTAGAGCTCTCTGAAAAACAGTTCATTCCTTCCCTCATGCAACCCCAACAGTCAGGTTGCAGGTCCAAGTCCCTGCTCACAATCCTCCATCTCCTACTAAACAAACAAATCTTCTCCTACTGAATCTCATATGATTTGGTATAATTATCCAAACCCCTACTTGTGACTATAACCATTAGACGATATACTCATATTTATTAACATCTGGTTTATAATTTTCCTTCCTTCTAAATTCAACTTTTGGCACCATCTGAAATAATGTCTCTACTGTTGTGGGAGACTGATTTTACAGTAATGGTCCCCCCTTCAGTCTACTCAGCCATCTTTTTTGTGACTTCAACCTGGACCTTTCCTGGTCCAAGAGACGTGAAAGTTACAGTTTTCTAGTGCAGGAATACAGAAATCAATGTGTAGAAGAGAGGATAAAACAAAGGGATGTGTATGTTAAGATTGATTGGAATTTGAAATTATGGAATTTGAAAGTATAGTATGGAATTTGAAAGGAAAAAAAATGAAAGGAGAAGTGACTGATCAGGTACTTGATAAGTAGAAGAGTCAGTCAGATTAGAATAGGGTGTAAAAAAGTGAGGAGTCAGGGACTGGAGGTACTAAAGAAATGAAGAACAGAGGTAGAAAGAATAAATATGTGGGAATAATGGCAAAAAAAGGCAATTGTGGTCAACAATTCACAGGTAAAGGCAAAATTAAGAATATCAGGAAGTAATTTTTAATGCAAGTCTCTTCAATTTAACTGCATCTGTTTGTCACTGTATTTGAAATGCTGAGAAAAGATATTTTTTGTGATATTGATCCTACTCTACAACCTTTCTAGAAATATTACAGTTCAAGTATTCAGCATTTTTTTCAATGACTTTTATTCTTTTTTGGGGGGGAATCTCTACCCTCAAGCCACGAACTAGCTCAAGTTCTCGTATCATAATTATCATATTTAAATATACAGTTTATTTATTTCTTCTTCTATTCAAACTCAACAAAAGAGTATGCTTCATCTTTACCTAATATTTCTTCTACCCCAACAGCCACTAAAAATCTTCTTCCTCAAAGTACCCAATGACCTCTTAAATTATTTTAGCTCATCAGTTTCACTTGTGAGTTTCCTCCCCAAGGTCACTTCTACAATTTTCTGAGCATTTCTTGTCAGCATCCATTGCTGTGTTAATATCACAACTTGAGTAATACCCTCCTATGAAGTAGTATTTACCATAAAGAGTTGCAGGAAATTTTTTCTCTTTTCTGTCTCTCCCACTAAACTGTGTATACTTTGAAGTAATGTCATATTTATTATTATATCCCTTTGTAAAATGCCCCAGTTGCCTTAAAGCTTAGCAAAAAAAAAAGTTTCCTGATGAATATTTCATTAAATTCCACTTGATTTTAACATTATTTAATATATTTCCAGACATTTTACTCAAATACTAATGAAATTGCATAGCCCTACTTATGCAGTAGAAATAAGCCATGCACATTTGAGAGGAAAGTTGTTTTTTCCTTTTCCAGAGCTCATATCAATAGCCTATGTGAACAATTTCTTTCTATTTTTGAGTTTTAGAAAATGCACAAATAGTAAATGTAAAAGCCAGTAAATTACCCGTCCAAAGGTAACCACTAACCTGACTTTAAACACAATACATTAGTATTGGTTGTACAAAAAAAGTAGGTAGATCATATGGATACACACTAAACTTTATATCCTAATAATAGAAAATAAATCCTCTTTCCAATACAGCAAAACATTCATAATTTAAAATATTCAAAATTGATACTTCATTAGCTGACAGAAAAATAAATTCTATAAAGAAATTTCACAAAATATATCAAATCAATGTGCAATTAAAATAGAAACTAACAAAAAATGTTTAAAGGTCTATCTACTTGAAACTTTATAAATATGCATTTAATATTTAAATATATGAATTTATATGTAAGTATATATATATATATTTTTTAAGTCCTATGATGATAGAAACAATTTCTTTCTGATATAAATGAAAGAAAATTTCTTCTAAAGATGACATTAAACCATCATTAGTGGAGAGTAGGTGGGGTGAAAAGTTGATAAAGAACAAAATATATATATTTTCTATAAGTATCTTTCCACAAATCACTTACCATTTATAAGAGAATTTATTATAACTATATGTGGAGAATCTAGTGGATATTTACCAAAGTCATCAAAGACAACCTTATCAATGTTGCATCAGAAAAACTTCAAAGGCCTCCTGAATGTACAACACTGAAAAATCATAACTGACATTCCTGCAAAAATCACATAATCTGGATCAGATTGTGGATCAGATCAGATGAGACATGAGAAAAACAAATTAGGCTATTCAACAAAATAATTGCTCTATATTTTTCAAAAATGTAATTGCCAAAAAGCAAAAAACAAACAAACAAACAAAAAAACAATTTCTGGAAAACCTAAAAAGTGACTAAAGGCAGATATTTTACATCTCCCCTTACAGAGCATAAGCTAATTTTTATATCTTTAGATTTAATGGATTTTAGATCGCCTATACTTTTCACTAAATCCCATATGTGCAAGAGAAAGTACAAAGAAAAGCACTAACTGGACTAAAGACATATGATTAGAACTCCACAGGGAATAACTTGATTTACAGTTGAAGAAGTTTAACAGTTTACAGTTTAAACAGTGTAAACAGAAGTTTACAGTTGAAGTTTAACAAATAATATTTTGATGGGGGTGCTGGGTGGCTCAGCCGGTTGAGCAACCAACTCTTGATTTTGGCTCAGGTCATGATCATGATCTCAGGGTGGTGAGATCGCACCTCACATCAGGCTCTGAACCCAGCTAGAGTCTGCTTGGGGTTCTCTCCCTCTCTCGTCCACTGCCTCTCCCCCCACTGTGCAGGAAAGATAGTAAAACAGTTGTTATAAGTAATTAATAGATTTTTTTAAATATAACAATGCATTTTCATTTTTTGGTCTTTGGTTTCATTTTTTAAGTTGAAATTTGTATTGAGATAATTTTACACAATTATAAGAAATAGAGAACCCACATACATTTTATTCAGTTTCCACCAATGGTAATATTTTATAAAACCATAATTTAATATTAAAACTAGGGTATTTACATCAATACAGCCTTCCAATCTGATTCTGATTTCTCCAGTTTTACTTGTACTCATTTGTGTATGGTATTTATTTCTAAACTGAAGTTATAAAAGCAAAATGTTGAACAGCTGCAATATCACAAATTATTATTACTATTACTCTTCTTTAATTCCGCTTCTCCCATGCCCTTCCTGCCTATTCCCATCCACTGGCAACCACTAAACTGTCCTCCACTTCTAAAAGTTTTTCATCTTAAAAATGTTAGATAATTTATTCTTCTCCTACAAGATGGGATTGGGAGGGAGACAAACCATAAGTGACTCTTAATCTCACAAAACAAACTGAGGGTTGCTGGGGGGAGGGGGTTTGGGAGAAGAGGGTGGTATTATGGACATTGGGGAGGGTATGTGTTTTGGTGAGTGCTGTGAAGTGTGTAAACCTGGTGATTCACAGACCTGTACCCCTGGGGATAAAAATATATGTTTATAAAAAATAAAAAATTTAAAAAAAATTTTAGATAAGTGGAATCATGCATTATATATTCCCTTTGAGACTGGTATTTTTCACTTAACAGAATGCCACAGAGATTCATCCAAGTTGCTAATATATCTAGTTCGTTCCTTTTTATTGCTGAGTTTTATTACATGGTGTATGAGCGCATACACACAGTTTGTTTAACCATTCACCTATTGAACATCTGGGAACATTACAGCTTTTTGGCTATTACAAATAAAGTTGCACCAAACATTTATACATCAGTTTTTGTGTGAACACAAATTTTATTTCTCTGGAATAAATACCCAAGAGTGCAGTTGTTGTGCTGTATGGTAGTTGTGTGTTTGGTTTTATAATAAAGTGATAAACTGTTTTACAGATTGCCTGCACCATTTACATTCCCATGAGCAATGTATGAGTGATCCAATTTCTCCCTGTTCTCACCCATTTGTTATCATCATTTTTTAAAAAGTTATTCTGGGAAGTATGTAGTGACATCTCATTGTGATTTTAATTTTCCTTCCCTTGCTGGCTAATGATGCTGAATATCTTCTTCAGTGAAATGTCTGTTCATGTCTTTTGTCTATTTCCAAATTATACTTTTTGTTTACTTAATTTCCACTGCTGAATTTTGAGAATCCTTTGTGTATTATAGATATGGATCCTATGGTAGATATTTGCAAAATTTTTGCCTAGAATGTAGCTTTTCTTTCAGATTCTTCACATGGACATTTTTATGCAGCTTATTGAAGTTTAATTTATATATAAAGAAATATATTTAATGTCTATAATTTGATTAGTTTTGCCACATGAAAACACCTGTGATACTATCACCACAATCAATGTAATAAACATAGCCAACACCTGCTAAATTATCCTTATTTGCCTTTGCTTTTGTTTCTTCTTTTCTTGTTTCTTGTTTGTTTTGTTTTTTGGGGGGATAAGAGCACTTAATGTGAAATCTTCCCTCAATAAATTTTGAAGTATGAAATAAATTTTGAATTTTGAAGACAAGAGCACTTAATGTAAAATCTTCCCTCAATAAATAAATGAAGTTAACCACATTGTTAACTATTGCATTATACTGTATCACATACCTCTAAAATTTATTTATTTAGGATAAATGAAGTTTTATATCCATGGAACAACCCTCATCCCTCAATTCGTGGCAATCACTACTGTGCTCTCTGTTTATATGTATTTACTTTGGATATCTCATAGAAGTAGAATCATGCAATATTTGTCCTTCTGTGACCAGTTTATTTCACTTAGCATAAGGTCTTTTATTTATCCATCTTGTTGTAAATGGCAGGATTTCCTTTTTTTTTTTTTTTAAGAGAGGTTGGGGAGGAGCAGAGGGAGAGAGAAAATCTTAGGCAGGCTTCATTCCTAGCACAGAGTCCAATGCACAGAGCTCAATCTCACAACTCTGAGAACATGACCTGAGCCAAAATCAAGAGCTGGATGCTTAACCAACTGAGCCACCCAGGCTCCCAGGTTTTCCTTCTTCTTTAAGGCTGAATAATATTACATTTATGTATATATCACATTTCCTTTATCCATCCATCTGGCAGTGGACACATGGATAGTTTCCCTATCTTGGTGATTATGAATAATGCTGCAATGAAGATACTGTTTAGAGATCCTCATTTCATTTCTTTTGGAGATATAAATATAAATATATATTTATATATTTATATATATATATTTATATATATATATATAAATATATATATATCTTCATATATACCCAGAAATGGGATTGCTGGATCAAAAAGTAGTTCTATTTTACTAATTTTTAAAGGAATCTCCATATTGTTTTTTTATAGCTGCTACACCACTTTCCATTCCCACCAACAATGTTTAAGGGTTCCCCTTTCTCTGCATCCTTGCCAACACTTATTTTATTTTGATAATAGCCATCCTAAGGTGAAGTGCTATATCATTGCAGTTCTAATTTGCATTTCCTGATAATTAATGGTGTTGAACATACTTTCCTATACATATTTGCCATTTATATGTCCTCTCTGGAGAAATATCTAAGTCCTTTGCCCATTTTTAATTGGGGTTTTGTTTGTTTGTTTGTTGGGTTTTGGGGGTTTTTTGTTTGTTTGTTTTGCTATTAAGTTGCAAGACTTTCACATTGGCCTTTGTAGAGCAAATGTTATTAATTTTATTGAGCTCCAATCTATATGTTTCTTTTTATGAATTGTGCTTTCATGCTAAGACTATGAACTCTGACTAGTGATAGGCCCCATATATGTTTCTTTTTTCCCTTAAATGTTGTATAGCTTTGTATTTTACATTTTCATCTGTAATCCATTTTGAGTTAATTCTTTTACCATGTTGAAGTTGAGGTTCATTTTTTGCTTACAAATAACCAAATGTTTCAGCACCATTTATTGAATAGGATTCCTTATATTAAAATGCTTTTGCACCTTGTCAAAAATCAGCTGGGCATATTTGTGTGGTTATACATCAGTTCCATTTATCTATGTGTCTACAACATCACCAATACAACTCTTATTTACTGCAGCTATACAACAAAACTTAATATTCAGTAGAGTGACTATTCCCACTTCACTTTTAGTCAAGATTGCTCTGTTACAGTTTTGTTATCTTTCTAATTAAATTTTAAAATAATTTTGTCTATGTTTACAAAAAACTTTGCAGGAATTTTTATATTAATTGCATTAAATTCATAGATTTGCTTGGGAACAAATAACATTTGCTATCACGAGTCTTCTACTCCATAAACATGGTATGTCTATTTATTTGGTTCTTCTCTAATTTTAAGCATATGGCTCCTGTACATAGCTTATTAAGTGTATACTGAAGTATTTCATTTTCTTTGATGTAGTTGCAAATGGTTTTGTGGTTTTAGTTTTGGTGTTCATTCTTCATTGTTGTTTTCATTGTTAATATATAGAAATGCAATTAATTTTTAATGTAGTGGTCTTTTTTATATTTACCTGCAGAGGCAGATAGACCCCACAAAAAGTATAGCTCAGATGTTGAGACTGACAATACAAAACATACATCAAGAAGGTACGAAAGTTTTGTAACATGACTGAAGTCTTTGAGGGTATAGGGCAGACCTCTCAAGTGTATCTGAAGTGGCTTAAGACAGCAAGGAAAGAAGACTGGCTTAGTTTGAATCATGGTTAGAAGGTGGGACCAGGATAAGCATCCCAGTACAGTGAAAGGCACTTGCATGGTGTGAATTCCCCACTTACACAAAAGAATGGCTTTTTCATCAGCTAGTCCAAACGTGGGTTATAAGGGAATAAAAGATGAGTGACACTTAAAAGCTCTCACTGTCAGGGCATCTGGGTGGCTTAGCTGGTTAAGCACCCAATTCTTGATTTTAGCTCAGTTCTTGATCTCAGGGTTGTGAGACAGAGCCCCACCCAGGGCTCCATGGTAGTCCTGGAGCATGCTTAAGATTCTCTCTGGTCAGCTCCTTTTGCCCCTCCCCCCCATAAAAAAAAGGCCTCACATCAATAATGAATCCAGACACCTCATTACATTCTTGTAATCATGTAACTTTGATATTTTCACTTATTAGTTCCACAAGTGTTTTTTAGATCCTTAAGCTATTCTATATTTACAACCATGTCACCTGCAGCAGTTTACTTTTTCCTTTCCATTCTATATACCTTTATTGGTCTTGACTTCTTTGTAATGGCTAGACCTTCAAAGGTTATATTGAAAAACTCTTTCTCCCAATCTCCTAGGGGAGCAATATTCACTTTTTTCATCACTTAATATGATGTTAGGTAGATATTTTAATTTTAATTTTAAAAAAATTATTTTTCTGTGTCAACTGATATGACTGTATGATTTTGCTTCCTTAGCACGCCAATGCTAAATGCCATTATAAATGTCAAAAAACAAATATTTAAGATTTAAATTTATTGAAAATAATTTAATTCCCAATCAAGTTGTCTCAAAATCACTGTGAGTTCCTATTGCAACTGACAGGGCAAACCAAATATTTATCTTTGTTATCACTTTCTATGCTTTTATTTTTATCTAACAATACTTCTTCTTAATTTGGATATAGCATTGTGCAGTCAAGGACTTTTGATATTTAGTCTTATAATAAAATTTATATTGTTAACAATAATGATAATAGTGATGTTGTGACAAACCTAAAAATGGGCCATGCAAAACTATTCACAGATTTGTAAGTAAATCTGATATGCTTTTAGTGATTATCTTTTGTGATATGTTCAACACATAAAATATGTATTATATTATAGTTAGAGATACTAAACTAACTGAAAGTTGAGTAATGGTTTATCTAGCTTTCACTAGTTATCAGCTCTGTTACTTTTTAATATACAATCATTTATGAATGAAGAAGGAGAGAAAAAACCTCCTTTGGCAACTTTTCTCTGAACCATTTCTCCCAATTAGGTCTAAGTTGTTTAAGGCACTCTCTTTTTATGGCGAGGTCTTTTGTTGATAAAATGAAAGCTTGCATTTACTTCAAGTGTTCAACTTGAAGGAGGACAGGTCAGAAATCACTGCTAAAGTTGAAACAAGAATTTCCTGCCTTGGCTCATTTATGATAAAGACTAAATCATTGATGAACACTGTGTTGGTGACAGTGTTGCCATTTAGCAGCCGTGGCCTCCTGTGTGGTAGAGACAGGGAAGATAAACTTCTTCCACTTTAAGGAAGAAACGGATAATTAAAGCATTGTTGTGTGTCTTCACTTATGCTGTTATTCCATACATACTTGCAGATGGTTAAGTATTATAAATTTCTTCACAAAAGTTTCATGTATAGTAGCATTAGGTGACAAGGAGTCTCCCACATATGAACTAAAATTCCTGGAGCACTTCCATGCTAAACAAAACTTTGGGTCAATGTCAGCTGTTCAAATGTACTTAAATCTTTCCAGAAAGCAGAAAGATGATAATGTGAAATCATGTAAGTGCTTGGGGATCTCCCGCAGTCATAAATCATAACCAGAAAACAAAGAAAACCCTGGGCAAAATTGCATAATAGAGGGAAGTGTGTCTTTGTTACTCCCCCAACTTTGTCAGTATGTCTATTTCTGAGATTCTGTGTAAAGTTTAGGGATCTCATTGTTCTTTTTAATAGAACAGGGACACAACTCTGGCTTTCCTTGAGTATAGTGCTACTGACGAACAAGGCCCTACAGAACAATGGTAATTTTCCTGACTTTAGTTATAGTTTCTGAGGAAGTATGCAGCTAATATGAAAATACATACATAATAATCACTAAATTAGTAAATACTGTAAACCTACCCATAGTGCAGTACATCTAGTAACTGCTGATAGATAGCTAACACATTTAAAATATAACATGAGCATCTACAAAGAACCAGTAACTATAAAAGTCATTAACAATTAAATAGATACCAAATCCATTTTTGAGGAGGTGCTATTAAGAGATCGAAACAATGGCTGTCTAAAAATAATCTCTTTTTTTCTAAAATATGTAGGGATGTTTCATAAGTTTTAATAGATACGATTTTTTGATACCCCCATACCACAAATGCAGAAAAAAAAAAAAAACCAGGAGTAATCAAAACACCATTGGTGCTAATGAAAAAATGTTGACTTTGACAAATAGCATGCAGTAGTGACTCTTTTAAAAATATAACTGTTTCTGCTTCTGAGTCTCTACTTCTCTAAAGTTTAAAAGTCCTGTAAAGGATTAAAATAGCTGAACTCTGTATATGAGATCTAAGATAATATGTACATTCACTGTTAAGATGTACAGAAATGTAACTAACATTAATCTCCTATAAAAAATTCAATTTAGCTGAGAAGCACCTAATTCTCTAATCTAAAAACTCTTACCCTCGGTCCTTCATCCTCTCTATAAGTAAGTTCTAGGACAGCAGAGACACTGTTTTGTTTCAACATATTATAGTAGATGCTCAATAAAGAACTGTATAAAAAGCATTAAAATTTGCCATTTTACAACAATCCTTACTAGTAGATAAGAATTCATTTCTGCTTTAAGTACATATTCATTAAAATGTAAGCTTTAAACTGTGGCTTTCCCATTTTGAAGATGGTCTCCTTCCAGGCTTCTAAAAAGCAAAGGGGAACAAGCATCTGATACTGGCTTTACCCTCAACATATCTAGAATTATATTCTCCACCATCCTCATGCCCCAGGCTTAATTTGCATTATTCCTAGTCTATAATTTGTCAGCATTAAATCCATCTTCCAGTAATCCAGATTCTAGTATTATAGAGCCTATCTGAATATTCCAAATTGAGTTTTTGGAAATCCAATACATGTATGTCTATATGCAGTGTTCATCTCAAAAATGTTTTATCTCAAATCAAAGTATCAACTATAAGCTAAAACATCTCTTCATCACTTTAACTTCTTTACTCTAGATTCTATCTACTACCTCCTGTTCAATGGCAAGAAAAATTTGGAGAAATAAAAATACCTTAAATAAAAATCTTCAAATATTATCCCATGATAAAATGTAATGGAACATTGTAGCAGTGATCAAAAAGACTATGAAATATAAATTAAACTTTCTAATGACAAAGAGATGCAGAGACTGCTGAAGAGAGAAAATGACAGAATTTTAGAGAAGTGAAACTCGTGGCCCTCTTAAAATGCAAGTATCTGATGCAAATAATCAACAAAGTGTAATATATTTGAAAGAATTCAACCTAACAAATAAATACCACAACTGCCAGCACTTGGATATAATTCTTATACTTTCAACTTTCCATTCTCTGAAATATGCCATTTCATTAAATGGCATTAAAAAAACACACAATTTCTTCTAATATTAGTTTTTCCAATTAGCATCTTGAGGCCAATGAAATAGACTTTTGAGAGAATCTGATTTTATTTTCCAAAACACTGTATCCCTCATGGACAGCTGCAGGTTGTTTTTTCTCTTCCCTTTTAACAACAAGTCCTATATCTCATTTAATATTACTTTGAAGAAGAGTGTTATTTTTTTATTATTTAAAATGTATATATAATGAAATCAAATGTGTTACAAATTAATTTTTTTTCAACATTTATTTATCTGAGAGAGAAGGAGATAGAGTGTGGGGAGGGGATAGAATGGGCTGAGCATGGAGACAGACTGGAGGGCAGGAGGCTCGATCCCAGGACCCTGAGATCATGATCTGAGGTGAAATCAAGAGTTGGACATTTAACCAACTATACCACCCAGGTACACCGTAAAATTTTTTTAAAAGATTTTATTTATTTTAGAGAGAGAGTGCAAGTATGGGGAGGCATGGGCGGGGGGAATCTGGAGGCAGTGGCAGAGACAGAAAATCTCAAGGCAGCTCCACACTAAGCATAGAGCACACATGGGGCTTGGTCTTATGATCCTGAGATCATGACCTGAGTGAAAACCAAGACTTGGATGCTTAACAATTGAGCACCCAAGTACCACTACAATTTTATTTTTAACTATTAGGAACCTTAAGCATGGTCTGCCCATTTGGTCTGTCTCTATTCCTATGTTAACTGAAAGAGTAACTAATATTTCAGGCTCCATCACATACTGCTAGAGAAAATGTCCTAGGATGGAAAGGCCTCTTATTAATTCTAAGCCACATTACATTGTTGAATACCTACTATGCTCTTAAAATAATCTGTAATCATTCTTCTCTTCCTATATCTTCCAGAAAATAAGGTTTATATTGTGATGGTTTCCTGGCTTTTGAAGACAAAATATTTACTAACCCACCCTTAATGAAGATCAATTGACAGAAACAGCTGAATAAAGCAAAGCATTAACATTTTCTTTCAACTCCTCCCAAGCTATGTGTTCCTTTCTGAAAAGGGAAAGAAATTAAAATTTTCAACAAAAATGCACTTCAATTTTCAAATAACCACTGCATAGTCCATTGCAATGATTAAAGCAAAGTTACATGAAATGGATCAACAGTGGTATAAGAAATTGCCAATTATGAAAAAAGGTAGTTATTTGTTTCATGTCTAAAAAACATTCTGCTGTCAAATACGCCCTAGCTGAGAAAATACTGCAACCTAAAATTGTACCATTGACTTAAAAGTACCACATTTTCATTAGGCAAATGATCCATGGAAAGTGAACCCTTAAAACAATTCTGAACTAGCAACAGGGAAGAGACATGCCAAGTGTGTATCTGGATTGAAGTCCTCTTTTAAGTACTTCACAGTTTTTTTGATTGCTGTATGTGATCAGAAATTTTGGGAATATTTAGTCACTGAGAATAAGCAAAGAAAACAACCAAATTAATGCAAAGAGAAAACCAATATAACATATGACAATGTGCCACCTTCCTCAGGTGAATAATCCATGAATTATGAAAGTTCCCTAAGATTTTCAGAACCAAAAGAGTCAATTTTCTCATATTTCAGGACTTATTTAACGACACTGATTTGCTATCTGTTATAGGGTGTACCTCATTATCTTTCAAATTTGCATAATCACAGAATGCTTGATTAAGGAATAGAAGCTTTGAGTGTAATGGAAATGCATGCATGATTAGCTGTAGGAGGGGATCTGTAATTATGTGATGTATAAATATACATCTATATACTTTAAACCTTCATAATAAACACAACAAAGTCCTGACATTTATTTTAAAATTCTTCTAGTCATAACTTAGGAAAAAAAAAAAAAACAGTATGTTTAAAAGAACCACAAAAGGTCTTGTTCACAATTTTCCAGAGGTTAAAAATCACAGTATGATATAAAGTTAATATTCAAAAATATTAGTGATTTGGGGAAAAATAAGTAGATTTTTTGGTTCCCCACATAGTTTTGTGCTATGAGAAATACATTCCCAAATCATTAGGCATGCAGAGAGAGTACTAGTAGGATATTTGTCTGAAATCTCTCCAGTCCACTCCATTTAACTGAACTGGAAACTGGCACTTCCCTTATTCACTTCCCTTCCTCCATCACTCCCCACTGTATTATACAACTATGCCCAGGAACACATAGCATACCATGACTGCTTCCAAATATCAAAGGGAACTTCAAACTCACCAACTGGTAAGGAAGCAATTACCAATTCGCATATTTGCATAAAACAAGAATGACAAACTGCTTTGAAACCCATTTCCACAGCAGACTTAAAAAGCCGATTAGCTAAAAAAACAAACAAAAAAGTCAATTAGCTAAACTCAAATTTCAACCAAAGTCTAATATCATATGATAACAGAATTAGAAATATATTTTTATGAGTCAAACTTTTTTTCCAGATGACCAGTATTATCTACTTCGTGGATTCAGTCCATAAACATATATTTATAAATACTTGTTACCACAAAATGTGTGATGTAGCATTTATCTTTTTTTTCCCTCTTACATATGCTGGAAAAGAAAACTGATGACCAGTGAAAATGAAAGTCCTTTTTTTCCTAAATTATTCTGAAGTGTTTTACCTGTGATAGTTTAAAAAATATATTTTAAGAAATTTATTATTTTAATAATAATAAATTTCTTAAATGAAACAAGATGGGATTGGGAGGGAGACAAACCATAAGTGACTCTTAATCTCACAAAACAAACTGAGGGTTGCTGGGGGGAGGGGGTTTGGGAGAAGGGGGTGGGATTATGGACATTGGGGAGGGTATGTGATTTGGTGAGTGCTGTGAAGTGTGTGAACCTGGTGATTCACAGACCTGTGCCCCTGGGGATAAAAATATATGTTTATAAAAAATAAAAAAAAAAAAATGAAGGAAAAAAAAAAAAAAAAAAAAAATTTATTATTTTAGGGCAATGGAAATAATACATATATAACAAAATTATTTCTAATATTTCTTTATAGATTTCTTTTTGAAAAAGGAAATTTTAATGTATATATTTAATTAACTCACTTGCTATCCTCTTTATTATCATGAACCATGTATTACTAAATTTTCAGTAGTCTAATATTTTACTGAGGAAAACTTAATAGGAAATCAGCCTTAAATGTCATCCTCATTTCCCACCTCACTAAAGGGCCCTTGTAATTTGCAAAAGTAAGAGTGAATTTCTTGCTAGTTCATTTATGTGATTCTCTGGAGTGAGTTGATGCTTATGGTTTATGAAAAGCCTTATGTGAAGATCTACAACCAAAATGAAGAAAATAAGAACAAAACATCTCAAGTTAGCAAATGCAATGCTAACTAGATCTATAATCTTACGCATTTCTGTTTACTTGAAGGGAAAAATTTTAAAATAAGCAGTGAATAAACTTAGTTTTATTTTATCTGTAGTAATCATATTTTCTAATATTAATATTAGAAGAAAGAAGCAAAGGAGGAGGAAAGGAGAAAGCCAAAAAATGAAAAACAAAGTAAAAGTGTATGAGAATGTTACCACCAATAATGACAAAAACAGTATAAGACACAAAACCTTCAGTTTATTTACTATATATTTTCTTACTTTTGGGTGATTTTTTTTTCCTCAGGTACTAAGAAAAATCTTTTTTATACAAGCGCTCATTTAATCCCCATGTCATCTACCTATGGAATCACTATTATTCCTGTTTTACAGATAAGAATGCTGTGACTTTGGTAAGAAATCTTACAGCTACCTGGCTCATTTGATTGCAGAGTTTGAATTAATACCTATTTCGGTCAGACTCTAATGTTTGTGCTCTTGAACTCTATTTTTTTTGTTGTTCATTCTTGGATGATGTTAGTCCACTAAAACTTATTTTAGTAAAATAAAGCATAAATTGCTTATGATGTAAGTGTTTGTCTATTTTACTTTCAGATAAAACTCAGTTGTTCAAGTTTCAGCTATGTTTTTCTTCCTCAAATAGCAAGCATGTATAAAAATCAGAAAAGTTAAGAGTGAATGACTTAAATTACAGGGAATTGATTTTACTTCTATAATTAATGCAAATGTTTTATTAACTATTACCTTCGCATAATAATATTTTAATACATATCAGCATTGCAAAACCGTCTTCTGTCTAAATTAATGGGCTTTTAAAATGTCTTCCAATGTTTTGGCTAATAAACCTAAGATCCCTTAAAAGAACGGTTACTGAAAGAAAAGGCAAAATTATAATCAAAAGCTTCTATTACTTGGGAGTTAAAATAATTATTCAAAATAAAAATTGTTACCTATTAAAATCATATGCTGTGTAAAATATTCCTGTTGATGTCAACAGGAGTTTCAATGAGGATGTGGGCAACATATGGACCTGGCATTTTGTTAATTAAAAACAATGTTTTGCTACACTGATGTGTGTTCCAAAGAGGGATTCCTAGAGCATAACAAGTTGCTGAGTTCACTGTTTTAGGAGATCAGTAGTTATACAGTTTTATGTTGGATTTAAAACACAAGGATGTAACTTTAATGTTATTAACCTGGTGACATTAGCATACAAATATTCTATTTTTAAGAGCAATATAAAATTTAGTTGAAATTTCTTATTTAGATAACTGGAATTAATTTCAAGCAATTTCCCAGTCTACTGAAAAGATTATAGAAAAAAACTGCAAAGATTATAAATGAGGATTGAACATTTACAAGAAACTTTTTCATCTTTTAAAGTATATGCAGAATTCTTTCCAGTGTATTTACTGAAAAAATAGTCCAATTCTCCACGTCTCTTGTTATATCCACAATGAACTGATTCTACAAGAGGAATCTATTTCTCTACACAATGACTCAGAGAGAGACTTCTGACTTGCTTTGTTAATAGAGTGGTGAAAGTGATGATGTTCCTGTCTAATAAGTTTCATTGCTTTCTGTCTTCTTTTTCTTCTTATGGATTCCTACCTGATCTACACCACCAGAAGGAATATATGGAGCAGATCCAATCCAGTCTAGCTGTCCCAGCTGAAAATCCAGAAACAGGAAAGAGCCTAGCAAATTTCAGCAAAGCTTCATGGCTAACAGGTGCATATGTTTGTTAGAACCAACCAGAAACACGGCCTACCAAGCTTATATGCTTGCATGTAAAATTACAAATTTTTATTGTTAAGCCACTGAATTTTGAGGTGGTATTATTATATAGCACTATTATAACAATATATTCCTATGGTATTGCTTCTCCTCTCTCACATAAATGGTACATCACTTCTTGAATTAGCATCAGTTTTCAAAAACCAGACAACGAAAATTTACAAACACCACTAGTCATGCAGAATCCAAAGCAAAAAAATATGGCCTAGAGTGCTTACATGAGCTACCCTGAGGTGGCAGAATATAACTGTTCATAGTAAAGATACAGATAAATATCTAGGTTTCAATCTAAACATGAGCATTTACATATAGCTTCCATCAGTGTAGGCCAAGTGGCCCTTGTGCTCCCTCCTAAGATAGAAACTGATTGATCTCATTGCTATTGCTATTCCTGACTAAACAGAAATAGTTCCACTCACCTTCTTCAAAGAGAAACTGATGTTTCAATGACTCATGTTAAGTTTTAGATTTTACCAAAATAGATCATTGATCTTAAAGCCAAAAGACATTTTGTCTAGTCCTTGTTAACTTTTGGATACCACTGCAATGAGAAAGCTATGAGTGAAAGATATGAGGCTTGGGTGCAAAGACATGAGTCAAAGACATAGGCTTGTGTTGCATTTGACAAAAGCGATTGTGAAAAATGTATGTTTTTTGAAAGGCTTGTACTACATACAAAGGTGGAATGTCACTAAAAGTTAGCCTAACTAGGAAAAAAAAAATCTGTAAGTCATCCAGAAAACAAAACAAAACAAAACAAAGTGATACAACACATAAAGAGAATTTGCTTTTGCTCTTATAGTAACTCAAAATAATTAATAATACTTTCTATTCTGTGTAGTTACATGAAGCAGCAAGAGATGCCTTAAAAGATGGCATGAGATAAAAATACTATAATATTTTTAGATATTATGAATGGAAAATGCATAGGTATCATTCTACTTTCCACAGAGTAAGTTTCAACTGTTCAATAAAATGTGTAGCTTTTATTGAAATTTAGGGACACCTATGTAGGTGATCTGTTATAGAGTGTGAGCATGGGGAGCCAACTGCCTGGCACTGTATAGAAAAGAAACGCTGACATTTTTGTTCCTTCAAACTTCTAGTTGTTCAGTGCAAGATTCTCAGTGCACTAAAACTTACCGAGAATAAAAATCTGAAACAAAGTTGTACCAGAATCATACCTGCCTCTGTCATAAGAAGAAAACAAAGACTCAGAATGAAAGTTGAAAGGGAACCAAAGGTATCACAATAGATGAAAATTATTTGAAAGTTAAGGTACAAAGGATTCCTTGGACTGCTGCTAGTAATAAAAGTTAGCAATATATGTCAAGACACAAAATTTTCTAGTTATTCTGAACTTACCAACTGACCTGTGTATTCTCTTTCTTACTATCTGCCTTTTACCTTTTCCTTTTCCCTTTGTTCTCCTTTCCTTTCTGTTATCTGGAGTTTAACGAGGGAGCCATTTTCATCCATATTATGTGCTTTGTGCTTAGTTCTCCCCCAAAACCATTTAGATCAGAAAGGTCAAAGAATCAAAAAAATATTCTTTCAAAACATTTGCCAAGATGTATTAATCTCTCATTGACCGTCAATTTTCAGTGGACTACAGCACTTTCATGGCGTGATGCATTCCTGGACTCCATGCCCTTGTAAGACTTGAGCATACAGGAAGAAATTTCCCATACAGCTGGCAAGCAGCCAACACAAAAATAGGTCTTCTGGGACACCCAAATAAAGTCTCAGAAGGGAGCTATTACTTTGTCTTAGGAAATTCCAAACTAAAAATTGCCTTTTTTGCATATCTTTTTTGTTGTGACATTGTTGAGAAACTAGATGTCAGCAAACTCTGGCTATTGTGGTTACCTTGTTCTGAATAAAAGTATGTTTATTCAACAGTGTAGAATTCATTACTTTGTATTTGTTAATATACAAAATATATATGTAATTCATATCTTAGCTCAAATCTAACTAAATTTTAATGATCTCCTTATAATAATTGTGATTATTTTTCTCTCAGAAAATCAAATTGAGGGAAATGTGAACCATATGACACCAAAGTCTATCTTTTCTAGATGCAGATTATATATACTGAACAATGCAACTCTCAAATAGGAAAGTAAAATGCCTGCTGAAGGGCAAAAGAAATGAGTTAAGGCTACTTCTAGGCCTTAGACCTATTCCTTGTGTTTGTAAGAGAAAAGTAAATATATATCTTAAAGCATCTTTAAAAATCTACCTAAACAATTTGCTATGGAATCAAAAGTTCTATAATTAACACTCATATATATATTAAAGAGGCAGAGCCATCTCTTCTGTCACAAATCCCCCTTTGACTTCAACAAATGTACAAACTTTGACGTGGCCAAAATAAAAAAGGTTTCAAAATATAAAAGTTAGTCCTATACTACCAAACAAATATCTGTATCAAACTATTCACTCAGTGATATGAAATTCAGTTCCATGTATTCACACATTACTGTTTACTTGAAACAGGTGACAGATGTATTAGAAAAAGCACAGGTTTGTGATTGAAATTCGGGCTTTAATTCTCAAAGCTCTGAATTCTTCGGCAAGTTTTCCAGCTGCTCTGAGTTTCATTTACTTAGAGGAAAATCTCAATCTTAAAAGGTAAATGTGTGAGAATGTGTTATATGGCGAACATAATTGAAAAATCCATACAAGTTGACTGGTACTCAATAAGGCATCACTAAATGCTGATTCCCCTCCTTTCCTAATCAGAAATTCCTAGGTAGAAATTATAAGAAATCTATCTAAAACAATGTCTTTATCCAGAAACACATGGTAAATCTAGAAATCCAAGACTATATTTGATGATAAAAATAATCAGGGAAACGAGATGCAGACAAGTAACAAGTTTTGTGCCTAGTTTAATAAACCACATGACTACAATTTGGAGAAAGAACCATAAAAAGTGCTATTCGAGAAGGAAAATGTGATCTCAGAAAAGTGTCTTGGAACCAATGCCTAACAAAACTTCCAGGTTTGTTTGTTTGTTTGTTTTTTTAATTATAATTTCTTCTGTTATAAATTCACATAATCTCAGATCTACGATTATCTTAAGAACAAAAATTTTATGTGGATTTACTTAATACATTATTTGTTATCCACAACATTATAGGACTTGAAAGTTTTATTTTATTCTGGAAATTGCAGCAAAATTCAAAATGTGTCTTTGCCTGCTTTTAATTTTTAACATCATTATTTTTTTAATTCTGAATGTTAAATTTATGAGGCATTCAGTTTACACTGAATGAAACATTGTTTTTCTTCTTTCTGACTTTGATAGTATTAATTTTATTAATACTAGATATACTAGATTATGATTTGAGTATCTTTGTTCTTTAATTACCCAAACAGAAAACTGTATTGATCCTGGATGATAATGGGTTTATCCTGGACTAGTCAGTTGTACCCATGACAGCAATATCATATTTGATCCTATCTTAACTACATGTTTGGAGATTCCAGAGCTGATGGTGATGCTTGTGAAAGGGATTAGAACTGTGAAGTTTTCTGAATACCTAGCCAAGCCAACCAGAAAGAGTCTCGAGAGGTGGATACTGGTGATGAGAAACCAGGTATTTTGAAACAGTGGCCCCATCAAGAGCAGGAGAATTTAGAAAAACAGAACCAGTGGCAGAAAAAAAGAGGAAAGGGAATGGAAGGGAAGGGAAAAGAAGGAAAGGAAAAGGAAAAAGGAAAGTTAGAAGGGTTACAGAATGTCAGCCTCTCACTTGTGCATTTCAGACAACGTTCGCTCAGGGTACTAAATAAAATCAGTGTTACAAGCTCTGCTCTTCAGTATGTGTACCAAAGTGAACAGAGGCCTAGAATATGTCATCCTATAAAAAATCAAATTATTTTTTTTATAAATTTTCATAAGAGCATAGATGTTTTCCCATTATAAACCTAGTAGAAAAACAGATGGAAGAAAATTAATTTCTCATAGATTACCTCTCCCAAATTATGAATATGAGACTGGATAAAAATTAGCCCCATAGAATTGGCTTTATGTTTTAGATGTAGATCTCAAATGGTGTTAGAATAGAATTCTCAGCATACTATTAGCATAACTTTCATTCCCCTGTGGGCTTCCAGCTGAAAATAAATTCTAGTCAGTTTCCTTATCTCTGTTCCCAGTAGCAGAGAAAAGATAGCTAATCTTTCAGTACAATTAGGTATGGAGAAAAGATCAAGGCTTGTTCTAAAAGAACCAGATACCTCCTGCCAGAAATTTTATCTTTAAGGGTTATCAAGAGTTGTCTTTAAGTCTAACCTCAACTATAAAATTAGAGGACTCTCTGGGCTGCCTTTGAGGAGACATAAATGGAGAAGCCTGACAATAGGGTAAGTTGTGAAAAACAGTACTGGCCCTACCACAATTACCGTGAATTAAGAAAAGATAAATACAATGAGTGAACCGGTGTTAAACAGCATATGCTTCTTTTTCCCACTGAAGATCACCCAGGCTTAATGTAGGATATATCCTGAGGGATGAGTGAAATTACCCTAGAACACTAGTCTTTAGTCCAATTATCCTAGGACAGTGGCTCCCATAATTTAGCATGCATCCCAACCACTTTGAAGGTTTATAAAAACAGAGCTTACTAGGTGCTGCTCCATGTTTTCTGATTCTAACAAGTACCCAGGTGAAGATGATGATACTGGTTCTGGGTCCACACTTTGAGAATAATTATACTAAAAGCAAGATGCTCTTGAGTGGCTCAGATATTAAAAGATCTGTTTTTCAAGATTCATAGTGTGTGCTACTTCCCTCATGTGGCAAAGCCAAATAGGAATTATGAGAACAACAACAACAATAATAATAATGGAGTAGGGCTACTCCTTATGTAGATAGATAAAGATTGAAAAGTGTTGCTTTTGCACTAAGGTTGGTAAAGGACTAATATTTTAATAGCTACACCTTTTTTGAAGAAAAATAAGAGGTCTAAAAGCACAGATGTTGTATCTCTACTAACACAAAAATACAAACAATATATAGAGCTATTAATTTGCATATTCCTTGGATATTATAGCAAATCACAATTCAAACTTCCGGTAGGGAACTTGTTAAAAATTAGATTCTTGTTGTGTCCCCCTAAATGTTAATTATATGAGTCATGTCTGAGTCCTAGAATATATTTAATAGGCATCCAAGGGACTCCTATGCAACGAGTTAGCAGACCATATCCTGCAACAAATTGTCCCTAGATAACACTATACATTAGACATAAAGAGTCTGGTTATTATTCTGTTTTACTGATATAGAAATATGGTCAGAGAAATAATGACTTAATCAATGTCCCAAGGTTGGTATTATTTTGAGACCTCTCACATCTTTTGACTTCGATTTCCATGCTTCTACTCACATACCACATTATCTTTTTTTTTCTAAATAGATTTCTTATTTTCCCTTTTGGAGTCTTAAACAGGTAGTGTGCAGTCTCCAGAGATTTAAAATTGCAAGGTGCTAAGATACTGTACTATTGTAACTTCATTTTCAAAAATCTTGTTTAATGTTATTCTATACAATTCAAGTTCCAATCTCCTCAGAAATCCATGTCTCCTCCTACTATATCTTATATCTTCTTTTCTCATTACTGTATCACATTATCTTAAAAATATGGGTTAAACTAGTATTCATCAGGGGCGCCTGGGTGGCTCAGTGAGTTTGGGCCTCTGCTTTCGGCTCAGGTCATGATCCTAGGGTCCTGGGATCGAGCCCCGCATCGGGCTCTCTGCTCCACAGGGAGCCTGCTTCCTCCTCTCTCTCTGCCTGCCTCTCTGCCTACTTGTGATCTCTCTCTGTCGAATAAATAAAATCTTTAAAAAAAAAAAAAAACTAGTATTCATCATGTTCAAGGGTATAAAGAAATCTAATCAATATTGGTAAAGCATTATTATTTATTTGTTGTTACTTTGTTGATATCATTTGGAATCCCAGACATCGGTGCTCTTCCCACTAGGCTTGTGATCAAAAAAGGAAAGAGCATCTTAAGTTCATGTAGAATGTAACTGATTCTGTCTATACATGCTGAACAAAACTGCAAAAAGAAAGACATGGCTAAGCAAAGTCTTAACACTCTTTTAAAAGAACTTATTAAAATAGCATGAAATGTGAACTACTTCCCATCCATTCAGAAAAAAAAATTTAAGTTATATGAAATCTGGTAAAAACCAGTGGGAAGTATTAAATTTACTTAATAAGTACACATCACTTCTATCAGACTATTAAAAAGGGGGAGGGCTTGCAAAATTTTCACAGTTTTCATCAGTTCTGTATTTATGACTTAAAATACACTTCATCATATAAAAATGTTTGGAAAATGTAGTCATTTTAGTCCAATATGGCATATTAAGTTTCACAAGGAATTAATTCCAAATTTAGTCCATTTGATCTCTTGACTCTTAGGAAAGAAGTTGATCTACATTTTAACCCCATTCAGAAATAAACTTTCTATTTTCTTTTCAGCAGCTCAGAGTTCAAGGTCATGCATATTCATTCATACCAGAACTTTTGTTATCAACTGAAACTATGAGTGCAAGAGAAACACTTTCCAGCCCTCACCAAGGATATGGGGTGGATCAAAAAGAGCTGTTAAATGATTAAACTCTTATATTCCTGTAAGCTCCCTCTGACTGGCTAATGGAAAAAAGCTGGTGAAAAACATTTTTCTCTGTTGTCAAGCCAGCATTATATTTTATGAACACTGTTTCAACTGGACTTCTTAGCAGTTTCATAAAAGAAAGCCATTAGGAATTTTTTTCTATATACCTTAGTTTATGTGCTGCTTAATTGTAATGAAATAGTAAGAGTTTCCTTCTGGCTTGCTCAGTGATTTCCCTCTTCTTGAATTTCTATTTTCCATATGTGTTTAATATGTCAAACAGTCATAGGTAAGAACCAAAAACCATATTCACCACATGTAAAAAAAAGAAAAAATTATGTGCAGACTCCAATTGATATCCATGGCTTGCATACTATGTGTGGATTCTGTGCTTCCCAACTCTAAGCAGACAAACTGGATATGCTTTAATCAATTTTGTTTTCATAGAGTTTAGATCCCCTTTTTTAATTAGCATAATGAACAAATAACTTCTTCCATCTCATCCTTGTCTCCTTAATGCAATCATTAAACTGATTGCATTTATCTTGTTAAAGAGGAACTTTCATTCCACCCTAACCCTGATTTAGTTTCATAAAGCTGAGCACTTAAGGAAGTAGAAATACTTAAAAAATGCCCAGTTTTTGAACTTTTCTGTCTAAATCCTTTTGTGAGCTGAAAGAATTTTCCTTACTAAGCAATGCAGTCAGTCTATATAAAAACCTCTGTGGAATAAAATGTCAGTTTATAAATCCTCTGGCTTCTAGTTTATGTGAAGCTCTTAGTCTTTCTGTTTCCATCCAGCAGTAAGATTGTTACCTCTTGAGGTAGGATGAACGGAATAAATTACTAGAAAACATTTCCTAGCATAAAACCATGCTTTTATTGTTGTCATAGTTGGTAATCACAGAGTGATTAAAACTGTTCATCCCTACCCCTTATCACAGTTACTAAAATACTGTCTTGCTTTTAGTGTCAACACTGCACACCTATGATACCTAATAAATGCAAATTCTTATTTACATTATATGCTATAGTCATATGATTCCTAGATTCTGGCATTGACCTTACTATTCACTGATATTTCTTGCTTAACAAATGGCCTACAAATCAGTCTAATAATGACATCTACTTTAACTTTAATTAGGCAAATTGTTTTTCTATCTACTCTAGTACTGTGGCCTAATTCAACTTCATAATTTCATGTATCACACAAAGCTACAGTACATAAGGAGAGACTTACCATGTAAACTCTTTCCTTCCTCTAATGGTATGAATAAAGGGTTAACCATTAATCAAATATTTCTAATGACAAAATTCAGAATTTTGAAGGGTATCTCTAATTGTCCTGCTCTAAAAATTTAATTCATACAAGTTCTTTACTTTTTAAGTTCTCTATTTTTAAAAAGATGGTAATATATATTTCATGTACATACAACATTAATCAGCTAAGGTGAAGATTAAGAGATAACTTTAGTAGCTATGTAAATTTGTTTTTCTTGCTAAGAGCTTTTTTTTGTTAATCATGATAGATTTTTGAAAATAATTTTTCAAGCTTCTACAGTTTCATGTGAATTTACTGCTACATGAGAAATAAACAGTCTTTTTAGTTTAACAAATTTTATCTTCTTAGGGCTTGACAATAAAATCACATCACCCTGGCTAGTAAACCTTCAACTTATGGAGTCAATTCAATTTAATAAACATTTATGTTTAGATCATGATAGTTAATGATGTAGGGAATCTCAAGGTGTAAAAAGTATGATCCTAATTTCAAGGCACTTATAATCTTGAAAATAATTAGAAATGTCTCAGTCTAATGATAATGATAATAAGCAACAGTTAGAGACTGTTAATTCGAACAACCACAAAATCACCTGATACATAATCAACTATGTCATGGCCAAAATTTAGAAAGTTATTCTGAAAGGGGCCTTCATTGAGTTACGTATGAATAGTATATAGGCTTACAGATTTTATTTCATTATAACAAATAGAAAGAGGAAGAATTTTCCCCCTATGTTCAGAGTATTGCCACTTACCTTGTTCAATATTCCCATTCAATATCACTTTTTTTGAGGGTCTTTTAAAGAACTGATATATTTTCTTATACTGAATAGTGACAAAGCCAATATACTTTGCTTTTTTTTTTTTTTTGTGGACTTGAGGCCGTGAGGGGGTTAATTATTTAATAATTATTAAAAATATAAGCTAGAGCGCATCATGCTTAGCAAAATAAGTCAAGCGGAGAAAGACAACTATCATATGATCTCCCTGATATGAGGAAGTGGTGATGCAACATGGGGGCTTAAGTGGGTAGGAGAAGAATCAATGAAACAAGATGGGATTGGGAGGGAGACAAACCATAAGTGAATCTTAATCTCACAAAACGAACTGAGGGTTTCTGGGGGGAGGGGGTTTGGGAGAAGGGGGTGGGATTATGGACATTGGGGAGGGTATGTGCTTTGGTGAGTGCTGTGAAGTGTGTAAACCTGGTGATTCACAGACCTGTACTCCTGGGGATAAAAATATATGTTTATAAAAAATAAAAAATTTAAAAAAGAAAAAAATATATATATAAACTATTTTTTAAAGACTTTTTATTTTAGTCTGAAGCAGTGGGGTTTTGTTTTGCTTTGTTTTGTTTTAGATTTTATTTATTTATTTGACACAGAGAAAGGGTGAGCACAAATAGGGGGAGCTGCAGGCAGAGGGAGAGGGAGAAGCAGGTTCCCCTGAGATCATGACCTGAGCCGAAGAAGACACTTAACCAACTAAGCCACCCAGGCACCCTGAAGCAGTATTTAAAATGAGACCCACAGATGGCCACTGAGACTCTTTCAGGAGGTTTATAAGGTCAAAATTAAGCTTCTAACACTACTAAGACGTCATCTGCCTTTTTTATTGTGTTAACTTTGCACTGATATTACCAAAGCAATAGTGATTTAGTAGGGTAAAAATTTGGGTGGGGCAAGAAATACACTCGCCCTGGGTGCAAAATTTAAAGGAAAACCAAAATGTTCAGTAATCAAGATAAATAATATTTTAGTTCAGTATTTTAAAAAATCAAAATTTATGCAAAAATTGATGATAAAAAATAAAATTTTAAATAAAGAACAATGCCATGCTGATCTACACTGGGGTCTGGGTAAAAAGTTTCAATGTTTTTAAACTACATTAAAATTCTGGAAAAAAATCAACAATTAAAAATACATAAAAATATATATAAATATATACATATACAATTCAAATATATAAAACATATATTAAACACAACTCAAAAACACAAACGTACTTCATTTTGTGTCAGGTTCCAATACAGCATGTCAAGGCACTGGTGATCAAAATTTCTGCGTGTCTTAACATGAATCAAGGCAGTGGCACAAAATTGTATTAGTAGCCATTGCATTTTTCACCATCAAGTACTTGTACCAAATGGATAAACTTTTATTAAAAATTAGTATCTTTAATGGGCAGAGTAAATCTTGGTTCTTGAATACACATGTTTTTGATATTCTGCATAACAAACTCGAAGAATGCATACCACAGTACCACTGATGTATCCAAGAGGAAAAAAGTTTTATAGTTGTTTGAGTTGTAAGTTGAACTAGCCACTTTTCTCACTCATTAAGTTCCATTTTAACTCAAAAGGGTGGCTAATCAAAAAAGTAGAATTATTCAGAGTTGGGTATTTGGCAGAAAATTTTTCTTTTTTGGCAGAGAATTTCTTGAAAATAAATGAGTCAGTCATATTAAGGAGACCAAAAAATGACATGATTTTTTTCCAATGATACAATTTGACTCCAAACAAATAGCATTTTGGAAAATTTTATCTAACACAATTTTATAATAGATCCCATCAAAAATTGGAAAAGTTGTGTATCAATGAGCCAATATTTTCTGAGAGATTTAAATATCTGCTCAAAGTATAAGACAGACCAAATAATTTTAATATAAGAGAGTACACAAAGTTTATTCATATGGTTTCAGATTCCACATTGTAACTAGTCTTTGAAAGACTGCTATTTGGACAATTTGGATATACTATCAAAGAAAAATGTCCACGATTATCCAAAAATGTTATTAAAAAACCCTTCCCTTCTCCAGTTATATATCTGTATGAGGCTATGTTTTTATCACACACTTTAACCAAAACAAAATATTTCAATAGGCTGAATACAGAAACAAATAAAAGAATCTAGTTAGTTGGCTCCCTATAAAATAAGACATGGAAGAAATTTGTAAAATCCATGCTATCTTTTCTTACATATTTTTTTTAAAGACTTTATTTATTTATTTGACAGAGAGAAATCACAAGTAGATAGAGAGGCAGGCAGAGAGAGAGAGAGGGAAGCAGGCTCCCTGCTGAGCAGAGAGCCTGATGCGGGACTCGATCTCAGGACTCTGAGATCATGACCTGAGACGAAGGCAGCGGCTTAACCCACTGAGCCACCCAGGCGCTCTCTTACATATTTTTGAAACTATGGTTACTTTTCATAAAATATACAACACCGTTTATGTTACCACATAATAGTTTATCATAATATTTAAGGAAACTGATTAAAATATTTTTAAGTTATTCAGCTCTATTTTTTAATACAAATTAAATATTGTATCTACAATACAAATTATTGTATTTTTTTTAATACAATTAAATATTGTATCTACCCATGGCCATTGGCAAGACAGAACTGCAAATCCAGAGCACTGGAGTTGTTAGAACTTGGTATAAGATGTAGGCAGAAAAGCTAGTAGGATAAACGTCAGAAAGATACTGTTATAATATACTAAGAAATTTAATTTCTTACACAAAGAAGTGATATATTGAGAAGTTTCAGAAATGTAACTCACTTGGCCACTTGAGACACTGAAAAAAAAGACACTGGCAGCAGGAAGACAAGTAAATGACTAAGAATCTAGATAAGAGATTGCTGAGGCCTGGATGAAGTCAGTATCAGCAAGGAAAGAAAGAAGAATTATATGCAAGGGATATTTATGAGATAATATCTTCAGGAATGATTTAACACCAAATTGTATACAGTTAATGGGGAAGAAAAGCATTTGGTGAAGAGTTTGATCAATTGAGTAGATGGAGATCATATCATCTCAAATGTAAAATACAAGATGGGGTCATATTTGGGTGACTAAATAGAGCAAGCTTTTGATTATGATGAACTTGAAAAGACTATGAGACAATCATAAAAGTAAAGCAGGCAAATATATATTTGTATCTTATCCCAAGGGGAGATCTGCATTTGGAAGCAAGCAATTAGAAGTCATTAGGAAAAAGTAGCAGTCACAGGCATGGAAGTGATTAAGATTACCAAGGGGAAATTTGTAGATTAAGAAAAACATTGAGGTCAAAACTCCACACATTACCAACAATATATGCTCTTTAAAAAGAAAAACAATAACTGTTTTCACTTTAAAATACCAGAATTGATTTTTATATAGCCCAAAGAGCATGTCGTCAAAAAGTCTACAACATGAGATGAATTTCTACAAATCATTCTAATTTAATTCCTATTCAAGGAGGAGGAAAAATGGCTTTTTTTTCCCTAAGTGGGCCAATATAAATTTTTATATGCAAAATTTTATGATTCTTTTTAAAAAACTAACAAAAAAAAATTTTCCTCATTTTGTTCCTGCTTTCTTTTTTTGTTTTTTATACCCTGTTTCTTCTTTCTTCTTTTGTTTCAGCACCAGGGACACAAAAATGCTATAGGTGACATGAGCAGTTCCTCTCTGAAGCCTGTTAATGTGTATCTTCTACCCAGAATCTTTTTGTTGATAGTTTTCAACATAATGCTTTTATTTAATGAAGTTTCAGAATCACTGCTCCAGAGAGTCACTGTTGTATTTCTACTCACATTCTATTTACATTTTAATACTTTGTGAGTAGACTTGGTTTAGATTTGAACCACTAGTTTATAAGCTTCTCCTCTGTAACTTCTGACTTCTACCATATTTTTAAACTTATTTCAGTTTATATGTCTTTTGACCATATGATACCAAACATGTTTTATTCATTCTTTTAAGTTGGTTCCCCCTAGAAAATGGAATCTGAGATGTATATATTCATTTATGTGGTTTATTAGAGAATGCTCTCAGAAACTATTCCTGTATGGGAAGGAGAAAACAGGTTTGAGCAGAGGGAGAAATTGAAATGTAATAAAATGATAACAAAGACCCTAGCCCATCCCGTGAGATGCAAAGGAACTAGGAGAGACTTGCAGTTGTTCCAAACTGAAGCAATGGTAATGGTCAGTTGTACCTGCCCCCGCCCCACCATCACTAGTCATTAGATTTGGGAAATTCCCAGGAGGAGTATAACCTCAGGTAAGATAGACATTATCAGCAAAAGCCAATCCCTGGGAAGTGAATATGCTATGAATCATGCTAAAAACCCCAGCAGTAGCTAAAAATGAGTGCCTTGGTCCTAATGGCAGAGTCTGAACAGATAGTTATATAGTCTACTACAGAATTATCAGTAAAAGTTGAGGGGTGCCTGGGTGGTTCAGCTGCTTAAGAGTCTGCCTTTGGCTCAGGTCATGATCCCTAGGTCCTGGCATGGAGACCCACATCAGGCTCCCTGCTCAGCAGAAATCCTGCTTCTTCCTCTCTCTCTGCCTGCTGCTTCGTCTACTTGTGCTCTCTATCTCTCTGTCAAATAAATAAATAAAATCTTAAAAAACCGAAACAAAAACAAAAAACAGCAAAAGTAGATCTGTCAACTCTTCATCTTTGTAGACACACTCATTCATTTATTATGAAAGTACTGCTCAAGAAATTCCTTTCTAAAGTTCTGCTTAAGAAAATAAAAAATTTAAAGATGGGAGGAAGGAAGAGTATTTAGAAAATAAAACGTATTTTAGAGAAAAAGAGTCTAGAAGAGAAAGACTCACAGAAGTTATAAAACTTATCTAGGCTCTTCTTTGGCCCATCATGAAGGCAGTGTATATATTTCTATCAGTTAAAGTGTTTAACATTCTTAAGAGTTTATAATAATTTTTGACAAAACATTAGAAAATCAAAAGAATTGTAAATAATATATTTTCAGGGAAAACGGGTATTTCCAAATCTGATTTTACTCCAAACAAATATTTTGAAAGTAATGGTTGTAACTGAGAAAAGTTGCTGGCTGCTCCAAATATAGAGGATGCTTTTTTGAGAATGTTTTGTTTCACAATATTTATGGCTTTCCAATATTTGACAAGTTTGCTTCATTTAAGCACTGGTTACCAAATTTAAATGAGGTTTGAATATATATATTCATTAGCATTTTTATTTACTTAATAAATCAACAAAAATAATGTATTTTGAGTAAAGCTCTGCATTGGTTTCTTGTGATGTAATTCTGTAACTGACAGACATAGGCTACAAAGCCTCTGCCTCAATTTCAGTGATTCCCAAACTATCACTGACTGATATTTTTGTGTGATACAGTAAAAACATATTACCAGAGAACTGAAATAGAAATACATGGCCAAATTCTTTATTATTACACCCATCAAATGTAAGATTACTCTGTCATATGGCCAAGAGTTTCTAAACACTTAACTTCAATTTCTTTACTTATTTCATCTCAGATTAGTAAGAATTTGTGGACTGGCAACAGGCCATGGATTACAGTTAGAGTAAGACTATTTTATGAAACATCTCAAATTTCAGGACAGATGAGGATGCTGACCAATGAACTTTCAATTATAGTAGAATGTAATAATAAACACCT
Source organism: Mustela putorius furo (assembly GCF_011764305.1). Taxonomy (NCBI): domain Eukaryota; kingdom Metazoa; phylum Chordata; class Mammalia; order Carnivora; family Mustelidae; genus Mustela; species Mustela putorius. Next base: position 498,093 of record NW_025421556.1, read on the forward strand.
AACCCAGACATTTGCAGCCAAAAGAATCTAACCAAGTGATAGCTAATACAAATGCTAAAGTTTACATGGAATTAGGAAAAAAAGATAAATTGGCAGGTAAAGAAAGGTAGTTTTCTGCTTATAGGAAATACCTTGTATAGATATTCAGAAGAGAGGACCGAAAAAATTATAAAGACCAAATTTGCAAAAGTTCTCACTGGCCCTGTTTTGAAGTTTGGATTTGTCCTTAGGTCAAAGCAGAACTTTAAAGATGGAGTGACATAATATATGGCTATTCACTGTAGTGAATATGGGGTTCTATGTGGCATTTCTAGGAAAGACCACATCTCTGTTTTGATCAACAAAATGAATAATAGTTCCAGTGACTTGAACAGAAAATTCGAAGGAAACCATTCATAGAAGGAAGACAATAAGTTTAGTTTTAAACAGGCTGAATTAGAATCACTTCTGGGATATCCAAGTTGAGATGTGTAAATTCAGTCTAAAGTATATGTCTAAAGCTTAAGAGACATTTAACCTTGAGTTACAGTGATAAATATTATCAATTTAAATGGGCTAAGAAAATAGAAGACATTACCAAGGAAGAGTGCATACAGTGAAAAGAGAAAGAGGTCTGAGAAGATGAAAAGTTGGACAAAGAGCCTTGAAGGTTGCAGTACTTTCTATTTTAAGGTAATATAGTTTCTACACGGATAGTACCTAAGTAAAATACTTCCAGGGTACAGAAAAGAAATACTTTATTAAAAACTTCATAAAAATGCATACGACCATCTTAGGACAGAATCCATAAAGTGGAGGTGCACTCACTTTCTGGAACAAATAGCAACATAAAATATCATTAGCCTTGATTACATTAAAAGAAAGAGTCTAGAAAACTCCACCACTGTTGCCTCTTCTCAACATGATTCCAAAATAAAGCATCTGTTTTTAAATCAATGTTTTTCAAGGAGAAAAGAAAAGCTTCATTTGGGGGAACCTGTCAAAATCACTTGGGGATTTTCAAACATAGCATGCTAACTACAACTAATTCCCTACACTCTAGGCACCCACAAACCATTAAATTCTGACATGCTAACTACAAAGGTACGTTGTGGTAATACTGGACTTATATATAGCAATTTAATTCAGTGTGAAAATCTTATTATATTTTATTTTATTATTTATTTTTTCTTGTCCTCAGCACCTGGAATATGAGAGGAGTAAGAAACATACCTTGTTAAGCTCATAGAACTCAGTAGCTGGGAGAGTGAGGAGGTGGGGGTTGGGAAGAAAGAGAAAATAACACAACGTGATTAAAAAATGGGAAAAGAGAGGCGCCAGGATGGCTCAGTCGGTTAAGCATCTGCCTTGGGCTCAGGTCATGATCCTGGGTCCTGGGATGGAGCCCTGCCAGGGAGCCTGTTCTCCCTCTCTCCCACTCATCCTCTCCCTCTCTCTATGTCTCTCTCAAATAAATAAAATCTTAAAAAAAAAGTGGGCGAAGAAACTGAATAGACATTTTTTTCGATGAATGTGTACAATTGGCCAACAGATACACAAAAAGATGTTCAACATCACTAATTATCAAGGAAATGCAAGTCAAAACCACAATGAGATTTCAGTTCACACTTGTTGGAATGGCTATTATCAAAAAGATATGAGATGACAAGTGTTGGTGAGAATATGGAGAAAAAGGAAAATTTCTGTATTATTGGTAAGAATGTAAATTGGTACAGCCACTGCGAAAAACAGTGATGAGTTTTCTCAAAAAATGAAAATACCATATAATAGAAATCCCATTTCCAGTTATATATAGAAAGGAAATAAAATCAGTATCTCAAAGAGCTATTCACAATAGTAAACACATATAAAAACAGCCTAAGTGTCCATGGACAGATGAATAAAGAAAATGTGATATCTATGTATATATCAAACCAACAGGTTGTAGAACTTAACCTACACAGTGTTGTATGTCAATCTATTTCAATCCAGGGATGGGGGAAGAAACACTGAAGAAGAAACCTCTTTTTCTTTGCAGTGTACTTGCTCTAGAAAGATGCAGACATCAGAACATAATATAAATTTTAACTTTGGGAGAAATATAATGATAATGTTATGGAAATGGTCGAGTAAGATTATGAATTAGGTCAGTTATTCCTAGTTATGATTCTGCTCATCAATAGTTTTGTTATCTTGAACAAGTTTCTTAATGTCTTGGGGTTCCAGGTTTCTTGCAAGTTTAAAAAAAAAAAAAAAGAGTTGTTGGATTGTTTACTTTTTTTTTTTTTAGAAGAATCAGGTAAGAGTAAAATACATAGATTTCTAGATTCCATATTAGAGTTACTAAGTATTCTCTATGATTGAGTATCCCTAAAAAAAATTTGTGAGGTGATAACTGTACAATTAATCCTGTAACAGTCCATTTGACCATCATTTGGGAACATCTGGAGTAAAGGACCACTGATTATGTATACCTAAATCACATCCATTACCCATAAGTTAAGGAACAAATGCAATCTCCTGGGATTTGAAGATTATGTAATTATATAAAATTTACCCTCTGTTTTAAAATTGTGTTTCTAACTTTGTGTTATTTTCAAAAGATTGATATTTATAGCTAAATTTATAATTAGTAAACCAAATAGTTCATGAAGTTGGATATAAACAAAACATAACTAAATAAGTAATTTTCCATTCTTTTTTTTTTTAATTTTATTTATTTGACAGAGGGAGATCACAAGTAGGCAGAGAGGGAGAGAGAGAGAAAGAGGGAGGAGGAAGGAGGCTCGCTGCCTAGCAGAGAGCCTGATGCAGAACTCGATCCCAGGATCCTGAGATCATGACCTGAGCTGAAAGCAGAGGCTTACCCACTGAGCAACCCAGGCAGCCCTCCATTCTAATAACAAAGCAATTTTTGTACAAATAACCTTTAATTATAACTTTAATAATATATAGTTTCTACATTAAATAAATTTATTGATTTCTTTCCAAGAAAGGTTGATTTTTCTCATGGTTAATCTTATAAATTTACACCTACTCTTTTAGTCATTCATGAGTCAGTCCAATACAAAATCTATTATATATAAACCATTGTGCTAATGGCTTTATCATCATTGAATGTTCTCACCTTTTAAAAAGAACCATTATGAATACAAAGCTTTCCCCAAACTAAATGCTAACCATGAATTTGAAAGAAAATGCTATTTATGGACCCACAGGAAAAGATGTGCCAATATATTGCCTTGGCAGTAGGGCACTATTCCAAACACAAACTTCTAAGTATTTAATTTATATAGGAAACATCAATTCATTCATTCCACAAGAAATTATCTCATCTGGGAACAAGTTATTATTATAGGATTAGATTTCCTTACTTTCATTTCTTGGACTAGATATAGAATTTTCTATTAAAAAAATTAAGGACATGTATATGTGCAATGTGTGAGTGAATGAGAAAAAGAAAAAGTGACAAAATTTATAGCTGGCTGACATGTTTGTACTCTAAATCTTGTTCACAGATCATGTAAAACCACTAGAAATGCTTTTGGAATATTCAACAATTCTATGAATCATTAGCATCTCTTTCTCATTGAAGAAACATGGTAACAACCCTTTTATGAACTCTAATTCAAAATAAGGGCAGAGTCAAACCAATTTATGAAATATGTTAATTCTCTAATGTGTCACAATGTTTTAAACAAAAAGATTTTGGATTGAGCATGAAGATGAATTCAGTATTTTAATGTGGAAACTTTAGAGAGTTTTCTATGGTTGTTTTCATGCAACAGTAGAAAATATTTACAGTGCCATATAAAATAATAATACTGAAAAAATTACTGAGTCTGCTGTGCACCATATACCATGTAAAATAGTACATGTTTGTTACCCCAATGAAAATTGACAGGACTTTTAAGAAATGGATACTACCATTATTCCCTAAAGATGAGGAAATGGAGATTTAGAGAAATAAAGCAACAATTAGTAATCTGAGGACATTACATTTGAATCTAAGCTATCTAGATCATTTAACCATTATATTAATTAACTTCTACCTAGAGGAATGAACAATTACTAGCATAAATTGATATGGGATCCTCTAAATGTCTGCACTTTACCGCTAAAAATTATAAGTCAGTGTCATCTAGTAAACACAGGTATCTATGCAATCACATTTTTCTCTCTAGGAAGAAAAAAATTCAATCAATACAATCAATGTATAGGAATTAAGTTTAAAGTGCCAGGATATGCTGACAATAGGAGTACTGAAGCATGTTGTTTTATTTTGTTTTGTTAATTGGTTTGTTTGTTTTGTCTTTTAACAGTGATTTTTATGGCATAATGGCAGCCTAAAGTAACAGATTCTCTAGTGGGAGTTATTGAGTTAAACATTCAAATTCTGTGGGTTTTTGTTCTTTTTTTTTTTTTGTAGAAAACATGACAGAAAACTCCCTGTAGTTTTGCTTTTATGTACAACCAGTACACTACTAAATAAGTGATCAAGATCTACAAAAGTTTTAAAAGTATATTATGTGAATGTATTTTTCTTATAGTTTACTTTAGATTTCACCAAAAAATCTCCTGTGGCTCTTGTATTTCATAAAAATTTTGTCTAGTGTTGGCTATGGTTTTCAATTGCTGCTATTCTTGATTATAATTATAGATTAGTGTTATTTTGCCTTCACAATCAGCACTTTAATTTGTTGTAGGTTTGGTTAATTATAAAGTGATGCATATTTCCATTAACAACCTTTTTAGAAGCATAATTTTTTAAAATGTGCTTTTAGGAAGTGTTGTACGCATTGTGGTTCAGATATGAATGATTCACACCTCTACTGCTAACAAAAATGAAACTATAATTTTAAAACAGCACATTTATACAGTGACACTCCACTGGAAAATAGTAGAGGACATATGGCAGAAGGTCCCCTTAAGAAGGTTTCATTAAAAACTACTTCAGAATAACCTAAAAGCAAAAACTGTTTTGACTACCTAATTGTTCATAAAAAATCAGAAACAGAATATGTCAAACTTATCCTAAGTTAATTCATTTGTTTAAATATGTACCATACTTCTTAAAATATATATATACATACATAATAAAACTGGCATAACATAATTTCAATGTGAAATTTCAAAGAAAGAAAATTTTCTAACCATATTTAATACAATTATTAGAATTATCAATTAGTCTTGACAATATACCTTGATTTTGGAAAGGATATTAAGAACCATATCTTATCCAGGAATTGAGATTTTTCAGTTAGTTCACTTGTACAGTCTATGGATCTTATAGATAGTAACATCTTAAATAATGATTTATGTGGTATAGCATTAGTAAGCATAACAGAATTTTTGAGAAAAATACTTGAAATGTTTCAAATTGAGGATTTTACTCCTTAAGAGATCAATTATGATAAATTCTTAGATCAATTATGATAAATTCTTATATTGTTGTAATTTTTATTTCCTTGAGTAACTACAAAGTCATACTATGAAAAATTGTATTTCTTTTTAATTTGGGTTTTCTAGTAAACTCTCATATATTTTTTCAGTTTTCTTTTACCTATTTAAGGCTCAATCACTTTTATATCTAAAACTATAGAAATGTGTGTATTAATATTTTTCTGTTTTTTAATATTTTCCAATGTAACATTAATTTTATATGTAGAACCTGTGTAAAAGCTACTGAGTCTTCTCTTTATAATTTCACCCACTGCTTCTATGCTCAATCTCCTTTCATCTGATGATCAGTTAAATATTTCATTTTTTAACTATCTCTTCTGAAATAATGTTATCTGTACTGAAAATCACATAACCACCAGTGTGCCTGGGCACAGATCAATTAAAATAAACATGGACAATAGTATGAAAAAGGTCCCAGAGAGCTCTGCTCCTGCCAAATATACACCTATCTTTCCATAGTGAGTTAGGAAAGAGCCTCCAGGGCTGGCTGGAGGCAGAATCCCCCCTTACAGGGCTCAAGGAAGAGTCTATAAAATCAGGTGCATAAAAGATTTAGGCATTTTAACTGAATGATAGTACTGGTGCTCTTCAGCAGACTATCAACATCATATGAGAGGTGAAGTTCTCACTGCATTTGTACTTTCCATGAAGTAAAAGATTCTTCACTTCAAATAATCTGATCAAACAATCCATTCTTATTTTCATTTTAATCAGTGAAGTAAAAACCTCAGTTTATCCTATTATTAGTTCTTAAGGATTTTGTTGTTGCTACTGCTATTTTATGTGTGTGTGTGTGTTTTCTGTTTTTTGTTTGTTTGTTTGTTTGTTCTCCCCATGCCCGGGTATATTGTTATATTTTGGGGACATGAACTAATATTACAGAAAAATCCTTTTAGAGCAAGCTGATAGACTGCTTTCCTACAACTGTAGGCTCTTTTCATTCCTGGGGGGAAAAAAAGGAAGGAAGAAAAATGATAAGACAACTTGAAACCTGTGAATTTCCTCTGTCCTAAGGATTAATACAATCATGATTAAACCACTTACGGAGGGAAGTTTTGGCAATGAGTCAAGCAAAATAGGATTTTATTAATCTCTACCACTTAAATGGGACATGATGTTGAGAAAGTTATGTGATTTCATAAGCTTTACTGTTTGTATCTGGAAAGTAAGGATCATAATAGTTTTTTTAAGTATTCTTATAAATTTATTACTAGATCATTTGGTTTTTATCCCAGATGCACCAAAGATTGGGAGACCCAAGACCAGAATGGGGAGAGAGAGTTTACTGAGTAGGTAACTATAGTACTCTTTCAAGAGTGAAAGTGGGCCGTTGCTGAGTAAGAATGGCAAAAGCACAGACAAGCTCTAGCTACACTGTTTTAACACCGTGTATGGGTCTGCACCTTTCTGTTCCTAAGTTTGGCTTTGACTGACATTTTTGGTTGACAGCTGGTGGTTATCTACATTTTAGCTTCTGTGCATGTGCCTACCCACGATGCATTCTGTTATAATCGTATTTATTTATTTCAATTATATACTTATAAGTTTCTAATGAGTTTTGCATTGACCTTAAGGGCAAGGTGCACCTTTTGTGCGCATGCTCAGCACTTGAAGTCCCATTGCAGCTTTTGAGCCACTTCTGTGGTAGGCCTTTCCTATTCTGTCAGCTCTTAGAGCTGGCTCTGAAGGAGTGGCTGTTAACAGGGAGTGGCTCCCAGGGTGTGGCCAGCATCTGCTTTATCCTCTTTACTCACATCTAACTAACTGCCAACAAATATATGGGTATGGATGTGGGTGTTTCATTTATTTATTGCCAGTTGTGCTCTATTTTACCCATGAGTATAGACACTATATATATTATATAATATATGCATGTATTTCCACACATATGCTGTATTCTATGTATATTGTATATAGAATATATATAACATATATATGCTTTAGGTATTATATACATTAGAATTTGGACTTAGTTAAATCATAATTATTCTTATTATTTTATTTTATTTTTTTATTTTATTTTTTATAAACATTTAGTTTTATCCCCAGGGATACAGGTCTGTGAATCACCAGGTTTACACACTTCACAGCACTCACCAAAGCACATACCCTCCCCAATGTCCATAACCCCACCCCCCTTTTCCCAACCCCCCTCCCCCCAGCAACCCTCAGTTTGCTTTGTGAGATTAAGAGTCACTTATGGTTTGTCTCCCTCCCAATTCCACCTTGTTTCATTGATTCTTCTTCTACCCACTTAAGCCCCCATGTTGCATCACCACTTCCTCATATCAGGGAGATCATATGATAGCTGTCTTTCTCTGCTTGACTTATTTCGCTAAGCATGATATGCTCTAGTTCCATCCATGTTGTCGCAAATGGCAAGATTTCATTTCTTTTGATGGCTGCATAGTATTCCATTGTGTATATATACCACATCTTCTTGATCCATTCATCTGTTGATGGACATCTAGGTTCTTTCCATAGTTTGGCTATTGTGGACACAATATTCTTATTTTTTTAAAAACCTCACAGGGTGACTGAGTGATTCAGTCCGTTAAGTGGCTAGACTGAATTTTTGGCTAATGTCACAATCTCAGAGTCGTGAGATTGAGCCCCATGTTGGGCTCCACTCAGCAAGGAGTCAGCTTGAGTTTCTCCCTCTCCCTCTGTTTTCCACCAGCTCAGGCATGCTCACACACTCATGCCCTCTCTAAAATCAATCAATCAATCAATCAATCAATCTTAAAAGATAAAACAAAACAAAACAAAAACCTCACCTACCCTTAATTAGGATTAGACTTTAGACAAGTCACTTCAATTTTAACATGGGCCAAAAGATGACATGATAAAGGCAGGATCAACATTTTCATAAGAAGTTTCCTATTGTATCCAGGTGCACCCTAATTCGCACAATGCTCTCCAAGAAATGTCTCAAATAACATGATAGCTGAGGAAAGAAAAAGATGTCACTGTAATGAAAGAGCCTTTCACTAAATCAGCATTTAATTTCCTCCATGGATTTCCCTTACAATCCTCAAAACAAGACTTCATTGGAAGAGATTATAGCTTCCCTGAATAACCTAATTAAACAGGGGAGGGATGTCTATCAAAAGTTTTACAAAAATCAATGAACTTTAGGATAATGGTTGTTTCAAAGTTGCAGAGCATTTTCCATAATTCCTTTGGGAAAGAAAGCTTGGTAACAGTGTGATTCAATTTCCTACAAACCAGCATACAAGCATGGATCATTTCATTGAGAATATCTTTTAGACATTTTAAGCACTAGAGTCCAGAACACTGGATTTAGTAGTTGATGACATCAGCTGTAGCACACATAAATACCTCTCTTTACAATATCGCTGCACTGAAGATCCAGATTTGTATAATTTGGTAATAAGCAACTGTGTGAAACTATACTACAATGATTACATATATTGTTACCTGTGTCTTTACACATTGAGACAATTCTCTTCATTAGGTCTTGTTTTCACTTTCTTCAAAATTTGTATTATAACATCACCTTTATACCATGAGACTGAGTTTTGAATATCTAACTACATATATCCCCTAAAGGAGATTCCACTATACTGAGCCCAATATGGACCCAAGTTCCCATTATATTTGAGCATCACTGGGTACAGTGAAAGATATCACATTTGCCATGGCAGACCTGAGTCAAAGCAAAATGAGAACAAATGACTACTAGAGTATATGCTCAGGAAAGATTGAGAGTGATTAGTTTTCAATAACTTACCTAGTTTTGTGAATGAGTAGTTTTCAACTCCTGTACAAAATCGTTATTTTTTTCAATTGTTTTATGTTGGCTCAAATATTCAAGCTATATATTTTACAGATTCATTTTTTTCTAGTTTAGTTGTCTTTGTCTAAAGTAATTATATAAACAAATTATTCTCTTTTAAATTCTTTGTTTTTCCTCTAGGATAGTTTTTGAAAGTTGTTTTGCTTTAATTTCTCTATGTCATAAAATTTTAATTTCCTTTCTCAGTTCCCTGTTGATGAATTGCTGAATATTCCCCCAAATTTATATAAGTAAATATTAGTGCTCATCAAATATCAACTCCTTATTAATTTTTTTAATATGTATATTTTTTTAAGATTTTATGTATTTATTTGGCAGACAGATCACAAGTACGCAGAGAAGCAGGCTGAGCAGAGAGCCCGATGTGGGGCTCAATCGAAGGATTCTGGGATCATGACCCGATCCGAAGGCAGAGGCTTTAACCCACTGAGCCACCGGGTGCCCCTCTCCTTATTAATTTTTATCTAAAAGACACTGATGTGCTATGGACCCAATACACCTCAAAATCAAACCTATATTGTATTCCCACTTGTTAGTAGATATCCTTGGTCCACAAATTCTGCCCATATTTCTAAACTAATTGCAACAGTATATGATCCTGACACATCTTTCTCTCAAAACTGTCCAGATGCCTTAATTTCTATTTCTTCCTTATGATCACATATTCAGTTCTATGACTAGTATATTTTCTAAATAAAACAATTATTTAGGGTGTTTATCAATTTAGGGTATTTATTAGTTTTCACAGAAAGATTATTTTGAAACTTGAGTGATTAACCTTATTGTCATTTAAAATCTAACTGAAGTATGACAGTGGAGATAATAAAATCCCTTGTATAATCAGTATTATAATTTTGTATAAGGAGAGAAAGTGAAAGAATATAAGAACATGTTGATAACTGTTGAGGTTAATGATTAGTAATGGATACAGTAAGGTCCTTTATACTCTTTTCTCTACTTTTATATGTCTGAATCATGTCATCATTAAAAAAGAACAAAGCAAGTTATCCAAATGGATATGAAGTTTATTAAAAAAAAAAAACAGAAAGTGAGTAGGAAAAATCTCAATAGCAATGAAACTACTGGATTTAATTGTAAATGTAAACTCTAAATGAAATACAGGATTCTACATACTAAATCTATAGTTTTTATTTTAAGTATCTAAAGTATGCCTGTCAAAGATGGTTTCAAATATAAAGACTGTTAAAACTCAAAATACTACAAAAATTAACACATTTAAATAATACAATCCATTTATTACATCATTTGGCAAATACGTAAGCCATCAAGTATTATCACATCTGCATGTGTTCTGGGAAAAGTAACAGATAGAAGTAAGGAGTAGATATAGAATTAATATTAGAATGATAATGCCACAACTGAGAAAAGAAAAGTAGGAAGTTAAGACTTAAGGATTTTGAAGTTAGTAAATATATGATATACTGAGCATGAAGATAATCTTAAGTTCAGGGCCTCAGTATAATTCACTATTAATTAGAACTCAAGGTAAATATGAACTCCTTAAAATGCTCTTTACCAATAAGCTTTAACCAATAGCAATTATATATTATTTGTAATTTTGTTGTTGTTGTTGTTTTAACATTTTACCTGGTTTAGTAAGTAGTTTTCTTCTCTAACCTACCCCACATGGAAAAGGGCTTTATTGAAGTAAAGAATGAGTAGACTTTTCTTTCAAAGACCTCCTCCACCTATAACGCCAAGACAATTATAATATACCATTATATTTTTCAACCAAGCATTAGACCAGTGGGCTTCTTACTAAATGAACAAACTGTTTTAGAAGTAACACTATTTGAGCAGTTCTTATTTAAGTATGCTAATGATTTGGTATTTGGTGTTTGTTTGTTTGTTTGTTTTAATTGACTTAAATAGTGTGGTTCTCTTCTGGTTAAATACTTTAATCTTTAGACACATATGTAATCAAAGATCTCCTGGGGGGGGTGATTTGTCTCAGAAGCTTCTTGCTCATTTCTCTTAAAGGAACCTCAGGGCTTCAGAAAACCATATGGATTTTTAATAGCCACAAGAGAAATATTCAAAGCTTATAAAGGAATTTGGGGATGATCTTCTTGGGGCAGGAGGGTGGTTCTCAAGAAAGAATATTGATTCTCATGTTTCAGTGATATACTTCTGCTTCAATGCAGAAGGCTGAACCACATGGCTGTGCAAGGTTCATCTCAGCCCTATGGTTATAAAAATATAGAAAATAGCCTTGATCAAATGGCCCTGATCAAATAATTTTTCTCCCCCTGCCCAATATCTCTCAAAAGTACTAAATTTGTATTTGATATATAATGTTCTTTGGTTCACACATTTGTTCACACATTTGTGTGGTATAACTTCTGGATTTCAATGATTTTAAAACATAAGGAGGTAACTGTCTTGACTCAACTACTGAAAGATCTTCTAAATAAAAAGCATAAATGTGATTCTATAGTTCCAAACTGCATTCAGTTTTAAAACACATTATTTCAAAACTTTATAAACTTAAGAATAACACTATGATGGTACTCTTGATTTGAATGGAGAGAAAAATTTTTAATTCTTATGAATTCAGCATTAATCTCAAAAGTTAATTCAACCAATATTTCATTCTTTCAAGCCAGTCAATAACTGTTTAATCTCATTTCCTTTCTTTTCTACTCTTTTGAGAGATGAAAATTAGTTTACCCATTGAACTATCTTAACAAATAGGCAAAAATAAGGTACTTAATTCTGGATTCACTTAGAGCCTCTCCTTCAATCAATTCAAACTTTCACCCCCAAATTCCTACAAGTTATCTGGTATACATCTTTCATTTTTAATGAGAAGAAAGAGTACTTTTTTCTTGAATGCTTTTCTGAAAAGCTAAAATGCAATGAAACTTAAATCTAAAAAGGCAATAACAATAGGAATAGTTTCAAGTATTTTCCACTAAAAGAAATGAAAATGGTGGAGTGAATAGTTGATCTGCTCAACTGGGAAGTAGAAATCAAGACAAACAGATTTTTACAAAGGATCCTCCTGCTCTTTATTTGATTGCTACTGACACTTGGCTAGGTTATATAAAGTGTTTGCCACTTCATGCAGCGGTATTAACTAATTGGCTTGTTGCCTAATTATAGGGTTAGGCAACAACATATTTAGTGAAAAGAGCTCAAAACTTATAGCTGATTGACCAAATTTACATAATATCCCATTTTCTAGTCAGTACCTTTAACCGACTCCATTTATTACACTTAGAACTTATTCATAAACACATATTATGTGTCACATCCTATGCTAGACTCAACAAGACCCAGTCGAAGCCCTTAAGGAGCCTGCAAGATGGGCCAGCCAGTTAACTATACTATCTATCTATAATGGTATGGCTAAAATAATAACACCTACTGGAATCAGAGAGCACTTCAATTATGTGATGTTCATTTTCTTTCACTGAAAATAGAAATAATCACAGCTTCCCTGGAAGAATTCCCAGAATTATTATGGGAGTAAGAATGAGAAAGTAATTGTATATAAAGTCCATTGTTAACTAAAAAGCTCTGCCCAAGTACTAGGATATATTAATGACTCTTTTAAGAGTATGGACTATCTAATTTTTAAGATAAAAGGATAAATTTGATTCACCTATCATGAACTTTCACCTCTGTTTCCATATTGTAAAGGCTAAATGGAAGGAGAGTCAAGCTTATGAACTGTAATTGTTCTGACCAAAAATATGGGATTAAGAAGCAAAGAAAGACTTAAAGAATGCTGCAAAAAATATACTTCATAAAAGAGCCTAATGTTTCAGTAAGAGTAAATGCATTAAAAGTGATAGAAATTCCTGAAGAATTTCTTTTTTCTAGATCTGACTGTCCTCAAATAAACACAGAAAATGCCACTTCTACTAGCCTTAGGCAAGACCGGTTGAATTTTCTTAGGTGACAGTACTGAGTTGCTGGATTGAATGTCCCAACTCCAAAATGACCTTTGTTTTGATTGGATGGTGAGAACGGCCTCCAGGTAAAGAGAGGAAGCAGAAATCAAATTAGTATTCCTCATTTTAAATCTACTGTGGACTCTGGTTGAGCTGTCACAGGAGTTTTAGGGAGGGAGGGTAAGGCGGCAAAACACATTTAGTGGAGGGGCCAATAAGTGTTAACTTCTTTTCCACTGACATGTAACAGGATGAAACTTTAAAGCAAAATAAAATAAAAATAACTTAGGTAGAAAAATAATGTGCACTTTCCAGGGCACCCCATAAGCACTTAAAATGACAAAACATAGCTGAATGTTCACAACATCCAACTTTCGAAGTACAGTTTAATTCACTAGTAGAGAGATCATTTTCAAAAATTTGTAAATCTCCAGTAGAAATGATCAATACTCAGGTGAGTTCCATGGATGCTGGCAGTAAGAATTTTAGCATTCTGGATCATTTAGGCACTTATATCAGTACATAAAACTTTCAGGTCACCTAGCTGTCATCTAATTAATCAAAGGTCAAAAGTGTATGAGTGTTTAAATCCAAAGGAAGAGCTAACCTGCTCCTGTTCTATTGGGGGGGGGGCAATTCTCCAAAACCCAACTGGGCCAGATTGGGATATAGAGACAGTTACCATATTTATCTAGCTGGGAGGAAGGGAAGAGGCCAGCCTAATTTTCTGAACTCTAAGTGACTGTGGATGGGTATAAATTATTCCTCTCCAGTAACCAATGTATTTTACTACTGTGCATTAATATACATGAGAATCTTCCCTCATGTAAAATTTGGAACTCTGTAGAACATAAAATAAAGAAAAACTGATAAATTGATATAATAGAGTTGCTTGTGACCTTCTCCATGCCCCACTTGAATAATTACATTCTTTTTGGAAAATCAAAATAATAAGCTATTCAAAGCATACTCAGACATTTTCAGAATAACTGGACCAGAAAACAGTGTCAAAATCATTTGTTAGAAGTTAGACAGTGTTCATGCAAGAGTTTCCTGAGCTCAGCATTTGTTTCACAACAATACACATTTCCCAGCATGAAGAAAAAACAAAAAACAAAAAACAAGACAGAAGAAGTCATGTAAAACTGATAATTCAATCTAGAAAATGACTTCAAGTAACATCAAGTCTGACTTTCACAATTGGTATTTTTTCAATTTACTTTACATGTGCTAGGTGCTCATCATTTGTTGAGTTCCAATAAAAAAGCCAACACTTAACTTCAATAGGAAGAAGTATTTGATTAGGAGTTCTCTTTCTTCAAATTTGAAATTCCATGTCTGGTTGAACTTTTTACAATGTATCATTATGCTATCTGGAAGACTTGGGTAAAAATAAATTAAATACATCTAAATATATGGAGTAAAGAGAAGAATAACAGGAATGAGCAATGAAAAACTTAGTTTTTATGCCTTTAGTGGTTTCCAAAAATCTTACACTTTACTGAAAGTGGACTGATTTAGGAAATACACTTTTAAACTTTTAGTTGAAGTAAAAAATACGTGTGATCAAATGTACATACATACAAATCCTGATGACTTTATCTGCAAATCAAACATATTAGTTGTAACCTGCACACAAATTAAGAACCTATCTCAGGGACGCTTGGGTGGCTCAGTTGGTTGGACGACTGCCTTCGGCTCAGGTCATGATCCTGGAGTCCAGGGATGAATCCCGCATCGGGCTCCCTGCTCCATGGGGAGTCTGCTTCTCTCTCTGACCTTCTCCCCATTGATGCTCTCTCTCACTGTCTCTCTCTCAAGTAAATAAATAAAATCTTTAAAAAAAAAAAAAAGAACCTATCTCAGATTCTTTGTTGTTACAAAGATTCTGATCAATGTCTTTTGGTGAACATTTGGGCACACCTACTGTTAGAAATATACCTAGAAGTTGAATCTCTGTGTAATAGGACAGATGTATGTTTAAATTTACAAGAAACTTCTCAGAAGTTCTGATTGATTTTACCAAGTTGCACCTCCACTGTATCAAATCCTCACTAATGCCAAATGCTATTTTTTAAAATTTTCCTGCTCTGCTATGGATGCAGTGATACCATAGCTAGCACATTTTCAATGTGCACCTCCAAGATAAATAATGAAGCTGAGTAGCTTTATGTAAGTTAATTACCCATTTTGATTTTTCTTTTGTGAACTGTATGGTCAAGACTTTTGTCCAATTTCTATTCAACTGTCTTTTTCTTAATGATTTGTAGGGTATCTTTCCATAAACTGAATTTACATTATTTTGCCTTTTTTTTTTTTTAAGATTTTATTTATTTATTTGACAGACAGAGATCACAAGAAGGCAGAGAAGCAGGCAGAGAGAGAGGAGGAAGCAGGCTCCCTGCTGAGCAGAGACCTGATGCGGGGCTCAAAATCAGGACCCTGGGATCAAGACCTGAGCTGAAGGCAGAGGCGTTAACCCACTGAACCACCCAGGCGCCCCTTATTTTGCCTTTTTAAAAAAGATTTTATTTATTTATTTGACAGAGCAAGAGACAGAGCACAAGTAGGCAGAGCAGCAGGCAGAGGGAGAAGGAGAAGCAGGCTCTCCACTGAGCAGGGAGCCCAATGCGGGGTTTGATCCAGGGACCCTGGGATCATAACCTGAGCCAGAGGCAGGCAGACAGTTAACGACTAAGCCACCCAGGCACCCCATCTTTTGCCTTTTCATTCTCATGATAGAGTGCCTTAAAGAACAGAAATTCTTCATTGTTTTTTACTATTATAGTCCAATTTATATACTTTTTCTAACAAGAGTTTTGTGACCGATTTAAGAAATAATTGCCTCGAGGGAGCCCCTCTCCCACCCACCCCCCCCACTTGTGTTCCCTCTCTCTCAAATAAATAAATGAAATTTTTTAAAAAGTGGCTAAAGAAATAATTGCCAAAAAAATTTGCCTACTCAAAGACTAAGAAGCTGATTTCTTCTAAATGTTTTATTGTCCTAATTTTCATATTGATGTCTGAAACTTCATTGAGATAATTTTTAAAAAAGAAAAAATTCCCCTTCTATTTAGTGCCTCAAGTTTATACAGACATACACATAGACACAACACACACTCATATACTATATGCATACATTCATTCTCTTAATGGAAGCTTTTAAAGTGAATGTCCATTTGATTTTTTTTTTAATAAAATAGACCTCTTCCTTTGGCATGGGTGTGCTTTTAGTAGTTGTTCAATTTTCACAAGTCTAGAATAAAAAAAAAAAATAAGGTACTCTACACCTCAGGTATATTTTAGGAAAAATCAATGAAATAGCCAACTCACTAAAAGTTACTATTAAAATGCCCATAACATGAAAAACAAAACATTGCCATAATCTCTTGAAGTTTCCTATTGAGTTTAAAATTATCTAAGGCTATTTATTTCAACTAAGTTCATACCTTTAACATGTAGAAATATTTATAAAATGCTTTTAAAAGGTAACATTTGCAATTCTTTAAATCAGCAGATATTTTTCTATTACAAAGTAAAGGCATGTTGATCATACTTTCAATACCTTAAAAAAGCTTATCAAATCTTAAATAACTTAATATTTATTGTCAGTTCAAAGATTGGGACACTTAGAGATTGAAAACAAAGGATGAAATCAATTTTGGTGAATACAGCAACTGCTCTTCCACTGAACTATTTTCTGCATTAATTACATACATACATAAGCACACACACACAAACAGATATTTACTGAGAACATTATTTGTGTTTTTAAAGTAATCTCTATGCCCAGTGTGGGGCTCCAACTTAAAACCCTAAGATCAAAGTCACATGCTGTACTGAGCCAATTAGATGCCCCTATTGTTTTTATTTATATGTGTGTATATATATGACAATAAATGTTCTAAATTTTTTTAACTCACCAAATATACTTTTGCTACTACTACCCCTAGGAAGAGAAACATGAGATAAAGCAATCATAACAGAACTTATTCAAGCTTGCTTATTAGTGAACTTCCGATAAAGGAGAAATTAAGAACTAACTTGTGAAACACCATTCTCCCTTACTGTCATCAGCTTTAATTTATTTCCTTTCTTTTTTCATCAAGAAAATGTCAAGTAGTTCTAATTATATGATAAAATAAAAATTCTAAGCTGAATTCTACTGACCACTAGAAATTGTGCTATTTCTCTATGCATAAGGGGTCTTGTTCTTCCATTTCCCTGGAGAACAACAGAGAGAAATACAGACAGGATAAGAATTATAGTGAGAGAGATAGACTATCTCTTTTCAGAAAGATAAGCACACAAAATAAGGAATTCTTATTTTGATTAAGAATTAAATACATAGTATACGAGCAAGAAATAAAAGCATTACTCTCATCTCAGAATTAAGCACATTTTTCATATCCTCCTCCAACTATAAAAACCCTTGTCAATTTTGAATTCTACATTCCAAAGAATTCAGATTGTTTTTACAATATTATATCTTTTTTTCTCTGTTATCCTATAAGGAATAAAATAGCATGTTATTTTTAAAAACTTCTCTAAACAATTAATATTACATTATCTTTTTCATATTCCTGTATTTTCAGGAGTCTAAACATAACAAAGAAACATTTAATGGGATCATAGAAGTAATCTTATTATTACTTATAATAAAATTCTGTATTTTCATGATCAGAATTAATCTTAAAAGTTGCCCAAGATAGTGCAGGGCCACCTAATGCCAGATTCATTTACTAATCAGATCAATTTATGGTCCTAGCACCCTTCGCAAGACTTAACACTAGGCACCAGTCTAAGTTATGGCTGAGTTGCTCCTCATCATTACTAGTACCGTTCCTGACATTAAAAACATATTGAGCATGTATTTATATTAATGACTTTATTGGCAACATTGATGAACATAAATGGATGTTCTCAAAGTACATGTGCAACTCTACCCAGCTTTTGTGAAGCCAGATTTTGTGAGATCAATTTGTCAAACAATTTGTGAAGCCAAATGCAACAACTTGCTACATTCATTATTTTACAGTTCTGGAGACCAGAAGTCCAGAATTAATTAATTTCATGATAAAGGGAGCCATGAACCCTATAAAGGCTCTAGGGGAAAAAATCTATTTCCTTTCCTTTTCCAGCTTCTTGAGCTGCATTCTTGTATTCCTTGACTTGTGGCCCCTTCCTTCTTCTTCAAAGCCAAATAGCATTGCAACTTGTTTGAATGGTCACATTGCCTTCTGTCTCAGTGTCATTCTTACTCTGTCTCTCTCTTTGAGTACATTATTGCACTGGGTCACACTGGATAATCTAGGCTAGTATCCCCATATGAAGATCCATAACTATTTACATCTACATCTATTTACATAACTATATACATCTATTTATGTAAATATTACAACTATTTACATAACTATTTACATCTACCCTTTAAAGTGTAAGGGCCTGGTTGGCCAGAGGGAGTCATGCTTATGACTGTGTTTATGTAGTGAACTTTGATTGACCCCGCCCCTCCCAGAGGAACTTACTTGCAAAGCCTAGATACAAGGGCAGGTCAGGCCAAGTGAAGACATCCAGTCAGTGGGGCACACATGTATCTACTAGGGTAAATTAAAATTCAATTGGCCACCCGTGTGTTACCTAGCAATTTTTTCTGTATGTGGCAGACTTAGCATGACTGTGCAGTTTTCTCCGTGTATTGTAATCTCATTGGCCACCTGTGTATAGCCTGGCTAAACTACCTCTATAAAAGTTAGTCTGCGAGGCCGGGAGGGGTCGCCTCTTTGCAAGAGACGGCCCT
Organism: Mustela putorius furo; assembly: GCF_011764305.1. Classification (NCBI taxonomy): domain Eukaryota; kingdom Metazoa; phylum Chordata; class Mammalia; order Carnivora; family Mustelidae; genus Mustela; species Mustela putorius. The sequence continues at coordinate 517,075 of NW_025421556.1, forward strand.
GACCTGTCAGTTTGATTCTCGATGCTTGGCGCGAAATAAAGCTTTGCTTGACCTTCGCTTTGTATCAGTCTCGCTCCTTTGATTACGGACCCTAACAAAAGTATATTCACAGGTTCCAGGTATTTGGACCCAGACATCTTTGAGGGTCAATATTCAGCAAACCATCATAAACTAAAATCATCACAAAATATTGATAAATACCATTATATGTGTGTGTGTGTGTGTGTGTGTGTGTGTGTGCATACTCCCTTTCACACTACTATAATATATTCCCTTTCACACTACCATAATATATTCCTCTGCTTTTTTTTTTTTTTTTTTTTTTTTTTTAGCAGCATGCTTTTTGATTGAATCTTTATATGACGACATTTTACAGGGTGTTTTTTTTTTCTATTTAAAGAAGAGAAAGATGACTGGTTCTTTCCTCTAGCAGTTAGTTATTATTCTTTATCAATAGCTGAAATGCTTAAAACATGTGATACCACCCATGTCTATATGTACAGTTTCAGATTTTATGAATTTTTGATGTTCTATCAAAAATCATGTGGAGCATATTCTTATATACTCTGCAAGAAGGAACTTCTCTTTTGACTGGATGTTGATAAATTTAGTGTAAACCAAATTTTATACAATTGATGCAAGGAAGTTTTGTGCACAGACCAGTTTCTGGCTTCATTCAGTTCTTCTCCCACTCTTCCCATGCCAGGTACCACAGGGCATATCCTTATCACAATACCACCTGTGAGGGCCTGGTTGGCCAGAGGGAGCTATTTTGTTGCCATGAACTTGTATTGACCCTGCCCCTCCCAGAGGAATTTGCTTGCAAAGCCTAGATACAGGGGCGGGGCAGGCCGGATAAAAGACATCCAATCAGTGGGGCGTGCTTATATCCACTAGGGTGAATTGAAATTCAATTGGCCACCTGTGTATAGCCTGGCTAAACTACCTCTATAAAAGTTAGTCTGCGAGGCTGGGAGGGGTAGCCTCTTTGCAAGAGACGGCCCTAACTGATCAGTTTGCTTCTCGATGCTTGGCGCGAAATAAAGCTTTGCTTGACCTTGGCTTGTATCATTCTTGCTCCTTTGATTACAGACCCTAACACCACCTACGCCTTTGTGACTTAGTGCAATTCTGTGCAGTCAACACTGTAAGCTGCAGAAGTATTTCTAGAACCAATCCCTACACTGGGCAGCTAACAATAACTTAGCCATTCCGATCAAAATTCCACTGGTATTTTTCAAAGAGCTGGAGCAAATAAGCCATATATAAAAGAAATGTAAACCACGTAATTATACCCTTTTAAATTAAAACTGAATATATTCCAAAATTAACTTTCCCTTAGCTGGACTAAAAAAAAGGGGGGGGGCAATCTCTTGGTGCTATCAGTGAACCATGACACAAGGGGAAGTAAAAATGAGGGGAAATCAGAGTAGAAAGAAAGAGTGGTTTTAAATAACTATGGTTAAAATATCTTACTTCAACAAAATTTATAAAAACATATGGCCCTGTGAACCCACTGCCAGGGCTCCTCCCAGGGTCTTAGAAGGGGCCACTAAATGAAAGCCATGAAGCTCAAGCTACTTGGCTTTACAGGAATTCTGCTGCCTTTTCTTGTAAGAACTTCTTTCTGCATACTACTAACAAATCATTTGATAATAAATACAGCTTAAGTGACCCACCCAAAAAAAAACTAAAACAAAAACAAAAAAACAATCTCACATGGTTTGAAGTCCTCATCATTTTCTACCTGTATGAATGTCTACAATCTCATTCATCATTAGCACATGCGTGAACTTCACTAATCTCAACTGCTATCTACCTTTTGATTACTTTATGATCCTTTTAAGTGCTATTTTAGCTAACTTCATTAATTCAAAATAACTGGAAGAAAGTTTTTCTTGAATTAGTGCATCATATGAACTGCAGAGTCTCTTCTAAAGAAGTATACCTTCAGTGACTTTCAATAGCTGCAGCAACAGAAAACAGCTTAACAAATACTCTTTTTCTTTTCTTTTTTTTTTTTAAAGATTTTTTTTTTTTAAAGATTTTATTTATTTATTTGACAGAGAGAAATCACAAGTAGATGGAGAGGCAGGCAGAGAGAGAGAGGGAAGCAGGCTCTCCGCTGAGCAGAGAGCCCGATGCGGGACTCGATCCCAGGACTCTGAGATCATGACCTGAGCCGAAGGCAGCGGCTTAACCCACTGAGCCACCCAGGCGCCCTTAACAAATACTCTTGCACAGAGCTCTTATTTGTGCATATTATAAAACCAAAGAGATGGGGGAATATTTTAAAAGAGCATATTCTTGTTCTATATAGGTTTTAGAAACCCACAAGTAAATTAAATAACAGATTGTCCTTTTTTGTTGTTGATTAGGCATTTCCCCTGCAATATTTTATATTACTAATTAGCACTGACTAATCTGGATGAAAAATCCATGAACTTGACCAAAATCAAGCCTCCATCCTTTCCAAAGGCCCCAGGTTTTGGCCCACACTTGAGCTAAAGCAAACACTAGAACAAAGAACAACCTCAAGAGACCCTTTAAAGATTTGCAGTCCTCAAAGAAAAATATTGCCTGTTCAGTAACACAGTCACACCATCTGCCTACCCAATTCCAACCATGACCAGTTCTCCTAGCTTTATTTACTCCTTCAATCTCATAGTTGAAGCATTCTCCCTGTTACAATTTTTTTTTTTTTTTAAATAAAGTCTCTACTGGCTTGCCTGTATTTGGTTTTTACTTGACAGAATGTTAAATTGTCCATTAACATTTTTTTTCAGTGTTGCAAGATTCATTGTTTATGCAACTTCTTAAAATCCAAATTATCTTCAGTCCATATGACTGCAGGTTAAATACTGGTCATTTTCAAATTAATAAGATTTCTTTTTCTTTAGATATTGAAACCTATTTGTTTATTTTATTGAGATACAACCAACATAACATAAAATTCACCAGTTTAACTATTTTTAAAGATACATCTAATTGCCTTGTAGTATATTCACAATATTGTATAACTGCCAACATTATCTAATTGCAGAATATTTTTGTTATCCCCTAAATAGACTCAATATCCGTTAATCAGTCACCCCACATTCCCTTCTCCTTCCAGCCCCTAAAACCATTCATCACTTTTCTGTCTATGTGTATTTGCCTGTTCTAGGCACTCTATATAAATGGAATCATATATTAGCCTTCTGTGTCTTACTTTTTACTCAGCATGTTTTCAAGATTCATCCATGTTGTGGCATGTATCAGTTATTTCAGTTCTTTCTATGCCAGAATAATATTCCATTTTATGATATACCATCTATTGTTTATCAGTTAGCTGATGGACATTTGGGTTGTTACTACCCTTTAGCTATTGTGAATAGTGCTGATAAAAACATTAGTGTACAAGTTTTTGTTTAGACACTAATTTCAGATTCTCTTGGGTTTAAGGATGGCAGTGAAACTGCTGAGTCACATGGTAACTCTATGTTTAACTTTTGAGGAACAGATAAACTGGTTTCCATAAACGCTGAGCCATTCTTTGTTACTATGACTAACATACGAGGTTTCAAATTTCTCCACACCTTTACCATCACAAGTTCTGTTTTTAGTTGGCACTTTAAATTATTATAGCCATCTCAGCAGGTGTAAAGTAGAATCTCATTATGATTCTGATTTGCATTTCCTTAATGAATAAAGAGGTTAAGTATAACCTTCTTGTACTTACTGGCCAAGAAACATATATCCTCTTAGGAGAAATGTCTATTCGAGTCTTTTGTCTATTTTTAAAATTGGGCTGTTTGTCTTTTTATTATGCAGAGAAAATTATTTTTAATATATTCTGGTTATTAGTCCCTTATCGAATTTGCAAATATTTTATCCAATTCCATGGACTGATTTTTCACTTTTTTGATAGCATACATTGATGTAAATTTTTTTTCACTGAAATCTAATTTCTTTTTTTTTGCTGCTGCTGCTGCTTATATTTTTGGTATCGTATGTAAAATCCCACTGCCAAATCCAAAGCCATGAAAATTTACTGTATCCCAACTTCATTCTTTTATATGGGTAACCACATTCATATGTAGTTTTCCCACAATCCTATGAATGGTCTTGGCATCTTCGGCAAAAACCAATGTACCAAAGATGTACAGGTTTACTGCTGGACTTTCAGGTCTAATCTATTATTCTATATTCTATCCTTATGCCAGGATCAGATTACTTTGGATACTACAGATCCACAGTAGTTTTGAAATTGGTAAGTGTTCTCCCTACCACTTTGTTCTTTTTTACAAGATTGTTTTAACTATTCCTGGTCTCTTAAAATGTCATATGAATTTTAAGATCAGTTTATCCATTTCTTCCGAAAAGGCAGAATGTTGATAAGGATTACACTGAACTACACTGGGAAGTACTGTCTTCTTAACAATATTAAATCTTTTAATACATAAACCTGGTTGGTAGTTCCATATATTTAGGCCACCTTTAATTTCTATCAACAATGTTTTGACTTTGGAGTACAAATCTTACACCTCTTTGGTTAAACTTATTACAAATTATTTACTGTTCTTTCACTATTGTAAATTGAACTGTTTTATTAATTTCATTTTCAAACTGTTCTTTGCTAGATGTATTGTGTTGATTATCCAACAACATATATTAAGTCATTGTGCTGTATACCTTAAATGTATATGGTGCTGTATGCTAATTATATCTTAATAAAAGTGAAAAAAAATGTAACTGCTTTTTGTATGTTGATCTTATAACTACAACTTAGCTGAATTTATTTATTGTAACAAGTATATGGATTGGGAAGTAAGAAAACTGTTTCTGTTCACAGAAGACATGGTTCTTCATGTAGAATATCTGGGAGAATTGACAACAAATTTTTGCAACTTCTAAGTGATTATAGTAAGGTACAGGATACAAGGTTAATATACAAAGTGAACTGCTTTCCTATTGCCAGCATTTAGAAAATGAAATTAAAATTAAAAACACAATACCACTTACCATCAATCTAAGTGTAAAATGCAAAATTATAAAACCTCTAGAAGAATACAGAGGAGAAAACTTAGATGACCTTGATAATGATGATGCCATTTTTGAGAGAAAGAAGGGATAATCCATGAAAGAAACAACTGATAATCTGGACTTCATTAAAATTAAAGACTTCTGTAAAAGATAATATCAAGAGAATGAGACAATATCCACAGACTGGGAGAACACATTTTCAAAAGACACATCTGATAAAGCACGATTATCCAAAATATACAAATAACTCTTAAAATTCAACAATAAGAAAACAAATAATCTGATTTTTAAAAATGGGTCAAAGTCCTTAAGAAACACCTTACCAAAGATGATATATGGAGGGCAAAAAAGCACATGTAAACAACAATGCAAATTAAATTAAACAACGTAAATTAAAACGAGTCACTACTATTCACCTACTAGAATGGCTAAAACTCATGTTCAATGAATGGAAGTAGAAGAGTAGTCCCTTCTCTGAGTCATGTTTTCATGAACGCTCTGGAAGTCCTAGATTTGGGCATTTTAATTAGTACTACTGATAAACCAGGGCTAAACACCCTTCATCCGTGGGATAACCAGGACATCTCAGTTTCCCATTTTGGGGATCAGACTGACCACAATGTCTGTCTGACCCACACAAATGTGAAATCACTCACATGTACCTTAGAGATGGCTGCCCAAGGCTGGACAGAAGTTCATAATGATTCCATATTGGCATATATTGCAAAACAATCACCACAATATAGGCCCTGAACTACATGAGCAGGAAGGAGGACCTGTACTAGAAATCCATCCAAAGAACAATCCTTATGATGGGTTTTTATAGGAGCCCATCAAGGTCATGCCTCGCAGGAACATCACACAAAGATGAGCACTGCACAAGGAGAACAAGCGCGGCATAAGGAGACCCTGCAAGCTGATGTCATACTGGTCATCATCCCCACGACCCTGCTCTGTCTCCAAACCTGCATGCTGACCGCCCAGCCCAGGCTCGTAGAGCCCACCTACCCTGTGGAAATCCAGCGTCAGGGTCAAGGGCATAAGGACATCTAATGCGTCCTGAAGGAAGCAGACCTACGTCTTCGAGGATTCCCGGTGGCAGGCGCGCCCGTTTTTGCCTTGAAGGCCTACCTTGCCCATGAAGGAGTGCATGTCCCACAGGGGCAGTCATGCTTTCCGGGGTGCACGTCTGACCACTGCTGAATCCTGCCTGGCGACTCCTTGGATGAGGCCAGCCACCCTAATGAGGTGGCCGCGGGTGGAAACGCACATGCTGAAAGTCCTGAAGGAAGGGAAGTCAGCGCCGTCAACTTCCGGAATTCATTGTAGACGCCATCCCGTCAGCCCCCGCGGCCGCCCACCCGAGGCTCCGCCCAGCAACAAGGCCTGGCGTTCCCGTCGCAGGAGCAGGGAGATGCCCTGCACAGTCTTGCTCTGTCTGCTTGGAGGACTTCTGAGCTCCGCTCCGTTCCATTGCCCAACATTAGCTCTTGAGGCCGTGTCTTTCGATACTGTTATCAAGATCTCAGATCCAGGGGAAATGCCTTGCACCTGAGTTTAATTTGGGTGGTGGTAGGCGGGAGAGGGGTTGGAACACCTAACACTTTTTTTTTTTTTTTTTTTTTTTTTTTTTTTTTTTTTTTTTTTTTTTTTTTTTTATAAACATATATTTTTTATATACATATATTTTTATCCCCAGGTCTGTGAATCACCTAACACTTTTTTTTTTCCCATTTCTTCAGAGGGAAATCCGTTTTCCTCCCAGATTCTAAAAAGAAAAGCATTAAGAAGTTTAAAAAAAATACTAGGACTAAAAATAATTTGAAAGTAAAGGTTGGTTAATCCAGTCTAGATTAAGGATAGCATTATGATCATTTTGGAGATCAAAGTTCAAAAACTAAAATCTTCTTAAATATATTGATGCTTATCAGATGGAGATGCTCACTTTGTGATGAATGTTGATTTCCATTATAAGTACTTTAAAAGTATCATACTCTGTATCCTTTCTGTAGTTTCCTTTTTAAATAATACCATGGCAGTTCAATGACATATGAAACAAAATGTATTGTCTCTTTGGCAAATTTAATTTAATTATGATAATATGACTGAATTATTTTACTATTCCAAATCGTGTTTAAACATTTGGCTTCACAACCAGTGGTTATAATCTGTTTCATTTTCAAGAATTCATTTCATCATAAAGGAAAGTAAATTACTGCCCTATACTAAATTGGAAATATTCAGTCCTAGGCCCTTGTTTTACAAGGTAATGTTGGGTAACATAGCCTGTTTTCTGCAAAGAGAAACGTTATGAATTACTAAAAATTTAGGAAAAGACCTTGATTATTCTTCATTGTCTTTTCTTTAAGTCACAGCATATTAAATCATCATTGCTTTCTTTAATTTTCAAACACAGGTTAATTTCTGTTCATGTGAATTTTTTATGTACAAAAGCATTAAACTTCATTTAGGACCACAGCTAAAGAATGGTTACACTAAATATTCCGAAGACATTTGATACAGTTTTTCTATGAAACCATGGCATGATCAAAAGAATAATTTATAAAGCTACAAATTTGGGGTGATAGCAAAAAACAACTAGATTGAACACAGAAATTGCTCAAAACTAAAAAGAATACTTAAAAAATAATTATAATGCCTATATAAAATACATATTCACATACCAATTCTAAACTTTTCAAATATTTTGAAGTCTAGAAGCTCTCCTTTATGGAGTGAATCAATATTCAAAATTTAAAGTAAGAAAGGAATACTCAAGCATAGAAATGACAGAAAACCCAAGAGAAAACTCAACATATGCTCCTGAGAAGTTTCCTTTTTCATTTTGAATATTTCACCTTTTTTGTTGCAAATATATGTGTTGCCTTTGGTAGACTTAGGGTTCTTACATAATGTAAAAATGATAAAAGTTATTTCTAGTATTTTGTTTTTATCATTATTTCAAATATTATATTTCTATATTCTATTTTTAAATTAATAGTATATCCTAAACACTTAATAGTAGTTTAAGTCTGAGCCTAGTTCTCACTTTCTTTAACTCACATTTCTGAATCTTATTTTAATTAAGAAAAACATTTTATCGATTTATAATCATATCCAATATAATAAACTACCAAAAAGCATCAAGGCAGTACAAGCATTTTGAATAAATGGAAAGTTATTAATTTAAAAGACAAAAGAAACACACTAAAAACATGAAGTAAAACAAAAAGGAAAGAAATCTTTTTTTACAATCCTTTTGAGGACCTTCACAGAAGTTGAAAAGTTGAATAAAATAGTAGCTTTTGGCTTTCCTTTGTCCAAGCATCCAGATATTCAAGGCAGAAAAGAAATTCCGTATATTTAGAGCCTATTATTTACTAGTAGCAAGTATGTCACTATCAGGAGAAACTATTTCTTATCTTGAGTTCTACAAAGAAATCAGGGTATATGCGCTCACACACACAAATAAACATACACACACATATAACCACATTTATGTATGTTAGATACACACAAATAGTAGTATTTACTTTAAAATATAGTCCTGCACAATTATCTGTATCTTTGAATATATAAGGTGTATATATATATATATATATATATACACATATATATATATGTATGTACATATATATATAAAATAAAGTATAAATTCAGCAGATATAGTAAGTAAATGTAGTAATTGCCGGTGTTCAAAGACCCATTTCTCAGAAAAATTTTTAAAAAAGCATTCCCTTTAATCCTGAATTTCAAAAGATCTTCCTCTTACCTTCATCAAGTGTTTCCTTCAGATGGGAAACAATTAATGTTCTTTGGCAAGAAATGCTCATCCATATTTGTCCAAATCTATCTTGTGAGAATCTTATGTGTAGGTAGTTTGGTAAAGGTTTCATGGTTGAACATTAATTTCCTCAGTTGTGATTCATGACTTTTCAGTGAAATTGAACTTGGTGTTTATCCCCATGAGAGCACCATATGATTTCTTGTTGCTGCAATCAATGTTTCATGTTATTTCACAAAACATCCTTTAAAGGAATTATCCCTTCCTCTCATCTATAGTGATTTTTTAAAAAGGTAGTCAATTTAAATTTTTGGATACAACTTAGATGAAATAATTTGCACCAGACCTAACATTCAACACTGAGTAACTCAAATGTAATCTATTCTTCAAATGAAAACATAAATTTAACTACATATGATATTTCTCTTTAATTCATATCTTAGTACACATTGTACTGACCTTAGTATTCTTAGGAATTGCTTACCTGAGTCACAAGTAAGTTACACACAAATACACACACACACACACACCCTTTTCTTTTGCCAGGATATACACATACTACTTTTTTTTTTTTTAAGATTTCATTTGTTTATTTGACAGACAGAGATCACAAGTAGGTAGAGAGACAGGCAGAGAGAGAGGAGGAAGCAGGCTCCCTGCTGAGCAGAGAGCCCGATGCAGGGGCTCAAACCCAGGGCACCGGGACAATGACCCCAGCCAAAGGCAGAGGCTTTAACCCACTGAGCCACCCAGGAGCCCCTACACAGACTACTTTAAGCAACTGATTTACTTGTATAAAAATGTGTTATTAGTACCACATTATTTTATTAAGATGGTTGAATGTTGTTTTATATTTTTAGCAGACCTGTCATTCTTTTGGTTAAGATTTAATCACATCCTGACATGGGAGATGTGACAGATTATTCCTCAAGCTATATGCATAAAAATGATCTTCAGTATAGCTCAGACTCTTCTGGGAGAAAGACAACGGTCTGAATGATGACAAAGTATCCACAGATGCCAAGCATATCTCAAGACCTTGAACACGTCTGTTCAAAATATGCCTGATCTACTGAAAGAAGCCCTTTATATATTTTGGCAACCTTAACAAAGTAGTTTGGGAGGGTGGAGTGCAGATTAGGTAATAATATCAATTTAATTCTGCAAATGTTGTTAGAATATTTAGTACATACAATTAACTATGGACTGGCTAAAAGAACACATGTCAAACTCTGATCATTGATAGTATAGTGATTATTTCTTCCTTTCCTATATAGACAAGAAGATCCCTTAAAAATGACTGCCACTGGCCATTAATATCAAGCTCTCTATCCCTTCTGTTGCTATACAAGTTTTTTCGTGTCCAATTCCAGAAGTAATTTTTAGCATTAGCAAACCTGTTATTTACTTCCAAAAGGAAATTACCTCCAAACAAAAATAATTACTAAGTTTCTCATCTCAAATGAAAACCAAAATGATGTCTCAAATGAAACCAGAACTTTAGAAAAGATTGCAAGTATTTTGAAATGTTAAATTGAAACATATAATCCCACAGTAATTTAATTGAAAAATATTTTCTTCAAATTTATGTATCATACTGTTGACGGGGAGTTTTGCTTCAAATAGTTCACCTGATGAGATGGAAAAATTGTAAACTTGATATTTTAAATTTAACAGTGTGTTCTCATATGCATGAAGCTATAGTAAATAAATAGAGTAACTTATGATATGTATCAATGGTGAGAATTGTAATGATAGTTTTAAGTGTCAAATGTAAATTTGAAGGTTGAAAATAAATTTCCTATAGAGAAATTTACTGAGTATTTGTCAACCATTAAAGGAACATAAAATGTACAAACCTGACAGAAAATAGCAAAAGAGAAGATTATGTTATTTTGTTGAAGATTTTGATAGAATTATATACTCCTGTTATTAAATTTTTTTTCTCTTACCTTTTAACAGATGTCAGTTTTCAAACAAATATTTTTAACAAAGAAATTTGGGGTTTCAAGCTTCAAAAGCTTTTAATATTCTGATTGAAATGAAATGAACATGGCAACTTTACTAAGCCTTAAAAAAAAATCTTTCAGAATCCATAAGACATTTAAAGATGGAAGATCACGACTAATAATTTCTACTCTGAAATGGTTTTTATATTTATGGCATACTTGGAAATTTATATTGAGAGAAGCAACAAAACATATAACCACACAGCATGTCTTACGAAATATAGGGTCTCAGTTCTAGTACATAAAGTCAACTATTTTTTTTTTAAAGGGGAGAGTGATTTTTAAGATGATAAGGGGAAAAGAAGATAAGCCTTCTGTTCTGTTGCATCCAAAAAACCCAACTACATTGAATTCAAATAAGTTTCTAATGTAATTCTTTCATTTCACATTTCTGTATCATAGTCTGAAGAAATGATACTACTATGATCTTATTGTTATTATACACTATAATGTTAACCTCCTGATAACCTATTATTTACTAACACTACTCCCTACCCCCTTACCCAAATAAATGAAAAATCACCAAAAACAAATCTGTGTTGTCCCTCAGAATTCACTTTGATTGACTACCTTTTTCAATATTTTTTATTCACATTTGTTAGGGAGATTAATACATAATTATCCTGTGTCAACTGGTAATTTACAATTCATATATAAATTTGTAAAGGAGATTAGCTACATAGTTATCATGTGTTAACTGAGTTACTACATTTTTGGTACTATTTTTACTGGATTGTAGCGTACAAAGATTGTAGTATATTTAAGTATATACTGATTATATAGTGCTTGGCAAGCAATTTAACCATTGTTATTGATGAGTTTCCTTATTTGTAAAATAGAAACAAACATAGTACCTTCCCATAAAGCTTAAGTAGATCAATATATGTATATCAGTTGGTTCTTTTATCATTAAACTCGTATAAAATTCACTTTATGAACTCATTATGTGAGAAAAATGACACCCAGTAATGTCGTCTAGAAAGCTAGAAATTTTCTGGTGATATAATAGAAAGACATGGTTAAATCTCACTGAAAATTTGTGCCTCAGTTTCTTTTTTGTTTGTCTATATGTTTTAACATAAAATAAACCTGGGAAATTAAAATGTTTATGTTTTCTACAAATCTGAAATTTTCCTTAGAAATAATAAAATACAAATTATTTCAAATATTCTATTTTTTGCAAAAAGATAATTTTCCCTTTTTTTTCCCATAGATTTAAGGAAAGATTTATCTTCAAACTCTATATGAAATAGGAAAGATATTTAGAACATACAAAATAATGTATAATGATGTCAGATTGATTGATATAAATCATTGTCTTCTACCCTATACTCTTGCCTAAAATCTTCCTTTGCTGTTTATATATTATTCTTTAATTCTGAGGTTTATTTTAGGGTTGTCTTCCTAGGATAAGTGGCTTTTAAAGTTAGTGACAGATTGCTGCAGATGGAAAGGCAAATTACTGCCACACTGTTGTTATCTCTTAATTGACCAGTAATAGGGGCTATATCATCATGCTCCTAGACACACAGCTTCTTCTGTGACCAGAATACAGTTAGCAATTGCAGCAGTGCCCTTACATAGAAAATATCCAATTAACTTTTTCCATTCGACATCAGCCATAAATCCTCTCTTGTGTCTGAACACTTTTGTTTCAGTCCTACTTGGCAGTATTACAGGGTGGGAGGTTGGCCAAAAAGGATGACAAAAATCACTGAGAAGCCTACACTCTTGCTCAGATGGAATGAGATACTCCAAGGCACCTGGGCTGCATGGTAATCATTGCCTTCTACCCTGTACAATGGCTCCGTCATCTTTGTAGATTTACAAAGCAAATAAAATTACTATTGGTTCTCTGATGCAGTTGTGAGGCTAAACTTGTGGAAATGATAATCTTACTAAGGCTCAGCCTTTTCTTCTCCCCTTAGGCAGAGCCTCTTATCATTTTCTGGGACTTTACTCCTCAGGCCCATAAGAAGGAGCATTTTTATTAAATTAGTTAAAGATCCTTCACTGAGAGCTCCAGGAATATGGTTTTAAATTTCACATTCATGAAACTTTAATCTATTTTTCCAGAACAGGACAGTAGTGATGGAATACTCATACAGAGACTGCCAAGCCTCCACACGGGAGTCCGTGCCTGAACTTGGTTTGTCAAACATTTACTTATAATTAACGCAACTAATAATATTTAAATTGACAATTACAAGCTCATAATGATTTTTCTGTATCTATAATGCAATTTTTCTGAGAGGGGCAACAGTTGATCCACACATTGATGAAGTTAAAATATCTCCTCTAGAAGATTCAATTAAAAGAACATCCAAAATAAACCTCAAACTACCCAAAGTGTCTGGCATCAATTCATGGGATAATATTAAAGAGTATAAATCAACTTCATTCAGGAATATGGAAAGCTGTTTTTGTATATTAGCATTTTGTTTTGTTGTTAGAAGCAAGGACATACTGCTACTAAAATAGAGATCAAAGTTGGTTCGTTCTACATATATGGGGACTAAGCTCCTATGCAAAATAATTATGTATATTTGATTCTCTACTTCTACTGATTTACTAGACTACTTTGGAATAAATGAGTATTACACATAATTTTGAGGAAAACAATTAGCAATTACAAAAACTTAAGCCAGTCTCTCCAATACGTATTTTCTAATACAAAGTCAAAATAAATTTAATGAATGTTTTACATGCTGATACATTTATTTATTTATTTATTTATTTATTTTCTTGATTTTTTTATTTGTTTTAGAGAGAGACCACAAGCAGACAGAGTGGTAGGCAGAGGCAGAGGGAGAAGCAGGCTCCCTGCTGAGCAAGGAGCCCAATGTGGGACTCAATCCCAGGATGCTGGACCTGAGCTGAAGGCAGCCGCTTAACCAACTGAGCCACCCAGGTGTCCCCGGTACATATATTTAAATAGTATACTAATAACTGAGAAAGAGAAAAGTGATCTTTGACATCCAGGAGTCCTGCTGGTAATGTCAGCTAGACTTTGGTGTTAACCATGAACCTGCCTGGCACTCACAGTTAAGTCTGAATGCTCTCCTCTTGAACGTAAAGAATTTAAAAGAAAATCAACATCAGACAAGGTTTACTCTGACCATGGTGGATTAAAACAAAAACAAGACCACTAAGTAATCATGTCTGAACACAACAAAAAGAAACATTGTCCAGCACAAGGTAACAAACATCTCCCATTGCTTCTTGTTAATAAATTACACCTTTACCCTTTGTCTTATCATCATTATTTAAAAATACCCAAGCACAGATTGACCCTAATTCTTGATAGCATACAATTTGTAACAAGTCCCTACTTTCTTAAACCCTCCCTCAAATCATCTAACATGTTCTTACTGAGACTTCTCATGGTTTCCCAAGGAGTATCTTCTTTGCTGCAACACAAGATAAATTCAACTTGTTAAACTATAGTGTGTTCAAGCTGGTCTTTGGCTGGAAGTGATTGGCATGCTATTATTTGGAACTTCATCTTTATAATATATGCCTATGTGCCACTGCAACTTTTGTCTCATCAAATAAACAAACCTATGAACAAAATTATGGAAGACTATATTCAGTAAGGCATCAGTTTTCTGAATAAGATTGCTTAAGATCACTTAAGCAATAAGATCATTTAAGCAATAAATGATAAGATTAATTCAAGTGGCTTCTTTGATATGTGCTTTAAATTGGTTCTGTATTTCCTGGGTCATATTGAGTTATGCTCTAAGTGTAATGGTCTATATGACTTACATATGATGTCCCCACATAAGACTTACATTCTGGTCAGGAAAATAAATGTGCATAGCACTATGGTTATAAGCACATCATGAGCAATATATGAAGAAGGTTTAAAGGAACACAGAGGGGCGCCTGGGTGGCTCAGTGGGTTAAAGCCTCTGCCTTCGACTTAGGTCATGGTCTCAGGGTCCTGGGATCGAGCCCCGTATCAGACTCTGCTCAGCAGGGAGCCTGCTTCCTCCTCTCTCTCTCTGCCTGCCTCTCTGCCTACTTGTGATCTCTCTCTCTCTCTGTCAAATAAATAAATAAAATCTTAAAAAATAAATAAATAAAGGAACACGGAGCTAGAGTGGAATGATGTGTAAGTCTTTGATTCAACAGTGTTACAATATACATTTTGGCAATCTTCATTGCCCTCATTCTTTTACTCAAAAACAAACTAATAAACAATAAAAAATTGTGGGAAACTATAAAGTTCTAATACAGTCGTTAAAAGATACACAGTACAAGGAGAATATACATAGAACACAGATAAATATATTAAGAATCAACTTCAGAGGAAGTTAAAAAATCAGTCAATGATATATACTTATTTGGGAAGAAATGTGAAATAACCAAGGATTAGAAAAATAGCTCTTTTTAGTTATTTTGCTAACATCACCAATTTCTACTTGTGATCTATTATAGTAACAAAATATGGGAGAATTAACCATTTTTGTGACTTTTTTTCAAAATTAGTAGAACCAAATGTTTTATTTAATGATTAACACCTTTTAAATTTTATCTTCCAAATTGCATTTTTGGCATTTACTTACACATGGAGTATACTAGAAAATGTTTGAGCAAGTAGCACTAATCAGTAGGTAATCCAAAGTAACTATTTTACAAGAGAGTATAAAAATCCTCAATAAGCCAGCAAATTTTAAGGATTTCTTTTTGTCAAATAAGATAGAATTGCTTCCAAGGAAGAGTTAACAGGTATAAACTAGTTTTAATATGTGTCTATTTTTAAAATCTGTTTTTGCCGTCAGTTTATATTGCATTTCAAATAAAAACAACTGTAATGACTTTACATTAGTAAAACTGAATGGGTGCTAAAGAATAACAATTACTCTAGTCTCTTTAGAAGTGAAGAAAAATGGGGCCCCTGGGTGGCTCAGTGGGCTAAGCCACTGCCTTTGGCTCATGTCATGATCTCAGGGTCCTGGGATCGAGTCTTGCACCGGGCTTTCTGCTCAGCAGGGAGCCTGCTTCCCTCCCTCTCTCTCTCTCTCTCTCTGCCTGCCTCTCGCCTGCTTGTGATCTCTCTCTGTCAAATAAATAAATAAAATCTTTAAAAAAAATATTTAGAAGTGGAGAAAAATAAAATTTTTCTTGTTTTTTCTTATTTTGCATATTCAATATTATGTTTACAGAAAATTGAAGTAACTCTCCTTATACCTGATAATCTGTCTGTCAGAAGTGAAACATACTATATGTACAAGACCTAAAATAGAAAAATTATTCAGAATGACAACTGATAACATTTAGAGTGTGATTCAGTCACTGCATTTATTTTTGCTAAAGATTTTTTAAAGCTGACAGTAACATTTATTGTATTGTAAGTACTTTGCTACCATTTTTTTTCCTGTAAATAATACTACCAGCAATTTTCAGAGTCTATTCTTAGAAAGACAATCTATTAAAAGCTAGATGTTGTTTCAGAGGAAGTTGGGATTTTGCAACTTGACTCTTATCAATGTGCAGGAGCCACTGAAAGAGAAAGATCTGAAAATGAAATATGAGAAGCTTCAAATAGATCAGCTGAATAAACTGTATTATTGATTTTTTAAGCTTTTTTATTATCATTTTGGTCAGTTTATATGGTATTCTGAAACTCTGTTTTTGCTAATGCTATAAAAATTCACTTCAAGAGCATGATAGAAAGTCAGTAATACTTTAAGACTTTTATCACATTAGTAACTTTCTTATGATATTAGAAATTCAATAAAGGACAGAAAAGTCACTGATCCTATAGCTAAATTGCTAATATAATGCAGCACTTACCACTATGACATGAAATATGCATTTTACTCTGATGCTTTAAAGCTTTCAATTTTTCTTTTCTAGCCCTTTGAGGGACTTTTCTTTTGGCGTATTTTTTAACCATAAATATACAACAATGTGTAAAAGTTCACAAATAGTGAAACAGCAGGACATTAATTCTTCTAAAGAGAAGAAAAATGTCATCTAAGAACGAATTGTGCATCTAGGCTCATATAGCAAGAATTCATGTTGACCTAGGATACTTAAAAAAACAAAGTGGGGTACCTAGGTGGCTCAGTCCATTAAGCAACTGACTACTAATTCAGCTCAGGACACAATCTCAGGGTTGAGAGATGAAGCTGCCTGCAGGGCTCTGCACAGGGCACAGAACCTGCTTAAGATTCTCTCTCCCCCTCTTCCTCTGCCTGTCTCCCCATCCTCCACCCTACTCAGGTGCACTGATGGACACACTCTTTCTAAGAAAGAAAGCAAGCAAGCTACCAAAACATTAAAAACGGAAGTCATGTTAAGCTTCTGCCTTTGGCTCAGGTTATGATCCCATTGGCCTGGGGTTAAGCCCCCACATCAGGCTTCTTGCTCAGCGGGGAGCCTGCTTCTTCTTCTCCCTCTGCCTGCGGCTCCCCTTGTTTGTGCTCTCTTGTTCTCTGTCAAATAAATAAACCTTAAAAACAAACAAACAGGGGCACCTGGGTGGCTCAGTGGATTAAGCCGCTGCCTTCAGCTCAGGTCATGATCTCACAGTCCTGGGTTCGAGTCCCGCATCGGGCTCTCTGCTCAGCAGGGAGTCTGCTTCTCTCTCTCTCTCTCCGCCTGCCTCTCTGTCTACTTGTGATCTCTCTCTGTCAAATAAATAAATAAAATCTTAAAAAAAAAAGTTAAAAAACAAACAAACAAACAAACAAAACCCTGAAGTTGTAACAAGATCGTAGTTCAGGATTTTGTATTTATTAATGAAAATAAGTATAATACTTATTTTCATAACTTATAACTTTCATAACTTATAACTCAACTGGGGTGTTTTGAAAAACACTTGAAGGATTAGTATCACATAGTTAATGCTCTGAAAATAACACGATCTCTGATACTCAGGGGCTTTGCTTATTAGAAAAATGGGTGTATATTACAGAAAATTCCATCTGGAATGACAACTGAAATTCTTTCTATCTCTATTAAATAAAAATTTTATTAAGTGCCTAACTTGTGCCAAGATGCTTACAAGTAATGTGACCTATGCCAATGCTAATCTTTTGTTGCATCTTTTCAGAAACCGAAATCTTGAATATACAAAACATCGTATTCATTTATTCATTTTTTTCATTCATCAAACATCTATGGCACACTACTATGTATCTTCAAAAAGGTACTTTTCTTTTTTTTTTAAGATTTTATTTATTTATCAGAGAGAGAGGGGAGAGAGCGAGCACAGGCAGACAGAATGGCAGGCAGAGGCAGAGGGAGAAGCAGGCTCCCTGCTGAGCAAGGAACCCGATGTGGGACTCGATCCCAGGACACTGGGATCATGATCCGAGCCGAAGGCAGCTGCTTAACCACTGAGCCACCCAGGCGTCCCAAAAAGGTACTTTTCAAAGAAATTGGCATACAGCATTTTTTTAAAAAGATTATTTATTTATTTATTTAAGAGCGAGAAAGCACATTATTTATTTATTTATTTATTTGAGAGAGAGAAAGCAGTTTGGAGGAGCAGAGGGAGAAGCAGAACTCCCCACTGAGCAGACGGTCCAATGTGGGCCAAAGGCAGATGCTTAACTCACCAAGAGACAGAGGTGCCCCAATATTGGTATATAGTATCAAACAAGACAGAAAGATGAAGTGTGTGAAATATAATGAGTTATTTCAAGTAAATTCTAGGAAATTGGATTAAAGGCACAATATATAATGACATATAAAGGCACAATGGTAGCAAATGATGGCATTGGTGACATGGTCAGGGAAGACTTTGCTGAGAAGGTGTCATTTGAATGGAGACTTGACCAAATGAGGACGAATCACTTATAAAGAACATCAATCAAACAATCAAATAAACAAAAAACTCCTAAAACTTGGAAATTATGTGTTTTTTGGTACAAATATGTAATGTACAATGCTATTTAAAAATATCCAGTTTTAAAATTGTGTGTATCCATCCACCTGATTATCAGAGCTCTTTTTCATGGATCCTTTTTTTTTTTTTTTAGACTTTATTTATTTACCTGAGAGAGAGAGCACACAAGCAAGGGAGAGGGACAGAAGGCAAGGGAGCAGGGAGCCCAATGCGGAGCTTGATACTAGGACTCCAGGACTATGACCTGAGACAAAGGCAGATGCTTAACCCGACTGAGTCACCCAGGCACCCCTCATGGATCATTTTTAATATAATGATTAATAACAGAAAAGACATAAAATTAGTGACTACAACATAAATACCTGAAGGGAGACTCACCATGAAGCAAGCTGATTAATGCAACAAAGCCAGGCACTGCAAACGTGTATTGCTGAATTGAAAGCACAGAGTGGGACTGAGGGGAAGACAAGCGGTTGAAAGCAATTTTATGAAGCCCTTAGGTTCTTTTGGGTCTCTATCAGGTAAATTTCCTTACTTAAGCAGAAGGTTAGGAGTTGCTCTCTGGAGAGAACGAACCCAAAACAATATAGCCCTAATGACACCAAGCATGGCTGAAGAACGAGTAATGGGTTGTACTGATAAGAATGGCACCAAAATAAATATCTACACAAGGAATAGTAAGAAGAAAATGTTACAAAGGAGCAATGTTTTTGAAAATACTTGGGGGAAGGGGTACTTTTAGTTAGGGAGATATGCACAGAAAGCTATCTATCAAAGAAAGGTAAGAGTAAAATAAAACCTTTTTCTTCAGTTTTTGAAGGTCAAAAAAAATTATTTCCATGCACTTTCTCTGAGAACTAAAAAATGCGGGTGTTATGCTCCATAAAAAGAGATCAGAGCCAAGCAGCAAACAACCAAACAATAGCAGCAATAAGAGCAACAATATCAAGAACAACAAAATGAAACATGAGATGAAAATATATGTGTGAGGAGAAAACTTAACAAAGGAATTGACAAGGGGAGTGAC
Organism: Mustela putorius furo; assembly: GCF_011764305.1. NCBI lineage: Eukaryota > Metazoa > Chordata > Mammalia > Carnivora > Mustelidae > Mustela > Mustela putorius. Next base: position 536,784 of record NW_025421556.1, read on the forward strand.
AATTAAGTTATATACTAAGATTTAAGAATGACTAAGGAACATTGGTGGAGATACCAATCCTGAGTTTCATGTCAATGTCATCGTATACTTTACTGAAAAGTATAAAATGCCTCATTTAAAAAAAAAATTTGAAATTTTTAATAAATAAAATAAATTCAAAATGTTAGAAAATATGACAAACTTTTCATTGAGTATACCAACAAGATTTTTCAAAAAGGCAAAAATGATAAAATTCACATGGTAAGGAGACCACGTAAGAATAACCTGGGAAATATTTTTAAAAGAGTGCTACTGTCAGGAGCAGTGATACAAATTCAAAGTTTTCTGAATGATATATTACATAAATTAAAATCAATGCATGAACAGACAGCAGTTCAATGTAAAAATAAAGAAAATTCAGAAAAATATACAAATATATAAAAAAGAATATATATCTGATAAAATCATTAATACACGATGAAGAAGGCATATCAAAGCCATACAGAAAAGAATAAAGTGGAGAAAATTAAAAAAATTGGTTAATCTTCTGGAAAAAATCTGCATAAAAATTTTGAAATTCACATGGATTAAATTAAAAATATTAAACATACACAATTTTAACATGTTAACCAAAACAATGGGAGTTGGAAAACAATTCAATTCTTGAATATGTTGAATTCTATTGAAAATAACGTTAGGAAAAAAAATTTTAAAAAGGCAATTAAGGGAAACAAAAATATGTACTTCCGATACTAGTAGAATAAGCATGAATACTCTTTTGGCTGTAGAAAATTATGAGGAAATGAAGCTCAGTGAATAACAGTAATATTTATAAAACTTTAAAAATTATGTGTTTTGAAATTTATAAATATAAAATAAAGTATACAATAATCTTACAGATAACTCAGGAGTATATGTATAATGCCTCCGAATTTATTTTAGATTTTGGTAAGTCAAGAATTCATGTTGTAAATCTGGATTGTATTAAAGCAAATAAAAGAGGAAATTAATTTTTAAATTAAAATCAATCCAAAAAAGTAAAAAAAAACTATAATAAAATGAGTTCAAACAAAGGAAGCAGTAAACAAATTTAAAATGAAACATATCAGTAATGAGATCTAATGTAAATAATGTGCATGCTTCAATTTAAAGGAAAAAATTGTGAGGCTAGAAATAAAGAAATAAAATACACAATAATATATCTTTTTGAGGGATATAGATAATACAGAAAAATTAAATGTGAAAGAATGGAAAACAATATGTTGTATGAACAGTAAGCAAAACACAGCATGGAGGCCACATTCATATTACATAAATGGACTTTAAGGTAAAAAATGCTACCAATGATAGAGACACAAAATGATAACAACTTGATGGAAAGACAAGACAACTCCTAAAGGTGATGTCTAACTTATGATATAGTCTGAAAATACATGAAACAAAACAATTAAATATTTATTTGTAGAAGAACAAATGCCCCTGAATACTTAAAATCTATAGGAAAAGCTTCTCTTTGTTTTAAAAACATGAATTTTTGTAAGCATATAAATGACTTGAACAAAAAACACAATCATATTCACATACATAAAATACTACACCAAAAGCTATGGGATACATATTCTTTGCAAATGCAAAGGGAATATTTACTAAAAACTGGCATTATATTGGGCCAAAAATAATTCTGTTTTCCATGAACATAGGAAATTAAGTTAAAAATCAAAACCAAAATCAATTTAGACAAAACCAGTCTACAATTTCCATTTAGGCCTACAAAGAATTTGGAAGTTGTCAATTCCAATTTCTTAACAGGAAAATTGCTGAAGAAATGGCCAATAAATCTTTTCAGAGACATGAGAGAAGTCAGGTGACAGGACAGAAATCACTGCTCTGAAATCTGGAGAAACATGCGAATATAGACATTTCAGCTTATCAGAAACAGAAGCTGCTAAAGATAGTCACCAGTAGAAATGTTTAAAAGCAATTGGTGAATAGCTTGAAGCTGAATGTGGGCTAGCTTCCGAGCTGAAAACCCTGCATCCCAGGCATGAAAGACCCCTGCCCCAGCATATGTGCAAACTTTTGTTAGTTTTACCTCCAGGAGCTTCACCAGATACTCGCAATGAAAATCAGAGAAAAATTTCCTACTGCTTCTGGCATGAAAAAGGGGGAAAATAGCCATTCTGAAATACATCCAGTCCATTCTGTTCTTCATAACAAAGACCACCCCTCAAGAGGGAATATCTAACTGGATCTTTAACTGACCTGAGAGAAGACCAATTAGTCAACTCCATCCCACATTAGCCTTCTTGTCTCACAAAAAAGAAGGGACTAAAACAGGCTTCTGAAGGTCACAAAAACAAAAACAAAAAATAATCTCACAAAACAAACTGAGGGTTGCCGGGGGGAGGGGGTTTGGGAGAAGGGGGTGGGATTATGGACATTGGGGAGGGTATGTGATTTGGTGAGTGCTGTGAAGTGTGTAAACCTGGTGATTCACAGACCTGTACCCCTGGGGATAAAAATATATGTTTATAAAAAATAAAAAATTAAAAAAAAATACTGTTTATTGTAAGATTTTATAGATCATTGTATACCTTACAACCACATCAACAGGCCTCCAGTATAATAGTATAAGAATAGTAGATGAAACCTGAGAGAGCTGCATGACACAGACTCTATTTAAAAAGGAGTTTCTAGGGAAACCCAAAGACAACAGTGGAGAAAAATAAGGTCATTAGAGGAAAATGAAGCCCTGACACCTACAGCTACAGAAAACATTAAACACAGTATAACCCTTTCCCAAAAAACAAAAACTTCACAAAGCCTTATTACTATCTGACTTCCAACAGAAAATTAAAAGACATACTAAAAAGCAAGAGAAACACAGTCTAAAGAGATAAAAAAAAAAAAAAAAAGGATTGAGAATCAGATATGGCAGAGAATTTGGAATTACTGGGCAAAGAATTTAAAATAATTAATTATGCCAATGGTTCTAATAGAAAAAGTTGACAACATGCAACAACAGATGAGTAATCCAAGTGGAAAGATGGACACTCTAAGAAAAAAATCAAAAGGAAGTGCTAGAAATAAAAAACACTATAACAGAAATAAAGAATGTTCTTGATTGGCTAATCAGTAGACTGAACATGCCCAAGGGAAAGGGAGCTTGTAGGTATATGAATAATAACTTCTCACACTGAAATGCAAAACGAAAACTGAATGAGAAAAACAGAACGGAGTACTGGAGAACTGTGGGACTAACACAAAAGATGCAGCATACAAGAAATGAGAATACCAGAAGGAGGACAGAGAAAGGGACTAAAATATTATTTCAAGTTTAATGGCTGATCAATTTTTTAATTGAAGTTATACACAAAATCTAGATTCAGGAAGGTCAGAGAACACCAAGAAGGATATATATATATATATATATATATATATACACACACATACACATTATATGTATATATATATATACATTATATATATATATATGACACACACACACACATATATAATATAAATATGTATGTGTATATATAATCTATAGGCATACCATATTTAAACTTCAGGCAACCAAAGGGGGGAAAAATAACTTGAAAGAGCCAAAGACAAGAGCATCTTACCTACACAGAAACAAAGAATGACATCACCCTTCTCAGAAATCACCACAAATAAGAAAGTGGAAACATTAAAATGTAAAATTATTTACATTTAATGTTTAGACATTTAAATTGTAAACATTTAAAATATAAAATTATTCTTTGAAAGTGAAAGAAAAATACTTTCCCAGAAAAATAAAAGTGATAAAACTTATTTCCAGTAAACCTACCATTGCAAGAAATGTTGAAGTTCTTCAGAGAAAATGAAATTGATATAGTCAGAAAATCAGATTTATAGAAAATAAGTAAGAACATTAGAGAAGGAATACTGAGTCAAATAAAATATTTTGGTTTTTGTGTTCTTAACTGAGGTAATAACTCTATTTCAAATAATACCAACAACAATGTACTGCAAGATTATATGATGTGAGTAGGTAAAATGAATGAACAGCAATGTTATACCTGAAGGGCAGGAAGAATTGGGAATATTCTACTATAATCTAACTGCATTGTCCTTGAAATGATACAATGTATTTTGAAAATGTATTTAGATTAGCTGTAAATGTGTATTATAAATATATATAAATGTATACTGCAAGTGTATATTACAACTCTAGGGCAACTGATTTAAAAAAAAAATTAATTGATACACTAAAAGAGGAGAATAAATGGAATCATATAAAATGCTCAATAAACCCAGAGAAAGCAGAAGAGGAAGAAAAAATTTAAGAAGAAGTCAAGAACAAGTTCAACAACTATAAAACAAATATGGTAGATACTAATCCAACTATATCAATAATCGAATGAATGAGAATGGTCTAAATATACCATTGAAAAGAGATATTGAGAGAATAAATTTTAAAAACTCAACTTTATGCTGTCTATAAGAAACCTACTTTACATTTACATATAAAGACATAGATTACAATGAAAAAGATGGAGAATGATATTCCATGCTCTCACTAACCCAAAGATAGCTAGAATAACTGTATTCATTTTAGACAGAAAAGACTTCAGAGCAAGAAAGTTACCAGGGACAAAGAGGGGCATTAAATAATGATAAAGTAGTCAATTCTCCAAGACAATATAATAATCCTTAATGCATCTATACCTATGAAGAAAGTGTCAAATTCTGGAAGAAGGGGAAATAGAGGAATCCACACTAATACCGACAACTGATTTTGGACAAAGGGACAAAGGAAATTAATAGAGAAAAAATAATCTTTTCCAGAAATGGTACTAGAACTCCTCAGCATGTGCACTAAGAAAAGAAGAAGAAAAAGAAGAATGTAGACACGGACATTAAAACTTTCACAAAGTTAACTCACAATGGATCATGGCCCTAAATTAAAAACACAAAACTATAAAATTCCTAGAAGGTAACATAAGACAAAACCTACCTACTCTAAGAAGGCTATACCTTGTATGATTCCAACTATTTGGCACTCTCAAAACAGACAGAATTATAGAGAGTAAAAACATGAGTGGAGTCTGCAGCTGTGTGGAGGGGAAAAGTCATGAAACACTGAGATTTTGAGGATGTAGATACAATTTTGTATGATACCATAATGATGAATACATGACGTTACACACTTGTGAAAATCCTTAGAACTGTGGAATGCAAAAAGTGACCGTCATGCGAAGTATAGAATTTAGTTAATAAAAATTAATTAAAAACAACAAAATTTTGAAAAGTTGTATATTTGAAATTAAGAAAGAAATAACACTCAAATAGCTTATGGTCAAAGAAAAAACACATGAAATACAAAAAAATTTTTTGATTGTAGAATAATAAGAACATTCCAAATAAAAACACATGTGAGGAAACTAAAACCATGTTTATGAGAAAATTTATTTTGGTACATATTTTATGGTTTACAAATTAGAACAAAATAGCCAATTAAATCTAGAGAATCTTAAAGAAAAGAGAAAAATAAAGAATATAGGAGGAAATTGGGGCCCCTGGGTGGCTCAGTGGGATAAAGCCTCTGCCTTCAGCTCAGGTCATGATCCCAGTGTCCGGGAATCGAGTCCCACATCGGTCTCTCTGCTCAGCAGGGAACCTGATTCCCTTCCTCTCTCTCTGCCTGTCTCTCTGCCTACTTGTGATCTCTCTCTGTCAAATAAATAAATAAAATCTTTAAAAAAAAGAAGAACATAGAAGAAAATAATAAAATGGAAAATGAACATAACATAGCCTCTACAAAGCCCAAAGACAGTACTTTGAAAAGAAAGAAAATGGGACCGTGCCTCAGACCCCACGCACATTAAAATTAGGTAAAAAAGGGACCTGGGTGGCTCAGTTGGCTAATCATCTACCTTTGGCTCAGGTCATGATCCCTGGAGTCCCACAATAAAGTCCCACATCAGGTCCCCGCTGAGGATGAGTCTGTTCCTCTCCCTGACCCTCCCCCTCTCATGCTTTCTCTCTCTCTCAAATAAATAAATAAATAAAAATCTTTAAAAATAATTAAAAAAAAATAAAATTAGGTGGTAAGATGATATGATGAAATTTATGACTATACATTTGAATATTTAACTTATATGGACAAATTCCTAAAAGCACAAGTTACCAAAATTTTTAAACAGAGAAATAGAAATTTTGATTGATTTTGTATCTGTTGAATACAACTGATTCAGTACTTTCCAAAGGCCAGTGAAAAGCCAGATAACTCCACCGTGAATTTACAAAAGGAAGAAACCAGCCAAAATCTTTTGTACTACTGGCCTCCAGAACCGTGAGGGAATAAGCCATCTAATTTGTGGTAATTTGTTATTCCAGCCGTAGAAAACAAATATAGAACTCCTGAAGTTCTGGCAACATTGTCTTTTTTTTTTTTTTTAAAGATTTTATTTATTTATTTGATAGAGAGAGATCACAAGTAGGCAGAGAGGCAGGCAGAGAGAGAGAGAGGAGGAAACAGGCTCCCTGCTGAGCAGAGAGCCCAATGCGGGACTCGATCCCAGGACCCTGAGATCATGACCTGAGCCGAAGGCAGCGGCTTTACCCACTGAGCCACCCAGGCGCCCCCTTTTTTTTTTTTTTAAAGATTTTATTTATAACATTGTCTTTATTTAGATTGCAGTAACTTAAATGTTTCTTTGATTTTTGTTTCTCTCTCTCTCTCTTTCTTTCTTATTCTCCATGTCTCTTCCCCTCTCTCTCTCCTGCTAAGCATTATATTTCAATGAAAAAAGTGGGCAATTAATAATTTACACTATATGTAATTACAGTAATTAATAATGGGATATTATTATTATCATAGTCTCAGAATGCGGAAGGCTTTCCTAAGCAACAGACAAAATTGGAAAAAATGCAATACAAATAATAGATAATTTTGAAGATATAATATTTTAAAGTTTGCATTTCTCAAAATACCAAGAAGCCCAAAGTCAAACAGTGAGCCAGGAAAACATATTCGCAACATGTTTGCAACACTCATGTGCACATGCATACATATACATAACCATGACCCTTTAAAAAAATTCAAAGCCTTCATATAAACAAATTGGTAAATATATGAAAACATGCTCAACACACATATGATTAAGACATGAATATGAAAAGTCTAACAAAAGTATTTATACCTATCAGTTTAATGTCAATGTTAACAAGAGCTGGGGATGAATTATTCTCACCTATTTTGGGTTGGAATGTTAGTTAAACTTTATGCAGGATAACCTGATAATGTCTTTCAAAATTAAAATAACACACTCTGAGTCAACAATTCTAATTCTATGAATTTAGTCTTTATTCACAACTAAGGACTCAGAACTGAACAATATCCTTTACAATCTTATGAATGTTTGATGTATGCATGCATTATTTTTAAAACTTATATATATATATATATTTTAAATGTAAAGTTTAAATACTCAAATGAAGGATCCAGATATTACCTTTATTTTATAGTAATAATTATTTTCCTAACAGTAATAAACATTGTATACTTATAAAAATACACCTAATACTTTTTTTGATAAGGTGATGATTTTAGGGTTGTGTTTGATGAAGGGATTTACAGAATTACAAAGTATTTGACAATAAAATGTATTTCTTCTCAGGGAATATAAGACACACTCAAAAAATTGTAACAGTTAAACATATCTTACAGGTAATGTAAATATTTTATAAGCACAAATGAAAAAAAGTCTTATAAGCACATCATGAAAACATACCTACCTATAATTCCCAGAATCATACACAAATCTGAGAAACAGTTTATATTTTATCTACAAAAAATAATTACTATAAAGTCATTTTATAAAAATTTACAAATGGATTCAGCTTAACATACATTATAATTTTCCCAACTGAAGCAATTTATCTAAGAATTTGAAACATACTCTAAGCTGTGTAATATATTTAAAATAATTTCCATTAAGGGACTGTTTCTGTTATATTAAATTAATAATGTACAAGGAGTCCCTTAACTCACAATAGTTGCATATTTTCTTTCAAAATTCATTAAGAACTCATTCACATTTTTCCTATGTAAATAATATAGATATTGCTTAAGTTCCAATGAAAAAACATATTTGGCTCAACACGGACCTATATTTTTTTAAAGATATACTTATTTATTTGAGAGAAAGAGTGAGCAGGTGGGGTGAGAGGGAGAGGGAGAGAATCTATGCAGACTGTGTGCTGAGCTCAGAGCCCTATGTGGGGCTTGATCTCATGACCCTGAAATCATGACCTAACCTCAAACTGGGAGTCAGATGCTTAAATGACTGGGCAACCCACACACCCCTTAACAGGGAGCTACATTAACCTTAAAAGAATATTCAATCTTTATTCAATTATAAATCTCTAGAACCTAGTATCAAGCAGCTATACTGGAGGCTACTATAGAAATGTGCCACAGTGCCTAGAAGCCTGCCTTTGACCTGGGATCTCAAAAGAATAATTTTCAACCTTGGATTCAGATTACACCCCCATTTTCTTTTTCTTTTTCTTTTCTTTTCTTTTTTTTTTTTTTTAAGATTTTGTTGATTTATTTGACAGACAGAGATCACAAGTAGGCAGAGAGGCAGGCAGAGAGAGATAGGAGGAAGCAGGCTTCCCACTGAGCAGAGAGCCTGATGTGGGGCTCGATCCCAGGACGTGAGCCAAAGGCAGAGGCTTAACCCACTAAGCCACCCAGATGCCCCTATATATATATTTTTAAACCCAGATGAATTAAATCAGAATCTGTGGAGCAAAAATGAGACATCAGCATTAGAAGAGAGAGAGAGAGATGAATCACTAAATTTTTACACTCCTGAAAGCAATATTACACTATATGTTAACTAACTAGAATTTAAATAAAAATTTGAAAAAAGAAACAAAAGAGTATCCTTTTTTATTTCAATATGCAATCAACTTGGAGAGTAACAACTCTAAAACTCGGTGGCTCAGTCAGTTAGTCATCTGACTTCAGCTCAGGTCATCATCCCAGAGTCCTGGGATCGAGTCCCAAACCCACATAGGTCTCCCACCTCAGCAGAGAGTCTGCTTCTCCCTCTCCGTCAGCCCTTTCTTGCTCATGCTCTCTCTCTCTTTCAAATAAATAAAATCTTACAAAAAAAAAAAAGGCATTCCTGTTTCACCAAACCCCTCTTTCCTTGCAGAAACTACTGCTTTTCTGAAGCTTAGTGCCATTTTTTTCAACACATGATTTTCATACAGAGACACTCTGGTGTGATGATACAGTATATATTTGTAGGCACAGGTCAGTCATTGTTTGAGTATTTGAAGGAAATTTCCCTGTAGGTCAATAGCTACACTCCTTTACCTCTCTCAATTGCCCATGTCTGATTCTTCTTTGTTCTCCACAGTTGAAGCCACAATGAACATCATATTTTGCTAAGGATCTGATTTAAAAAGATTTAGGGGTAAAAAAAGTCTTTATTGGCTCTCTCCAACCATAATTTAGAGTGTAAATGTGTCAGTGTTAATTCACTCAGCTTGGGATAGCTGCTACCACTCTGAAGCACAGGACTTTCACTTAGACAAACACTTTGGATTTAGCCTGTAGGTATGGAAAAAGGAGTAAAGGAATAAGGGAGGGAACAAGGAGAAAAAAAGAAAAAATGAACAGAGAGAGAGAAAAAGAGAAAGAAGGTGGAGGAAGATCTTAAGGGCTTTACTGAATGGGAAACGAATAAGAAGAGGAAGAACTTTAAAAACTGTGCTTGTGAAAAAACAAATTGTAATTGTCAATAGTAATCATTCTAGAAAAATATTGTCTTGTTTATAAGCTCTTTTCTACAATTTAGACTTTTCCTTCAATCAAGCCAATATCAGTGTAACTATCAGACAAGGTTTATGCTTATTTCCTCTTAGAAATGAAGAGCAATCTGTGGCACAACTGTCTCACAATGGTATTATCAGGATCATCTTTTCAAAATACAAATATGGGCACATGGAGAGGAGAACTCAAACTCCAGGTTACACATACAGTAAATTAATTATTTTTGCTTGCAGATGATAAAGAAACTGAACTCAACTTGCTACATGTCAGCTTATTGGCTCCCATACACAAACGTCAAAGATACAGCTGTATACCAGTTACAGTGGTAAGGACAGATTTTCATCAATAATGTGTTATTGCAATAGGGAAAAGAGCCTACCACGAACTGAGCTGAGCTTCAGTCTATACAGAGGTGACTGAGGGCCCTAAGTGGAAAATGCAGGAGTAGGGAGCAGGGTGAGCAAAGCTCAAAAGAGTCAGGGAAGTGGAAAATTATAAAAAGCAAAGAAGGGATTGATCCACCTATCTGCATTTGCTAACTAACATTTCCGGAAGGTAGGCTCCTACCCTCCCACAGACACTGGGAGATGGGGCTGCTATGTTTGGGTGATGGCTGGAACAAACAGTAAGTCCATTTGGCAGCCTTGTGTTTTCTCAGGCAGGCATTTCAACTGATCCTAGGGTCATCTTAGGGATGTAGGCTTGATGTATTAGTAACTGTTCATGTTTGCTCAAGTCTTTATTAAAAAAAGTTGAGGCCTAGTCAAGAAAGGGCTCAGAGTAACCTGGCTAGAGTTTGGTCTGAAGAGACTCTTTTTGACAAATTAGAGAAAGAAGTAGCACATGGCTGAATCCAGCAGCTCAAATAACTTCATCAATATTTATTTTTCTCTGCCTCACAGCTCTGTTTCCTTCTGTTTGGCTTCTCTCCTTAGCAAAACGACTGCTCTTCGTGATTCCCTGAGCTCGAAGCTTTTCTGGTCACTTCAGTAATTCCAGTGCAGAAGAATGTTTGCCTTTCTCCTAATCACTCAAGCAAAAGTTCCAAGAGTTTGACACTCCATGAATCATGTTACCCTCTCTGAGCCAAAATACTCTGAGGGATGAATGTGATGTCGTCGTTGACTGGATCTGTGTCACATGACTAACCCTGGACTAATCCTGGACTCAGAATCATAATCACTCTACCTAAATTACGTGGGCTCAAAGTAGATGGATAGCTGATCACCAAGAAAATATGTTCTGTTTTCAAGTAAAAGGGGAATAGATGCCTGTCAGTTAACAGAAAATAGCCAGCAAACTAAAAAGTATCCTTTATTATTTTTCTTACTCTTACTTATACTGTTCAATAAACTCAGATTGTTGTCGGCAAGACTATATAAGGCACTGGTCAGAAGCAGAGAAAGATGTTGTTTTATATGAGATTGCACTAATTGTTCCAAAGAATTATAATTAGGCTATCCATAGTTTATAAATATCATACTTTGTGTTTTTTAAGAACATGAATATAACAAATTTTTTTCCTATGTAGTGTTCTGTAGTTCCATAATTCATATTGCTTTTCATTCTTACACTTAGATTTGAATGGGTATTAGTCTGTAATTCTAACTAATTGTTTTTCTATACTTGAAAAGAAATATTTATAAATGACTAGGAAATCAAAATCCACATGACATCTGTTGTTCACAGCCGGAACATTACTCATTCACTTTTATTGTTCAAAATCATTTACATTTGACGTAAGGACAATTAACTACACACATCATGAAAGATAATCACATAATTAAATATTCTTCACAGCACCAGAACACTTTAAAAATATTACTCTAGGAAGTTGGTTCACATTGGGAGGGCAATTTTAACAAAGTAGTAGAAAGAGTGACTAATTTTTTTAAATGCCTTTTTTTTTCCCCAGCTGTGAAAAGAAGCTTCAAATTAGAAGGAAAATAACAATGTTTCCTTAGTTAGACCACCAGTATTTCTTTTTAAATCGTATCTCCTATTTTTCTTTAAAGAATTTTTTTTTTTTTGTTTTTGTGTGTGTGTGTTTTTCAGTATAGTTAACATTTAGTGTGATATTAGTTTCTGGTGTACAATATAGTAATTAAACAATTCTATATATTACTCCAGGGCACCTCATGACAAGTATAACCTTAAATCTATCACCGTTTTCACCTATTACCCCACCATCTCCTCTCTGCTAATCATCATTTTGTTCTCTATAGTGAGAGTCTTCCCAGGTGCCTGGGTGGCTCAGTGGGTTAAAGCCTTTGGCTCAGGTCATGATCTGAGGGTCTGGAATCAAGTCCTACATTGGGATCTCTGCTTGGCAGGGAGCCTGCTTCCTCCTCTCTCTCTCTCTCTGCTTGCCTCTCTGTCTACTTGTGATTTCTCTCTGTCAAATAAATAAAAATCTTAAAAAAAAAAAAAGTCTTCCCTCTGTAGTTGTCTTTTTTTCTTTCTTCATTTTTTTGTTTCTTGAATTCTATATGTGAGTGAAGTCATAAGGTATTTGTCTTTCTCTGACTGACTTACTTCACTTACTATTATACTCTCTAACTCTATCCATGTTCTTGCAAATGGCAAGATTTCATTATTTCTTATGGCTGAATATATTCCATTGTATATGTTGTATATACAACATCTTCTTTTCTCATTCATCTATCAATGGGCTGCTTCCATAATCTGAGTATTATAAATAATGTTGTTATAATATACCATATATAAAATAATGTTGTATATATCCTTTTAGTTTAGTGTTTTTGTACTCTTTAGGTAAATATCCAGCAGTTGTAATTACAGGGTCCTAGGGTAGTTCTATTTTTAATGGTTTGAAGAATCTCCGTACTATTTTCCAGAGTGGCTGCACCGGTTTGCATTCCCACCAATAACACAAGAGTTTTCCCCTTTCTCCACATCCTCACCAACACCTGCTGTTTCTTTTATTGTTGATTTTAGCCATTCTGACAGGGGCGAGGTGATACCTCATTGTAGTTTTGATTTACATTTCCCTGATGATGAGTGACATTGTACATCTTTTCATGTCTCTGTTGGCCATTCAGATACCTTCTTTGGGGAAATGACTATTCATGTCTTCTGCCGATTTTTAATTGGATTATTTCTTTTGGGGGTGTTGAGTTATATCAATTCTGTATAATATTTCAGATACTAACACTTCATCAGATATGTCACTTGCAAATATCTTCTCCCATTCAGTAGATTGCCTTTGAGTTTTGTTATTTATTTTGCTGTACAGAAGCTTTTTATTTTGATGTAGTCCCAATAGTTTATTTTTTGCTTTTATTTCTCTTGTCTCAAGAGACATATCTAGAAAAAAGTTGCTACAGTTGATGTCAGAGAGTGACCTCTTCTAGGATTTTTATGGTTGCAAGTATCACATTTAAGTCTTTAACTCATTTTGAGTTTATTTTTGTTTATGGTGAAAGAAAGTTGTCCAGTTTCATTCTTATGTGTGTAGCTGTCCAGTTTTCCCAAAATCATTTTTGAGAAAAAAATGTCTTTTTTCCATTGCATATTCTTGCCTCTTTTGTTGAAGATTAATTGGCCATATAAACATGGGATTGTTTCTGGCTTTTCTATCCTGTTCCATTAACTAGTATGTCCATTTTTGTGTCAGCACCATACTCTTTTGATTACTACAACTTTGTAGTATAATTTGAAATCTGGAATTCTGATACCTCGGTTTCATTTTTCTTTTTCAAGATTGTTTTGACTATTTGGGGTCTTTTGAAGTTCCATACAAATTTTAGGATTGTTTATTCCACTTCTGTGAAAAATGCTGTTGGTGTTTTGATAAAGATTGTATTAAACATGTAGATTGTTTTGGGTTGTATAGACATTTTAACAATACTTGTTCTTCCAATCCGTGAGTGTTGAATACTTTTCCATTTGTTTGTGTTGTCTTCTATTTGTTTTATCAGTGTTTTATAGATTTCAGAGTATGAGTCTTTCAACTCCTTGGTTTAGTTTATTACCAGGTATTTTATAATTTTTGGTGCAATTGTAAATGGGATTACTTTCTTAATTTATTTTTCTGTTGCTTCATTATTAGTGTATAGAAATACAATGGAATATTGTACATTGATTTTGTATCCTGTGACCTTACTGAATGCATTTATCAGTTCTAGTACCTTTTCTACAAAGTCTTTAGGGTTTTCTATATAGAATAGTATCATAGTATCTGCAAGTAGTGAATGTTTTATTTCTTCCTTGCCAATTTGGATGCCTTTTATTCCTTTTGTTGTCCGACTACTGTGGTTAGGATTTCCAGTACTATGTTGAATAAAAGTGGTGAGAGCAAACATCCTTGTCTTCTTCTTTTTTAATTTTATTTATTTATTTGACAGAGGGAGAGAGATCACAAGCAGGCAGAGAGGCAGGCAGAGAGAGGAGGGGAAGTAGGTTCCCTGCTGAGCAGAGAGCCCAATGTGGGGCTCGATCCCAGGAGCCTGGGATCATGACCAGAGCCGAAGGCAGAGGCCTAACCCACTGAGCCACCCAGGCACCCCAAACATCCTTGTCTTATTCCTGATCTTAGGGCAAAAGCTCTATTTTTCATCATTGAATATAATGTTAATTGTGGGTTTTCATTGTCCATACTGACAACGTGACTCTTAATACCAGCACTGCCAAATTTAAACTATATTCCCCGCAATCTTCAGTGGGAAAGGACAAAGGCTCAGTGAATTTCATTCAAGATCTCTAATGATGCTTATGAACTACAATTAAGTCATTGCTTCCGTCTTCTCTCATTCCTTATTCTTTCCTAATAGTGCTTATTTACAATATCTTAATCATATACCATGTTATTTTTCTTTGGCTCTCTCTTAATTTGTAGAGTGTTAAACAAAATGCCACATAGCAGTATAAGTCTAGGAAGTCTCAAATATAGTTTTCTAAAATTATTAACATCAATAAAAATTTACTTCCTAGGGAAAAACCTTATTTTTATCACATCTTTCCAAACATTTTATAAAACAAAACACAACAAAAATATTTTTAAGAAGATGCAAAAATGGAATAAAAGAGTAATCTAAATTATTTTATCTATCATTAGTAAAAATATTTACTGGCTCTCCCTCAAAATATCAATAATAATAGTAACAGATTTTAAGTGATTATAGCAGAATAAATAACTTTAGTTATTTAGAAAATCCTGGTTTTATATTTTTTCTGGTTTTATATAATTAATACAATATATCATAACTCCAATCTTTCTAGTTTTATGCATTAATTATAATAATGATCATAGGTAAAGATATAATAAAATTTATATAGATCAAAACAGAGTGAATTAATCATGAGGTTTTTTTTTAAATTAATTTATTTTTTTCAGTGTAACAGTATTCATTGTTTTAATCATGGGTTTTGCTCACTAAAATATTTATAGATATTTTCAAATCCACCCGTCAAGAATGCACAGAATTATTTTTGTTGTTGTTGTTTTGTGTTCTTATCTTTAATTGCCAAGGAAATTTCTAACATTCTTGAGAACATTAAATTGCCCCTAAAACTTTAAAAATGCCTGCTTAAACAAAATCAGTTATATAGATTCATAACTGTTAAAACTCTTACTTTGGGATATTAAAGAGCTTATATATAAATTTTGAATTTTTGAAATCCTACAGACAATGGAATTTTCACATGAGAAACAAATTATTTATGAAGTTTTGGAGCAACAAAATTCTCATTTTTGTTGGTGGGACTGCAAAATAGCATATCCACTTTGACAGTCGTCAGTTTGGCAGTTTCTCACAAAACTGATGCACTCTTACCTTATTATCCACCAATGGCACTACTTGGTGCTTGCCCAAAGGAAATGAAACTATGTCCACACAAAAACTATACATGGGTGCTTATAGTAGCTTTTTCATAATTGTTAAAGTTTGGAAGCTACCAAGATGTACATCAATAGGTAAACTGGTATATTTAAAATGGAATATTATTATGATGATAAAAATAAATGAGATGTCAATTAATAGCAAGACATCAAGGAACTTTAAATGCATGCTGCTAAGTGAAAATAACCAATTTATAGAGGCTATGTACTGCATGGTTCCATCTATAAGATATTCTCAAAAAGGCAGAACTATAAAGATGGTAAAAAGATCAGTGGTTGCCTGAGGTTTGGGGTGAAGTAGATAAGAATAAATAAGTAGACCATAGGGGATAGTTTTTAAAGATTTACTTTTTTTTAGATTAGTTTTAGGTCCACAACAAAATTGAGAGTAAGGTAAAGAGATTTATTATTATATACCACCTGTCTCCACACATATATCCCCTCTTCCATTATCAACAGCATTCACAAAAAAAATACATTTTTTACCAAGATGAACCTACATTGACACATCATAATTACCTGAAGTCCATAGTTGACTTAAGGGTTCTGTATAAGTATAGTGCATCCCGTGAATTTGAAAAATGTGTAATGACATTTATCCATCATTGTAATATCATACGGAGTATTTTCTTCTTCTTCTTCTTCTTCAACCTTCCCTCCCTTTCCTCTCCTCCCCCCACCTCCCCCTCTCCTTCCCCTCCTCCCCCTCCCCCTCCTCCCTCCCCCTTTCCCTCCTTCCCCTTTCCCTCTTCCCCCTCCCTCCTCCTCCCCCTCCTCCCCCTCCCCCTTCCCCTCCTCCTCCCTCCTCTTTTTCAGAGTATTTTTCACTGCCCTAAAAATTCTCTGTACTCTGCCCAGGCCTGTTGCTTTCTGTTTTGAAAGTTTATTAACTATCAACTCAATTTCTTCAGTAGACACAGACTTATTCAAATCTTCTATTTCTTCTTGTGTGAGTTTGACAGATTGGGTCTTCTAGAGTTACCAAATTTGTGGACATAGAGTTGTTCATAATATGCTTTTACTTATTCTTTTAAATTCCCCGAGGTCTGTAGTGATGTCCCCTCTTTCATTTCTGATATTAGTAATTTGTATCCTTTCTTTTTTTACTTAGTGTGGCTAGAGGCTTATCAATTTTATTAATCTTTGCAATGAACTAGCTTCTGTTGATTTTCTTTATTGATTTTCTGTTTTTAATGTCTTCATTTCTGCTCTAATTGTATTACTTCTCTTCTTCTATTACTTTGGATTTAATTTGTTCTTCTTTTTAGACTTTCCTAAGATGGAAACTTACATGACTGATTTTTAGATCATTCTCCTTTTCTAATATATACAATTGAAACTATACATTTCCCTTTATGTATTGTTTTCATTTTGGTAGATTGTGTTTTCATTTTCATTTACTTCAAACTATTGTTAAATTTCTCTTGAGATTTCTTTTTTACTCCAGGTATTATTTAGAAGTGTGTTTTTTAATCTCCATATATTATGTGATTTTCCAATTATCTTTCTGTTACTGATTTCTAGTTCAATTCTATCAATCCAACAGTAGACACCGAATGATTTCTATTCTTCTAAATGCATTAAAATGTGGTTTATCTTAATGAGTGTTTCATGTTACTTGTGAAAAATGTGAATTCTGCTACTAATCAATAAAGTAGTCTATATATGCCAATGACACCCAGTTCATTCATGGTGTTGTTCAGTTCAACTTTGTCCTTACTGATTTTCCACAGATATTTTTTTGGGGGGGGGCAATCAAACTATGCAGTACAATACTGTAATGATGAATACATATTGTACATTTATCAAAAACTATGGAATAGACAACATGAAAAGTAAATCCAAATGTAAATTATAGGCTTTAGTTAGTAATATGTCAATTCTTTGTCACCAAAGGTAATTAATGTACCACACTAGCACAAAATATTAATAGGAAGGGAACTGTGTGAAGGTGTATATGGGAACTCTCTGTAATTTTCTTTGAATTTGTCTGTAACCCTACGACAGTACCCAAAATGTCTACAAATTTTTAAAAGTAAAATTAAGAAATATATAAAAAAGAAAAAAGTACATAGTGGATTCATATCCCATTATGTATTAATATTCTATTAAACCTTTTCCTTTTGGAAATTATTAAAGAGTCTAGATGTGAATTTCTAATTTGAAGAAGTACATAGATGATGGAATTTTTTTCTATGTGAAATACATGTTAGATGTATTTCCAAGGCTCTGGTTCTAAATTCTTTTGGTTTAGCATCAGTTTATTTTGAAAAATGATTGCTTTCTTGTTATTTTTAAAACTGACCTTAAAATGATTAAATTTTTTTATTTAAAAAATATTTTATATTATCCATTTACTAATATATACGTTCTACCATAGAAAACATTGGTAATTTTTTAACACTTCTCTTTGGGTAGAAGGAAAGTAAGTCACCTAACCATAAGGCTGATGTTTTTTACTTTACCAAATATATCTCAGTTTTCCTGAGATAGTCTCAATTTGAGCCTGTTATCTCAACATCTTATCCAGTAAGTGCCATCTTTTATTTTCAAATGTGTTTCATTTGACAATATATTATATGGTCACCATCAATAAGAATAAGAGTGAACGGGTGAGATAATATCATCCTCGGTTATCCTTAAGAAAAGTATTGTCGATGGCTCTAGCTTGTGCTTTCCTCATGGCACCATGGTAGGATTTATGTTATAAATAAGTTTTACCAGATCTTATTAGAAATGCTGAGAGGATGTTTGATTTTAACAAAGAGTATTCTTAATTCACGTGCTGTTTGCCAGCAATCCTCATACCTCTTTCCACCCAATATATGGCTTCTCATCTAGTTTCTTATTTTCTTGAAAGGGTTTTATGTGGGTTCAACCTTGAGACTCAGAAATCTTACAAATGATAATTTGTTATGCTGTGAAATCACTGAGTTCTGGATATTTACATGTATATATGTAATAACAGTAGGAATAATTGTATGTATTTTCTTAGACTTATTTCCCATTATAATGTTGAGGAATTACTGAGCATTGACATACTAATCTAATTCTCTATAACAATGCTATAGCCCCAAATTTCTGGGTCACTATGTGAACCACAGTTTTGCTAAGATAATGGAACTTCTGTTTTTAGATGAGTTTTAGATAAGGATCAATAAGCATGTAGGCAATTTGATGCAACTATTTGGCTATAAACTGCCTCAGTAGACATATGTTTCTTTAATGCATTCACTTTAATGTGGTAAAAGTAATCCTATTTACATTCATATGTATTAGTTGCTGTTTTTATTTAGCCACAAATTTTAAGGATTGGGAATACTTTTATTTTGCCCTGGCTTTCTTCCATTCTCTAAACTTGTATCTATTTATTCATAAACATACAGGGAAGACAGCAGGCAAACAATGATCCATCCTCAATTAAACATTATATTTTACATCAAGGATAAAGAGGGTCCAGGGAAATTAATCCTTTGCCCTAGGAAGTTTATTAAAAATGCTAAATCAGGAACTGATGGCAGCTTAAATAGCTTGAAATAATTCTCCAGGGGAACTCTTTTAAAATCCTATCTGTTAAGGTAGATTTGGTTCAAGAAAAGGGAAAGACCAAATTTTTTAAAAATGCATAACAAATTGAAAACAACGCTGACCTTAAAGACCAAAGATAAGAAACTACATACAATTTTTACATAATAGACATTATTTGTCAGTAAGAATGTATTGAGTACTGAGCTTGAATCATCTTTTTAACTTAATAAGAACTTAAATATCTGAAACTACCTCTGAAAATTAAAAAAAAAGTATCAAGTTAGAAAAACTGGTGCTTATTAAATATTTACATTCATGCATGATTGGAACAGGCCTCCCATAAATATCTACTGCAAAAATGACACAGATTGAAATGTTTCTGCACAGAAGACATGGTCTTAGCTTTAGGATTTATTTATTAAAGAGTAAGGATGTAGAAAAAATACCCCTGTATGCTGTAATTAATTGAGGTATGTGGCAAGTGTCACAAAGTGTAATATGTACGAAATATATTTTGCTTCATAATATATTTTGCTTCGTAATAAACTAGTCATTCCAAGACTAGTATAAATAGCAGGTTTTAAAAAAAACTCCAAGGGACAATTACATTTTCCACTCTGATATGCAAAGATCTTGGAAATGATCACTCCCATATTCACAACAAGAAACAAACTAAACACATTAATAATCAATAGCTCTTGTTAGATCTAGCAGAGCACTCAGGTCACATAGCAAACCACTGCCCCAAAAACTGAAGACACAGACGTATACAGACCTATTACTTGCTCATAGGGAGAGTTGAGAGTTAAAAATTCCTGAGGATCCAGTCTTGGGAAGAACACCTTGTTGGAACACAAACCAGATCCTTGCCAGTGTGACTGGGGTCATGTTGAATCCTGTGAGAAAATTCTAGGAGATGGAGGGCAAGAATCTTCCTGGGCCAATGCCCAGAATAAACGTGGGAAGATCCCTAGAGTGTTTTCCTGTCCTCCTTCAGATAGATCTGATAAGTGTGGAGAATCCTTAACTTGTTCTTGTCATTTAAAGCAAAGAGATACCGTCATTTAAAGCTAAGAGATAATTGTTGTTGTGCACTTCTCTGACTTGATTGCCTGCATGTGAATCACATCTCACAGGAAGCCCATGCCCTGCACATAAATCTATATCCTGTTTGTAATCAGATCTTGTGGAAGGTATAAAAGAAGTGATTATAAGAAATAAAGACGTCTACTGATCACCAGTACGTAGTCCCCCATCACTTCAGTTCCAATCACCAGGATCCCCACCTCATGAAGGTGACAACACCTGTACTTTCATGAGCTCCTTCAGGAAAGGAGGAAGGCTTTTGCTGAAGATTCAAGAAAAATTACCTCCTACTTCCAGTCATAGAGAATTAGAGAATCACAATTTTGAAATAGTCCCAGACCATTATGTTCCCCATAACAAACTGCCCTCAAAGGAAAATACTTTACCAGAGCCTTATCCAAGGCAAAGAAGAAATAAACAACTAGTCTTCAGGTCTCACAGGGGGAGGAAAAGAAAAAGGCTAAGAAATGCTTCTAAATGTCACAACTCAGAGACACTGGCACACCCCCAAAAGGACAATTAACTGTAAAATTACAGAATGTTCTTCCTCCCCAATATTTTCTAACCAATTCAATAGGGATCCAGTAAATTGATAGTGGATTACTGAGAGAGCTTTAAGACAGACTCTATTTAAGGAGTTTCTAGGGAAACCCAGAGAAAATGGGGACAAAAATAAGGGCACAGAGGAAGCTGAAGCCTCTCACCCTTTGAGTTACAGCAAACATTAGTGCAGCATAAACTCTAGCCAGATAAACATATCACTTCTCATGAAAAAGCCTATGTACCTTGGTTCTTTTTTCTTTTTTTTTTAAGATTTTATTTATTTATTTGACAGAGATCACAACTAGGCAGAGGGGCAGGCAGAGAGAGAGGAAGGGAAGCAGGCTCCCTGCTGAGCAGAGAGCCCGACGTGGGATTTGATCCCAGGACCCTGGGATCATGACCTGAGCTGAAGGCAGAGGCTTAACCCACTGAGCCACCCAGGTGCTCCAGGTTCTTATTTCTTGACACAGCATGTTCAGTTCTCAACAAAAAATTATAAGACATGGTACAAAAGGCAAGAAAAAGCACAGTCTAAAGGGACAAAAGTGTCCAAAATGAGATAAGGGAGTATTTTGGAATTATCAGATAGGAAATGTAAAATGACTATGTTTAATATGTTAAGGGCTCCAGTGAAAACATCTCTTTGTAGCAAAGAGATGGAAACCCTAAGAAAAATTTAAAAGAAAATCCAAGAAATCAAAGACTGAATGAAGGAATCAAAGAATGCCTTTGATGGATTCATCATTAGACTAACACAAATGAGGGGAAAAAATCAATGAGCTTGAAGCAGCATGTCAGGAATTAAAGAAGAACTTTTAAAAAATTCATGGAAACTAATGAAATGAAATGAAAACACAACTGCTCAAAATCTATAAGACAGAGCAGAGATGGTCTTGAGAGGAAAATATACCAATACAAGACTTTTTCAAGAAAGCACACAACCTAACCCTACACCTAAACAAGCTGGAGAAAGAACAACAAAGAAAGCCTAAACCCAGCAGGAGTAATCATAAAGATCAGAGCAGAAATCAATGAAATAGACACCAAAAGAATAGTAGAAGAGATCAACGAAACTAGGAGCTGGTTCTTTGAAAGGATTGATAAGATTGATAAGCCTCTGTCCAGACTTATCAAAAAGAAAAGAGAAAGGATTCAGATAAATAAAATCACAAATGAAACAGAAGAGATTACAACCAACACCAAAGAAATACAAGCAAGAACATATTATGAGCAACTATACGCCAGCAAATTTGGCAATCTGGAAGAAATGGATGCATTCCTAGAGACATATAAACTACCAAAACTGAACCAGGAAGAAACAGAAAATCTGAGCAGACCCATAACCAGTAAGGAGATTGAAGCAGTCATCAAATATCTCCCAAAAAACAAGAGCCCAGGGCCAGAGAGCTTCCCAGGGGAATTCTACCAAACATTTTAGGAAGAATTAATACCTATTGTCCTGAAACTGTTCCAAAAAATAGAAATGGAAGGAAAACTTCTGAACTCATTTTATGAGACCAGCATTAACTTGATCCCAAAACCAGACAAAGCCCCCACCAAAAGGATAATTACAGACCAATATCCTTGAAGGAACAAAGATGCGAAAATTCTCACCAAAATAGTAGCCAATAGGATCCAACAGTACATTAAAAGGATTATTCACCACGACCAAGTGGGATTTATTCCTGGGCTGCAAGGTTGGTTCAACATCTGCAAATCAATCAATGTGATACAATACATTAATAAAAGAAAGAACAAGAACCATATGATACTCTTAGTAGATGCTGAAGAGGCAATATACAGCATCCTTTCTTGATCAAAACTCTTCAAAGTGTAGAGATAGAGGGTACATACCTCAATATCATCAAAACCATCTATGAAAAACCCACAGCGAGTATCAGGAACACGGCAGGGATGTCCACTATCACCACTGCTATTCAACATAGTACTAGAAGCCCTAGCCTCAGGAATCAGACAACAAAAAGAAATAAAAGGCATGCAAATCAGCAAAGAAGAAGTCAAACTCTCACTCTTTGGAGATGATAGGATACTTTATGTGGAAAACCCAAAAGACTCCACTCCAAAACTGCTAGAACTCATATGGGAATTCAGTAAAGTGTCAGGATTTAAAATCAATGCACAGAAATCAGTTGCATTTCTATAAACCAACAGCAAGACAGAAGAAAGAGAAATTAAGGTCTCTTCAACAAATGGTGTTGGGAAAATTGGACAGCACATGCAGAAAAATGAAACTACCATTTCCTTACACCACACACAAAAATAGACTCAAAATAGATGAAAGACTTCAATTTGAGACAGGAATCCATCAAAATCCTTGAGGAGAACAAAGGAGCAACCTCTTCAACCTCAGCCATAGAACCTTCTTCCTAATAAGATCACCAAAGGCAAGGGAAACAAGGGCAAAAATGAACTATTGGGACTTCATCAAGATCAAAAGCTTTTGCACAGCAAAGAAAATAGTCATCAAAACCAAAAGACACCTGACAGAATAGGAGATATTCACAAATGACATATCAGATGAAGGGCTAGTATCCAAAATCTATCAAGAACTTCTCAAACTCAACATCCAAAGAACAAATAATCCAATCAAGAAATGGGCAGAGGGGGGCGCCTGGGTACCTCAGTGGGTTAAAGCCTCTGCTTTCGGCTCAGGTCATGATCCCAGGGTCTTGGGATCGTGCCCCACATCGGGCTCTCTGCTCAGCAGGGAGCCTGCTTCCTCCTCTCTCTCTGTCTGCCTCTCTGCCTACTTGTGATCTCTGTCTGTCAAATAAATAAATAAATCTTTAAAAAAAAAAAAAAGAAATGGGCAGAGGATATGAACAGATATTTCTGCAAAGAAGACAACCAGATGGCCAACAGACACATGAAAAAGTGCTCCACATCACTCAGTATAAGGGAAATACAAATCAAAACCACCATGAGATACCACCTCACACCAGTCAGAATGGCTAAAAGTAAAAGTCAGGAAATGACAGATGTTGGAGAGGATCCCCAGAAAAAGGAACCCTCCTACACTGTTGGTGGGAATGAAAGTTGGTACAGCCACTCTAGAAAACAGCATGGAGGTTCCTCAAAAAGTTGAAAATAGACCTACACTACAACCCAGAAATTGTACTACTGGGTATTTGCCCTAAAGATACAAATATAGTGATCTGAAGGGGCACGTGCACCCTAATGTTTATAGCAGCAATGTCCACAATAGCTAAACTATGGAAAGAACCTAGATGTCCACCAACAGATGAATGGATAAAGAAGAGATGGTATATATGTACAATGGAATACTATGCAGCCAAGAAAAGAAATGTAATCTTGTCATTTTCAATGAAGTGGGCAGAATTAGAGGGTATTATGCTGAGTGAAATAAGTTAATCAGAGGAAAATTATCATATGATCTCTCTGATATGAGGAATTTGAGAGGCAAAGTAGGGGGTTTGGGGAATAGGGAAGGAAAAAAATGAAACAAGATGCGACCAAGAGGGAGACAAACCATAAGAGACTCTTAATCTCAGAAAACAAACTGAGGGTTGCTGGGGGGAGTAGGGTATGGAGAGGGTGGCTGGGTTATGGACATTGGGGAGGATATGTGATATGGTGAATGCTATGAAGTGTGTAAGCCTGACGATTCACAGACCTGTACCCTGGTGCAAAGGATACATTATATGTTAATAAAAATAATTAATAAAAAAATGAAGGATAAACAAACACTTTTTCTTTCAAACAAAAAACTGAGGGCATTTGTCATCCGTAGGTCTGCCTTGCAAGAATGGTAAAATGAAATATTTTATTTGTCTTACTCTTAATTGATTTAACAGAGCTATTTCTTCAAAATAATATCAACCATATATTGGAAAAATATATTTTGTAAATAAAATGAATGAGAAAAATGTACAAGGATAGAAAAAGGAACTGGGAACACTTGGTTATAAGGAGAAAGATCGATCACAAATAAATAAGAATGCTAATTTGTTAAATGTGGGAATTTGGCAAAGGTAATGGGTGGTGGTTTAGTTTTAGAAAAGAAGAATCTCCTTTTGAGGCAGGAGGGAAAAAACTCAATGATGTAAGTGGTGAAAATGACCTCCATCCTCAATAAATTAGTCAGGATGTCTCTCTGTGGAATGAGAAGAATAATATTGAAAATGACATTAAAATAAAGATCTAAAAAAGAATAAAAAATGTAAAAATACTTCTATAGGTGATGAATCCATATAAGACCAATAAACAGATTTCTAGGTAGAGATTAAAACCTAAGATAAATAAATTATCATGCTGGATGCTTGTCTCATGTTCCGTGAACATTTCCAGCAATATCGGTCTGAACGGAAGCAAGAAATAAAGTAAAGACACAAGCAGAGTATTATCTTAGGGAGCCTTGTTTTTCTATTTGTTCATTTACTTAAATGTTAACTATCTAAATTTCTGCTCTCTTTATTGACACTTCCTTCTAACTATTTGATTTTAGTGGTTAAGATATAGAGGAAGGAAAAGAAAAACAAAATAGGATAAAAACACAGAGGGATACAAATCTTAAAATAAATAAATACTCTGATCTCTAGTCTTTCTGGGTGGTAGACAGAAAACAAAACAAAACAAAAAAAGAAATGCGATAAAGTGTCTAAATTTTTTTTTTTGAGGGTGTTTAAATTTTTTATTATTTTTTTATTTGACAGATGGAGATCACAAGCAGACAGAGAGGCAGGCAGAGAGAGAGAGAGGGAAGCAGGCTCCCGGCTGAGCAGAGAGCCTGATGCGGGGCTCGATCCCAGGACCCTGGAATCATGACCTGAGCCGAAGGCAGAGGCTTTAACCCACTGAGCCACCCAGGTGCCCCAAAGTGTCTAAATTTTGTTTAAGCTTTTACTGGTCTCTTTCCACTGCTTTTACCCTAACAATGAAAAAACAAAAGTCCAAGTAATCTGAAAAATCATAATTTTTATGAATCTATAAGACATAGGAGTTACCATTAGGTAACTCCAAAGTGTGACAAGTCACTACTGGAAGAGGTGAGGCACAGGAGGTTTTTTTTTTTTTTTTTTTTTTTTTTTTAACCTTCAGAAGACCATAGGAAAGAAGGAGTTTACTAAAAGGTAAGAAGAAATTGACTAAAATGTTAACCAGTTTTTAAAGGTCAAATATGAGGAAAGATGACGGTTTGGAAAAGCTAGGACCCCAAATCCAAGGTAAATTATAGCCCTCCAAAGGGTGCTCATAAGAAGGCGTGGGGACTAAAAAACATCAAACACAAAAACAAGGTATAGGGGCAAGGCAGAAAATCAAAAAGATCCTTTCTCCCTGGTATAGGATGCAGAAGATGATTAGGTGCTACTGGAGAAAGACACAAAACCATGCCCATTTCCTTCAGAACATGCTTTCATTGGAGGAAAAATTGTAGGCTACTGGTAAAGGACACCACACTCTCTAGCTCTCAAAAAACAGGCAGAACCCATGCTTCTAGAGGGTCAGGGTTGGGAGGAAGAAAACATATCTGCATCTAGGGAAATAAAAGAACACTCTCACCAATAGGATGCAAATAGAGATCCACTATAGCTGGGGAAAGCAGAGTAGGGTTGCTGGATTCAGCAAATAAAAAATGTAAACTTCCAATTAAATTTAAATGTCAAATACAAAACAAATATATTTTTTAAAGATTTTATGTATTTATTTATTTGTCAGAGAGAGAGAGAGAAAGCATAAGCAGGCAGAGGCAGAGAGAGAAGCAGGCTCCCTGCTGAGCAAGGAACCCCACATGGGACTCGATCCCAGGATCCTGGGATCATGACCTGAGCTGAAGGCAGCAGCTTAACCGACTGAGCCACGCAGGCATCCCAATTTTTAAATATGTTTATTGCATGGGACATGTTTGCATATACAGCATATTCTACAGGACATACTTATACTAAAAAGGATTTATTATTTGCATGAAATTTGAATATTAGGTAGAAGCAAAGTCTTCTGCCCATGAAGGAGGAGCAGGAAATCCTCAGGTGCCTCGATTCTGTTTGCTCTGCAGTCAGAATTGATGCAGTACCTGACCAGTTTTCAGCAACTGATCTGCAACTGCCATTTCTCACCTGTATTACTGAGAAGGTCCTTTAACTTTATAACTGTTTGGTAACTGGTATAACTGCTTTCTTCCTTGTCTGCATCCAGTCATTTCTCAAGACAGCAGTTAGAATGTTACTGTTAAGACCTAAGTTTTAGTATCTTAGCTCAAGTTCTCCAATGGCTTCTACAAGAAGAATGGCCAGAAGAAAACCAAAGTTCTTGAGGCCTACAAAGTCCTGGAAAGTTTATCCCTTCCTCTGAATTCATTTCCTCACTCCAGCAACAAGGCCTCTTGCTGTCTGTTGAATTTGCCAAACATATTCCCATTTTACGGCCTTTGGACTTGCCTCTTTCTTTCTTTTTTTTTTTTTTTTAAGATTTATTTATTTATTTGACAGATAGAGATCACAAGTAGGCAGAGAGGCAGGCAGAGAGAAGGAGGAAGCAGGCTCCCCGCTGAGCAGAGAGCCCGATGCGGGGCTCGATCCCAGGACCCTGAGATCACGACCTGAGCCGAAGGCAGCGGCTCAACCCACTGAGCCACCCAGGCGCCCGACTTGCCTCTTTCTTTCTTTCTTTCTTTCTTTCTTTCTTTCTTTCTTTCTTTCTTTCTTTCTTTCTTTCTTTCTTTCTTCTTTCTTTCTACCTTCCTTCCTTCCTTCCTCTCTTTCTTTGTTTCTTCTGTTATTTTTGAGAGAGGGGCAGGGGGACAGAGGGAGAGATTCTGCTTCTCCTGAAGCAGAATCTCTGCTGAGCATGGAGCCTGACTCAGGATTGATCCCAGGATCTTGAAATCATGAGCTAGAACCAAAATTAAGAGTCAGCTGCTTAACCCACTCAGGCATCCCTGTTTTGTTTTTCTTTCTGCCTGGAAGGCCTGTCTCCCAGTTATCAAAACATGGCTCTCCTCTCAGCCTTTGGATATTTTCTCAAATGGCAGCTGTTACCTGAAGCCTTCTGTTATTGCGTTTACTAGAATTCCATATCACCATTCCCACCCATCACGCCCTATTCTCAGCATGCTTTATTTTTAATCACCTAAGAAAGCATATGTTTTATTTATTTATTTTGCTATTTTCTTTTTCCCCTCACTTTACAGGGGTTAGAGATTCTTTTGTTTTATTCATGGTTGAGTTCCAGGACTTAGAAGAGCTCCTGAAAACATAATTGTTCAATAAATACATATTGAATAAATGAAGAAGTAGATAAATAAATGAATTAATTAAAGTATAAAATTGAGCCATGTTGCTATCAAAATGAAAATGTATAGATAGTGTTTTTAGAACACATAATAGTGCTTAAGAGCATATAATAGTATTTTAAAGATGTTGATAAAACATAAAAGAGTCTTTCAGAGATGTTGATAAAACATGGTATTTTTATATGTTGTTCCTTCTGAATATTCATTACATTAGAGTATGACTTTTCTTGATTCCTTGGGATGCTGCAGTAACCCTCAATCTCATGCTAAGTTTCTATATTGATATAAAGTGCTGCCTCAGATGGGACATACTGTAGCCTTTTAATACCAACATTCATCATACTAAAATATATGCATGGCCTATAACTTCTGTGGAATAGCCTACAATGTGGAATAGGAGTGATCCCGAGGCAGAGCTTAAAATAAGCAAATAGGTCAAATGTTCAACTTACCTGCAATATTTTTAATTACTTGGCATATCTTTTTAAATGAATGTTCAGGCCCTATCAAACCATCGTGACACTAAACTTAAATGAGAGGAATACGAGAAGCCCCATGTGTTTCATCTTTTTTAATGCTCCAAGTAAAATGAATCTTTTGATTTTTTTCATCCTGAAAATGTCTCTAAAGAGCCAATGGTTTAAATGCAAAGTTCTTCCCTTAAGGAAAAGGTTCGAAGTTTTCATTTTCCAAGAGTAAAATATTACTTTCTCACATGAAAGTTTTGTCTATTTTATTGCTAGAGTTGAAAAAAGAAAAAGTCTCAGAACTTCTTTAATATAGCCCAATTCATCAAACTGATTTTTTCTTGCTCTAGGTTATTTCTCATTGATATTCCCTTTGGTTGCTAGAAATTTCTAAATTAGTGTTTCATACATCTATGTGGCACACATTATTTAGCTAACTATTACCTTTCATTTGTATTCATTATGTGTGTATGTGACTTTATCATTGCTCAGCATTATAATAACCATAAAAGAGTGATTTATATTGCCATAGATACAGAGATAAAAGTATTTCATTTAAAAATCAGCATCTTTTCTTATTATAATCTGTTAAATAAAGGAACTTCATTAAACATAAAATGTCACTATGAACGTGTTTGTGTTTATTATAATATCAGTGAAAAGAGCTTTTACTATCTTCTCATTTTGTTGTTCAGATTTTGAAAATCTGTATGTCTTCTAAACCTTAAAATACTGACTTTTATTGTTGAAAGAGCAGTGAAGTAATGATGATGGGATCAGTTGCATACTCTAGGTAAAAAAGAGGTTTATGTACTATATAAATAAAGTGTGCTGCCAAATTAAAGCAGAAATTTAGAGCTCAGGACGAAAAATTCTTTCTTTTTTTTTTTTTCTTTCTTGTTTTTGAGAATGTACATAACTGTTTTGAGTTTTATCCAGTTACAAAATATAAATATGCTCTACTCTTATAATCATCTCTTTAGCTGATGAAACCACAAGATTCACTTTAAGAAGTATTTTCAATTTGGACTAATTTTTATGTGAATATATATTCCATACATATGTTTTGAGGGAAAAATGGACATACTCTCTATCAGTTTCACAAATGAGGGTTTGTTAAATGATTAAATAACAAAATCATAAAAATATAAATAATTCATTATTAAAAATAATTAGTACTAAATTTCAAAAAGGTAATTTGTTTATTTTCGGTTCCTACTTTTTTACTTTATAAAATTTAATAATATAAATCATCCTATGCAATGATACTATTGCTTACATTAAAATGGGAGTAATTATACTTACATTTTAATATATTTAAACATCATTTTTAGAGTTCTGGAAGTCATTCTGGGATGATTATGTTTAAGTGTGAACTTTGCTAGGCTAACGTACCCACATAGGGGTAAAGCACCCATACAGGAATTGCTGTAGAAGAATTTTTTTGGATGAGATTAACATTTAAATTAGTAACCTTTGAGTAAAGTAGATTAACCTCCATAACCAACAGCTTCATTCAATCAGTTGAAGGCCTTAAGAGAAAAAGACTGAAGTTCCTCAAAGAAAAAGGAATTCTGTCTACAGAATGCCTTCAAATTCTAGTTAAACCAATTCCTGGGTTCTCCAGTCTGCCCTCCCACCTTGCAGATTTTAGACTTGGCAGTACCCACAATTGCATACGTCAGTTCCTTCAAGTCTATCTCTCTCTCTCTCTCTCACACACACACACACCCTACTGGTTCTCTTTATCTAAAGAACCCTGACTTTGAACAATCTCTATCATAAATGTCTTTCACTTTTTGACTGATGCCACCTCTCCTATAGACTTTTCCTAGCCCTTTTTACCTCTGACTCTCCCCAAGCCACCAGAGCTCACCACTCTGACCACATAAGCTTTTCTGAGAGGGAAAGAAGACTTGGAATTTTTGGTGGACTTATAAATTCATGGGCAGAATAATGAAAGAAACCAGAATGGTAATAAAACAAATGATGTTACTCCAACCAACCCAGAAAATAATCAGCCTTGATGGAAGTAAATTCAGAAGTCAATCCCCCCCTCCCCAAAAAAGGCTTATCTTTAGATATATTCACTGTTAATTAAAAAAAGAAAAAGTAATAACCTTTTGTAATCCTTAAGGGTTTCAAGGGGCAGTAGTCTTATATTAGTGTAAAACAGTTAAATCATATTACATTCTTCCTATAGTTAAACCAGCAGCCCTTAATAAAAAGGATTTCTTATCATGTAGAAGGGCAATGACTTTGAACTATGAAATACTTGGAAGCAGGTCAGTGGAATGGGTTCACTGGAGGATACAGGGTGGGTGCCTTAGGGAAGGATAAAACCTAGAACAGTCTAGAAAAAAGAAACTGGATAAGAAAAGGTTACTGAAAGGGAGAACAGCAGATACCAATAATAACAGTAACCATGATAATGAGTAACAACACAACTTTAATATTTAAACTATAAAGAACTTATTAAACTCAACAGCAAAAAAGCAAATACAATCCAGTTAAGAAATGGGCTTAAGACATGAATAGACATTTTTCCAAAGAAGACATACAGAAAGCTAACAGATACATGAAAAGATATTCAACACCACTAGTCATCAGGGAAATACAAATCAAAACCACAACAAGGGTGCCTGGATGGCTCAGTCAGTAAGTGGCTGTTTCAGCTCAGGTCTTGATCCCAGAGTCCTGGGACAGGGCCCTGTGTTAGGCTCCCTGCTCAGCAGGGAGTCTGCTTCTCCCTCCCCTCTGCCTCTCCTTGCCCATGCTCTCTCTCTCTCTCAAAAAAAGAAAAAGAAAAAAAGAAAATAAGAATAACCACAATGACTCATTGCCTCACACCTGTTAGAATGGCTAAAAGTAACAACACAGGAAACAATGTATGTTGGCAAGGATGTAGAGAAAGGGGAACTCTCTTACACTCTTCATGGGAAGGCAAACTGGTGCAGCCACTCTGGAAAACAGTATGCAGATTCCTCAAAAAGTTAAAAATAGAACTACCCTATGACTTAGCAATTGTACTACTATGTATTTATCCAAAGAATACAAACATAGTGATTTGAAAGGGTATATGCACCCCGATGTTTATACTAGCAATGATCACAGCAGCCAAAATATGGAAAGAGCCCAAATGTCCATTGACAGATGAATGGATAAAGAAGATTGATTTATATATATATAAATCAATCTATATATATATATGGGGGTAAGTTGTAGGGGTAGCTGCTCAGTACCTGGAACTGGATCCGTGAGGCTCCATTAGCAAGACCATGCTGGACCCCGGAAATCTTACCCCCCATATATATAAAACAAAACGTTACTCAGCCACCAAAATGAATGAGATCTTACCATTTCAAGGACATGGATGGAGCTGGAGAGTATTAAACTAAGTGAAATGAGTCAGTCAGAGAAAGATAAATACCATACGATCTCTTGTATGTGGGATTAAGGAAATAAAACAGATGAACATAGGGGAAAGGGAGAAAAAAAGAGAGGGAGGCAAACTATAAGAGACTCTTTTAACCACAGAGAACAGAGAGGATTGATGCGGGGACGGGGGGGTAGGTGGCTGGACTAAATGGGAGACAGGTATTAAGGAGGGTGCTTATGGTGAGCACTGGGTATTGTATGTAAGTGATGAATCGCTAACTTCTACTCCTGAAACCAATATTACACTGTATGCTAACTAACGAAAATTTAGATAAAAACTTGAAACAACAAAATAAATAAAAAGAAACTTTTACAACTCAAGAAAAAAAAACCGTATCCTCAGAAAACTAAGGAATCTCTTCTTCTTCCTTTTGATATTTTATTATCTCCTAAATGCAGGGTCCTGAACTCAGGCCAGCAATATTAATATTTCATTTTTGCTACACTAGAGTTTATTAGCATTTAAGAACTAAGCTAAGAACTAAACAAGTTTAATAATATTATTCTCATTAAAATATATGTTCTAAGTTATAAATAGTTAACTTAAAATGAACTCTAGGAACACAATATATTTGTAATTTTGAGGCCTACCAATATTATCTAATATGTCACCAGTCATATTGAAGACAATGCAAAGTTAAATATTTTGCCAACATTTTTGTTAATCTCTTATAGATCTGGATTCATAAAGACTTTCCAAGATGATTTAATCATTTCAAACCATAAAAAGTTCTGCCAATATTTACCAAGGCGGTTTAAAACTGAGCAGTATTGTTTCTGCTTTGTGATTTTGAAAGTTTGATTGCTACAGGGACACATTTTCAGTTAGTTGACTGATATGAAAACTTTTTGAAATATGATAACATTCCATTTAGACCATGAATTATATCAAATTGCCCCTTTGTAAAACCAATAAAAGTATTTTTTCAAAACACAAGAACTTCTGGAAAAAGTTAAATTTTTTTGAACTCACATAATCAAATAAATTACTATTTACTCAATATCTATTCAGGAAGGGGGAAAATTAAGCAAAATATGGGAAGAGTAAAATAGAGGACCTTTATTTAAAAGCTAAGACATTATAAAATAAGAAAACTTTAGAAGTTAGCAAGTCAAGAAATTTTAGAATTTAGCATGTTCTCCAAATGTCCTCTTATCACTTTCTCACTTTAATATTACCTAATAATTTCATTATTGTTAAACTAATATTTCCATTTAGAGCTAATAAGGTATGTAATCATAACCTATTTTAGTTTCACCCTAGGAAATATCATTATTAAAATCAGATTCAATGTGTTAATTATATTTTTGAGTATGATTTTGCCTGATTTTTTTATGTACCACTTAAAATCATCTTGTTTATCTAGTGTTGTATATATATATGCCACACATTGTGAGAAACTGAGAAGAATCCTATCTGAAAAAACTCAAGATAGCATCAAGCCTCCAGAATGTAGTATTGCATTGCTAAGCACGGAAATTTGTTCCATTGGATTGCCCTAGTTTTCTAAAACTCTTCCTTAAACTGAACTAAAATCTGTCTCCTAATGGTGCCACATGGAAACTATAGATAGATACAAAGTGGGCCGTGTCTACCTTATTTGAAAATTATGCTAAGAGTAAAGTGACCAGGAATTCTTGGGATTAAAGTGACTTTTACCTCAGAAAGATTTTATTATTAATTATTATGTGCATGTTAATTTAATAAGTTCATATTTATTTATAGTGATCATAGGTGTTTTGGGGGGCTTGGGGGGTTTTGTTTTTTGGGATTTTTTTTTTAAGTTTTCTCAGCTCATATGCTTAATCAAGCTAGTGTAGAATTTTTTTTCAGCACATATTGTCAAGCTTCCCAATTCTGCTTCTCTTTCTTAAAATGGAAATCCTAAAAAAAACTTGTCTACCTGAAATTGGGTTGTTTACAATTCTCTGTGATTTCACAAAATTCTCTTGTTTCATCTTCTACTTCTACTGATTTTACAATTCTATATTATATACTCTTGGTATATTCAGCTATAAGGTAATTTCATTTAGAGATGCACTCCTGCCCAACCCTAATCTAACATTGAGGCTTGAGTCTAGGTGGTCAGGAAAGCAGGAAAATCATTAGAAGAAATAAAAATAAAAATCATCTAGAGACAAGTAAAGTGAAATTAATAATATCAAAATATTATATTTGTTTCAATTGTCCTGGCTGAGAACATTGACAGGTCTTAGTAAATACTGTAAAATTGTACCGATAACTGACTTTTAAATGCATCTCATGTTGCTAGAATTCTGTATAGGATTTAACATATGCTTTAACTTCAAAGCATCAATATGTGTATGTGTACAGTGTATATGCTTTTCCATGGCTAGAAAAAATATGTGCATGTATTTCTTTCTATCCATGAGAAATTATAACATTTTCTGGTTAAAATTTCCTAGGTCAATCAATATCCATTCAACCAATTAGCAGACATGGAAACTTAATTTAGTAAGATGACAGATGTTAAGTATAATGTTTTGAGTAAAACTTTTGGTTCTAACATATTGAGTGAATCAGAACATTCAAAATTTTGTCTATTAAAAATTATATTAATTCCTCTTAGAAAATCCTGATTTTATATTTATGAAGTTAATATTTTCAATGGCTTTTAATAGTTAAGGAGATTTTCAGGAATATAGGATTCACAAATCTGAAATAAGTTATTTAGCAGTTTTTACCCTAATATTGTATTACTATAATTTCCTGGCCAAATAAATGTAGGAAAAGTATTACTCTTGTTCAGTTAATAGGCTATTAAAGAGCAAAACGTTCTACTACTGTCTCCTTTAGTAAGCCCCAATTTGTGAACTGACAGTGTATATAGTGGGAAAAAAAATGTAAGACATGCTCTCATTACAGAACTTCACCTCTACTAGGTGATTTTACTACCTTACCAGTGAAAAGAGAGGCTTTTAGATGTACATTGGGGAGGGGGAGTTTAAAATAACTAGTATGGTAGGGCACCTGGGTGCAATGGCCATAGTCGCCAAACAGTGGAAAGAACCAAGATGCCTTTCAGTGGACAAATGGATAAAGAAGATATGGTCGGGGCGCCTGGGTGGCTCAGTGGGTTAAGCCTCTGCCTTAGGCTCAGGTCATAATCCCAGCGTCCTGGGATCGAGCCCCATATCAGGCTCTCTTCTAGCTTGGCGGGAAGCCTGCTTCTCCCTCTCCCACTCCCCCTGCTTGTATTCCCTCTCTCGCTGTGTCTTTCTCTGTCAAATAAATAAAATCTTTAAAAAATAAAATAAAATAAAATTACTAGTATGCAAGATGCTCACATTCTTAACTTCTTGGCTTCTAATTTATTTTTTCCAGGTCTCCTCTCTATGTTCTTTGAATTCCATTTCCTTTTCCTGCATCTAGAATTTAATCATTCTCGTCTTTCCTTAGTTTAATTCACATAATTAAAAACACAAACAAAAAGAAAAATAAAGGAAAGCAAGCATTAAAAACACTTTATATCTTATTTTTTATTTCCTTTCTTTCATCCTGTCATGATACAAATTTCCCAAGGGCTTAAAGAGTGTACAGGTGATTAATAGTTGTATGCTTAATGAAAAAATAAGTGCTTTCCCTTAAGGTATCTTTTATCTTAGTAATTTCCTATTTATGAATTTATAATAAGTTAAGCACACTTATATGGTTAAATGTCATATACAGAATAACATCTACAAAATATTGATAAATTTATTATTTAAAATAGTAAAGCAAATTTAATCAAATGGGAACAAAAATTGCTTAAATCTGAACCCTACACTATTTTCTTTTAAGTGATAGGTATATATCAGTATTCAGTTACTCATGTCTCCCTTACCTCTTGCAACAATTAAAAGTAGAAAAGAATAAGTTAAATTTAAAATATTAGAACATGCATGAAACTTAGAGAAAAATCTCCTGTTGAAATATTGTTTATGTAAGAAAAAAATTCACAAAATCGCAGACATTATATAAATTATATTTAAGACATTATACATTTGAGCATGGTATGATATTTCCAAATGCAATCTACTTATTTTTTACAAATGTATCATTACTATAAAATAAAGTAACACACATATAAGAAGTCCAGTTTGAGTTTTGTCAGTTTTACATATCTATCTAAGCACCACCCAAACTGAGATATAAAAATTTCCATCACCCATCACCCTAGAGAGTTTCCTCATGTGTTTTCTAACAAATTCCCTCTCCATACCTCCAAACTGAATACTTTTATTTCTAGTGCTATAAAAAGATTTTGGCAGTTCTTAAACTTTATAAGTAAAATTACATAATATATATTTTCTTGTAGGTCTGTTTACTTTCACTCAACATAAAGTGTTTGAGGTTCAAAAGTGTTGCTATTGCATGTACTAGTAGTTCTACTATAGTAAAATAGTTTCACTACTTTTTAAAAATTTTTTAATTTTTTAAAATTTCTTTTCAGTGTACCGGAATTCATTGTTTATGTGCCACAGCCAGTGTTCCATGCAATTTGTGCCCTCCATAATACCCACCACCAGGCTCACCCAACCTCCCACCACCCGGTTTCACTACTTTTTTGTTATTGCTGAGTACTACTCCATTGTATAACAGGCCACAGTATTTTTTGAATTTGGGAGCTTCTGCTCTCTCTCTCACTCTCAAATAAATAAAAATCTTAAAAAAAAAATAAAAGAATAAGTACATCTTTAAAAGGGCAACACACTACCCTTTTTCTTTTCAATAATTTATTCTTTCCATATTTTTTTCTCTTCTTCTGGAACCTAAATTACAGAATGTTAAACTGTTTGAAAGTATCCCAAGGATCTCAGACTCTCTGGTTTGCACTTACAACTACTTTTCCCAGTTTTCCACTTACATACTTTTTATTTCCTCTCTTCGAGGTTACTCATCTTTTCTTTAGCTAGGTCTAGTCTGAGTTTAGGCCTATCAAAGGATTTCTTCCCTTCTGATATATTTTTTATTTCTTGCATTTCATTCAGTTCATTTTTCGTGTTCACATTTCTGCTGAAAGTTCACATCTCAACACATTCTTCCACTTTTTCAAATATATTATTTGATTATTTACACAGAATTATTTGAGAGCCCCTGTCTGATAATTCCAACATTTAGACCATCTCTAAGACTGTTTCTATTTACCATTTCCTTTCTTGAACTTGGGTCACATTTTCTTGTTATGGGGGGATGTATCCAATATTTGATTTTCTACTGAAAGTTTTATAAAGAATTATAATGGAGACTTAAGTAAATAATGTTAATATCCAGAAAAGGACATATCCCTTTCCTGTTATCCCCAAGAGTGAGTTCAAGTCAATATAATCTATATTTATTCTGGGTCTGAGTTTTGTACAGCCTCAAAACGGTTCAGATTACAACTGTTTTCAAACATTTTGAGGGTAGAGTCTGGAGTAGAGAGAGATCTGAACCCTGGGAAGATTCCAAAAATCTTCTTGTTCCACATTTAAACTTCTAGTTTTCAAATATGTGGAAAATCTCATCCTTCTTAATAGCCTCACTACCAGGTTTTTTGTTTTCTGTGAACGTCTTTGATCTCTAGTTCTGCCCTATGTTTTCTGAGCCTGAGTAAATCTCTTCCAGTTCAGTTGCCCCTTTCCTAGCTTCTGTATGACTAATGTTATAGATGTGCGCAAGTTCTCCTCCCTAACTATTTTATTGAGATATAATTGACATATAGTATTGTATGAATTTCAGGTATACAACATTCTTTAGAAGCATGTTTCTCCATTTTCTTGCCATCCCCTCAGTAATTTGTAGGTGAAAGCCCAGAGCACCTACAGTGTTTCTCATGCTGTTTTACCCTGACTGACCAGAGCCTCTTTATAACTGAAGACCTAGGGAGCTCTCAATGAATCTCTCTCAGTACTCCTGGCTTCTTCACCACACCCAACACCATATAAATGAAGAATAACAAGTAAAGAGTGCACATAGATGCAATTTCCTTTATTGTGGAATTCTCCGGATTCTATTCTGCCACATCAGCCCACACAGCCCTGTTAAAATGTTTGTTAAAATCTTACTAATGTCTCTTCATTCACTTCTCTTGTGGACTGCTCTTCCTGAATAGTTCTACCACAGATGGAAATAGTTGTGTTTCTTCTCTCCTGAGTAGAACCCCAGGCTTTCTGGAATATATTTGTTTTCACATGGGTGTGTGTGTGTGTGTGTGTGTGTGTGTGTGTGTGTGTGTGTGTGTGTGAGAGAGAGAGAGAGAGAGAGAGAGAAAGAAAGAGAGAGAAGTCAATTTTATAAGGAGTTTTGCAAAACCATGATTTTTTAAAGCAATATATCCAGATTATCTTTGGGTTTCAGTGAGGGAGTAACCATCTCATATGACTTCCTCATATTTCTCAAAGCTTATTGATAAAAAATATTTTATCCAAAAGATATCCATTACTATTAACCAAATAAATAGAACATAAAAAATATATAGAGAAATTATATATAGCTTTGCCTTTATTAAGGTGGCTACATATACAAAGAGAGATATGTAGAAAAAATTGGAAGATGTTGAAGGAGAGAACTTTATCTTTGACACTTATTCTACTTATCTTCCTGAAGATATTGATACTTTTATCAACACATCTATAAAAATATTGATCTATACATAATTAAAAATAATATGCTAAGAGTACTAAGATAATAATGACTAAATATAGAATATCCACAAGTGTCGCCTGCATAGTTATATGTAATTTACATTTATAAGTATAATAAATATTATATTATATTTATTATTATTTATTTATATATTATTAATATATAATATTATTATACTTAATAAATTTAAATTATATATAATTATATTTATTATATTTAATAAATGTAAATCACACCTACATTTATATTATAAATATAAATATTTATATTTAATAAATATATATTTATTATATTATTTATTATATTTAAATCTTACAAAATTATATGAGATATGTGTAACTGTCATTCTGATTTTACAACTGTGAAAACTGATTTTAAAACTGTGAAAACCAGAAAGGCAAGATTTAAACACATCTGATTTTATTTTTTTAATTAAGATTTTATTTATTTACTTGACAGAGTGAGAGAGAGCACAAGCAGGCAGAGCAGCAGAGGGAGAGGGAGATGCAGACTCCCACCCTGAGGAGGGAGCCTGATGCTGGGCTCGATCCCTGCACCATGGGATCATGTCCCAAGCTGAAGGCAGACACTTAACAACTGAGCCACCCAGGCACCCCACACATCTGATTTTATTACTGAGCTTTCCCTTAAGTTGAATGTGGAACTCCTTCAACTCTGCAAATAATTCTTTAAGGCATGATAAAAACAATTTAGATAGATATACTTTAGGGATGCCTGGGTGGCTCAGTTGGTTAAGCGGCTGTCTTCAGGTTGGGTCATGGTCCCAGGGTTCTGGGATTGAGTCCTGCATTGGGCTCCCTGCTCAGTGGGGAGCCTGCTTCTCCCTCTGCCTGCTCTGCCTACTGCTCCCCTGGCTTATACTCTCTGAAAAATAAATAAATAAGACCTTTAAAAAAAGATAGATATACTTTATTGAATAATAACAAATTAACTTGTCTAAATCTAATATAGCCATGAACAAAATTGCTCTTAGTAATTTTTTTGAAAATCATACATTAGATTAAGTTAATTAAGCATGGTCATTGTCATACTACATAATTTTTAGTAAACCCATTATATTAAATGATAATACATGTATGTCTACCCTGTCCCACCTTCCTAAAGGTTTATTTTCCATATCAAAGAATTATATTGAGCTACTAAAGTGTATTTCTCTTACCAGAACACTGACCTCATTGTCAATTAATAAGATCAGCTAAAATCTTTTTATGCTTTAAACAAGGTTGTATTTTTTAAACATTCATGCAAAGAATAGAACTTCTGGTTAACTATCTTAGTCATCATGTAAGTTAAACCTCAGCTACGACCTAAGTCAATTGTAAGCATATTCTACATAAAGTAACAGCTAGATTTGAAGCAAAATAATAACTTCAATGATAAAGTCTAATGAGATGGCCATGGGGAGAAAAATACATTAATCAGAAATATTCCATTTTTAATTTTTTTTTAATTTTAAAACTTTAAAATTAACATATAATGTATTATTAACCCCAGGGGTACAGGTCTGTGAATCACCAGGTTATACACAGAAATATTCCATTTTTAATAATATACTATGCTATAGTCCAAATTTGTGTTTCCTCTTTTTTACAAGTTTACTTAGGTCAGTATTTATCAAACTTTTGCAGTTGAGGTCAACATAATGTTCTTCAACATAGAACTGGAGCTCAATGCCATTGTAGGTAAATTTTGGTAAAAGAACAGTTCCAAACTAAAATGGATAAAATACATTCTGTTAATATGATAATATTAATGAAACTAATAATTTCATATGTTTAGGAGAGATTATATGGTTTACCCAGTAAACTCTAAAGGATCTTTTTGAGACTTGGTAATTGACACAGTGAACTTCTAGTTTAGATATTTTATCCAGTTTCTTTTCTATATAATTATTTCTCTATAATTATTTAAAGTTCAGAACTCACAGCTACAGTTTGGGGAATAGCAGCAAGTGCTTGGTGTCTTCATTCTATGAATCTGAAAATTTGGCATGGACTCAGAAGATAAGGAAATGTTTATCTCTGAAAATGTTTAGCAATCTTATGTAATATGTTAACATGATATATGTATCAGAATTAGTCTTTATTGTTGAGTATTTCAATTAGTCTTTGTTTATGTTAAATAGTAAAAAGAGTGTCATAATTCTTATGGCATATTTAGGTCTTTTTAAAAAAAAAATACACCCAATAAGGAATCACTATTGTATAGTCTAAGAAAGGAGTAATAAGTCAAGCTTTTAGTTTTCAAATTATTCATATCAGAGATTTTGCTTTAAAACTGAATTTTTATTATCAATGTTAAAAGGAATGATTTTTACCTGGGAAATTATCTGGTTCTCACTACACAAGATATTAAATATATTCCTATTCAGGTAATGTAGCAGATCACATAAAATAACTGATATTGATTTTTTTGTGTATTATCAATGCCATCAATAAATATTTTGTGTCTTCTCTTAGTACCAAAATGCATGGGAGAATTTTTCCCTTGGTAGTCAGGGTACTGAGTTGGTACTTTGGATATAACTTTACTATTAAATAATTTTTGCGTAAACTCATTTTTTTTGGTCTTTGACAAAACTAAGCCATATTAGTAGGTTTAATGATACTTCTTTAGTTTTGAGCTCTTTCCTGCCTTTCATGACAAAAATTAATCAGTTTGTACTGGAAAACATTTCATGATTATTCAATAAACATGCACAAAAGCCAATAACTTTAACAACAATATCTGTACTTTGTTCAAAACTGTATGAAAACTTAATTGTATAACATATAGATAAACAGGAAAGAAACTATAAATACATAGCTGGTCTAATGCATCTAATTTTAAAGATATACTTTATTTGCTCTTTTTATAATTTTTGAGTTACTAATGCAGAAATATTTTTTCACATATTTCCTTACCTCAGAACATGAAAATTTACATTCTGTATATCCTGAGTTCAGTTTACTATTTGCCGCATATTTGTCCATGTAATATTTTAAAAATATGATTTTTAGTATTACCATTTCAGCACATTTTACATTTTAATGAATAATTTTAAAGTGATCTATTTATTTAGTAAATTGGAACTATAACACAATATTTTTAAAAGGTCACAGATTTAAGAAATGTAAATCATAGTAATGACAAATAACATCAAATTAAAGAGTCTTTTAATTGAAATGCTAACCAGGACAAAATAACCACTATATAATTTGTATTGGCTGATAAAATTTCTAAAAATGAATACTAAGCATGTTGTAGAATTTCTATGTTATTCTTATTCTTGTTATCTTAACAGCAAATTATTACTGAGAATTACATACACATTTAATACTTTCCTCAAGTCTCTAAATTCTCTCTACAACTTAATAAAATCTGCCATTAACTAATTCATTGTGATTTATTTCTAATTTCTGTTGTGATTATTATAAGCAATTTTGTTTAATATTTTCAAAATTGCTCGGTCATTTATTCCATATTACTCTCCTTCATGGTTTAGTTGTATTAAATCTAAGAGTGTATCAGGGAGTCAATTCACCCATACTGCCAGAAGTAAATTGGCGATACACAAGTTTTTGTCACCAGGTTGAAAGTTAAAATGTGTATCTTATTACACTAAAATATTTCAGATAAACAGAATACAAAATTTTAATATAGTTCATATTTTAGAAAAATTGTATATGTTATGGAATAATCTAGATACACTGGAAAAGTTTAACACTAAAATACATAATTATGCTTCAATGAAAGCTCTCTAGTGTACATTTTACACATAGTTTTACACTTTGGTTTTATTTTTTAAGATTACTCTCTCATATACAATGGTGTGGGAGTAGATATTTGTGTAATGGTAGATATTAAGTAACAAATATTCCAGGAACAAACTAGCTTTTCCTAAAATTCAGTTCAGTAATTGTACTGAATGAGTAACTCCAGCAAAGCTGTGTCAGGATGTTCCCTACTCTCGTTTTTTTTTTTTTAAGTTTATTCATTTATTTGAGAGAGAGAGCACACGTGTGAGCGGGAGAAAGGGCAGAAGGAGAGGAAGACAAGCAGACTCTCAGCTAAGCAGGAGTCCAACATAACATGGGGTTCCAATCCAGGACCCTAAGATCATGACCTGAGCTAAAATCAAGAGTCAGATGCTTAACTGACTGGACCACCCAGGTGCCCCTACTCTTGTGGTTTTTACGGTATTGTACTTTCTAAGGCATCCAGCCAACCTGTTTCATCTCTAAGGAAAGGTACTTAATACATCATAATGAGTTTGGTTTCCATAAAAGAATTTGGCCTAAGAAAAGTAAAGCAAAGTTCTTCTTATAGCTATGCCACATAAATGAAATATTAAAGCCAATAAAGGAGGGGGTATTTTGAAATGCTGAAATCTAGTATACAAGCTAAAATGTGGGCTGAATTTTTCACAGAGAAAGAACAAGGAATTCTAAAATTTGTATGGAACCAAAAAATACCCCAAATAGCCAGAGGAATGTTGAAAAAGAAAATCAAAGTGAGAGGTCTCACAATCCCAGACTTTAAGTTGTATTGAAAACCTATAATCACCAAAACAGTATGGCACTGGTATAAAAACAGGCACACAGATCAATAAAACAGGATAGAGAACCCAGAAATGGACCCACAACTGTATGGCCAACTAATGTTCAACAAAGCAGAAAAGAATGTCCAATGGAAAAAAAGGCAGACTTTTCAAAAGATGGTGTTGGGAAAACTGCGCAGTGACATGCAGAATGAAACTGGACCGCTTCCTTAATCCATACACAAAAATAAATTCAGAATGGATGAAAGACAAGCGTAAGACAGGAAACGATCAAAATCCTAGGGGAGAACCCAGAATACTCTCTGACATTGGCCGCAGTAATGTCTTATAAGATGTGTCTCCACAGGTAAAGGAAACAAAAGTAAAATAGTCATATACCACCCCCCGACACACACGAATATTACTCAGCCATGAAAAAGGATGAAATATTACCATTTGTAACAATGTGGATGGAACTAGAGGGTGTTATGCTAAGTGAAATAAGTCAGAGAAAGAAAAATACTATATGATTGCATTTGTATATGGAATTTAAGAAACAAAACAGAAGAGCATAGGGGACAGGAAGGAAAAATAAAATAAGATAAAAACAGAGAGGGAGACAAAGCATAGGAGACTCTATAGTGAAGACAATAAACCGAAGAATGCTGGAAAGGAGGTGGGTGAGGGATGGGCTAAATGGGTGGTAAGTATTAGGGAGGGCACTTGTTGGGATGAGCACTGGATATTATATGTAAGTAATGAAATTCTACTCCTGGAACCAACGCTACACTATATATTAAATAACTTGAATTTAATTTTCTTTTAAATGTGGCCTGAAAGACCCTTGCTTTTCTAGAATTCTATTGTAAAGTTAATAAAGTAAATATATCCATGGAAACACAAAAGGAACCCAGGATCCTCTTATTTTCTGTAATTCAATAGTCATATGCACTTGGAAAACTGAGACATAGTTGTCAATTTCACCTGTTATCATTATTTTGTTAGCAATCTAGTTTAGAGTTTGTATGTTTAGCATAGAACACAGAAACATTTTTTTCTTACTCTAAGCAACACAGAAAAGCAGATATTCTTATGCCCATTCTAGAAATGTGCAAACTAAAGTATGGGTTGTTGGTTTAGCTCCCTCTACATATAAATCAGTTAAATACCAAAAAAATCAGTAGTGGTTAATGATACTTGAGATATACTTACCACAACAATTGAGCTAAAA
Organism: Mustela putorius furo; assembly: GCF_011764305.1. Taxonomy (NCBI): domain Eukaryota; kingdom Metazoa; phylum Chordata; class Mammalia; order Carnivora; family Mustelidae; genus Mustela; species Mustela putorius. The sequence goes on from NW_025421556.1 coordinate 581,192, forward strand.
TGTAACTGACATTTTATCATTGTGTTTGGTTGAAGATTATGAACTGCATCTAATAATTCTGCCCTTTCTTTGATTACATGGTGAATGTGCAGCAAGCAAAATCATAGTTATAATTATTAAAGGGACAATATCTTTAGGTAATGTCAGCCCATCCCACTACCAACAAAAGAGAAACAGAGCAACAATTCTCTCTTTTACTTTCTATGTTAGCCAGATTCTCTTTGCATGATTTAGCATTACTAGACACCTGTTCTTAAACTTTAGATCTCCCCATTTGTCCTCAAAGTTCAAATACCACTTTGCTCCTGTTTCTTATTTATTTATTTATTAAAGATTTTATTTATTTATTTGTCAGAGAGAGAGAGAGAGAGCACAAGCAGACAAAGTGGTAGGCAGAGGGAGAAGCAGGCTCCCCGCTGAGCAAGGAGCCTGATGTGGGACTCGATCCCAGGACACTGGGATCATGACCTGAGCCGAAGGCAGCTGCTTAATCAACTGAGCCACCCAGGCGTCCCTTTGTTTCTGTTTCTAACTTAACTCATTTTTTGACATATTTTTCTGCTCTGTCAGGAGGTTGCTTTGACCCTTTTTTCTTTCTGTTTCGTTCAATTAGCTCAACGCTGTCAATTTTTCAGTCATTCTTCCTGTTCTGTAAGTGACTCAGTGGATGATACTTGGATTAAGAATGTTCATGTCTTTTATAATGGTGATTTCTCCTACTGTATAGTATCAGTATCATATCCTTAGATATGAGTGTTGTCATCCACTTAAAGCTTCTTTGAAATATTTCTTTCTACAGCAATTGATGTTTCTCAGAAAGTATATTGTCGGTCTTTAAGGGAATTAGAACATTTGAAGTAGCAATGGCTTTTCTTGTTGTAAAAGGCGATGATCCGGTATTGCCTACATAAAATGTTCAAGAATTAAGTTTCTGTACAATTTCTACTATTCATTCTTTTATTTTTATACTGAAAGAGAATCTTCTTGTTATTGCTACCAAACAAGGGGAGAACAATAAAATGACTTGCCAAATTGACAAAGCTATCTCAGCATTCAGTTTGTGAGTTGGCTCCATTGTCAAAGGATTGCAGCAGGGAAGGCAGACGGGCTGAAATCATAACAGAATTAAAAAACATGTTGTTGCTTGAAGCACTGTGATGTTAATTTACTACTCAATAAATACAACAAGTTTCCACTGAGGCTTGCAAGCCTAGAGAGAGAAGCAACATGAAGGTACCTATGTGAACAGTTGCTTAGCTAATTATGAACAATGGCTGATTAGAGATGTGCAGGGTGATTCTTCTACCAAAGTTTTATTCCCCACACTTGTACCTCTGAGTCCAAATGTTGTTAGTGGTATAAAAACCCAATGATTTACAAGATAACTTCTGAATGTATAATACCTTCAAAATATGATTAGTGCCTATTAAAATGATAAATATATTACAATTTGACAGATGGGACTTTAATAAGCTGGGCTCTCAAAGGATTTCTGATAGTCTGCTGTTTGTAGCTATGGATGGCATAAATCTCATGACACACTTCTTAGAATTCTCCAGTGACTTCCTATTGCAATCAGAATAAATAGAGCAACTTCCATTCTGTTCAGCAAGGTACTACCTGTTCTGACTGATGTGCCTAAATCTCTGATCTCTTTTCTTTCCTCTCTCCCACCCAGTCATTACCCTTCATTCCCATTGGCTTTTATTGCATCCCTTAAACATGCTCAGGTCTTTTACACGGTGATTTCTTCACCATGGATTGTTCTTCTACTAGATTTTCCCAAACTTGGCTTCTGCTTCTTCTGGGTCTCCAGAGAAGCCTTCTCTGATCACCATGGCTAAAGTAACTCCTTCATGTATCTCTTTCCTCAAGTTATTCTTTATTACATTGCCCAGTTCTTTTATTTTATAGTGTCTATCAGTATCTAAAACTTCATTTGTTAATATTTTTATTTTTTGTATTCCCTTCACTACAATATAAAGCTTTAAAACCTAGGACTCTATCTTGTTAAATAGTAGGCACACAAAAATATTTGTTCACACTTAATGAAAAACAAAGATACTACTAAATAATGTATTAATTTATGAAATTATGAAAATGTCCACGATTAAGACTCTTATTGGGGTGCTTTGGTGGTAAAGTTGGTTAAGGATCTATCTGCCTTTGGCTCAGGTCATGATCTCAGTGTCCTGGGAGCAAGCCCCACGTTGGAGCTTCCTGCTCAGTGGGGAGCCCACTTCTCCCTCTCCTTCTGCCATTCCCCTGCTTGTGCTCTCTTGCACTCTCTCTCAAATAAATAAATGAAATCTTAAAAATTTATATTATTAAGGCGGAGAGTAGGAGCACAGATAAGAATGCCACCATAAATTTCCTGTATGTACTTCTAACTTCTTATTTATTCTACCAGATAATATATTTATTTTATATTTAATATTACAGAGTTACATAACTTGATAGTATATAATTACATATCTACATATAAAAATATGATATATTTATATTATATATTATATTTACTTTTTTCTGATTCATTATAATATATTTACTTCTTATTTACCCTACCAGATATATTTAAAACACTAGTATAATAATTTTAACTCTCAAATGTATTTTTGTGTTTCTTTTTTTAAGTTGTGTTTTAAGTGACAAAATGAAATATGGTTTTGTTTGAAAATTTTTGCAAGAGCTAGGCATTTCATCTCTCAAAAAGGAAACGTATTTGAATTTGAAATAAGTGCTTTTTATGACATTTAAAAGACACACACACACACAGACACACACCCTAGAATATGGGCTCTTAAGGGCAATAGTAACAAACACCAATGCATCTGCTGAGCAATGTGATAGGCACTCACTATTTGACATTCTTTGCCGATATAAATGGAATTAATCATCACAAGTAGTTATAAGGTAAGTGTTTTATTTCCTACTTCACAGGTTATAGAACTGAGACATGTTTAGTAACACACTTTTTTTTTTTTAAGATTTTATTTATTTTTTTGACAGAGATCACAAGTAGATGGAGAGGCAGGCAGAGAGAGAGAGAGAGAAGCAGGCTCCCTGCTGAGCAGAGAGCCCCATGCGGGACTCGATTCCAGGACCCTGAGATCATGACCTGAGTCGAAGGCAGCAGCTTAACCCACTGAGCCACCCGGGCGCCCAGTAACACACATTTATAGATGTAGTGTTAGAACTGGAATCAGAAGTTATATAGGCTTGCCTCAGAGGGTAAAAACCTGATTTGGGAATCAAAAAAGAGAGAGAGAGAGAAAGCATTTCCCATTTCCCTTCAAGGAGCAAAATCCTAAAAACAAAAACAACAAACAGTTTATAGGCACTTAAATCCTAAAATCTGTTTTATTCAAAACGCATAGAGTAACGTTTGCAATTAAGTAAAAAGCAAAACAGCTTCCTTTTGAAAAGCAGTATTTAAACTTGGTATAAGCATACCCAAACCCTCTTCTATTGATGGCATATTTGGCAAGCAGATAAGACAGCTTTTCCTTTCTATAAGCCTTTTGAGTTTTTTCCACTTGTTGCACTGAGATGTTTATTTGGATAAAACTGCTAAATTGGATTCCTACATAAACAAACAACAAATAGGTATCTATAATTGATAAAGCATTGATGGGTAATGCAGTTTTTGCCACCTCTAAATAATTCATCAGTTTTAGAGAAATATTATATTCTCAAATGCATATTTCCTCTGAATATTTTCCCTGACATGGGACTGCAAATTAAGTTTATCAACATGATTTACTCTTCATGTAATCATAAAAGATTTTATTTTACAGCATGTATTTCTTAATCCATAATTTACCTGGCCACATAACCATATAAAACACGGTGTATGTGTGTGTGTCCTTTCTGTTTCCATAGAGCTGTGAAAGCCACGATACAGACATTAGTGGATAGAAATGTAACAAGCAATTCCTTTCCTCCTATAATTCACTAAGCCCTATGTCTACTAAATTTATTCAAATTTATTTAATAGAAGTATCTCATTCATCTCTCAAAATTATTCCTTCCATTTTCCCTAAGAAGCTGCCTAAAAAGAAGACCTCACTCCATGTTAATTTCTTTAAATTAAGCATAAATGCTCATCTGTTAAATGAATAGTGATGACACCACTTCTGTTAAAAAAAATTAACAGAATGAAAACAAATTACAGAAAAATATATAAATATTTGAACATCAAGAACATCAAGAAAGGAGAATATAAAAGCACATAATTTGGCTAGTAATAGTAATACAGGTAGACTAATCTAAATCAGATACATTTTCTTTTCCTTATTTATTATTCTTTATATTTATATTCCTACATCTCCTGCTAGAGGTATATTTAACATCATGTGTACACAAATGTATTCTATAGATCATATCTCCATTAGGGCAAACTGATTAAGCTTGAAAATATGAGCCTTGGCTTGCCTTACCTGCAAAAATCAGTCAAAGAACTGATTTTTCTGTTCAGCCTTAGGTGGGAATAAAGGGGGGGACAGGTAGGGAGGCAATAAAGTCCAAGAACGGGGGTTTCTTCTGGCTCACTTGGTAACCATGTCTGAATACCAACTACTACAAAAATCTCTGCACTGATCCCAACAACAACGGATTTCTACTCTGGTCCCAATTTAACAAATCTGACAAATCAAGGTAAAAATAGCAACATGGAATTAAGACAATTAATGATTTTTAAAATCATTTAATTATTTTGAGGAAAAATAATTATCTTAGTCTTCCTTAGGCTTGTTTCTTAGATGTAGAGCTTGAGCCAGGTCTTCTAGCACGTGATTTATTCAGAGAATGTGCTTCAGCAAAGCCTTTAAGAGAACTAGGGAAGCAGTATCATGAAGGCAAAAGAGCTGAGCAACACTGTGGACCTAGAGAAATCCCATTCTTGTTCTGAGCCGAGGAAGGGAGTAACCTTTGAGCAAAAATCCCACCCAAGAAGCGTCCTATGTTTCTACTCTACTGGGCCATTCCACGGCAGGAAGGCAAAGAGACTCAAGTGGCAAGGCAGCTTCCTTTAAGTCCAGTCTCCCTGACCAGCACCATAGCATCACAAGGAACTTGTTAGAAATGCAAATTACTGACTCCAGATCTGGGTGTGGAATGGGATTTAGCAATCGGTGTTTTCGCATCCCTTGCATAATATTCTGATACTCCCTAGAGGTTGATAACCTTTGGCTTGAAGCAATTCCTTAGATAATTTTTCAGAGAAAGAAAAGTTATTTTGAACCAGTAGCAATAAACTCACAGCATCTATGGAATGGGTTTTCTGGTCTTGGGAAAAGGATCTGCATGAGGCAACTAAGAGCAGCCACTCAACTTTCTTCATACTATCACCTAATCTTTTTTTTTTTTTTTTTTAAACAGACAAAGAGTATTTGGGGAAGTGAGAGTGAAGGCAAGAAAATATAGGTTTACAGAGTAAGACCTATATCATCACTATATCATCAGTAAGAATTATATCAACTATACGTAAGACATTGATACCAGCCACCATTATTTATTATACTCTTGTCTTTCAAAAAAAAAAAATTTAAGACACTTAACTGTTGAATCAGCCATTGGAGGAAAAACATACAGCATTCAATGATTACAGTGAAACATTTTGAAATTGAGAAGGAATAAATAATTAAAAACCAATTTTAGAGATAGCTAAAGATCAACTGAAAGGCAGGCTCCAGGCAAAACTAAGCTTTATACACACATACCCACAAAAAAGACTCGTAAAATTCTAACAATTTATGATCTTATATAATGGGCTTGAAGAACATAACTGTTAAACAGGCTAATATTCTTCTTGAAAACAATACATAATTTGTTTTTTATATTAGCTGAAGGAAGAAAAGAAAGACAGAGAGAGGAGAAATGAGTTTATTTTTTATTAAACTAATTATTTTGTCCTCTTCTATGTATATCTTCCACCTGATCAGAGAAACCTCTGGTGTTTCATCATTATTTGTTATGAGCGCAAGGAAAAGGGGAAGAAAGTAGCAGCGATTTTACTTACAGTCCCTAAACAACATCCTTGCCCCAAACTCAATATATACCAATACAAACATACACATACATATATATGGATCTGTGCACACGAGAGGTGTAATTAGCCATTGTAAATCCCCAGTCAGAATGTCTGACTTCCCTTAATAATCAAAGTAATTGTCTAAATTCTCAAGTAAAAGGTAATAAACACACATAAACTATTTCATAAACCCATGGGAATTTTTACTTACCTTTTTTTGTTACCTCCCACTCCCATTGATAACGATAACCAATATACAGGTAAATCAGTACTAGTCTACAGCTGAGAGTACAGGCAAGAGGTGAAAATCCTACTTGATCCATGCTTGCTTTTTTACTGTGGTAACAATATTATTATATGTTTAACAATAGGCATTTGGGACTATTTGTCACGACAGCCTGCTAGTTTTACAGAAATTATCACGTCATCTTTGAAAATCACCTTGGGCTAGGAATTCTAAACAAGCCAAGGAGCTAGCCTGTCATCTCACCAGCAAATCCCTGGCCACTGAATCCATTTCCTGGCTTCATTCAGGCATAGACAAGCCAGTTGACCAAAAAGAAGCCCTATGCAGGAAAGGATAAGACACACTTTGAGTATCTGCTAGTGCCACTGTATGCTGGGCCCCATCTTTGATCGAAGTATATTCTTGATTGGAAAGCATTCTTAAAGCAATCAATATCTTTCTTTTTAGGTGGCAGTCGCTTGAGATTGTTACTTCTGCATTTTGTCAAGCCACAAGAGGATGGGGAACCTAGCTTGCAGGAGAGAAGAAGCATGTAAAATATTAAGGACTAGGCCTACTGAATCAGCAAATAGACTAAATAAGACACCTATTCTAGGATAAAAGAGGTCACCCATATAAACCATAATAATAAAAATAATGTTTGTCTGCCCTTGACTTCTGTATAGATATTTCTCCTCAAGAACATATAGAAGGTACAGACAGCTTTTTCCCTAACTCATTATCTATAATGTGGTCATTTCATTCTTAATCTCTTAACCTCAGTTATTCTACTTAAAATCACCACAAAGGAAAAGATATGAAAGACTCAAATGAGCAAATGTAACAAGTTACTCAGTAATTCTTGCCATCTTGATTTTCTGGAGATTCCCTTCAGAGATGAAACAAATGATAAATTAGATTTCTCTCTTCCTACTTTATTACTTTGGAAAAGTATTCATGTCCAAGTGCCGTAAGAAATGCCATAGAGGCCTTTAGACTTAAGAATGTAGCTGAGCCTGTATATTCAATAATAACAAAATAATATCAATCTTCTCTTTTTTGAGTGAGTAGTTTGCTTGCAATCTGGGAACACTAAGAACTAAATCATTCCCAAGTGAGACCTTCATCTTGATCAGGACATGTACTCACAATTTGTCAGTTGAACCAAATCCTTTTCAAATGCTAAAATTGGATGAATCTATATCCTCTTGAAGAAACAGCAGATTGTCTGTGTCTTAGAACAAGATAGGTTTCCATCTCTTTATATACAATTAACTGTCAACTACCAATCATAATGGGGAAGTAGGGAAGAGATAGGATAAATCTAAACATAGATTAATCAAAAAGACTGTTGCTGAAGAACAATAGTTACTTTTGTTTCTGTTATTTTCATTTTTTAGCATTTATTTTCCCATTCGTGGTTTACTTAGACCGATATTAAAATGAATTTATATATTCTGAACACATTTTAATAGGTAACCAGAAATATTCTAAGTGGAATAGATAACATAGCCTGGTATTTAAGTAGGTGAGCAAAATGCAATAGTTGGTATTTCTCAGAGTAAATTCCATGAAGTATGCACATTTAAATCACTTTGGGGAGCTTAATAAAAATGCAGTCTCAAGGGCAATATCCCATAAATTCCAACTACCATCTCTGAAACTATAGATCAGGAATTTTTATTTTAATACACTACTCTGTTGATTCTTAAAGATACTAAACTCTGGCAAGCTATACACTCCCATAATGCAGAATTAGTATCATTTACTTCTAAAAACTAGATTGTATCATTGTTAGTCTAACAGTTAACAAGTTTTAGAATTATAGTCTAAACATGTTTCAACTAAATTCATTAATTTCCTCATCATTACAATTATAGTTTGTCTACACATGCTAGACGCAGTGAAGCACTAGAAATAAAACAGTGAGAAAGATAAGGTCACTGTCTTCCTGGAGCTTACATTCTACTAAAATAACTTATATATTAATCAAATAAATATATTATCACAGCATGAATAAAAGTTCTGTAAGGATACTTACATTGTAAGGAAGTGTAACAAATGGTATGACTTGACCTTGTTGGAGAGGTCAGGGTAATCTTTCCTAGAAAGTGATAATCAAAGTGAAATAGGAAGGATGCATAATGACTAAATGGATAAAAACTACATGCAGAGATATTAGGTTAGGCAAAGTTTAGATTATACAAAGGCCATGAGCTAATTGAGAGCATGAAATTCTTATGACAGAAAAAAAGGCCACTATAGTTTGTAGAGAGAGCAAAGGAAACCTCATAATTAATTAAATTGGAGATGTTGGTAGAAGCGAGAAATGCTCACCCTTTTTATTCCATATTATAAAGTTGAGCTTGTATTCTAAATGTGATTGTCATCTATTGGGATATGACATGACCAGATTGTTTTATAAAAACTATTTAATAAATGCAGAATAAAAAAAAGCTTAGAAGAGAGATTTTAAAAAATCAAAGTTTGTTTTTGCTGTGCCACAAAGCACCATGAAACTAAATGGCTTAAAACTTTCATCATTTATTTAGCTCACTATTCCGTGGGTCAGCAATTTACACTAGACTCAACTGCACTTGATTCTGCATGTGCAGTCACCTGTCAGTCAGCTAGGTGTCTGTATTTCAAGAGGCAGCTGTCTGTTCGCTGCTCCAACAGACGTGATGGGGCTGTATGTACTTCATCCTCCAACAGGCTAGCTAAGGCTTTGTCATATAGTGCCAATGGTGGCAGCAGTCTCAGGAAAATAAAGATAAGACAAGCCTTTTTATAGAAGTGTTTTTCAAATCCGTCTTTATTTATATTTGTTAACATCCTAGTAACCAAATTAAATCACATGCTGCCAGAACCTGGACTGAGAATGGGAGAACACAGAAAATTACATGGGAAAGGGGTGTCAATTAAAAAAAAAAAAAATAGTGTGGCCATGTTTCTAATCTACCACAGCAGGATAGAGTAAACAAAGGTTGATTGCTAAAGATTGTTAAATGACTTGTGATGAGGAGTGCCCAATGGTTTTCTTCCTAGACTAGAGAGATACTTAGAGGAAAAAGTAGACAGAATTTGATGATTGGAGAGAGGTAGTAAGAGTGAATGACTGCTTAAAAACAGCCTACATTTATCTGTTGCACAAGTAGAGATATGATTGTGCCACTCAATGAGATGGAAAGATCTACTGTACCATGTTTGTGATTGTAAATTTGCATGTTGCAATGAGTTGGCTTTGAAACTTCTAAGACGACATGTTAAATAGGCAGCTGGAGCTCATTCAATAGGGGTCTGGAGTGCTTATTAAAGATCAGGCTTTTGACAAAAATTCTGTGATCCATCAGTAGATAGTGTGTAATTGAAGCTTTATATGTTCTTGGCCTAAATTGATAAAATTGATTAAGAAAATAAGAATGCCCAGACTTCAATCCTGAGAAAATCTTATGACAAGTAAGAAAATAAATGTGAAACAAAGACCAAGAAGCATTCACAAAGAAAGGAAGAAATCCAGAGACTATTTTGTCTTAGGAACTTCCTGAATAGAATATTCCAGAAGGAGAAATGACCAACATCCTGAAAACTGAAGAGAGCAAAGTAACGATAAATGAAAATTTCCTATTGGATTTAAGACTTGGAATTTCCTGGTGACTTCAGTGCAAGCTACTTTGGGTGAATTTATGGGGAAGAAGTTAGATTGGAGAGCCCTGAAGAGTGTGGAGGTAAAGAAACAGACAGTAATTTCCAGGAAAATTCCGTACACGCACACACACACATGCACGCGCGCGCGCGCACACACACACACACACACACACACACATATTGGGTTTTATGGTTTTATAGGACCACCATGATAAGAAGAAATGTTTAGTGATACAATGAGAATGGATTGAGAGTGATAAAGGAAAGAAAAAAGAAAAGGAAGGGGCACCTGGGTGGCTCAGTGGGTTAAGCCTCTGACTTTGGCTCAGGTCATAATCTGAGGGTCCTAGGATTAAGCCCCTAATCTGGCTCTCTGCTCAGCAGGGATCCTGCGTCCCACCACCCCCAACCCCCCGCTTGCCTCTCTATATACTTGTGGTATTTGTCAGTCAAATAAATAAATAAATAAAATCTTTAAAAGGGGGGGGGGTCTAGAATTAACCCTAGATGCTTGAGGAGTCTAGAAAGCAGTAATTGCTCTCTTGTTTCTGTATGTAAGAAAACAAATGAGGTAATTGTAGGAAAAATTTTCCTTCTCAGCTTGTAGAAGTTACACAAATGACCTGTTTCTGAGTCTACCTACATTCCAAAAGATTTTTTTTCTCTAGATTTTTCAGTTCTTTATCTTTTTATCCTTACTCCTTCTTTCTGTGCTTCATTCCCTCTCATCATCCCCTATATAAACCATACCTCTGTTTATTTAAAGATAGCAAAGTGCTTTGAATTCTCAGAAGTGATATGCCATGTAAATGGGAACAATAGCAAAAAAGTGTGTTTCTCCCTGGGAGCCCCAGTTGTAATATAAGGCAGCAGGTTTTTATAATGAGCTACAAAAGTCTCTCTTAAATAACATTAGGCGTTTAATGAAAAGCCACAAGAGCTTGGTAACAGGCAAGATTTCAGCTGATTGTCTATCCTTAATGCATTATACATATATATAGAGAAAGAAAAACGGGAAAAGAAAATTAACTGTTGTGTTTACTTCAGATTTTCCATTCTCTAAAAGGTAAAGACACATTAGCAGGTTTTGTTTTTATTTTAGAAGGGAGTCACATCATCTGTTCTGATCTGATTTGGAGCAGAAATGTAAGTGTATCCCAAACTAGGAAAGACCTAGGATAAATAATCCTTAGGGTTTCAAGGGATGTATTCCCAAGTGTCCTAGAATCAAATGATAAGCTGATGATTATGGTCACCCAAAATAATTCCCTATGGGGGTACTATCAGGGAAAATTACATTTGTTGGGCACAGAGTTTTAAAATATACTCATAAGAAGAATTCTTTCTTTGGGCACCTGGATGGCTCAGTGGGTTAAGCCACTGCCTTCGGCTTAGGTCATGATCTCAGAGTCCTGGGATCAAGTCTCACATCGGGCTCTCTGCTCAGCAGGGAGCCTGCTTCCCTCTCTCTCTCTCTCTGCCTGCCTCTCTGCCTACTTGTGATCTGTCTCTGTCAAATAAATAAATAAAATCTTTAAAAAAAAAAAAGAAAAAATTCTTTCTTTTTCATTAAAACACAGAAGCAATAAGTCTAGTGTACAACATAATATTCATTTTTTAAAAGATTTTATTTATTTATTTATTTGAGACCCAGAGAGAGAATACAAGTGGGGAGGAGGATCAGAGGGAGAAGGAGAAGCAGGGAGCAGGGAGCCTGCTGAGCAGGGATCCCAGTGTGGGGCTCAATCCCAGGACTCTGAGATCTTGACCTGAGCCAAAGGCAGACATTTAACTGACTGAAACACCTAGGCACCCCCTATTCATATTGTTATAAGTGCATCAGTGATTATCACTAGAGGAATATTTAAGAATGTCACAATTGGTGAAGGTATACTCACATTTGGTGCTGCTCACACCCAGCAGTGTTAAACTTACTAAAATGGAAAAGATAGCCTTCCACAGCATAATAATAACCCAACTTAAATTTCAATAATGCCAAGATTGAGAAGTCATGGCTATGAATTTACAGACAACCCAGTCAGCCAAATGACCCATAATTTGTCAGACTTCTCTAGAATAAAAAGATTATTAGAACGATATAAGAACATGAATTTGATTATAAAATCAGGTCCTAACACATGACATATCCTGGTATCTCTAAAGACTAAAACTGAGGTGGAGCTTAGCTGTCACAATTTGGGAAAATAATTATAGGGTACTGATCTGAGTTAGAGTATTAGAGCCCAATGGGAACTCAGAAGTCATCTAATATAACCTGTGCATTTTACAGATAAGGAATGTGAGAAGTGAAAAATTAAATATGTAATATCATGGCATTAATAAGCAGTAGAGCTAGTTTAAACAGTATGCCTTCTATTTGTCCAGCTCTCTCTTCAGCATGCCAAGCATTGCAATCATATCCTTTTCCAGACAGATGTGTTAAATTATTTTTAAATTAAAAGGACACTAAAGTAAGAAGAATACTAAAAGAGAAAAAATAGAGAACATTGCCCTCTGACTTTGGAAAGTTACTTAACATCTCTAATACTTAATGGGCTCACCTGAAAATGAGTATGAGAATATCCTGTTGAAAGAATTCAGAAATAAAAAATGAAAACAACAACAAAAAAAACCTTCTTCCATATGAGGTTCAGACTATAGGTAACAACATTATTTGTTTAGATCCTGTACAGGCTTGGAATATATAACTTTGACATTATCTTAACTGCACAACTGCCATGGTGAATCTCAAAAGGCTCATTTATGCACACAGCCTACATTTAAATACCAGGATTCACAGTCATTTTGTTATGACTCCAGGCATGTGAATTAACCTCTGACATATCAATAAAAACATAAGTGTTTAATACTGACATGAACAGTAAATATTACATAGACTAACTTAGAGCCATAAGCACTGCCTACTGGGATAGTAATTAAATAAATTTAAGAAATTAAAAATAACCTGCAAGAGGGAATTAATGTAATAGTGAATATAGTGATAATTCTAAATGGAATACATTACTCTCAGAATAGGAAATAGACCAAAGTTAGTAGGTAAAGAATTGGTGGAAAAATGTAAATAAAAATCACAAGAAACCTACATACATACATATCAAATACCTAAAGAAGAATTCTACCACGTTTTTAGAAAATGTTTACTGTCAGGCAGATAATTCTAATTTTATAATTTATCCTTTTCAAGCCATACTGGACAGTTCAGTGAGGCAAAAGAGATGCCATTTCTACTTGCCAGTAACTGGGACATAGACTGATTCACAGTCTCTGTGGTAACTCAGTCAATGATCAAAGAAAAAATAAGCCCATCAGAGATCAAACATATTCATGAGACAACAACAAAAAAATAATAGTAAAAAATAATTTACATGATTTCTGGGCAAATGTGGGTCTATACACACACACACACACACACACACATACACACACACATATTTCAAAGACCATTTGAGGTTCTGTAGCAAAAATATGATCATATATATAGATAGATATTGATACTTTCATATCTGGAATAACATGAGAAAATATTAATTTTGTGTTTAGCAATATCTATATATATTTACATTTATAAAAAATATACTTTTAAGGCCAATTTTATAGGAAAGATAGGAAGTTAGATTTGGAGGCAGCAGCAAGGAGGGAAAAACATCCTTCTCACCCTTCTCATTTCTAATCTCATCTAAGAAAAAAATGAAAAAGAGCTCAAAAAGTTACGCTATTTTGCAGGCCACTGGACAAGTATTTAAGTGTAATATTAACTTTTCCAATAGTGTACTAGTTGATGCAGGTGTAGGATTTGAGAGGATCCTCTGCATAGTTTAAAAATAGACACACACCTATATGTGTTTTAATTGTATACGCTTCAGTGTTCGATATCACAGAAACTCCTGGAAAATATAAGAAGAATCCAAGAAGTGCAATGATTCCTACCCAATGTTTTGCTTCATCCATCATTGTGCACCTATTCCTACCTAAGCATATTGTGAGATCACTGTTCTCAAGCTGTGGTTTAAACAGGAGTTTGTTAAATATTATACACAAGTAAAGATGATTTGTATCACAATGGAAATTTCAAGTTTAGAAGGATAAGAATTGGTTAAGGAAACTTTTAATTATTTTAGCTAGATAAAAATGGAATTCTCATGTAATTCCTAATGTTAGGAAGACAAATTCTTTTCTTTTTTCTTTTTTTAAGACTTTATTTACTTATTTAGAGACAGAAAGAGAAAGAGAGAGAGAGATAGAGAGAGCACGCATGCAAGTTGGGGAAGGGCAGAGGGAGAGGGAGAGAGAGAATCTCAAGCAGATTCCATACTGAGCTTGGAGCCCAATGCAGGGCTCAGTCTCATGACCCTGAGATCATGGCCTGAGCCAAAGAGTTAGGACCTTAACTGACTGAGCCACTCAGGTGCCCCCTAATGTGGGGCATCCTCTATGTGGTACCACTCTATGTGGCATCTAAAAAAAACCCCAAACTTGTAAAACAGAGTAAAGTGGTGGTTACCAAGGGCTGGGGGCAGGGAAATGGGAGAGGTATTGTTGAAGGCACATGATAAGTCCCAGAGACCTAATATACAGTACCATGATTATTGACAACAACGATATCAAAAACATTAAACTTGCTGAGAGACTAGATCTTAATTGTTCCCAACACTGGAAGAAATAAGAATTATGTAACATGATAGAGGTGTTAGCTAATAGTAAAATGACAATTGTATTGCAATACAAAAGTATCAAGTCATCTTAAACTGACACAATGTTCTATGTCAAATATGCATCTGTAAAAATAAAGTAATAAACTGTAGTTGTTCTAACACAATTTTGGACCCACAGTGCTGAGCATACAGCCTGGCTCATGACTGGAGGTCTATAAAGAGTTGTTTAATATCATTTGATGTTACACCACCACCATCACCACCACCACCACCACCACTGCCACCATCATCACCATCATCCCTGAGCCCTTCCCATTCCAATTGTTTGTGAAGCATTTTGCAGACCCTTGAGTTTCTTGGCTTGTGGGGAAGGAAAAACTCTCAGAACATATGTTCACCACCAGTTTTTCTCAGAGACTCAGCACTTTCAGAAGCACATTTTGGTCTGGCAGTTGGGTATGGAAAGTGGCAAAGCAAAGGAGAAAGGAAGAATGAACTGGGAGAAAAGGTTCTCCTGAGCACAAGAGCTGAGATTTTTGATGTGTCAGGAACGGTCTATGTCCATATGACACCTCTTCACTTTGGAGCTTAGCTAAGTCGGTTAATTAGTTTTACCTCAGGGATGATGGTCCTTCCCTTCTCCCTCCTCCTTTCCTTCCTTTCTTGCTTCTTTTTTAAATTTGTGTTCTTCTTCCTTTCTTTTCTTCTTTCCTTCCTGGCCAGCAGCTGGGGTCAGAGGAGGACAAATTCTTATCTGGTTCTTAATATTCCAGGTACTGTGCTAAGCTATTTACTTGATGAAATAGTGTATTTAGTCCTTTGTGAGGATAATGGTATTATTATCCCATGTTTTCAGAAGGGAAGCATTTTATTATTTAACATAGATAACATATTTATTATCCCATATTTTCAGAAGGGAAAATTGAAGCACAGAGTTGAGTAAATTACCCAGGATCACATGGTTTGAAAAAATATATAGTAATCCAATTCAAATTATATTGTCTCAAAAGCTCGACCATATTTTTTTTTATAAATCTTATGAGGAATCCTCTCTGACATTTTCTGTTGAACCTCTGACCTAGAGGAGCTGGAAGTCAGACTAGAACTGATTTTGCTGTTATCATTGAATATTTTGTCTCTAGTCACATAAAAATTACTATTTTAGAGAAATCATCATAATCTAGTGATTCCAATGTGAAGTGGAAGAGACAGCCTTTGTTAGACACACAAAAGTTAACTAGGAGGTTATCAGAATGTGAGTTTAAAAATATGAAATAAAACCACATTTATTATCTTACCTCAGAAAATTGTGATTTTAGAAAATAAAAGATTAATATATTTTCTCATCTCTCCAAGCTATTAAACTACCTTTTGATTGCATTAGTCAATCTTGAAGGGGTTTTGTATGCACCATCTTAAAAGTTAATCTATGGTATGCAATTTTGTCAAGTAAATGATAAAACTAAAAAAGATACAGGATAAGTATTTTTTTTATTCAATATAATGAATTTCTGTCTTAATAAAATTTCAACAATTCTGTGAGTTTATGCACTACTATCCTCACCTAATTCCAGGGAATAGTTAACAAAAGTTGGGAACTTGTCAGCCTTCAAAATTTATGAATTTTTAACCTGAATTCTTTTTCAATCAAATTATAATAGCTGGGGAAATATACCTTTATTCCTAGAGTATAGGTAACTATCTGGGAAATATGAGCTACTACATCATGATTTTTACAAAGACATAGCTGAAATTTCTGACATTTGCCAAAACTCTACCCTCATCATAACATGTGATTAATGTTAGAGCTTGGATAACTGAGTTAGAAGCAGCGACAACATAATGGCGTCTAATTGCTGGAATTTTGTGTTATATTATCTGGGAAAAAAATTAAAAAATAATCTTTATGTGAATAAGTCTCCAATTTTCTGTCTCTGCCTCTCCATCTTCCTTCTCTCTCTTTCTTATATATATAATAAAAATAGGGGTGCCTGGGTGGCTCAGTTCACAGAAAGCATCTGCCTTCATCTCAGGTTATGATCTCAGGGTCGTGGGATCAAGCCCCACATTGTGGTCCCTGCTCAGCGGGGAGTCTGTTTCTCCTTCTGTCTCTCCTCCCACCCCCTGCACATGCTTCCTTACATCCTCTCTCAAATAAATAAAAATACATAATATAATAATATATAGACAGTGAGAAAAAGACAAAGAGAGAGAAAGAGACAGAGACAGAAAGTTCCTCTAAGAAATGCTTGCAAAAAGTATTTATCTGGATGTTCATTTTGGCAACATTTTTAATAAAGTTAAAACAATCTTAATTTGTATTCCCAGAGAAAGTGCTAGATAAATTATGTTGTAGCATACTATAGAACCAGTATGAGAGTTAAAAAGAATGAGGCAGAAAAATGGCACCAATACAGAAAAATTCTAAAGCATATAATTTGCATATAAAAGAATGCTGTAGAAGTAGAAAAAATATATATACATATATATATAATGATTGCATACATAAAATATGGATACCCTCAGTCATATTTCTATATGCATTCATATAAATGTAAAATGCATAGAAAAATCTCCAAGGTCATTTACTCAAATGAAATCTGTGGCTAAATTCTGAGTTAAAGATTGAAAATTTTGGCTTTATTATTATTATATGATTGCTTATAAGAATGCATCCATTGATCCTTTGTATATCCAAAAATAAGTGAAATCACGAATTAAAGACATAATCTTCTACAAAGTGAACTTTCAGAATTCCAAAGTAGGAAGACTTAGGCCATTGTAATAAGTGCCCTGAGGTATTAACTCATTCACAAGAGATATTTTTAGTCATATTGAGTTAAAATCTTTCATGTGTTCCTTAGTGAAGAATGTCTTCAGACTGATTATAGAACCTACTTTAAGACTACTTATGATCCTTTCTTATAGATGGATACTGAGTTGTGAAACAGAACACAGTCTGTAAAATAGGTTGTCTCAGAAGAATCCAACCATTATTCACCAATTTTAATGCTTCTTAAAATTTTGTTATCCCACCCACAGTGTGTGAGGGATAACATTCTGTGGTATTTTATCTATATGACTGATTGGAATAGGGTGAAACTCTGAATGTAGATGGATGAACCCATAAAATGGGTCATGCCATCAGGTTTTCATGTGGGAGAATTTGAGGTCAGGCTGGGTCCTACAAATAAGGGATATTAACACAAAGATCTATCAAATTCTCTTGCAAATAGACCTGCAATTGACATAGCACAAGTTTCCTTCCAATATCCTTTGATTTTGAGAGATCCATATTCTTATAAAGAAGCTTCTCACCCATCCTCCCCTTAATGTGCATTCATTTCATTTTTATCACTATGCACTTCTCTTCTAATTGTTGTCTATATTAGAATTGATTCAGAAGATCTTCAACCCTTAGTTTTTGCTCGTTTGTTTATTTGTTTACTCTACTTGTCTCTGTTCAGCATATTGTTCTTGTAGCCCCTGCCTGATACAAAATAGTTTGCATGGCTGCAAACTGTGTTGCTGTGTCCCACATAGAAGATACTAAAAGATGAATATCAAGAAAAGAAAGTCTTTTATATTTAGTTAGCAGCATTCACACAGCCTCTGGATTAATGTTAGCTTTGAAGCCACATGATGAGCAATAGAGGTTTCTCACCATGATACTCATTAGCATCTCTTTGTGACTTGCAAGAAATAATTTGCAGAGTCCCAAGTTTAATGCTAACCTGAAGCTGCCTTGTTCAGAGATAGCTTTCTAACCACAATCAACACATTTGCTTTTCTTTTGACTGACAAACAGGGTGCAAAGGCAATGTCCATTTCTTTCCTTTCTTCTGTTTCTTCTTGCCATATAATTAGGTAGGAATAGATTATTATAATAACTTGATTGGCTCTTTACCTAGCACTTGACAATATATATATATATATATTAGATTGGCTTTATAAACCAGACCTGAGATGTTTTGAAATATGACGATGACACTGTCTCACAAGAGAGGCATAAGACAGCTGGCTGGTGCTCATAATTATAGGACATTTCCCCAAATCACCTTTACCTCATACCTCCCCATTTTATCCTCTTTCTTTAGGTAAAACAATATAGACCTCTGTTTCCTCAGTTTCCTCTCCATACCTACTCTGAATTGATGAATTTATTACTTGCATCTGACTTAATTGTATAGGGAAAAAGCAGAAGAAACAACAAAAACCTCTCCAGATAAAATAGGAGGATGTAGTTGTTAGCAATATTAATATGCAAACATCAGTAACATTTAATATGTAATTACATATGTAATATGTAATTACAGAAAATGAAAAAAAAAAAAACCAGCAGCAATGACAATGATTACAATCATTGTAACAAGAGAAGTCCAGACTGCTTATATTTGGAGATAAGACCCTGGGCTTAGAATGATCACACACAATAATTGGTATACAGCAGACTCAGTTTATGTCTCTTGTCACAGAATCCAGAGTTTTAAATTTAAAGCAATGTTTATTAGTAACAGGATTAAAATAGAGTGGAATAGGTTAGGAAGGCTTTTTTTTTTTTACTCTGAATATTTGCTATGATGTAGAAGTATATGCAACACACAGTGAATTGAGTTCCCACTTTAATCGTGGTGAAATCCTGAAAGAAGACCTGGGAACATCCTTCTCACTTTCTGACAGCCAATATCTTCCAGTCCCAAGGGTGCTGGGGGATGGGGACACTGCTGCCTCTTCCAGCAACTGGTGTGAGTGCCCGGTGTGCTGTGGTATTGAGTTAGGCGAAGCAGCTAGTCGGTTGGATATTCAAGGTCAATCGTGAGAGTTCGTAGCTTAGGTGTAATTGCAGTATGTTTGGGAACACAAGAGTCTCAAAGTTCCCGTCAAGGAATTTTTAAGAAGGAACAAAGTACTGATACATGCTACAACATGGATGAACCTTAAAGCAGTGTTGTCAAAAGAAGCCAGAAACCACAGACTACATATTGTATGCTACTGTTTCAGAAATGCTCAGAAAAGACAAATCTATAAAGAATAGATTTGCAGTTTCCCAGGCCTGGGGGTAGAAGCAGAGAATGACTGCATTTGGGCATGTGGTTTGTTTTTGGAATGATGGAAATATTCCAAAATTGAATTGAGGTGATGACTGCACAACTCTGTAATTCACTAAAACTCATGGAGACATTTAAAATAAGCGAGTTTTATGGCATGCAAAAAATACCTCAATAAAACTGTTTAAAAATAGTCTAAATATTCTTGTCATAATAGTTTTGTCATTTATTGTGATAATTGTACAACTATTTGTTTATTTTACTACCTACCGGCTGTATTTTATGTTGTAATAATTGCTTTAGGGGCCAGGGGTTAAGGCCATGTTTAATGAAAAGTTAATGAATTTCCATTTCTTAAGAAAGCTGAAAATGAAATGTGACTTGCATAAAATATTTGTCAATATTTACTATCCCAATGGAGGCCACAGTGATATCACTGACTAGGAGAACTGAGTGACATATATGTGATGGAAACACATTAGCTTCTACTTTGAAAGGTTATAACTATTTTGGGAAGAATATGTTTGAAATGAACATTTTACTATGTAAATCTGGAGAATGTTTATGCATATATATATATATATATATACACACACACACACACACAACACACACACACACACATCCCTCTGTAAAGCATGATTTTTCGGTTAGACTACTCTTCCAACTTAATTTCATTTAGTTTTTGATCCCACATTTTCTTGTTCAGGAATGACAGGTGAAGCATTAGGTACTAATACATTGGTGCCATTAGCAGCAGAAGGACTTCACAAACAATTACCTGATGCCACTTTTTCAACACTGAGATCCCATACATCGAAACCCAGTTCACTTGGAGGTAGTTTGATTATGTTCATCCAACTCACTGAATCTAAGTAAAGCTTTTGGAAGTTTATTCTGTCTGAGGTGAGACATTTGGTACCATTGTAAATGCTGATCCAAATTTAGTTAACAGTTAAATGTAAGAGATAAGATTTGGTTTTTTTTTTCAGTGATGACGCAACATTAATTTTGCTGACTCAAAGTACTATAATGAATACAATTTATTTTAAGAAATCCATTAAAGAATATGCTAGGAAGAAATTGTTTAGTATAATTTTAATACTTTATAATTGAAACTGATGAAGTTCTAGAACCTAGGTGAGGTTTGGTGGGCTGAGGTCTGGAGCCAATGACCAAGAAGGAATTCTTGAGACATCTTTGGTGCAAAATGGTGGTTTATTAAAGCACGGGGACAGGACCTGTGGGCAGGAAGAGGGGCTGCCCTGGGGTTGTGAGGGATGGCAGGTTATGTACCCTGTGGTTGGGGGAAGGTGAGGGAAAGGGAGGGGGCAAGGGAGGTTTCATATGCTAAAGAGGGCCTACATGGTGCCAGGATGTCCGAGCCCTACCGGAGGTTTTGCCCTTGTGGTTTGATCAATGTTGTCTTTAGACCAGCCATTAACAAGATAGTTGGGAGACCTTTTGGTGGGATGTCACAATCCTGCTATCAATTGTCTTTGTTAGTGAGATTTAGGACATTTGTAAGCCAAGGGAGACTCCTGTCTTGCAGGATTGTGATCTCTGCAACCTAACTATTTGCTTATTGTTCATGGCAGTCAGGGCTGCCTGAGGGATGCTACACATATGACTGAGGGGGAGCGGATGGAGAGGGGGGTGCAAGGCGCCAGCTTTTGCTTTGTCTTCAGCCAGCCTCGTGCTCCCTCATCAAAACCATAAAAGTTATAATATTCTACCAATTAAAATAAAATTTGAAATACTTCATGTTTAAGTATAGTTTATTACATATAATAATCTATATATAATTTATAAATAAATACAGAAGAAAATACTTTCTATACACATTTAGTTGGTAACTATATGGTAGCCATATGGTTTACACATAGAATAATTAAGCTACAAATTTTTTATGACAAAGTTGAAGTGAATACATACATAAGTATTTCAGTATGGCAGTATGCTTTTCCTTTCTTTTCTGTCAGTAATCAGATTTTATAAATGTTTGGGTCATTGAAGAACGACTTGCAAAGAGTTGAAAAGAGAAATCCTACATTGCTGAGAACAGATCAGAGACCTCCAAGTCCAGACACCTTGGAAGATTTTTGAAGACAGTAAGTAAATGAGAACATTTAGACAGATAAACAAATACCAAATAAGGCATTTTCTGGAGGACAAAGAGAAAAATGACATAGCAGAGATAAAACAGGTTTCCCAGTAAAGATGCACAGTGAAATTGCTAGCATGTGTACAAAGAAAAGGAGCAGCTAGTAATGAAAGAAGAATGCTTACTTCAAGGACTATCTGAGGAGAAGCTACCCCAGCCATCACCTTTTCTGCCCGTGAATGCATGAATAGTATTCGGTAGCCCAGTATCCAAATCCAGGCATAAAACTGAGAACTCTTCTCTAAAGGAATTAAATAATCTTCCTGAGGGAAACTGGGAGTTCTAATGTAAGGACCCTCCTACTGAGTCTTCTTTTGTACTCTTGAGCCTCCTCTGAAAGAAATATCCAACCCAGGTGACATCTAAAAAGAAAATGCTGCATCTCCATACATTGCAGGGAGAGGTAGAGGAAACCTACATTGATCATTAGTATTTTTAAATTATTAATATTAAACTAAGCTTTTATTCTTACATGTGGTTGGAAAACAGAGATTTGCCAAATATTTGAGGAAAACCAAGCATAAAAGAGGAAGAGTACTAGGAAGAAAACAGAACAAAAGGGAGGAAGGAAATAATGAAAGTACAATTAGAAGACAGCGTCTCAGAGCCAAAGGAAGGTTAGATTTTTAAACTAAAGAGCCTTTCAAGTTACATTCATAAATGGAGCACTGAGCAACACAAGGAGTAGATGACTGATTTAAACAACATAAATGGATCTCAGATACATTATATTAGGTGAAAGAAGCCATCTACAAAACAACAATAGGTCCATTTACATATAATTGTGGAAAAGGTAAATATTTAAAGAGAACTCCTCAGTTGTCACCAGGGCTTGATGGTGAGAAACGGGCCTGAATAGAAAAGAGAATGAGCTGAATGACATCAGAGACTCTCCTGAAGGTAAGCATTAGTTTACCAAAATAGCAGATTTTTTCTGATAAGTTGGTAATACCAATAGTCTTTTGTGCTGGAATACTGTTGCCTGTTATTAGTGGCCACCTAAAGGCCTATCTTTGGCCAAAATAACCTGTGGGCTTGCCAGGTAGTATTATAACACTTTGGTGCAATTTATCAAGTTTTCCTTGGCATTAAATATTCATGTTTTTCAAATATAGACCATCAGGTAGATCTAAACTAAATAAATTTAAACCTGAGCCTAGGTACTACACATTTCTTAAATAGTCCGAAAAGTAAGCCTTCAAATGTATACAATGTGTTCCCTAGGACTTCATCAAATTCTGTATCTATAGAAGTCCAGTTATAAAGCTAAATGCCACAAAAGGGCATTTCAGTGTTATTTCAGTGAGGAGAAAAGTATGACTTATAGGGTGATTAGATTTGTTTCTCTGAATTATTGTGATGTTTGCTTTCCAAAAAAAATCTTTTAATACTTAGGAAGCCAATCGATCTATTATAAGAAATTGGCACCAAGGGATATTGTATAGCATCCAAAGGAAATTCAATAGTTGGTTTAACTATTATGTTTTAGTCAAATCATGAGCAAATTGCAGACAGATGTTTAACTCATACCAAGGGGTAGCTAATGATGTAAAAAACAATATTAAGAATTGAGATCTTATAAGTAACATGGTTAAAAGTAGCTTTAAACCAGAAGAAAAAGATAGCTAGCAAACTAAAAAACAAAATAATGAAGATTAAGAGAGCAATCTGTGATTGTGTTCTGCAGATCTCATGTTGTAAATTCCTGCATCTCATTGTAGTCATTTACTTGATCCAAAATTCTTGGGTGGAGTTAGTTCCCTCTTCTAAAGACTGTAAGCTTAAGGTTGGGAATATATGTGTGTATTCATTGGGGGTTGCTTAAAAACCCTCAGCTTGTAGTCTCTAATAAAGAAAGTTTTTTGGAATAGTGATTTGAGTATTTTTAAATTGAGAGACATGAATCCAAAGATAATACTGTAGGACAATCACTGATGTGCTGGTTGTTAACAGTGCCTGATAAGGCAAGAACAGCTTTTTGTCTGGTGTTGTTTCCAATACCTGAAGAGAATTAGGTATCCAGGTTTTAGGGTATGCAAAGATTATTTAGGAGGATGTTGAGGAAAGGCAGCTCATAGCTCCTGACAATTGCACTGCGTATTGTGTGAGTCCTTTGGGATATATCATACAGTCAGCTTGTAATAAGGCAGAACCTAAGATTAGAGGAGATAGTCTGAGGCATATTGAATCACTAGCTATCAGTTTATAGGCAAAGCTACCAAGGACACCTGAGAGAACTGATCATTTAATTGCCATTAAAGTCAATGCACAAACTGTGAGATATCCATATAATGATATACTATTCAGCAATAGAAAGAAATAAAATCCTGATACACAGTAAAATATTGATGAATCTCCATTTAATTATGCTGAACGGTAAAATTCAGACAAAAGAGCATACATATTATAAAATTCCACTTTTATAAAAACCTGGAAAATGCAAACTAATCTATAGTGACAACAGGCCAGTAGTTTTCTGGAGAAGGTCAGGGTGGAAGATAGGGAGTTAAGAGGGAGAAATTAGGATAAGAGATAAGAAAACTTTTAGAGGAAAAGACTACTTTTTTTTTTTTACATTGATTGTGTGATGACTTCATGAGTGCATAGGTATGTACAAAAAAAATCAAACTGCATGCTTTAAATATGTGCAATTTATTGCATATAATTATACCTTAACAGAGGCTTCATTAAAAAACCTTTAAAAAGATATCCATCATCATCATATCATATAGCTAAATACTATTTCTTAGATTGTAATTGTAAACAACCGTTAGAAAGAATGATAATATATTTAGAAACTTTGAATTATGAGAAGTTTAGATTTAGTCTTATTTAAACAAGAATGTTACTTCATGTAATAAGCTAGAGTGATGTAGAGTTGTCTTTAGAATAAGATTACTGAATCATTTCAATTAGTTCAAAATTTTATCTATTTATCAGAAATACTACACAAACTTCAAAAAATACAATTTACAAATCTGATATTCATGAACTAAATTTTAAAGAATCTTTAAATCATTTTTGAAGGCTCCTCTTTTATCTTGAACCAAAGCCTTTTCTTCTTATCTTGTAACTATAGTAACAAAAGCTATTATTTAAATTTACTTGTTCACATTTCTTAAAGCAAAAGAATCACAGTTAATTAACTTTTTCTTACACATTTTTAACTACTTATCTGAACTAGATATTCCTAGAGTGTTCACATAATGACAAAAAGATTGCTTTTTTCTGATCAATTTACCTTTTAAATTTCCCTAGTGAGGATAAAAAAGAGAAAAAAATGGGGAGAGATGTTTGGGCTTTAGACAGGTATAATACAAACTCTGGTTGCATGGGTTTTACAGGTGTGATTGAAGGAGAAATCAAAGGAAAAATGCATCAGTGGGTACCAGGCAAGGCCCACGGAGTCTGGGAGAAAGATAGGGATTACTGACAAGTCAGGACATTTAAGAATGGGAGAAAAGCAACGATAAAGGTCAGGGGAGTAGAATTTAAGAGAAGCAGTTTCAAGTCTTTCTTATTTTTTATTTGTCCTTTGTATCATTTTCCTAAGGATTCTGTAACATTACTACAGACCATGTGGCTTAAAATAACAGAAATTTTTGTCAAAGTTCGGGAGGCTAGAATTCAAAAATCAAGCTGTCAGCAGGGGCAAAAGAATCCTTTCTTCTTCTAATTGTTAGTAGTTGCCAATAATCCTTGGCATTGTTTGGCTTTGAAGACACCTTGTTCTGTTTGTTTCTTTGTTTGTTTTTGCCTCTGTCTTCACAAGGTCTCTCCCCTCTGTGTTTCTCTTCTATGTTTCTGTATGCAAGCCTCCCTCGCCTTTCATTATAAATACACTTACCATTGGATTTAGGGCACAGTATAAACTCACCTTAACTTGATTACATTTGCAAAGACTATTTCCAAATGAGACCACATTCATAGGTATGGGGGGTTAGGACTTGAACATATCTTTTGTAGGGAAGCAATTCAACCCACCATACTTTTGCCAGAAGTCTTTTAGGGAAATAGTTTTAGAGTCCTAATTGCCTTTAGAAGTTTCTTCATACCAAAGCAGATATATTTTTCATTGTCTTTCTATTCTAAGGCACCCCATAAATGAAAAATCTTGCCCAATACTAAAAGTTTCCCAAATTCATCACTATGTGGCCATAGTGGTGTTAAATTGTCCTTTGTTGGATTGTGTCATTTGGAGAGACAAGTAAATGAATTAGCAATATATAATATATATATATATATATATATATGAGAAAAACGGGCTTCCAATCCAGTTGGATGGGCAGGCTGTGTGAGATGACCCAATGAGAAAAGTACAGTGGGTAAAAATGACTGTTATATAACTTCCTATCTTTACAATTCAGTTTTAGGGGGAACAAAAGGCCATCATCAAGGTTCTGACAAAACCCTGAACTAAACAAAGATGTTTTAGGGTCACAAAAAGCAGCACAGAGGATAGTCACTATATGGTTTTAATTTTTGTTCTGTTTTGTTTTAATGATCTCTTAAGTTTATAATGGCATTTTCTTTTTATTTTAAATTTAATTTTATTTAATTCTTTTTTCAGTTTTCCAAAATTCATTGTTTATGCACTACACCCAGTGCACCATGCAATACATGCCCTCCTAAGTACCCACCACCAGGCTCACCCAATCCCCCACCCCTCTCCTTTCCAAAACCCTCAGTTTGCTACTCAGAGCCCACAGTCTCTCATGGTTTGTTTCCCCCTCCGATTTCCCCCAATTTACTTCTCTCCTTCTCCCAATGTCCTCCGTGTTATTGCTTATGCTCCACAAATAAGTGATTAAGCTGAGTGAAATAAGTCAAGTGGAAAGAATTGATTATCATATAGTTTCACGTATCTATATGGTTTTAAAAAGTGACTTAGGGTGCCTGACTGAAGAGACTTTCTGAATTCAGCTCTTGGGTCAATTAAAAGTAAGTTTATCACAATAGGGCCCATTCCTATAGACTCCTTCTAATAGATAACATGCAAGGCATATGAAGGAAAATATAGGCAATCAAACCCTTAAAAGCCAAAATATGATCAAAATACATATCTTGAGGAAACTCCCCTGGTTGGCTCAGTCAGTTCAGTGTCTCCAGTCAAGAGGTTTTAGCTCAGCTCATGATCTCAGAGTCCTGGGACCAAGTAGGCTTTGTGCTCATTCCGGTGTCTGCTTGGGATTTTCTTTCCCCTCCCCCTGCTTATGCTTGTATAGGCACTCTCTCCCTCTCTCTCTTTCTCCCTAAAATAAGTAAATCTTTTGAAAACACACACACATATCCCGAGAAATGAATAAATCTAACATTGAAAGTCTCGGTGAAGCTATCAAAGCCCAAGTTCAAAGTCAAACTTAATCACATCAGAGGTCACAAAGGGGCTCAGATACATGCATTGTTATCTAATCAGGGGTCCTGGTCCACAGCTCTAAAAAAGTCTTGAACAAATCTTGTTAAAGTCCCTTTTAAAGGGAACACACATACACACACACACAAAATCTTGTTAAAGTCTCCAAACTGTTAAAGCTTAATCAGCCAAAGACTACCAAGAACCAGTTAGCAGTCAGACAGGATCAGATTTATTAACTCTCAAGAAGGAACTGCAGAATATCACTCAACCAAAGGGAAGAGTGAACCCTGAAATGTTATTCAACTAAAAGAGGAGGGAAACCATTTTTGCAAAGTTAAGTTTGTGCTGAACATTTTTGAAGAGGGTAGAAAAGGAGGATCCATTCTGAATTCTGCTCTTCTCAAAGTGGGATTAGGGGAAGTGGCAATAAACTAGGCATTGGGTGCTGTCATGAGTTAAGGGCAATTTAGCAACTGGGTATCTATAGTAATAAATGAAAATGTCTGAGGCATCATTGGTAAGATAGAAGTAGTCACTCAGAAAGGTATTGCTAAAGCAGCTTATGATGACTGCATGACTTGAAAGAAACAATGTTTTCAGCTTGCAACTGGTTGTATCTTGTCTCCACATCCTGACTGGAAGGATTACTTTTTCTCTCTTCAGATTGGGCTAATTTTCTCTTTTTCAATTCTGGATGGAGTTTCGTATCTTCAAATTATATTATAAATACTCCTTATTAGTTTATTTTTAATTTTTTGAATCAGTGTCTAAGCAAAATACCACAGTTGCAATAATGATTGTAAAACAGGAATTTTACAAATCTGATGATACAATGTTACTTCATAGTTAACAGAAATGTGAAGGCACAAAGAAGGAAACACAGGGGTATCAATTTCTTCATTAAGAGACACAAGAAATAAAGTTTGAATTCTACTTTTAAACTACATTTTATTAACAACTGATATAAAGATAATGGTATAAATGGTAAAAGGAGATTAGAAAATGTATTTCACTTAGTATAAGCCCCTATCTTTGATATCTGGAAGAACTATTAAAAGTGCTATTAAATCAATTTAACTATTGAGTAATTGAGAAATACCGGCATACTATAAAGTTAACAACCAGAAAATCAACAGAAGAAATCCTTCTAAATACTTTAAGTGTCTGGAGGCTGAAACTGGTGGCAAGTGTATGAGTTAGGAGACTGCCATCTTTGGTCTCATTCTTGGTATAGCCATTATTGCTTTGTGTTTTTTAAGCTAATGTATATAAAATCTGGATGATTTTTTTTAAAAGCGTGAAAATATTATATAAAACATTTAACATTTTACGGAAGGATCTAAATCGAGATTTGCATAAATGAAAAAATGTGATTGTTTTGGATTTAAATCAATATCATAAAGACATCAACTCTCCCTATGCACACATATGTGTGTAGATAAAAGTATCCTCAAAAATAACAATTTTTTTTGTTTATAAATGGAAATGTGTAACTTATAAAAACTTGGCTCTGTGAAGAAAAATAGATTTGTAAAAACTGTCAGAAGAAAGCACATAGAAAAGTTTTACTGGGTAAATTTTTCCAAGATTCACATTAAACATACACTAATTAAAATGATATAGTGTAGTCACAGGAATAAACAGACAAAAAGATCAGCAGATCATAATAGGAAACTGGGGGAATAAAAACACTAACGGATATGTGTATTTTCAACTTGCAACTCAAATCACTGCAGAAAAAATGTATTGTTTATTCAATGATGTTGTGATAACATTCTAAAATTTATGAAATAAATGAAATTGAGTAATTCTCTACCTATTTTAACAAAAGAAGTTCAACTGGATCAATATCCTAAATTTAAAAGAATGAAAACATAAAAGTACTAGAGGAAAATAGCAGACACACACACATGATCTTGGAGTAGGAGGGACTTTTCTAAACCTAAAATAAAACTCCAGACTAACAATTTTGATTATAATTATTTTTTTACAACTTCTGTAAAAAAATTCACTCTGAAAAATGTATAATGAAAGCCAGGGGGAAAAAAGGCAGCATTTATGACAGTAATGATTTCCATAAATTATTTATATAAATCATAAAAATGAGCAACCTAATAAGAGAAAGGGAAAGATTGATAGAAAAATAATCAAAAGATACAAAAGATAATTAGAAAAAAATGTTTTGGAAATATTTTAATTTATCTCTACTACAGAAATTTTAAAAAATTAATTCACTTAAAATTTCCCAAATAGAAACATTACAATATTAAGTTGTACGTTAGGGAATAGCTGAACGTGCATAAATCTGCAATTTTATAATTTTTAACTTAAGTATCATTAATTTTAGAATAATGTGGAAGCAGATACTCTGACACTTTTTAACTAAATTGGAATAAATAGTTTGAAAAATCTTTGACAATACCAAAATTGAAATTAAGTTTTGCAAATAGATCCACTCATTTTTGTATCCATTGACTTTAATTACAGCGATAAAAATATATGTTTATAAAAAATAAAATATTATATTAAAAAAAAATAAAAATAAATCCTTAAAAAAAATAAAGCAAGTAAAAGCTAATTTTTGAAACAATTTAATAAATGTATCTAATAGAAGTATTATCTGGTTTAAAAGAATAAGGCACACTTATATACATAGATATATAAAATCTGCAAATACTGTTAATGTAAAGTGATACACAAGCCTTTGTACTATCTATGTATGCATACCCAAATGCCTGGAGAGGTTCTGAAATGGACTGCAATGACATAAAATAAGTGGTGGATGATTTCTATCTGGGGCCTAAGACTAATGTCTTGTATTCCAAGGGACACTTATTTTCTATTCTAAATTACTTTGCACCATTTAATTTTGATATTTATATATTATTTTCACATCACTGAAACTGAATTTTTTAAAAATGATATTCTTATTAAAATAGTATTGTTTGCAATGCCTTAAACATTCATATTACCCCCTAAATTTGAAACTTTGCAAGTCCTACATCCTCCACTTTTGCTATACTTAACTTCCAGGCAACTTTTTATTCCCCAACTCATCTCTCAAGCTTCAACTTCCATGTTACTTATTCTAGGAACTTACTTCTATGAACTGTAAGACTTGCTTAGGATACCTTTATATGAAAGCACTCTACACTCATTGACTTTATGGTACTATCATCTTATTTCATAACTTCCTCTCTTTTGGTGTCCCTCAACATTACCAAATCTCCTGGAAGAAAACCACATTGCCATATTCAGTACTGTAACTCTGGCAGCTAAAATAGATCTTAACGATATTATTTATACTCAATAAAATATGTAGTAGTGTTAAAGGAACTCTGAATATAGATAAAATCTAGGAAATATAATTGGGGAGAAGAAAAACAAGAAAAGACAGAAGAAATGAAAGTTTTTACTTGTCTAATTAATAGTTTTGTCTGTAACTTGACTTTGTCTTTGGCTACCAAAATAGGACTTTAGCAGGTTTCAGATTCATAGATGATTGACATCAGTGTGAGAGGGTCTTCTAGGATACGCTCAATGTGGTATCCCATCAAGTAAGGCCAAATAACACAACTGCCTCTGACAATACTTGTATAAGAACAAAGCTACATTGTCCTTATACAAGGATTTCCTGTATGGAAACTAGAGTGCATGGTTTGGTAAAAATCTAGATTATTTTTAGAAGCAACCCCGACAGTACTGGAAAGAAATACATGAGGTGAAAGAGTGGAAAGTAGACTTTAGTGTGTAACTTTAATGTCTTCAACTATAATTTATGTCACTTCAGCAAGGCCATTACTCCATAATAAAAAATTCTTCCTTTTTGTTTTACAGGAAGATTGAAATTGAAATTAATACCTAAATGTAGAAGCATGATGAACTGCCTGTCGGTAAGGTCTGCTTGTACTTTTATAAAGTTCAATATCTAGTTCTTCTTGGGTACTGTGACTCATTTTCGTTGAAATCATTTGTGGCATTATAGAAAGAAAAGAGATAGTACACTCTTAGTAGTACATGAAATTTCTTCTAGGTTCACATAATATCTGGTGCAATTTTACAGCCTAAGACAATTTCATGTTCACATTCATATCATTTATTACCCAATAATAAGAAGGCTAAATGAAAAAAAAAATGGCTTTAACAAGTAAGCAAAAGAATGGTTTTGAGGCTAGTTTATTACTAAACTTGGGCACAGGTACTTTGATACTGCAAACTCATATCTCATTTAGAATTATTAAAATCAATATTAAATGTCTCATCACCATTTTCATTCCCCAGATATTATAATTGTTCTCCATAGACTTAAAAATAAAAATACTGTTATTTTTCAATTTAGCTGGCTATGCTAAACTAAACAATCTTTCCTTCTGCAAATTTACAGTGTTGTATATCACTTTCTTGATCAAAATGAATGTGACTTCACAAGCTTTTGCTATGTAAACTTACCATAGGGCTGTAACTCCTAGTATTTTCTCTTTATCGACATCTACCTACTCAGGAAAAGTAAGATGTTTTAGGATTAAGAAGGAAAGTTGAGTAAATAATTTAGGTTTCTATTTTTTTCATTAAAAAAAAAAAAGTGGGCAACTCCTGCCAAACCTATCTCATGAAGGTTCTGTGGAAACAAAATGAGATGAACTATGTGAAAATATAGTATCAATTGTACATAGCTATAAATAATAGAATGTAAGTAAACCTTAAAATAGTTAAGAACTGCTATTATCATTTAGAGTAATGGTTGCAGAAAATCATCTGTCTTTTGCCTTTCATCATAGTTTTCTTATCTTTCTTCTGAACTACAGAATAATCCCAACAAAGTACCCACTTACCCTATCCTCTTATTACTTCTTAATATTTCATTAATCCTTTGGCCACTTGCGGACTTTTATTGGCAGATGGGTTTCAAGCTTTGACTTTACATTCACTACTCTGTCCAAGAGTAGTGGACAGAGTTGGTTCTCCAAGGAGAACCAAGCTTCCTCCAACCAAACTAGTATCAGCCTTTCCTGAAAGATCACAAGATGAATGTACCATGTAGACCTTAACACCAAAATGCAACTGGATGTGCCTTCTTTCTACAATATGCCATGAACGCACACCGCTGCTTGTAGCATCTCTGACACAGTTCCCAGCCTCCTCTAGAGCATTGATACCAATTATCCTCGGTTTCCCACTGAAGCGAGTCATGTGTTTATTGTCCAGAATTCACGAGCACAAAGAAACAGAGTGAGAATGGAAGAAAGGAAGAAAGGAAGGAAGGGAGGAGAAAGAAAAAAACCTCAGCTGCCCCAAAATTTATTCCAATATTACTTTTTTAAAGATTTTTATTTACTTATTTGAGAGAGAGAGAGAACATGAGCAGTGGGGAGGGGCAGAGGGGGAGAGAGAGAAGCAGGCTCCCCTCTGAGCAGGGAGCCCAATATGGGGCTCTGTCCCAGGACTTTGTGATCATGACTTGAGCTGAAGGCAGACAATTAACTGACTCAGCCACCCAGGCATCCCTCCAATATTTCTTAAGAATGATCATTCACCACCTGTATCAGAATCCTCCCAGATAATTAATTTCTTAGTCCACACTGGGTAGCTATAGAATCAGAAACTTGGAAGATGAGCACTATTTAAGTTAAATAGCAGTTAAACTACTTTAAGGAAAATAAGTAGTTCCAGGTACCCATTACAAATTAACGAGTTCCCCGCCCCACTCCAGAGATTTCTTGCTACAGAATGGGTACAATGATAGTAATGATAAAATGATGTTGTTGATAGCAATGATGAAAATGTTTCTCAGTTAATACATTTTATTGTTGCAGACAAGACCACAATTAACATTTAAAATGAGCATGATTATGTTGGTGATACTGGATTTGAAACATACTGTTAATGATACTTAGCTTTCCAAATTATGCAAGATCTATTTCTCAGGGTGACTGACAATGCAAATGTTCATACCTTATAGCTGGAATGTTACCTCCTACCAACAAGTATAGCCTTGCCCTTGTATCTACTGGGACCATGATTAAAGCCATAGTAATACAATGTTAGTGTGTTTCCCAAAGTAAGGATTTATTCAGGATCATACACCACATTCTGCACTGTTTTTACAGTGGTTCTTCTGAAATGAGGTGAAGCTTATGCCTGTCTTGTAACTGCCTCACCAATAAAAATAGAAAATCACCTTCACAAGAAAATAAGAGTCTACAGAGTTTATACATGAGAAAGGAAACTGTTTCTCACTGTCTGGCCACACTTTAGGTCAAAGAAAGAAGAAACAATATTTGTAGATATTTATCTCTGAAGCAATATACATACTTTACAATAACATAAGATTTAGTTTCTTAGCCTAGAACAAGTACATTTCAAGTATTAGATTTTTCAGAGTTCTTCCCAATGACCAGTAGCTAGGCATTTTATCTCCATTTGTGAAAATTCAAAATGAGGCATCTAGCTTTCCCAAAGAAAGGGAAACAATAACTATATCTACCATCCCAATTTTATCTATCTGTTTTACTGTCTTTTGGACTATCTATATATTTACCTATTGTTATTCTTACATGATTTAGCTCTAATATTCAGCAACAGGTAAAATACATGAAAAGCAAATGATACATTAACCAACCAGTTATAATAATAAAGATAGAGTGGGGGCTGCCTGGGTGGCTCAGTGGGTTAAGTCTCTGCCTTCAGCTCGGGTCATGATCTCAGGGTCCTGGGATCGAGTCCCATATCGGACTCTCTGCTAGGCAGGGAGCCTGCTTCCTCCTCCTCTCTCTCTCTCTCTCTCTCTAACTTGTGATCTCCCTCTGTCAAATAAATAAAATCTTTAAAAAATAATAATAATAAAGATAGAGTGAAATTTAGGATTTAACTAATTACTAAAGGTTTGTGGCAGGGCTAAAGTACAACTCCTTTTTTATTCCAGGAGCTCTGAGACATAACAATCACATATAGGTCTAATATTACAAAGAACTATCCCAAGTGTAAAATTAGTATGTTTGTGAAAAGTGGATATCCCATGAAAAATGGGAATTACGAAAATGTGACCTGGGAAATCCGGTCTCCTGAAATGCTGTTCAAGATATCAACCTCTTAATTCAAACTCAACCCAATTAGACGAGTCTTTGTTAATCTTAAGCATCTCAGTGTTTGCCTAAAATGAGAAATGGTTCAATTAAATAAAAAGCCTGTATTATAATAATTCATAATATTATATTCCCATTTTATGTGCATATCATATGCCTCTATTGCTTTTAGTTTTACTAATTTTTTACCTTAAATATATCATTGGTAGTTAATTATAAATTATTAATGTTGTTTATAAATTTATAATATATTATTTATATATTTCATATAATTGTATTATTTATATATAATTAATATATATTATATGTTATATTACATAATATATAATATATAATTAATATATATTATACATTTATATAAAATAAATTTATAATATAAATATAAATTATAATGTTTATTAATATAATAAACTCATGGGATGAATCCTAAAATAAATTTAAAAGAAAGTTGTCTAATTTTTTGATAGTGATAATGCCATCGAGCCCATAGGCAATGAGACTTTAACTATATGTATGCATATATACCTATGTATATATACCTGTACATACATACCTATATCTATATATGTATATGTATATATCTATGTATGTACACATATGTATCTACATCCATTTACAAAGAGGGAATTTTATCTATTCTCAAGATGCTATATTACTTGAGACTTTTATTTTTCTTACACTATGAGAATAGGTACTGAGGTCATTTCTATCTTTAATGAAATGGAAATCTCTCAGGTGACACCACAAAACTGTCCATTTTCTTTTGCTGACTTTAAATAAGTACATTGTTTCCATCTGTCTTTGTTACTTATGTACTTTGAAGGAGTAGGTAAACTGAATGTAGCCTAAGGAGAAGGGACAATTTCCCAGATTCAATTATATAAAAGCAAATGTTACTAATTCTATATTATTTACACATATACACTAACACATTAATGGGAAAAGTAGCACATTTATCTTTCATTATACAATAGAACATACTCCATATGACAGCATATAGAATGAAATCACCATGCTCTTCATTAAGTAATTTTAACAGTACTTTTTTATCTAGCAACTGCAAATTCAGATTTTCATAGAAAGAGACTATGAATAAGTATTTTAAAACATTGTACAAACAGAAGATCCCCAAATATTGTTAATTTGTTATGGAACTCAATTTCTCCATTTTCCTCATATTATGGGTGCATAATACATTTTCTAGTAATGAATTCAAAGATAAGTGAATATTAAATAATAATTTTATATTTATGGTAATTTTCTTCTAATTGTTGAGTCTTCCGAAATAGAATATGGATATTAATCACAAAATATAGTGATTAAATACCAAAATCACACAAAAATAGAGAAACTACATCAATGGCACAGAGTTACATTATACAGAGAATACTTAAGGCATAGTTTTGGTGGCTATAGAAGGAAACAATCTATCTACCCATTATTTAGCAATAATTCTCTACTATTTCCTCTCTCCCTTCTTATCAAAAATTATAAGATTAATAAATTAGCATAATATGCTATCATTTATACCCAAAGATCTGTCATCTTAGCATATCAATCTTTTCTCCTTTATTTAAGGGAGGTATAAATTCAGTCTGATCATTAGGAAGCAAAAGTCATTTGTTTTAATAAATGGTTGAGTGAGAGGAGTGCCTATGTGGGTTTGAATAAACCGGTAATAAGGACTCAGTTCCATTAACTTATCCAGAAGACTATTCTTCTAGATGACATCATTACTTAAACCAAAACATCTATGCCGTGCAGAGATTTCAATAATAAAGTCTTGCTCATTTGGTGCATTTTATTTGCATATGGTGCATTTTATTAGCATCCCATACCTTCTTGAAAAACCTAGGGTCATTGGTGATTGCTTTCCTCCCTATTATGCCACAGCATTATACTCATGTTTAGGATGGTTGAAGGATGAAGATGTGGATTATCCTGGAATAGGCAAGTATATCATGCAGTTGAACTGTGATGCCGCTGAAAGAAAAACCAAGACAATAAATGCTAGAAAGCATCTAAACAGCAAGGAGTCATGAGAACAGTGCCAGTGAAGAGATCCAAATAGGAAATCAAAATAAGTAGATAAAAGCAGACATTGGCCTATGCTTTTTAATCAGATGCTGGGAGCAAAACCTTGGCAGAAGTGATAAATCTGTGGCCTTTTAATGGCATACAGGGATCTCTGCATTTGATCAGGTCAGTGTTTATATTAACTGTAGTAGAAATCATTGAGCATTCACCTCTAATCTGAAAAATGAATTACCAAGTTAGAAACTGTATTTAATTCATTAGTTAGCATGTATTCATTCACCCAAAGAAAGAAAGATGGTAAGTTGCAGAGGAAAAACACAACAACAACAACAACAAAAACCAGTATCTAATAACTTCATGTTTTAGATAGAGATACTTAAATTCTATTTGTATTTGTTAATATGTTAGTATATTAGATAAAATGAGCTGAAAAAATTCATGTAACTAATTAAAACTGCATTTTTTAAAAAAATTATTTAAAACAAATTTAGTTAACATATAGTGTATTATGAGTTTCCAGGGGGTAGAATTTCGTGATTCATCATTTGCATACAACATCCAGTACTTTTTACATCAGGTGCCCTCCTTAATGCCCATCACTCAATTACCCCATCCCTCCACCCATCTCCCCTCCTACAGCAGCCCTCAGTTTACAAGACTGCATTTTTAAGCCTGTATAAAGAAACCTGCATTCCACGAAGGGCACTCAATGACAAGTTCAAGTTGCACAGTCAGAGAGGTACTACAAAACACTTCCCACGGGACGCCTGGGTGGCTCAGTTCATTGAGCAGCTGCCTTCAGCTCAGGTCATGATCCCAGCATCCTGGGATCAAGTCCCACATCGGGCTCCTTGCTCCGCAGGGAGCCTGCTTCTCCCTCTGACTCTGCCTTCCACTCTGTCTGCCTGTGCTCGCTCTTGCTCGCTCTCTCTCTGACAAATAAATAAATAAAATCTTAAAAAAAAAAAAAAAAACACACTTCCCAGGTAGAAGATGCAAGTTGAAACCTACTAGGTCTCCTATTTGGAATTTCCTTTAGGAAAAAAAAATACAAATTCTCT
The DNA here is from genome assembly GCF_011764305.1 of Mustela putorius furo. Classification (NCBI taxonomy): domain Eukaryota; kingdom Metazoa; phylum Chordata; class Mammalia; order Carnivora; family Mustelidae; genus Mustela; species Mustela putorius. The sequence continues at coordinate 618,518 of NW_025421556.1, forward strand.
GTCATGCTGAAGGGATATAGAAGAGACCTGCCCCCAACATAAGATTTCAAAATTATTTCCTTCCAGAGCCATTTTTTGGTGACTGTAGTTGTGATCTACTAACATAACATGCTTCTCTTCTGGTGTGAATTTCTTCCTGTCTGCAGTGGGAAGATGGAAGCTATAGTTTCAATTAAATTCTATCAGGAAACTAGGTGATCATATAGTTCAATGGATTGTCAAACAATATCAACGACTTATTTGTTAAAAAATAATGTGTTTCACATGAGGAAGGGCAGAGAAGACAAAAGATTAGTCAAAGAGAAAGAGTAAAAATTGTGCAACATTTTATAAGCTATTTCTATAGAAAGAATTCAGCAGGTCTTGTCTGTAAAGTATGGAGTACAAGTCTACAAAGTATACAAAATGTAGTTTCATTGTTTTTATTGGCAAAAGTGTAATCCTAACATTCGATAAATTGTCCAGGGAATAAACCCCACAAATCTGAATGAATATCTCCCTATAGCCTGCATAGTTTAGCACTTGGAAGTACACAGGTCCAGTTAGAGAATTTAACCTAAATTTGTGTTTTGAAATTTCAGCCATCAAAGTAAGCAATCTACCACTCATTTTAAGTATTTGAAAAATAGGAAACAGAGATGCAAAACTTCGTGTTTTTTTTTTTTTTTTCTTTCCTGTTTGCCATCTAACTGCTCTGTATGTATGGGTGGATATAACTGAAGAAATTTTTGACATTACTATTCAACTAAACTGTCAGCTCTGCTTGAACATGAAAGAATATATTGAATGATTAGAAGGCTGGCAAGTGCTGTTTGCCAATTTGCAATGATAATTGAACCCAGTAAACTGTAGCTGCATTGTTAGTGATACAAGTGTCTCAAAATGTAAGTTTAATAGAACCTCTCTTTGCTATCCTCCCTGTAAGCAATTCCCTATTTAATTTAACCAGTACTTGTCATTCTTTCGCTAGTATATGCTAACTGATACACAAGGATGCTGAATGCCTAAGGACAAAAAACTACTCTCTAACTACTACCCTAACCCAGAAAAAGTTTGTGTACTGAAGTTTTAGTGTCCTTTATATATTGCCAAATTACGTACTTTTCTTTAAAAGCCATTTAATATTCTAACAAACTATCAAACCCAAATATAAAAAAAAATATGGTTATGTTCACAAATTTATTTCAAATATGTATCTGACCTAAATTAGAAAGTAGACTGTTTTGATTATTTTATACTTTAGAATATTGATCAAAGTATCTGGCAAATACTCAAGGCCCAATGCACATGCTCTAAAGAAATAACTGCTATTTATCTTCTTTTCTGGTGTTCCTCTCAATCCTTTTTCTATGGATATTCATCCCATTTGGGCTTTCCTATCTTTATCCATAATATATTCACATTCTACTCGACTTACTCTTGTTTCTTGAATATGACAAGAATGCTTCCTTCATAGGAACTTTTCCAAAAACTTTGTTAGCTCTCTTACTTACCCTCTAGACCTTAGATAATCAACACATTCTCAGAAAATCTGCCATACTCTGAATTCTATTTTTGCTTTCTACTTTCATCTGTCCTTCAGAATATCTCTACAATTATATATATAATTTTAATAATAATTTATATATAATGTAAATATATATTAATATAATATAATTTATAATTTTAATAATATAATAAAATTATATGTATAATATGTATATATGTAAAGTTATTTTTAAATAGCCTCATACTAGATACTGAGTGTATCTTTAATCATCACCATATCTCTGCTGAAAATATATGCTCCAAAATATAAATGTTGAATAGAGAAGTGAATATAAGCCTGGTACAATAAATGTCTATATTCTTAGGAAATTTTCAGTGTATGTTAGATTGCCCACACAGATGACTGCCAACAAGTGCACACTTCATTTAAAGACTTTCCCATGCCATTGCTTTTTTGATGCATTCATTTCCTTTTGAAGTCCTTTTTCTTTTGTTATGATCTAGTTGGTGAACATGTCTCTCTTGAAGGAGGCAATGTTAGGTTGAGCAGTGTTTTCCTAATCTAGCCATGTATCAGAAGCATCTGACACTGATTCTAAACTTCCTATTACAGAATTTCCTGGAATGAGCCCAGTAATATGGATGTGTGTATGTGTGATATATATGATATATTCAAAGTATATATGACATATTTAAAGTATATATAAATATACAGTGTATATATATATCAAATGTGTATAAATACATATAAAGTATGTGTGTGTATGTGTCCATATATGTACATATATATAATATTTATACTTAAATTTCTATGGTAATTCTGATTCTCTTGATCTAGTACTCTGAATCAGAATTGTAGTGCTAGTGCTGTGCCCCTATGAACTGAGAAACCAACATTCTCTATCCTTAGTTTCCTTAACTTTAAAATGTAGAAATTATACAGCATTGACTATAATCCTTCAAAGAAATATATAATTCTAAAACAACAAAAACAGATAGTTTAAAGACTTTAAAACCAACTCTGTAGTCTATCATTTGTCCACAAATCAATAAGTTAACAAATGAGTGTCAAGGTTATTTTTGTTATTTTGAAAAGCATATATGGTAATATTGATGGCACCATGAGGACTATTTCTCCATAAAAATAAAGGCATATACTTCTTACAATTGCCTATACAGCAGGTGGGATCATCATAGTTTCATCAAGAGTAATGTTGGCCTCTATGATTCAGTTTATTTTATATGACATTCCAAAACTTGAAACTGTATTTTAACATTAAAGAAACCACAATTTATAATGAAAATAATTAATTCAAATTAGAATATAAGCCAAAGTTATTTGCCAGATATTAATACCCAAGGCTAGATAACAGAGTTTCATTTACTAGCTCCCTAGAGAGAAAGACACTGACTTATGTGACTTTTCCACCCATCTGCAGTCATTAAATGCAAGTAATAAACATGAATATGCACCAAAGCACATATCAGAATTAGCAATCAAATTAGTGTCACTTGCATTCATAGCAGATTTTTAAATGCCTTTAATTCTATTAGAAACAGAAAGAAGAACATTTCACACTGCCATGAATGTCCCTTTAGGATGTATAAATCTGAAATAGAATTCCTGTGATGAGGCAGGCTAGAATTTGACTAGATCTGTAGAGCTGACAAAAGCCATGTTGAAATGGGGTTGACCTGTAGTTCCTCATACTCAAATGTTCCTACTGAGAGAGTGTGAATTCTAGCATTGGGTGGTACTGCACTTTTGACTCCAAATGGTTTTAAGGTCAAAGAAAAAGAGATGTAAAAATAAATTCTGAGCTTTCACACACTTGAAAAGCCACATGCAATTAACTTTTTTTGTTAAACAGTGTTTTATGAATATAATTTTTAACCAAAACTATCTTTCCTAAAGTTAGTGTTCTCTTAAATTAAAAGATTATCTATCTTCAGAAATTGTACATTTTCTTAAATTAAACAAGATCTCTTTTTAATATCTCTAAAAGAGTGAAGTACCAAGTGAGGGCAAGATACTTAGTGAATCTTGTAAGAAACAGAAAAGGTGAGTGGGGGAATTTGAAGCAAGGAAATAGGAGGTTTTCTTCTGTGAAAACTGTAGATTCTGAGATTTTACCTGACTTGCAAGCTAACAAGCTGATCTATGATAGTTTAATGAACACTGACATAAGATACAAGACACCTCAGTCAGAGACAAAGAATGGTTTATCACTCACAGTAATAACAGTAGTCAGAGTACAGCATTTTCCTCTTCTGTTTCCTCAAACCCAAATTCCCCAGGGAAATGTAAAGAAGACAAAATGATATCTGTACATACAATGGATTGCTATGGACAGCAAGCATGTCTATCTTTTACTCCAGAGAATATCAAGCAAACTATCCAGAGACAAATTATGTCTAGCTTCCAAGGATAGAAGCAAACTTGCTCTTTGCCCCAAAGGGTGACAATATTTCTGACTTCCAAGGCTGTTTGCTCTATAAAAAAGATATTCCAGAACACAGTCAGTGCTTCTGTTCACAAGACATGCAGCAATGTGAGACACATGGAAAATTGTCTCTCAACCTCTGGGAAACCACATCTCATATTCTGCAAGCTAGGGTCAAGGAAGGTAGACCTATAGCCCTTGATCATTTAGCTAAAACAAGAAAACAGCTACCCTGAAAGAGAGAGACAAAAAATTATCCACAGTTTCTCTTCATAGTTTTCTTTCTGTGACTCTTGGATACAAGCCTATGAGGCCATCTCTGTCCAGGGAATTACTATGTGGTATAAACGAGATGCTGATTTCTCTACTGTTATGCTACAGGTTTGAGGGTATAAACATGTTATAATAAAAAAATACAAATTTTAGTTCATTCCTCTCCTGCCAGTTTATCAGACATATTTGAATTAAAGTATAACCCATTCTGCATGAAAATAATTAACTATAGCCCCTTCAAAAACATAACAATCTGATTAACTTAGGAACAAAAGTTTACAACACCCAAATATGGCTCAATACATCCAATATATTTAATATTATTATTAAATCACAATGAATACTGTAAGAACCATTCTTCCCTATGCCCAACTTTAAGTGGCAAACTAACAATGAGACTTTTAGTTGAACATCCCAATAAAAACTGTCCAGGAAAAATTAACACCATAAGTTAATGATGCTTATCATGGGATGTTAACAACTGAAAAATGATTCTCAATCACATGTGTTATTAAAAAAAGACCTATGGAGTTCTGAGTCATAGGCTTTCATTTGCTATGCTGCCAGAAATCCCTTTATTAATACACAAAGTATTACTGGAATCTATCACTTTGCATTGGATAATACAAAAACTACCCAGGTTAAAAATCTCTGAAAATGCCCAGTAATTATCATCACATACTTAGCTTATAAAGCAGGCATAAAAGACTATTCAAAATTTTGGTTTTGAAATAAGGAGGCATTGTTTTTGAAACATTGCTACAGACACCCTTTTGTCAAAATGACTCGAAAGCAAGATACACAAGAAAGTCTCAGTTTTTCTTGGGCACTTTATACCAAAGGGTTTTCATCTTCTGATCAAATTATGTGTTTATTATAATATTAAAACCTGTGAATATTCATTAAATTTATAGTATTCCAGTTTTCAAAGATTATGTGTCTCATATTAGGACAAGTGTCAGTAAATCAGTGAAGATGAGATTGTAAATTCTGCAGGTGCATTTTTTCAGTTTTCAAAACAGATCTGCTGTAAAAACATAATGTCTGTGTGTGGTAAAGGAAAGTTGTTAGATTCTGATTTATTGAGAGTAGCAAAATGCAGTTTTTATGCTTCTGTGTTTATTCAATACTAATGTCATCAGTTACACTGCTTTGTTTTTAATGTTAATATATATTATTTAATATTTTTAAAATTTAAAAAATATAAAATTCACTTCACAAAGAACACTGGTAAATATATAATTAAAATTAGCATTATTAAGTGTCAAATGCTATAAATTTTACATATATCTAATCTACCTCTTTTTTTGTAATCACTCTAAAGCATAGAAGAACACATAATGCAAATATGAGTGTGTGGCAACATGACAATACCATTTTATATGGAAGATTGACACTGCATTTATTTTTACTTCATCCTGCTATCTCACAGATATAACAGTGGAACTATTAAAAAGCTATAAAACCACAAAGACAATGAGAACAGAATGTAAGACAACTGTTGACCAGAAATTGGACAAATGAAGGATGGATGGTAACTTTTATATTTCAGACGGAAGAACATCTAAGTCTTGGCAGGGTAAAGATAGAGGACTTCTAATAAAAAGTGAGACCACTAAGATCAGAAAACTGCACACATCTTTAGGAATGTGAGGTTCCTGATATTGCTGAAGGCCAGAATGTAGGGATAGGTTGAACATAAGAAGATTAGCTAGAGTTTTGTATGAGAAGGTAGAGGGGAAGTTAGGTCACCTCTCCTGGATATGTAGTCAGGAAACTGGCCTCTCTCATTCCGTCAGAGATGGAAGGCAGAGAGGAGTGTGGAATTGGGAGTGTTTTGGAAAGATTTGGTGAAAATAGACAAACTGAGGGGTAAGAACCTCAGCCCCATAAATTCTAAGAACCAGGCTAAAACTGATCCATCCCTTGGCATACCAACTCTCATGCAGGCAGGAGGTTACAGGACTCCTCTCTGGATAAAGTGACAGAAGAGACAATGTAAGAAACCAATGACATTTTATTGCTCCCTAGTGAAGAGCCTGATCTCCTATGATGTAGTCCCATCAGTGCGGAAGACCTGAGTGAACTCTAACTTTCAGTGACTCCTTCCTTTATGTGGTCGTTAGAATACTGGACCAAGTCAACCTCTTTATTATCTAAGTAGCACACTTTAAAAAAAAGCAAACCTCATAGGTGACATACAGAATATCCTACCAACACAGAGTGAAATACAAACAGTTGAAAACTCCCATATCATACTGAGCTTTGAAAATACATAGTTTGCTAAACATGTGCAATAAGTAGCTGAATTAAGACAGGCATGACTCATAGAAATACTTGTGTACATATTGGTTTTTTTTTTTTTTAAGATTTTATTTATTTATCTGACAGAGAGAAATCACAAGTAGATGGAGAGGCAGGCAGAGAGAGAGAGAGGGAAGCAGGCTCCCTGCCGAGCAGAGAGTCCGATGCGGGACTCGATCCCAGGACCCTGAGATCATGACCTGAGCCGAAGGCAGCAGCTTAACCCACTGAGCCACCCAGGCGCCCTACATATTGGTTTTTAAACAAAGCTTTGAGATTAAAAAGTTATTTTAGTTGTTGTTGCCATTTTTGTTGTTTTACTATTTGATTCATAACAAGAGAGAGTACAGACTGAATTATATTCTATTTTCATTAAAAAATGTAAAACAGTTAACATTCCTATTTTAGGCAGTATATAAAAGAAAGTGAATGGTTATTAGTGGCATAGTCTCTCAGGTAATTCTTCTATAAATCCTTCTAATTTGGAAAAAGAATCAAAGGTGAGTAATCTGATAAGGCAATATTCTGCTCTTCAAATAGAGATTTCTATCAGTCTACCCAATTAATCAGATATGCTTGAGAAGTATTTTCAGTCGTTAACAAAGATTGGTCTATACTCTATTAGTATTATGAGAATAGAATTGGAATGAATGCTTTTTTGAATTTAGATCCATTTGCACTCCACGTTAATAATGCCTTCAATTGACTGAAACCAGCCAAAAAAATCTGCAATTAAGTATCATTAGTTAAATTCACTTAAACTGGGTCTTTGAAGAGTCTCTTCCAAGATATTAGGTTTCACTGAATATACTGTAATATTCTGGTGTTTAATGTTCAAGTCTTAAATTACCCTGTCAGTTGAAATGCAGTGGACTTGGTAGTTGGTGTTATATATCTTGTCACAATTTCTAAAGAAAGATATGAAAGTATGTATGTTAGGGTGACTTAGGCTACAGGTAACAGAAAAATCCAGCCTTTGAAGGAATAAAATGTGAAATGTCCCAAAAGGCTTATTTAATTCAGATTAGCTCTCATTATAGTTGATTGATGGTTGCAGAAATTCCAGGCATTTTATCTGACAATACAATATGCAGAAGGAGAAAAGGAATGTTCTATTCCAGTTTTCCTGTAGACCTTCCAGAAGACCTATCATTGCATATCAATGCTCAGAAATTTGTCATATGCTCAACCTTTGATCAGTCACTGGAGAGAGAAATAATATTATCACAATAGTCTCAGATTTATAAGATTTACCCCTTAGCTGGGCATGGAGAAACTTTCTTAGGGATGCAAACCTGAACAAATTGTGATTTTGTCTGCAAAGAGTGAGGGATGACGTCATGTCGGTAACCGGCATTTTTTTACAGACAAGAAACTGTAGAAGAGATAAAAAAAAAAACAATGAACTAACCAAACAAACAAACAAAACCAAAACAAAATACCAGAAAGCCTCTAAAACACAGAAAAATGCATATATGTATATTACTTGTGTAAACACACACACTCTCACACAAAACTGCTTAAAAGGGACCTAAGTTAAATTATAAAACACTTATGAATTTCTTTAGGAATTAACTGATAGGCAATCATGATTCATGAATGTATCAGTCACTGCCTCCAGGGAAACAGAATAGAATATATCCACACAGAAACAATTTATTTCAAAGAACTGGCTTACACAACTGGGGGGCCAGTTTGAAGTCTCTAGGACATTCCTCCAAACCAGCAACTCTCAGAAGCTAATGCTTCATGCAGTCTTGAGGGAGAATTTCTTTTTTCCTCAGGAAAACCTTAGTTTTGCTCTAAAAGCCTTCGAATAACTGGATGGGGCCCACCCACATTATTGAGGATAATCTCCTTTCCTTAAAGTTAAGTGATTGTAGATGTTAACTCTAACTACAGAATTCCTCACAGTAATATTAAGACAAATGTTTGATTGCTTAACTGGGCATAGCCTAGTCAAGTTGACACAAAAAAGTAATCACCATGGGGTGCCTGGGTGGCTCAGTGGGTTAAAGCCTCTGCCTTCCGCTCAGGTCATGATCTCAGGGTCCTGGAATTGAGCCCCACATCAGGTTCTCTGCTCAGTGGGGAGCCTGCTTCCTCCTCTCTCTCTGTGCCTGCCTCTCTGCTTACTTGTGATCTCTCTCTGTCAAATAAATAAATAAAATCTCTCTAAAACAAAACAAAACAAAACAAAAAACTAATCATCATAGCTATGTTTTTCTTTGACTCACCATTTTTAACACAGAGGGAAATATTATGTATCTGTTTATTTGCTTTCTCAGCTCCTGAGATGGCTTAACATAAATAGTGGAGGTCTCTTACCACCTTCTGCTGTATTAACTTATTTATTTATGTTAAAAATTTGAGCATAGTTGGCACACAGAATTACATTAATTTTAGGTGTACAGTATTACATTAATTTTAGGTGTACAATAGAAATGTTGATTCAACAGGTTTATGTTATGCTCACCACAAGTGTAGCTACCATCTGTCACCATACAATGTTATTACAATACCATTGACTGTATGTCCTATGCTGTACTTTTTATTCCCATGATTTATTGATTCCATAACTGAAAGCCTATCTCTCCCACTTCTTTTCACTTATTTTGCCCGCCTTCTGGCAACCATCAGTTTCTTCTTTGTATTTATAGATCTGATTTTGCTTTTTTTTGTTTACTTGTTCTGCTTTGTAGAGTCCACATGTAAGTGAAATCATATGATACTTGTTTTTCTCTTATTTCACTTAGCATAATACCCTCTATGTACATCCATATTTTCATAAATGGCAAAAACCCATCTTTTTTAGGGCTGAGTAATAGTTCATTGAGATATATACACATATATATGTGTATATAGAGAGAGACAGAGAGAGTCCATTGAGATATCTATCAGTATAGATATAGATATATCTGTATAGATATAGATATAGAAAGATATAGATATAGATATAGAAAGACACAGATATAGATATAGAAAGAGAGAGTCCATAGAGATATCTATCTATCTATCTATATAGATATAGATATCTGTATATTTCACACCTTCTTTGTTCATTTATCTATACACACAAAGGTTGCTTTCATATCTTGGCTATTATAAGTATTAAAAGTAATTATTGCAGTATTATAAGTAATGCTGCAATAAACAAACATAGGGCTGTATAAATCTTCACATTGTTATTTTAAGTTTCTTTGGGTAAATACCCAATAGTGGAATTATTGGATCATATGGTATTTCTATTTTTTTATTTTTTGAGGAACCTCCATACTGTTTTCCACAGTGGCTGTACCAATTTACATTCCTACCAGAGTGTGCAAGGGTTCATTTTTCTTCACATCTAACCAACACTTGTTATTTCTTGTCTTTTTGATTCTAGTCATTCTGAAAGATGTTAGGTGGTATCTCATTATGGTTTTGATTTACATATCTCCTTACAGCTATGTTTTAGGACTGTTTTTGATTTGATTTTCAACTGACCACAGAATGATAATCAGGTAATATATAAGGAAATGCCATTACATTAAAAAAGTCATTTTAGTAAGATCTATTTCTTATTGAGAAACTGTTATTGATAAAATGATTATATTTTAACACTATTTCAATTATCAAATGTTTCATAAATACAGGAGATAATGTATTAGGGACCTATATACTTAACATCTACATTTTTAAAACTTCACTATTTTATTATAATTGAAAACAGTAATAGTTTTACTGTACTTTTTGTTATTAACTACATGGAGAGGAGTCCCTGGGTGTTTCAGTTGGTTGAGCATTCTACTCTTAGTTTTGGTTCAGGTCATGATCTAATGGTCAGGGGCTCAAGTCCCACATGCAGCTCCACACCTGGCATGGAGTCTGCTTGGGATATCTCCCTCTCCCCCCCCTTACCCCTCCCCCTTCTAGCATTCTCTCTCTCAAATACATACATACATACATACGTAAAATCTCAAAAAGCCCATATGGAGAATATAGATAAAACCTACTCATGCATCCCCTATTCCTTCTTCTAATCATAGTAGAAACCATTATACTTAGGTTGGTATATTTTATTCATTTGCATGATTTATGTATTATTCAAATAATAATTTACACATAACCACATTTAAAGGATGATAGGGTGTGTTCTAACTGGATTTGCTATTATAGTGTAAGTATTTTCTTGCAGTATTTTTTTTTAAGATTTTATTTGTTTATTTGACAGACAGAGATCACAAGTAGGCAGAGAGGCAGGCAGAGAGAGAGAGAGAGAGAGGAGGAAACAGCCTCCCTGCTAAGCAGAGAGCCTGATGCGGGGCTCGATCCCAGGACCCTGGGATCATGACCTGAGTCGAAGGCAGAGGCTTTAACCCACTGAGCCACCCAGGCACCCCTTCTTGCAGTATTTTAAGATCAATACTTATTTTTCCAAATGTATTCTGGTTGTTAACACTTAAATTTGGTTTATTAATTTTAATAACTAGATAGTATTTCAGTGTACAACTGCAGAAGACTTTATTTCTATGATCCACTTTTTATGAAGCTTAAAATTTATCAACTTCCCATAGGAATTACAGGCATCCTTTTGCACACAATGATTCTTTCAGATTTTGTTAGTCGAAGTGTGTTCTCAGGCTTGCAAAAATCGCATAACCTTGGAAATATAACTTTACACAAAAGCAAATTATACTTCAAAACTAAAGAATTCTATTTTCATATATATATATATGTATATATATATATATATAAAATCACCCACTATTATGGAATGTTTACATTTATTTCCAACTTTTAATTAGATTTCTCATCTTTTTATGTAATAGGGGAGACACTTGAATATTTTAAATTCTTATATTTAGCTGGTTACTCCTACATTGTTTTTTAAGTATTTTAGAGTTTTGCTTTTTACATTTATTTCATTAATTCGTGTGGAATTTGTTTTAGAGTACTATGTAAACTAGGAACCATCTATTCATATGTGCTGTCCGGGTATCAGTGATAGGTATTGACTATATTTCCATTATGCCCATTCCTCACAAAATCACAGTACTACTTTTGTCATGTATCAAGTTTTTATATGATTTGGATCTCCTTCTGAGCTCTTGGTTATATTTAATTCTTAAATCCCTTTACAAATAGCATTTGATTGCAGTTATTAAATTTTTACTAAGTCAAAATATTAAACAGACCAGTGAGTCACTCTCTGCTTTTCACACAAATATAGTTTTCTTCTTCAGAATTGTTTGTCAGTACTTGACTTTTTAATCATACATATAAACTTCTGGATCAGATCCTCCAGTTTTGAAAATTGATTAGGATTACAAAGAATTTACAAACTAACTCTGGGGAGAACTGACATCTTTAATATATCATCTCCCTATATATGCATGTAGAATGTATGTCCTTTAAAAAATTTTGGTGTTTAATATTTGTATACATAGTAAGATAAATGTTATGATTTTTCCTATAAAGTTCTAGCACATATTATTATTCTGAAGTATCTCCTAAGTTTTTGCTTTAATAATATGGGTGAGGTTCCCAAATAGTACATTGTAAACTTTTTTAATAGCTGTGTTTTGATGTTGCATACTATATCCAACAATCATGTTGGTTGGACTTTCAGTCTTCATATTATTTTTTGATAGGATGTTTTAAAGTTTCTATATGATCATGATATCTACAATGACGTATTTCTGTTCCAAATTCTAAATGACTTTTTCTATGTCATTTCTATTATTGTTTTCCTGGCTGAAGCAAATTATAATCTTGTACCAATGGTAGCTACCTTTTCTGTGTTTTCCCTGCCTTAAAAATGAATGATACTATCATTAATTATGATGTTTTTGTGTTTTACATGGATAGCTGTAATAAATTCAGTAAGTTTCTTTCACTTTTATTTTACTAAAATTTCTGTCAAAAATATGAATTTTACCAAATATTTTATTCTTTTTCTACTGAGATAACCATTTGATTTTTACCCTGATTAAGTTAATGAGGTTAATTATTTCAAAGGTTATCTTATACCCATGTTTTCTCTTAATGAAATTTCCTTGGTGTGATTTTGTACTCTTCTATATAGTTTCATTAATTTGGCTAACTTTTGATTCTGTGTTTTTCACATTTATGTTGTTCTTAACCACTATACCTTAAAACTTATTTTTTGTTACTGTACTTGCCAAATTTTGGTTCTTTTCTTTTTCTGTTTTATGAAACTGCTTATGAAAGAAATTGTCTTCCTTGAAAATTTTGTAGAATTCTCCCACAAATATCTGAGTATTATGTTTTTATCAGTAGATTTTTTTCTTGACTCCATTTTGGTAATTTTTATACTTCTAGAAATGTTTGCTTTACATCTGAGTTTTTCTTTTCATTGGAAGTTAGTTGCTTATACTATTGTCATGTAATACCTACTTGTATTAGTCTGCTTGAGTTACTAAAACAAAATAACATAGAGTGAATGACTTAACCTATTGAAATTGATTTCTGTTCTGGAAACTAGAAATCCAAGATAGAGGTGTCAGCTGAGTTTCCCTGTGAGGACACTTTTTCTGGCTTGCAGATGGCTGTCTTCTGAATATGTCCTTGAATGATTTTTCCTTTATAGGTAAAAACAGACATAGCTCTCCTTTCTCTTCTTGTAAGGGTACTAATCCTATCATGTGGGCCTCACCTTCATGACTTCATCTAGTCCTAAAATTACCTCCCAAAAGCCCCATCTCCAAATACCAATTTATATGAATACTTGGGGAGGATACAATTTATATGTGTATAGAGTCATATCTTGTCTTATTGTACTTTATTTTGCTTTGCAGATAATTTTTTCTTTCCAAATTAAAGTTTTGTGGAAACCCTGCATTGAGCAAGTCTATTGGTGTCAGTTTTCCAAAAGCATTTGTTCATGTCTCTGTGTCACATTTGGGTAATTCTCGCAATATTTCAAACTTTCTCATTATATTTGTTATGGTGATTTATGATTAGGGATTATGACTCATTGAGAGCACAGATGATGATTAGCACTTTAACAATGAAGTATTTTTTTTAATTAAGGTATATGTACATTGTTTTTTAGACATAATACTATTACATACTTACTAGACAGTATAATATGAACATAACTTTTATATGTACTGGGATACCAAAAAATTTACCTGACTCTCTTTATTGTAATATTCACTTTATTTCAGTGGTCTATAACCAAATGCACATTATCTCCAAGAAACACACAATATCTTAGAGGTATGTCTATATACAATGTATACAAATATAATGAATTTCACAATGTATATTATATCATTCTCCATGATGTACATTTAAGTATCTTTTAATTTTGTATGTCAATTATATTTCAAAAAGCCATAAAATATTTGGGACACAAATATTCATTCCATAACATTAATGTTTCTTTCTTTTTCATTCCTAATAATTTCAACTTAAATTTCTCTTTGTCGCATATGACTACATTTTTCTCCCCCCGTGAGTTATCTTTTGGCTTTCTTTAGCCTCTCTAATAAGTTCTTATTTTCTATTTAGTTATTTTCTACTCTAATGGCTGTAATTTATTTTCTCCCATTTTTTCATCTTTTGTTTTTCTGTTTTCCTCCCCTCTTTTTCTTATTTCATGATTTGGAGTCTTGGGTCATTAATTTTTTTCAAATTTTACATTTAGGACTATAAATGTTCCTCCATGTGCTATTTTTTTTTTGAAAGCCTGTATAACAATTTATTGAATATCTTTAACAAGACCATTATCTGACAAGTAGAAAACAGTTGAGTTTTCAGTTTTTAAAAAAATCCCTCAAACTGGTGTTCATTTTGGAACATTTCTGTTGTTTGTAACATAAAATAAGACATGTAATATTCCACCTTGAAGTTTGTCTTTTAAATCCAAAGTGTATACTCTGCCCGTTACAGTAGAATCATATGAATTTAGTCTTCAGTTCCTCTGCATTCTCAGAGCAGCAGTAAGATAAGTCTTAGAATCATCATGAGGCTTAAACCTGCAACCAGTCCAGCTGGCATGATTTTCTTAGATCTCTTATACCTCACACCCATTATGGTGGCCAGGAAGAAAGCTGTAAACAGTGATAGTTTGACATCTCGCTTGTCATTGGAGACACAGTAGGCTCCATAGCCAGCCAAAAATCCAACAAAAAGACCAGTGATCAAAGATGGAACACCACCTCTCCGCTTATATCCCAAAATGCTTCCAAACGTCATGAGGGCCGCATAACCGAAACCGATCAGGTCCATTGGCAAGGTTGCAATTCTACCACTGGTGTCCGGAAGCGGTCCCGACCATGTGCTATTTTTGATGCATCTTACATTTTGTATGTATTGATACATTAATTTCAGATATAAATAATTATAATTTTAATTATAAATTCCTCTTAGGCTAATTCATTACAGATCACAGTTTAAAAAATTTCCAATGTATGAGGTTTTGTTTCTTCTTAATGTCCAGAAGTTTGTCCCCATATTCATATAATATTTTCTATATTTTCTGTTGTTAGTTCTTTATTTTATGGTTCATATCACTAAATGTTTCATGTATATTTTAAAAGAATGCATGGTCTCTAATTGATGAGCAGGGTTCTGAATGTTCATTAAATAAAGTGTATTGTGTGTCCTTTTCAGTACTGTATTTTTGTCTTTTTATCAGCCAAGTTCTTGAAAAAAAATTCAAGATCTTTCCCATGTATTATACAGATCAATTATTCTCTTGTTTCATTTTTTATTTATATATATCATCATCAGACTTAAAAATTTTTCCTTGGGACGCCTGGGTGGCTCAGTTGGTTAAGCGGCTGCCTTCGGCTCAAGTCATGATCCCGACGTCCTGGGATCGAGTCCCACATCGGGCTCCTTGTTCTGTGGGAAGCCTGCTTCTCCCTCTGCCACTCTGTCTGCCTGTGCTCTCTCTCTCTCTCTGACAAATAAATAAATAAAATCTTAAAAAAAAAATTAAAAAAAAAACATTTAAAAAAATTTTTCCTGAAAAATTTGTCATTTTTAATTAATTAATATTTTTGACAATATATTATGTGACTTAAGAGTGCTACAGTAGTAAAATAAAATAAAAAAAGTAATAATACTGTTCACATCTATAGATTTTCCTCAAAAGTCTGTAACAAACATTTATATAAAATTTTTAAAAATTAGTATAAATTTTCCATCTCTGTACTTTGAATATTTCTGAGACATTATATTTTCATGATGTTAGTAAACTTCATATTGTAATATTGGGTTTTTGTTCATCTTGAATATTTTTTGGTGTTAACTGTTATGTTTAAACAATTTATTATTATTACTGATGCAACCATACTTCTTTCCACTATCTTATTTTGTATTCTATGTGTTGGTCTTTTACTTTATTTTCTCTGTCATTTATTCGTTTTTCTTAAAGTGATCATGCAATTCTTTATTTTCTATTTATATTTTAATGTTTGAATTCTATTCTAATATTATATTCTAATCTGATCCTTTTTAAAATTAACCATATTTTTCTAACATGGATACCTACAACATGGTAGTTTTTTAAAAAAATTTTTTTATTTATTTTTTTTAGAGATTTTATTTCTTATATTTGACAGAGAGAGAGAGAGAGACAGCAAGAGCAGGAACACAGCAGGGGAGTGAGAGAGGGAGAAGCAGGCTTCCTGCTTGATCCCAGGACCCTGGGATCATGTCCTGAGCCGAAGGCAGATACTTAACGACTGAGTCACTCAGGTGCCCCAACATGGAAGATTTTTGATCAGCAAGCCTATTCTGCTGCCAAAATCAGTCTTTAAAACATTTTAACTTACCTTCTGTATAACTTTTATATTATTCTAATCTATTCTTTTAGCTATATCTTGTTTTTCACCCCTCCAACTAGTCACTAATGCTTATTTGGTTTTACCTACATTTTAAAGTTCTTAATCTAATTACTGTTCATCTGCAGGTATTTTTTCCCTTCCTTCTGATTTTTTTCCCTCCTTCTCTTTGTTGTTGCCTTTAGGATATCTTTTCTATTTTCCCCCTGGTGTTCCACTACAGTTTATAGATTATACAGTTTATATATTTATTTTAATTATCCCATTATTCATTGTGCTTTTTGATCTAAAGGCTAGTAACTTTCTCCATTTCTGGAAAAATTCTCTATAGTTAATCATTTCCTATACCCCTTATTTCTTAGATATATAAAAATAAGTGGCAAGAACTATTCTGAATTTTTTAAAAATCAGCTGAATTTATTATTATTTATGTATTTATTTGATGAGGGATTAAGAGGTGTGAACTGTTAGTTAAAAAATAAATAAGTCATGGGGATGTGATGTACAGCATAGAGAATATAGTAATTAATATTGTAATAACCTGGTATAATGGCAAAGGGTAACTAGAATATCAAGGTGATGATTTCAAAATGTATAAAAATAACAAATCCCTATGATATATACCTGAAACTAATATAATGTATGCCAATTATAATTCAACTAAAACATGTATGATAAAAAAGGATACTATTAATTTAAAAAAAAACAGATTTTATTTATTTATTTGAGACAGAAAGCACCCAATAGCAGGAGAAACAGCCAAGGGAGAGTGAGAAGCAGACTCCCTGCTGAGTAGGGAGTCCAATGCAGGGCTCATCCCAGGACCCTGGAATGACCTGAACTGAAGGCAGATGCTTAACTGACTGAGCCACCCAGGTGCCGCTCAGCTGAATTTTTAAAAATCATAGACAGTGCTCGTTGTAGCATAATATTCAATATTGATTCTTTTATTCTGTTTCACTAAAAACATGCCTTTTTTATGGCGATATTGGTCCAATTAAACATAACTATACTCACAGTCTACCTTCCTCTAGAAAGTTGTCATTTGATGCAGTTCTGGCCAAAGTAAAATAAGTAGACAATTGGCTAGGAATTCCCAAAAGTTCACTGAAAGGGATAAAGACTTATAGTTAGTGATACTGTTTTGTACACTTAAAATTTGTTAAGAAAAAGTGGTGTGTGTGTGTGTGTGTGAGTGTGTGTGTGTATTTATGTGTGTATAGGTTAATAAAGGAGCCAAATTCAATACAAAGTCAATCCTAACAAGACATCTAGTCAATGCAAGATATTTTATTATGGGTTTTGGTTTTGGCATTGGTTTGTAGACAAAGTATATCATATAGGTTTGAGTGGGAAGACATTAGTGGAACTCAAATATGAGAGCAGCAGATGACCATCATTCCATTGGTCAGAGATGGTGGAAAAGAAAGTGGGTATATTATTTTCAAAGCAGAAAAGATGAACATAAGTTGCTTTTGCCTAGTTTCATTTATTCCCACAGTCACTTACAATGTAAATGTGAGTTTAGTTCCAATTCTCCAAGTCAATATTAAAGTTTATTTATATTGTAGTTAAAATTTTAACTGTCCCAAAACCATTAAGTGTATTTTAATTTTCTTAAATTACTTAACTACTAAATACCCACACGGTATACCACTCATTGTAGTTTCGGTAATCTAGTGAGTAAGTCAGTGATATTCCATCAATCTTAGGCCATAACAAGGAGATAAGTTTATATTTTACAAGTTTTCATAGTAACTTAATAATGTAAATTTAAAATTTATCTTTTGATAAGATTCAAACACATATAATTCTCTTTTCTTGAGTATCTATAATCTATGTAAGAAAATTTCTGTTGTTAAGATCCAAGCTTCTGTCTTAAACTGAAACCTTAAATCCCGAGGGATCTCCATAGTTTGGGGTTGAGAATAGAGACAAAAAGGGCCAAGTATAATGTGAATAGTTTCCAAAACCCTGAACCATTCAGTGAACCTACAAACCTAACATTTTGCTTTCTCTTGATAGTCCAGGCTGTTTTGAGACCAATTTTTGTGGTTTCCTTTGGGTTTTGTGTCTAGTTCTTAGGCCAGTTGGTATTCTTATCAATTTTTTCATTCGAAAAAATGAACTAAACCCTGGAGAAGTTTCCAAACCCACAGAGCTCAGCAAAGGGTAGGAATTTTATTTTGAGTTTCAGGTTTCCTAGGGTTTCAAATGAAAGGAAACCAAAGGCAAAATGCAGTGGACATGACATTTGTGAACAAAAACCAATATAAAGTCTGCTTTAACTGACTCAGTGTGGCCGGCGTCACCTTCATCTTTTCATGAAGGAGAGTCTTATTTTCTTCTGATTTATCTGCTGTCCACAGGAAAAAAGGAGAATGATGCTTCCTTTAGCCATTTTTAAGATCCAGCTTTTAAAACAATGGTTCCTTTCGCTTGCTCCCATGTTTACTCATTGAAATTTCCCTAAACATTATGGTTTTCTATACACAAAATCCTATTTTTCTCTCTCCGATTTTTTCTCTCTCTTCCCTTTGTTCTATTATTTAAAATTCCTAACTAATAAAAAATTTCATGAAGCATCATTCTCTATTAGTTTTCAACAGAATTAAAACATTATTTTAAAATAGAGTAGGAAAGGATTATAAAATGAACTGTCATTTAATATTTGCTTACTGCAACTAAAGAACTAAACTAAATTCATGTAATTTTGGTACATAAATTTCATACTCGTTCATTTTGTAGACAACTCTATAGTGGACTCCTTTCTCTTTAACTTCTTGGTAGTCTTGATGGATATCATGTTATTTTATTTTAATTTAATTAAAATTAAGAGAGAGAAAAAATACAAAGTATAGTTTTACATATACATTATATATAATAGAAATAATACAAGGCTAATCCTCAATGCAGTGAAATTAAAATGTTTGGATTAAGAAATATCATAGAAAAATTGCATCCTTACTTTAATCCAAATGAATAAGAAAGGGTTCTTGTTGGGTCTCATATAAACTACGTAAAACTTGTTCTCATATAGAAAAGAAAGTGGCTTTAAGAAATTGACCTACTGTAAACTACCATCTTCTA